>NC_137979.1:50350494-51020919 GCF_963924665.1 Micromys minutus | reverse complement strand
TCACACAAGGAGAATGTGTAGTAATATTTTCCCTTCTTTCTCTTCTTTTTTAAGTTGGGAACATAAAACTTGGAGGATGCCACTTGGTGCTTTTTCATATACTTGTGGTCTCAGAATAACTGAGTTTGTAATTGCTGCTTCATCACCATCCTCATATCTCTGCTTAAGAAGGTGCCGACATGGGGAAGAGGAAGGAAGACAGTTCCGCAAGCTTTAGTGCTGATTGCAAACATAATGTGGTCATGATGCAGTCTACTCTGTACTGAACATATTTACATAGGAAGAATTGGCCATAATAAATGAGCTTGTCAGTGGCAGAAAAGAGAGCATTTGCTGTTTTCAATGTTCTTGTCCAACCAGCAGTTAAGAACACTGTCTTGATTTCAACTGCTACAGCTGATTGCTGCATTCCTGAACTGCCTAAACATCGCTTCTTGCTTTCATTGCCATAGAGGCTGCATCGTCCAGGAAGGTACCAGAACGATTTTGTTGTTGAAGGCACACTTACCAGTTCTAGATTCCAGATAGTACTTCCAAATAGCTATTGCGGTGGGGTTGTTCTCTCTCCATTGTGTTGATTTTGGAGAGACGTTTACACTTTGGGGCACATATTTCCATATTTATCAACCAGATAATCAATATAACCTTAAATTAGAAAATAAATAAAGGCCCGTATCATTTTTTTCTTTAAAATTAAGCAATGGTTTTATTTTAGAAACAAATTTTTTTCTATCATGTCTTTGAAATTTCTTAAAGCAGCGAGTTCAAATTATAGTTAAAAATACTTTTTTCATTCACCAATCAAAGCACCCCATGATTAACACCGAGGCAATATAATCTAGCAGTCATGTGTAAAATCCCATTACTCATTAGGAGCTAAGCACCAGGGTAGCCTTCATTGTTGCAGAAAAGACACCAACTGAGATGAACAGTAAAATAGTTATATGTAAGAATATGCAGCTTAAGTAAAGTCAGTAGCCCACAATAGCCTTACATAGGTGACATTAGACCTAAAGTGTCAATATATTCTCTGAATATGATAAATTATAACATATATAATTAATTTATATGAATATTTGATTATATGGTCAATATGTCAATATGTATTCAGATCTTTAAGTAATATTTCCAAATTATACCTATTAACAACAACAAGAAAAATGCAGTTTCAGATTGACATAACTCTTCTCCTCTCCACAACTTCTACTGCCTCCCAAGAGGCTTGTTCCAACACAAGACATACATCTAAGACACCTGTGTCCTAAAACCCCACCATTTGGAACCTCAGTAAGGACAGCAGCTCATAGATCTGCCCAACCTTAACAGATGACATTTGTAATCCAAGCAACAGAGAAACAGAGATATGACTGTCCTAAATTCAACTGCCATTCAGCCTAGCACGAAATGTATGCTGAAGATGCAAGTGACTGACTAAATCTCAGAACAAAAGCTAGTGAGTGATTATTTCTACGTCAGTATGGTTACTTTTTATTTGTTTTATTGGGGGGTACTTTTTAAGTAAATAATAGTGAGGCTTTGACTGGGTCTTAAGTATAATATGTTGTATTTTCACTTTGAAATTTCATGCATGCATCAGTTACTCATATCCATTACCTGTCATTCCCTATAATTTTTTTCTTCCAATGTATCCATGTAGCATTTACCTCTGATTTCCCTGCTCTTTTAAATATTCCCAACAGATTCATATTAGTGCTCCCAATATGACCATATTTGTGGGGTCATCCACAGAAGTGGGATTTTGTTCCTTTTAAAATATGTTAAAAATCTACTTCTAATTTCACAGAATTATTTTATTTGGAAGAAGATTTACTTGGTCAAGCAAACAGTCTTAACATACGAAACATGTTTGCTAAGTGAGGAAAAAAACTAATTGATTCACAGGTGATTTATAGTTAAATTAAAAAGCACAGGAAGAACAACAATATCAATCATCCAGTATCCCTGACACTATCTCCCGCCCCGGTCTAGAGCTCTCAGGACTAAGCCACCAACCACTGAGCACACATGGAGCAACCAATGGCTCCAAATGCATTCCAGCTGCATTTGTAGCAGAGGATGGCGTTGTCTGGCATCATTAGGAGGAGAAGTCCTTGGTGCTGTGAAGGCTCATTTCCCCAGTGTAGGGGAGTTCTAGGGTGGTGAGTTGCGAATGCGAGGATGGGTAGGTGGGCAGTAGCCTCAGAAAAGCAGAGGGAGGTGGATTGGTGTGGGAGAGGGGAGAACAGGGAACTGGGATAACATATAAAATGTAAATATGTAAAATATACAGTGAAATGCAAAAAAAGGAAAAGCAGAGGTCTTTTAATCATTGGATATCTTAGAATCAATAATTATTCCAAGTGGTGGATAATGATTCACATCCCTAAACTTCAATTTTGAAGATCTTGAACAAATTCATGAAGAGTGCAGAAGTTCAGAATCTACCCTAAGCATCCATTACATACAATACTGCTGTCAAGTCAGTTTGTTCTTATGGTATGTTTCTAACAAAGCAAATATTATAAAGGTGAAGTTACAAAGCTTTGCAAACAAACTGATGATAAAATTACGGCTAAAGGAGAAAATAAAAGAAACCCTACAAGCATCACAGAATCCTGTGTGTCGCTTTCTGCCACCCACTGTATGAATGAATCTCCTTTTGTTATGTGCTTTTTGTGCTTGACGCATTTACAAATATTATTTCACCTAAGTCCCAAACTACGAGACCATTGTCTGTATACATGCTTGTTTCAGTTGACATTCAGTTTCCTATTGTTTGGTTGGGAAACTGAGAGACAGATTTGGAGCATGGGTAGAAATTCCACTCACTGAAAACAGTTGTTCTGGAATGCTCAGGGGATTACAGGTCTAGCATAAAATCATCAGGGATCAGGGACATGTTGGTTAGAGCCTTTTTTTTTTCTTACAACTTTATTTAAATAAGAGAGATGCATGTACAGGTTTTTAAAATCATTTTGGCATAAAACTATATGAATATATTTTGTCAGTACTTGATTCTTTTAAAGGTTGATTAGTATGCATTGAAATCTTACTAGTTACCATAAGCATAAAGTACTGAAGGACTGAAGGACTGAAGTTTTCACTTTTTGGCCAATTGCAACAATGGTGACTTTGCTGATTGTTCTACTAAGTACTAGATGTTAATTTACTTTCTGAACTTATTTGAACTTACATTAAGAAAATTACACACACACACACACACACACACACACACACACATGACAGGGGAAATGTTTCCATTTACTAAAAAAAATATTAAAAAATTACCTCAGACATTTCAACTGCATTGGTTGCTATGCTGACACTTAGAATACAGGATCATTTTGTGTCCTTGAAATCTTTTAAAGAGTTAACATATTCCTGGTACTGGCTTATTTGCTGCACCTAGATGTTTAGCAGGGACCGGGTCAGCCTTTACAATATAACTATATTCATATTCTTTTTATATATGTGTATGGATATATCTTAAGTCATTGCCACAGGACTTGGTTTTCATAGGATTTTTCAAAACTCTCTAATATTAGTTAAATCCTTCGCAGAATTTCTTCTACTGAGATCTCCCAACCCCACATAAGTTAAGTGTTACTCCTCCATTTTATCTACTCCCCCCCCCCTTTATAACACTGTATTTCTCTCCTGTCTATTGGTAGCTCTGATTCCATACCCCCTTATAAATCTCTTGATTCTGTGCAGGTTCTAATAGAAATGGACATATCTAAAGATTCAAAGCTATTTCTACAAGTGAAAGAAACATGGGTCATTTATATTTCTGAGTCTGTATAACTTCACTCAAATAATTATTGCCAGCTCTAACCAAAAAAAAACCTGTAAATTTCATAATTTTATTATTTCTAGTAGTGGAATTCTATTTTATTATTGAAATACACCACATTGTTATTATCCTTCTAGCACTTGATGGAAAATTATTCTGTTGTTCATTTATTATGTGAATAGAGCCGCAATGAACATTGATCAGCAAGTATCTCTGTGGCAGAAAGTAATGTCTTTGTGTATATTTGTGATGGGTAGAGTTATACTGAAAAAATACAGCTGACTTTATTCTTTTTTAATTTTCATCTGATCTTATTTGAAGTCAATTGATATTCTGGCAAAACATGCATATGAAGGACTATAATTTGGTACTATGTTATTTTATGGTCATGTTAGTGTAGCTGTAACTTTCTTTGTACAGAAAAAGAGCTAATGCTTCTCATCCATTGCTATGATTAGAGGTTGATAAAACTTCACTGCTGGTGAAACACTGTTAGTCCTTTTAAGAATAGTTTAGTTTTGTTATATTGTTTATGACCAATTTTGCCACGATATTGTTACACTTTTTCAAATATATTAGTTAATGTGAATTTATATTATTTTCTAGTGTTTTTATTTACACCTGGTAAATATTGAAAATTAAAACTTTTACTCAAAGTTTAAAAAAAAAAACAATAATAAGATACTTCTTTTAGTCTCACCCAAATAAAGGCTATCCAAACATTCTCCACCTAGGCTAACAGGTGGGCATCAGTTCCATCAAGAGCTCTCTAACACACAACATCGCCATCATTTTAATAAAGTCTATGTGAGCGCTGAAGCGAGACCTGAGAAGTGACGGAGTACTCACCACTCATTTCGGTGGTCGGATGGCCTTCCTCCTCTAAAGGTTTCTTGACGTTCTTCAAGACAGACAAAAGGTCTTTAACGTCCACTTTGCCATCACTGACTCTATCAATGATGCTATGTACGTCCTCTATTTCTATTTGATGGCAAATATATAAAAGCAGGGTTAGTGCATCCAGCTAAACATGCAACAGCCTAATCGTGTGTGTGCACATGTGCATAGGTACTTAGCTATCGACATCGAGGGTTTTTGAAACAATGTTTTCCAATGAGACTTTGGTTGGTCAATTAAGCTACTCCATCTGGCCAGGGTTCCTCCTGTCCCCACTTCCTTGCTGCTGGGTTTACAAGCATGCATTATCATGATTCTTGCATGCTTCGTGCAGAGCTTTAGATGAGCCCTGCAGATGGACTTCAGGTCCTAATTCTTGAGCTATCTTTCCAGCTCCATAACAACCTGATTTGAAATGTATTTATTTCCTAGAATACCTGATGCTGTTGTTGTTAAATAGCAGTGCAATAAAATTTAGAGGTGTTGATGTTCAGATTCGAAAACAAGATAAAATGGGACAATTTATCCACACTCAAAGCTAAACAACAGACCATCAAAATGATCCCTAATGGTGCCAGAGCCCAAGTTGCAGCTCAGTTCGCTTGCCTGGCAAACCTAAAGTCATGCATTCTGCCTTAGTTAACCACATAAGTGTGCTACAAAACAGCACAAGGGAGGTGTGGGCAAGGAGCTGAGAAGGGGCTCTGCTGAAACACACACGCACACACATGAGCTACGGAGATGCCTCGGTAAGTGTCTCCTAAGGTACTTGCTGCACAAAAGTAAGGGCCAGAATTTGCATATATAGTACTCTTATAAGTGCCCAATACAAATGGTGAGCCACCAGTAATCCCAGTCCATGAAAGATTCAAGGGATCCCCAGAGCAAAGTGGTTAAGTAGACTATACCCAATCAGTGATCCAAATGAGAAACCCTGCCTTAATGTCTAAGGTAGAGAGCAGTTGTGAAAGATATTCAACGTCAACCTCTGGCCACTTGAATACAAAGATCCATCTACACATAAAATCCAACATGCATACACATATGCATGCATACCTACCAAAAACTAAGTACATACACAAGCCTACAAGCAAGAAGCTTCTGTTTGCCTTTTTTTTTTCAAATTTATACTTACTTTGGCACTCACTAAATACATTACTGTTGGACAGTTCTCTGATGAGATCCTTAAGCGTTACTATATCACCTTTAGAACAAAAAGAAGGAACAGTTTTGATAGTCTGACTTTTTTTTTTAAAAAAAGACCAGTTGATGTTATAAAACCAGAATTATAAAACACAAAAATAAAGAGGAAACCTGGCAATTATCTTTGAAAATATGATAAGCAGACCTGTAAAAAGCTGTTGAGGATATTTTAAAGTATGTATCTTTCTATGAACTCAATAAGTTATATTTATGAATACATAATATATAAATACATATATGCATACAATAATGATTTATGAAGAAAGAGGCCATGGGCTAAGATAAGCAGAGAGGGATGTATGGGAAGTTTTGAAGGGAGGACAGGGAAGGGAGAAATGTTGTAATTAAAACACAGATTCAAAACAAAACAAAAAGTAGCATTTCTTTTTTTTATAGCAGGCTGAACAAGCTCTAAGGAGCAAGCCAGTAAGCAGCACCCTCCATGGCATCTGCATCAGCTCTTGCCTTCAGGTTCCTGCTGTGTTTGAGTTCCTGTCCTAACTGCTTTCAATTAGGAACTGGTTTATAGAAAAATGAAATAAACCCATCCCCCTGAAAAATAAAAGAAATATGTTCCTTCAATACAAATCAATTAATTTAAAAAGTAAAAAAAAAAAAAAGATATATAGTTTTTCTTTTCTTTTCTTATCCTGAAAGAGAAGGAGGAGGAAAAGAAGTTGGCTGTAGCTCCTTGGACATTTTGGGTAAGTGACCCTTCAGAAACATGGCACCCTGTTGGTGTAAAGTAAAAAGAATTTTTAAAATCTGTTTTCCTTTGCCTTCTTGTGGGTCCCTTCTCCTCTTACTGGATTGCCTAGTCCAATCTTGATGTTATGCTATTGCCTTGCCTTGTTGTGACTTGCTATGCTGTGTTAGGCAGATGTCCCTGAAAGGCCTGTACTTTTCTGAAGGGAGGGACTGGGTCTCGATGGGGAAGAAGCTGAAGGAAGGGGAGAGAGGGGAACCTGTAGTCATGATGTCATATATGAGAGAAGAATAAAAAAGAATGCGACAATTACTCACCAGACAGAGCAGTGTTCTCTATTGCTCTCTGAATGTCGCTGTTTGTTGGGTAGACTCCCAAATCATTTAAATTTTGCTTAATTTCAGAACTGGCATTAATATTGTTTAAGTCAAAGTCAGTGTTATGAAGTATCTCTTTCTCTCCTGGGAAGACAAAGTGACTTTCGGTTAGATAACCACAAAATCAGAGAGAATTTATTCAGCCTGAAAACAACAAACACTCTGGTTGCCAAGAAACATAACACTGAAACACCGGCTGGCTTCCTCTAAATCAAAAATACAAGAGAGAGACAGACAGAGAGAGAGAGAGAGAGAGAGAGAGAGAGAGAGAGAGAGAGAGAGAGAGAGAGAGAGAGAGAAGATGCTCCCTTATCCAGTGCTGTGCCAGAGACTGTGGCCAGCTGTTGAGAGCCATTTGTGCCGCACCCAAAGATGGCACCGGCTTCCCGCCGATGACTCAGCAAACAGAGCTGTTGCCCAGCCCGAGAGACATAGTGTGCATGTACCGCAGACGTCACTGCCCGCTCTCAGGGCATACTAATGAGCTACTGGAGAGTGCACCAATCAGGTAGCAACACGAATCTCCTGGGCATTTATAAGCAGTGCATTTTTCTTCCACGTGGTCCCCGGCTCAGAGTACTGTACAATAAAGGTTGTTCGCAGAAGAATCCTGTTGTTGCACATCGTTCCTGCCGGCGGGACGTGGGGCGCATGACAAGTGGTGCCTTGAATCCCAGGAAGCCTTGGGATTTCACTTTTGTTATTTAAATATTGAAAGGTTTCACATTGTTTGTCTGGTTAGTTGGTTGGTTGGTTGGTTGGTTGGTTGGTTGGTTGGTTGGTTGGTTGGTTGGCTCGTTGGTTGGTTGGTTGATTTGGTGGTGGTGGTGGTGATTGGTTTTGGTATTTTGAGACAGGGTATTTTGTGCAGCCCTGGATGGTCTGGAACTCACTCTCTGAAGACCAGGTTGGGCTGGCCTCAAATGCAAATCCACCTGCTCTGCCTCCCAAGTACTGGGATTAAAGCCATTACCACCATAGCCCAGCTGTAGTTTATACTTATCTATGAATATATTTTTTTTCTAAATAATTTTCCCTTTGCTTACTCTGTTTTTCCACCATCCTCACTGGAAGAGGACCAATCTTACTTTCTAAAGCAACCTGAAATGATACCAGCATTGGTCCACAAACATAATAAGGTCTATTTCTGGAAATTTCCTACTCTCATTTTTTACCTTTCTACCCTTTCCATACAATGGTATCAAATGACTTGATTATAAAGACTGCATAGTATAAAATTGTGAAAACACTAGTACCAGGTAGAGTTAGGCTTCTAGCAGCTCTTCTATTCAGTGTTTTCATGTTTGGCCTTATATGATAACATATCTACCTCCAGCTTGTCTGGCTCTGGAAAGAAGCTGTTGATACTTCTATTGACATTGTATTAAATATACAAATTCAAGGAAAGACAACTGACATCTTATTGATCCAGAAAGGAGAAATAATAGAAAATGAAGATATGGAAATGTTGGAATTGCAGGTGTGCACCACCCTACCTACTGAAGCAAGAGGATTACCTAGAGTTTAAAGTTAATAGATGCCTTTAAAGTGAAAATAAATAAATTCCTTAAAGAAATACAGAAAAACACAATTGAACAAGTGAAGGAAATGAATTAAACTGTTCAAGATCTGAAAATGGAAATAGAAGCAATAAAGAAAACAAACCTAGAGAACCCTAAAGATGGAAAACTTGGGGGGAAAAAAACAGAAACAACAGACATAGTGTCACCAACAGCATACAAGTTATGGAAGAAAGAGTATCAAGTGTAAAAAATACAATAGAAGAAACTGATACATCAGTCAAAGAAAATGTTAAATCTAAAAAAAAAATTCTTGACACAAAACATCCAGTTTTGAGCTACTATGAAAATATCTAACCTATGAATAACAATAGAAGAAGGTGAAGAGTCCCAGTTCCAAGAACAAGAAAATATTTTCAACAAAATTCATAGAAGAAAATTTTCCAAACCTAAAGGAAAACTGTTTATAAATGTACAAGAAGCTTACAGAACACCAATTAGATCAAACCAGAAAATAAATCCTCCCACCACATAATAATCAAAACATAAAATCTATAGAATAAGAAAAAAGAATAGTAAACGCCAAGTTAGAAAATTGGACATAGTCCTACCTGAAGACCCAGTTATTCCACTTCTGGGCATTTACCCCAGAGATTCTCCAACATACAATAAGAGTGCATGCACCACAATGTTCATAGAAGCCCTATTTATAATAGCCAGAAGCTGGAAAGAACCCAGATGTCCTTCAATAGAAGAATGGATACAAAAATTGTGGTATATTTACACAATGGAGTACTACTCAGCTATTAGAAACAATGACTTTATGAAATTTCTAAGAAAATGGATACATCTAGAGAATATCATCCTGAGTGATGTAACCCAGTCACAAAAGAACAGACATAATATGCAGTCACTGATAATTGGATACTAACTCCAGAAAGCTCTGAACACCTCAGAAACAACTCAGGCCATATGAAACTCAAGAAAAACAAAGGCCAATATATATATATATATATACATATATATATATATATATATATATATATACACATATATATATGTATATATATATATATATATTTCATATATATATATATATATATTTCATATATATATATATATATGAAAGCCTCAGTCCTTCATAGAAAAAGTGTGCTACACCTGGACCTTAAATCACTAATAATACAAGAGCTAAGAATATAGCCTTGTGGCAATTTTTGGTATTCAAAGATCATTATGCTTAATCTATACTCACCAAGAAAACTGTTTCCATGTTACGTTCTGTCCTACATGTATGTACTTTATGCTTATGGTAACTAGTAGGATTTTAATGCATGCTATCAAAACTCTAAAATAATTAAGTACTGACAAACAATAGTTATATAGTGTTATGCCAAAATGCCTTTAAAAATCTGTATATGTATTTCTCTTTTTTTAAATAAAGTTGTAAGAGAGAAAAAAAAAGCCAAGTTAGAGATCCCCGAAGTGCCATATGACCCCCCCCCAGGTGCTGGCACTAGCGTGGGATAAAAGGTTTCCACTTTTTAATATTTACCACAAAAAAAAAAAAGCTGCAAGAGGAAAAGGGCAGGTAACATATAAAGGCAAATCTATCAGAATTAGACCTGACTTCTCAACATAGACTCTGAAAGGTAGGATCTAAACACACACCCTTCCAACTTCCAAAAAAAAAAAAAAAAAAAGAGAGAGAGATGCTAACCTAGAGTACTATACTCAGCAAAACTTTTAACAACCATTGTTAGAGAAAACAAGATATTCCAAAATAAAAATAAGTTTACACAATATCTGTCCACAAATCTAGCCCTACAGAAAATACTAGAAGGAAAACCAAAGGAGGTTAACAGCATGCAAGAAAGCAAAGAAAATAAATAATTCCACACCAGCAAAAAAAAAAAAAAAAAAAAAAAAAAAAAAAAAAAGGAAGCACATACACAAACAAATTAATACTACCAACATCAAAATAAAAGGAATTAACAATCATTCATCACTAACATATCTCAACATCAGGGACTCAATTCACTAATAAAAAGATGCAAGCCAAAAGTATGGATGTGAAAACAGGATTCATCATTCTGCTGAATACAAGAAACACACCTCAGAAACAAAGGTAGACATTGCCTCAGAGTGCATGGCTGTTAAAAAAAAAAAAAAAAAAAAAAATGTTTTCCAAGCAAATGGATCCAAGAAACAAGCTGAAGTAGCCATTCTAATATCTAATAAATATACTTTTAACCAAAAGTAATCAAATGAGAAGAAATCAACCAAGATAACATCACAATTCTGAACATTTATGCTCCAAATGCAAGGGCACTCACATTCATAAAATAAATATGACTGAAGCTTAAATCACATATCAAAGCCCACATATTAATAGTGAGAAACTTCAACACCCCAAACTCACCAATGGGCAGGTCATCAAGACAGAACTAAACACAGAAACAATACAACTAACCAACCTCATCAATCAAATGGACATAACATTTATCTGCAGAAAATTTCACCTAAACACAAAGAAATGTATCTTCTTCTTGGGGCCTCATGGAACCTTCTTCAAAATTGACCATGTAGTTGGTTGCAAAGAAAGACTCAACAGAGATTTAAGAAAACTGAAATAACTCCTCATACCTTATCAGACCTTCATGGATTAAAGCTGAACATCAAAACAGAAAGTCCACATACTTATAGAAACTGAATAACTCTCTACTCAATAATCACTGGGTCAGGAAAGAGATTTTTTTAAAAAACAAAGAAAAGACTTTCTAGAATTCAATGAACGTGAAGGCACAACATACCCAAACTAATGGGAAACAATGAAAGAAATTCATAGGACAAAATGGCTTCATAAAGAAATTGGAAAATTCTCATACTAGCAATTTAAATCTACACCTGAATGCTATAGAGAAAAAGGAGCAAACACACCTAAGAGGAGATGATGGCAGAAGATTAGAAACAAAGAGAACAATATTAACTATTGTTAATTAATAGTAAATAGTTACTATTAACAAAAGTAACTAAACCAACAGCTGATTCTTTGAGAAAATCAACAAGAGAGGCAAATGCTTAGCCAAACTTACTAGAAGGCAGAAAGAGAGTATCCAAATTAATAAGTTCATAAATCAAAAGGAAGATATAATAACAGAAACTGGGGAAAAGCAAAGAATCACTAGGTCTTACTTCAAAGGCCTCCACAAAACTAGAATATCTAAATGAAACAGATGGTTTTCTAGATAGATGCCACTTGCCAAAGTTAAATCAAAATCAGAAAAACTATCTAAATAATCTTATAACTCTTAAAAAAATAGACACAGTCATTAAAAGTCTCCTAACCAAAAACAAAAACAGAAAACAAAAACAAACAAACCCAGGGCCAGATGGGTTTTATACAGAATTTTACCAGACATTCAAAGAAGAGCTAATACCAATATTCCTCAAACTATTCCACAAAATAGAAACATAAATAACATTGCCAAACTTATTCTATAAGGCTACAGTCACCCTGATACCTAAACCACACAAAGATTCAACCAAGAGAATTTCAGACTAATTTCCCTTATGAACATTGATGCAAAAATACTCAATAAAGTACTCACAAACTGAATCCAAAAACACATAAAAAAACATCATCCACCATTATCAAGTAGGCTTCATCCCAGACATGCAATCAACAAAAATGCCAGTGAAATCCACCATATAAAATAACTTAAAGAAAAAGTCACATTTTTTGTGTGAAAAACTGAAAAGCATTTGACAGAATCCAATACTCCTTCGTGTAAAAAGTCTTAGAGAGCACCCAAGGGTCCAGGTTAGTTGACTGTGTTGGTCTTCTTATGGAGTCTCTATTCCCTCTGGGTCCCTCAATCCTTCCCCCAACTCTTCCACAAGACTCCCAAGTTCCATCTAATGTTCAGCTGTGGGTCTCTACATCTGTTTCAGTCAGCTGCTAGGTGGAGCCTCTCACAGGACAGTACTGCTGGGCTCCTGTCTGCAAGCACAACAGAGTATTACTAATGATGTCAGGGATTGGTTCTTACCCATAGGATTGGCCTCCTTAGGAGCTACCAGAGACTGAAACACCAATCAAAGAGCATACATGCACTATTCCTAGAACCCACACATACATGTAGCAAATGTGCAGATTGGTTGTCATGTGGTTCCCCAACAACTAGAGTGGAAGCTGTCCCTGGTTTTTTTGCCTGCCTGTGGATCCTGTTCCTCTAACCGGGCTCACTGGGAGAGGATGTACCTAGTCCTGCAATGACTTGATATGCTAGGGTGGGTTGGTACATGGTGGGGGCTCCCCCTTCTCAGAGGAGAAGAAAATGAGGGTATGGGAAATGTAATATGTGAGGGGAGACTGTGAGGAAAGGGGGACTGTAGTTAGGATGTAAAATGAATAAAATGATTAATTAATGGAGAAAAGGGCTCTTGAATAGATCAGGGATATAAGGTGAAAAACTAAACATAATAAAAGCAATATACAGCAAACCAATAGCCAACATCAAATTAAATGGAGAGAAACTTAAAGCACTTCCAATAAATCAGAAACAAGACAAAGGTACCCACTCTCTCCCTATCTATTCAATGTAGTACTCAAAGTTCTAGCTAGAGCAATAAGTTGAATCAACAGATACAAACTAGGAATGAAAATGTCAAGGTATTCACAGATGATATGATAGTGTACATAAGTATGATAAGTATTCTATCAGAGATTTTCTAAACACCTTCAGCAAAGTGACTGAATTCAAATTCAGCTCAAAAAAAAAAAAAAAAGTAGCCCTCCTTTATACAAAAGCTAAACATGCTGAGAAAGAAATCAGTGAAATAAGACCCGTTACAAAAGCCACAGCTTACATCTGAGGGAAATCTTTTTTTTAATCAGACAGAAAGGGTGAAATGTAGGTTGATGTCTCTATGCAGTTGAGGGCTGCCACTAGTTAGATCAGGGTGATACTTGATTAGACAGTTTAGAGTGTGGCAGGGACAAAGTTTTGGTAAGGTGGGAGAGAAGGAGAAGGGGGGAGAATCAAGATGGAGTCAAAGGAGAAGGTTCTAGACCCAGATGATCTTAATTGGTGATAGGTAGATATGATTATTTCTAAGGGTTTCTATAGGTCAGTTTGTTTTATCTAGATGGGCGGTTTACAACTTTGTCAAATGGTTGTAAGCTTATTTTGTGGATGTATTGTGGATTGAGAATTTAACATATAAATCTGATTGACAAATTATTGATTATTGAGTCATGATTTTACCGGGCTGTGGGAAATGTAAGCTAAGTTCCCAGCTAGCAGGGAGATAGCTAGGAGAGGGCAGCTCAAAGTCTACCTGGGTCTGAGAGTACTTGGAGGCAGCATGGAGCCACTGAGATAAAGATGTTCCCCAGTGCCATGTGGCCCTAACGGTGCCAGCACTAGCACAGAATAAAAGGTTAGCACATTTTATTTACTACAACATATAAGGCCAACTACCCCAGGCTCACGGGGGCTCACAGAGACTGAGCTACCAACCAAAGAGCATAGGGGTTGGACCTAGCCCCCTATATGTTTGGATCAGATGTGCAGCTTGATATTCATGTGGGCTCTGTAACAATTGGATCAGGATCCGTATCTGACTGTGTTACCTGCCATTGGATCCCCTTGCCTTTACTTGACTGTAGGATTGGGCCTAAGATTTTCTGAGACTAGATGCCTCAGGGTGGGATGGTACCCAAGTGGAGTTTCCCCTTTTCTGGGTGAAAGTGGAGGGGGTATTGGGAGGAGGAATTTGTAAGGGCAGAAGTGGGAGGAAAGGATTGCGGGGACATGATCCGGTTGTAAGTGAATAAATTAATTAATAAAAATAAAAATAAATTTTAAGTAAAACTCACGTTCAGATCTTAGAGTCCTCGTGAAATCTGTGAATTTGTTCACAAATTCTTCAACAGTAATTTTGCCTTCTTCTGTAACACAAGGGAAAATTTAGCTGAAGGAAATGATGTTTCTAAATGTATTAGAATTCAAGATAACACTCAAGTCAGGACTTTCTTCTCTCTTGTCTCTTACATTATTGGAAATATGTAGTTCTATTTCTTTCCATATATTTATTGATGTTATTAAATTCATGATTAAATATGCTATTAAAATACATCATTTAAAAAAACTATGACATCAATCTTATCTTTTTCCATTTACTTTCTACAACTTGACAAAAGAGGCCTTTCTTGTTAGAAGAATATCTGATTACTTCAGAAAAACAAAAACACTTCAGTAGCTCCACTCACTTGCAAACCTGTGAAGTACCAATCCTGTTACAGGACAAAGAGGGGCTATATACCACTATTAGTGAAGTAAGTATGCTAATATTTAAGTAAAAGACTATCAAACAGGATTCAGTAACACAAAAAAAGTACACTGCCCTTACTAAATATATATTCATTGATGGTGATATAACCCTCACAAAATAAAATTGGATTTTAGAGGAGAGAAAAATCTTAGCTACTACAATGATCTATAGTATACACGCAGACATGTAGCATATTTACAGGATTAAATTTTTAAGAAAGATAGTAATTTGAAACAAAACTGTACAGAAGTCCTATAGGACAATGACTATGGGGAAACAACTTTTAGAGAAAAAAATATCACTGCTCATGGTAAGAAATGTATTGGTTTGAATAAAAATGCCCCCCTTAGACTCATAGGGAGTGGCACTATTAGGAGGTGTGGCCTTGTTGAAGTAGGTGTGGCTTTTTTGGAGGAAGTGTATCACTAGAGGTTGTGGGCTTTGAAGTATCAGAAGCTCAATTGAGTTCACGTCCTACTGCCTGCTGATCCAGATGTAAAACTCTCAGCTCTTTCTCTGGTATTATGTCTTACATGGACACTGCCATGCTTCCCACCATGAAGATAATGACTAAATCTCTGAACCTGAGAGCCAGCCACAATTAAATGTTGTCCTTGATAAGAGTTGCTGTGGTTCTGGTGTCTCTTCACATCAATGAAAACCCTAACTAAGACAATGATAAACTGCCTAAATTTAATCTCTCCACATGATCTCTAAGGTCCCATACAAAGCAAATAAAAGTCTATGCCTATTGTATAACTAAGATGTAGAACTTCACACATTTTATTTGCACATAATGGGGAAGGTTAAAAAAACAAAAACAAACAAACAAAAACTAGGGTCAGTCAACCACAGAGCCCATATCAAAGTGAAAAGTCAGGTGAAAATTGACTAAACTCTATCCGTAAGAATAGGGTCCATGTTAAGTAGGGAACTACTAGAAATAAGTCCAAGATCTGAAGGACCAGAACTCTTATCTCTGGAGAGCTGAAACATCAGGTGCTGGATTTAAATGCCTGGAACCAATAATGACAGTCTAAAAATGGTACTGCCTTTGGGTACCAGGACAAACTCTGGAAGAAAATAGTGTTTGTAGGTTCAGAAGAAGAACTCAAGTATAGATGAAGTCCCTACCAACTAGTATTAAATGTTGGAAAAAAGAGTCCTCTCTCAAAAAAGGATGCTATTATTGAAGTACTTTTCTGTTATCTTGGGAAGTTTACTTTCTTTATGATGGAATAAGTTCCATTGTATTTCTCTGTACTACAATAATAATTCTGTTATTTTTGCCATCTTTCAAACAGTTCAAGAATAATATTTTGACTTCATTCTCAACTAGGCCTGAAGAGATGGTTTAGCGGCTAAGAGTATATATATATTACTCTCCCAGGGGGCCTGAGCTGGATTGCCAGCACCCAGTGTCAGCCAACTCATAACTCCCTGTGTCTCTATTCCTAGTGATCTGACACCTCTGGCCTCTATAGTCACCACCACTTCACACGCACACACACACACACACCACTTAAAATAAAATAATCCTTGTTTTAAAAACATCTCAGTACATCTCCACTTGTGAGTTCTACTAAATATATAAGAACTTAATAAAGACAACACTCAACTATACCTGTTACTAAAATAATGCCGTTACCTTATCGTTAATAAATATCTGCTCTTCTGAGCCACTACAGAATGCAGAATTCCCTATCATCCATGAATAAAATTATGAATGAGCTTCTGATGGGTGAGCACCTGGCTTGGTGTTCCAAGAACGCACTCTATTCTACAGATACAACTCTGGTTGACATATGCTATGACTGTCGGATAATCTCACTTCATGAGTGTCACCACTGGCTTCCCATAGGGACAGGATGGCCGTGGATTCTCTGCTTAATTTGGCTCTGTGGAGCTCTGAGTTGGCAAATCAGTAGAATAGTGTGACCAGCCATCAATGCAGTTTGTACAGGACTACCCTCCACCCTGTGTGCACTATCCAGACAGCCTCCTCCTCCACGTGTAGAGAACAGTCCACTGAAGGTAGATAGATTAAGAGTACAAACCATCCTCTGGAACATGTTTTAATACTTCAGTCAGTGTGGCTTTAGCTGATTGAAGTTCCTCATCCGACAGTAACTTCTTTAAGTCAAAGACATCAATTAGATCCTTCTTGACAACTTGGGGAGTGGCTAGAAGTAGCTGTGTGACTGCAGAAAGACAGCAGGAGAGAATGTGTCAACAGCAGATACTGTGCGACACCCACCACTTGACACAGGTTGCATAAAACAGTGGAGCAGTATATGAAAATTCGAATATAATATTAAAAACAGGAGCCAAAAATTATTAAAACTTTAGTGCTAGGCACTGTTCAAAGCACTCTCGCTTTAACTATTTAATTCCATGATAATCTTTGACGTGATCATTATTCTCTCCATTTTTCAGATGAAGAAACTGAGGCTAGCAAAATTAAGTGACTTTCTGAAAAGTACATTGATGATTATGTGGTAAGAACAAGATTTAAGACCAGGCAATTCAGTTCCAAACCCAAAGCTTTTAACTACCGCTCCTTTTCAGGCACATACCTTGGATAGTCAAGCTATCCCTTGGACCATTTAATCCTTCATATGTGGCCCCTGAGACCACCAGAGAGCTTTACAAATAACCTTTAAACCAACACTACACTGCATTATTTAACTTAAGGTTGTGTCGCTGGAACAAAATAGATGACATAACAAAGGGTTAACCTGATGAATGAAACACAAACATGCCACCAATTTGTTCTAAGTTATCAAAAAACACTGCTCTTGTGAGACATAATTGCCAGACTTCAATTAATACAGTAAGCTTCTGCCTCTAGCTTTAGCTCATGCTGACAACAACTGAAAATACATTTTATATACATATATTTTACATATATACATAATATACTATGGAGAGAGAGAGAGAAACTAGAAAGTGTGGCTGGATATAGAGAGACAAACAACCCCAGCAATAGAATCATCTCCCACTTATGAACAGCTACTAAATAGTAAACATTTTAATAGATGTAGCATTTACTACCCAGTTTGTAATCATGAATCTTGACTTTCAGCCTGACAGGGTTATAATCACCATGGAAATACATCTGTGGGAAGGTCTATGGGGTGAGGGTCCTAAAAGATCAAACTGAAAAGGGAAGACACCCCCCCCCCAAAAAATGTGGGCTGCACGATCCCATGGGCTGGGGTCTCAAACTGAATAAAACAGAAAAAGCAAGTGAGCACCAACGCTCATTTCTCTCTGCTTCTTGGTTGTGAACTCAATGTGACCAGCTGCCTCCTGCTCCTACTGCCATATCCTGCCCACCATGATGGACTGGATCTCAAACGACTACAAGCTAAAACAGCCCATTCTTTCCTCAAGATGATTTTGTCTGGTATTTCGTCACAGCATTAAGAAAAGTAATAAATATTCCAGACAGTTAACAAAAAAGATAAAGGTAGAAGACAGACTATGAGTATTTAAAGACTCAAAACTCCAAACTGTCATGTTTCCTGTCTTTGAATCTCATGGGAAATGGATATTAGTAAAGTACAGGATAAATCATAGCAAGGAAAAATAAAGATACAGGAAACACATGAGCCACAGAATAGAAGTAAAGATTTAAGTCCCAAGGCAAGAACTAGCTAAATTGTAGACAGAAGGTATTTCAAACCAGAGCATCTAAGGATGTAAGCCTGTGTATGTTAATAGTTTTGTGAGACCTTGAGAAAATAAGAGACCTGTAAGAAATATAGAAATTATAAAACAAGATTAGTTGAACATGCTGGTGAATGCTTATAGTCCCAGTTACCAGGCAGGCTGGGACTGGTTATATAATAGGTTATATAGCTTAGTGACCAAAAACCAATAAATTATATATTTTCTAGGACAAGGTATATGGTTATAAAAATTTTTATCAATTAAAACCACACATAGATAGAGCTATGTGTCGGTGGTTAAGAGCACATAGTGCTCTTACAGAGGATCCAAGTTCAGTTCCCATCACACATGCTGAGGGACTCACAGCCATCTGTGATTCCAGCTCCAGGGGACTCAGTGTCTCTAGCCCCATAAACACCCACATGGCCATGCTTATGTGCATATGTACACACACACACACACACACACACACACACACACACACACGCATGCATGCACTTAATTCTTTAAAGTACACATCTAATGTAAATTTTCATAGGTTATAAAGCAATTTTCCTGTCATTCTCTTGAACCAGAAGTGCTCACATACCTACGGAGTCTTTAAAGCCTGGAGTATCTTTCAATTTCACTAAGAAATCTTGTAAGTCAACTTTCGTGTTATCTGGAAGGTCAAAAATTAAACATTTCACATTTTAAAACCTTGAATTAATCAGTACATGAAATTAGGATTCTAATCTATAATAATTATATAAAACTCATTTTATTCACTTTTCACAAATTATAGAAACTATTTTAATAGAGATTCTAACACTTTTAGATGATTTATTCAGTTAATATTAAATAAAATTTTAGTTGCTTAATTTGATATTTTACATGTATTAATTACTTTAATCTTCACAAAATTACAAATTTGTGTATCACAAAATTACAAGTTTGTGTATCTCTAATATGCCTAGTGGTAAGAGATAAAACCAAAGAGAAGCTAACTTGCTCAAATGACAATACCAGAAAGCTCTAGAAACAATTATTCAGTCTTATCACAGAAGTGATAGTATTAAGGTGCACACACACACACACACACACACACACACACACACACTGATGAGTGACAATGCTGACTAAACACACACACTGATGAGTGACAATGCTGACTAAACACACACACTGATGAGTGACAATGCTGACTACACACACACTGATGAGTGACAATGCTGACTACACACACACACTGATGAGTGACAATGCTGACTACACACACACTGATGAGTGACAATGCTGACTACACACACACACTGATGAGTGACAATGCTGACTACACACACACTGATGAGTGACAATGCTGACTACACACACACACTGATGAGTGACAATGCTGACTACACACACACACAGATGAGTGACAATGCTGACTACACACACACACACACACTGATGAGTGACAATGCTGACTACACACACACACACACACACTGATAAGTCACAATGCTGACTACACACACACACTGATGAGTCACAATGCTGACTACACACACACACTGATGAGTGACAATGCTGACTACACACACACACACTGATGAGTGACAATGCTGACTACACACACACACACACAAACACTGATGAGTGACAATGCTGACTACACACACACACTGATGAGTGACAATGCTGACTACACACACACACTGATGAGTGACAATGCTGACTACACACACACACTGATGAGTGACAATGCTGACTACAGACACACACTGATGAGTGACAATGCTGACTACACACACACACTGATGAGTCACAATGCGGACTACACACACACACTGATGAGTCACAATGCTGACTACACACACACACTGATGAGTGACAATGCTGACTACACACACACACACTGATGAGTGACAATGCTGACTACACACACACTGATGAGTGACAATGCTGACTACACACACACACACACACACACACACTGATGAGTGACAATGCTGACTACACACACACACTGATGAGTGACAATGCTGACTACACACACACACACTGATGAGTGACAATGCTGACTACACACACACACACACAAACACTGATGAGTGACAATGCTGACTACACACACACACTGATGAGTGACAATGCTGACTACACACACACACTGATGAGTGACAATGCTGACTACAGACACACACTGATGAGTGACAATGCTGACTACACACACACTGATGAGTGACAATGCTGACTACACACACACTGATGAGTGACAATGCTGACTACACACACACTGATGAGTGACAATGCTGACTACACACACACACACACACACACTGATGAGTGACAATGCTGACTACACACACACACTGATGAGTGACAATGCTGACTACACACACACACACTGATGAGTGACAATGCTGACTACACACACACACACTGATGAGTGAAAATGCTGACTACACACACACACTGATGAGTGACAATGCTGACTACAGACACACACTGATGAGTGACAATGCTGACTACACACACACACTGATGAGTGACAATGCTGACTACACACACACTGATGAGTGACAATGCTGACTACACACACACTGATGAGTGACAATGCTGACTACAGACACATACTGATGAGTGACAATGCTTACTACACACACACACTGATTAGTGAGTGACAATGCTGACTACACACACACACACACACACACTGATGAGTGAGTGACAATGCTGACTACAGACACACTGATGAGTGACAATGCTGACTACACACACACTGATGAGTGACAATGCTGACTACACACACACTGATGAGTGACAATGCTGACTACACACACACACTGATGAGTGACAATGCTGACTACACACACACTGATGAGTGACCATGCTGACTACACACACACTGATGAGTGACCATGCTGACTACACACACACACTGATGAGTGACAATGCTGACTACACACACACACTGATGAGTGAGTGACAATGCTGACTACACACACACTGATGAGTGACAATGCTGACTACACACACACTGATGAGTGACAATGCTGACTACACACACACACTGATGAGTGACAATGCTGACTACACACACACTGATGAGTGACCATGCTGACTACACACACACTGATGAGTGACCATGCTGACTACACACACACACTGATGAGTGACAATGCTGACTACACACACACACTGATGAGTGACAATGCTGACTACACACACACTGATAAGTCACAATGCTGACTACACACACACACTGATGAATGACAATGCTGACTACAGACACACACACTGATGAATGACAATGCTGACTACAGACACACACACTGATGAGTGACAATGCTGACTACACACACACTGATGAGTGACAATGCTGACTACACACACACACTGATGAGTGACAATGCTGACTACACACACACTGATGAGTGACAATGCTGACTACACACACACACTGATGAGTGACAATGCTGACCACATACATACACTGATGAGTGACAATGCTGACCACACACATACACTGATACATAGTCCCAGAAGTCCTGAAAGAATTGGAAGGATAATGAAATGAGAATATGGGTAACACAGAAACATCCCAATATAAGCCCCAGGAGATACCATGTAAAACCTATGATTGGAGTCTTGTGAAGGAAATAAGAAAGGGTAACCAGGAACTTAGATATAGATTGGTGAGTGGTAAGTTAGTAAAATTAGGAACCAGAAATGAACCACGTGTTCATGCAGAATTATACAAAAGACCTGAGTGTGCTAAAATGGCAGAGTGTAGACTGAGTAAACTGGGATGTGTAAAAGATTTCTTTCAACAAGTCAAAGGAGACACTCAGGGCTTGGAGAGAGTCTCAGAAGGTAAGAATGCTTCCTGCTCCTCCAGAGGGCCTAGTTCAGTTCTCAGCACCCATGTCCAGTAGTTAACAACCACACTGACTCCAGCTCCAAACGTCCCAGTGCCCTCCTGTGGGCTTACCAGGTAGCTGCTCATGTGAAGCACACACTCACAGAGACATATGTGTTCACATAAGTAAAAATAAAAAATTCAAATTTAAAAATGAAGGTGTATGCTGACTTAATATGAAAGAAGCCTAAAACACCCGATATGGCATAAAGTTGGGAAATGTTTTCTCTGGAAAAATGAAGGTCTACTCGGAATCTTATGTCAGTTTGGAGACTAAATTTAAATCACTTGTTTATGGCAAAATCAAAGGTCCAACTTTACCGCCCAGTACACATGCCCAGCGGCCTACAGGCTCCTTAACTCCAGCTCCCATGGATCTAACACCCTCTCCCAGAGTCGTCAGATACCAGCACATGTGGTATATGTTCTCACACACACACACATAGACACAAATAAAAACAATTTTTTAAATTTTATTTATATAAATATACCATAGCTGTCTTCAGACACACCAAAACAGGATATCAGATCCCTGCTACAGATGGTTTTAATCCACCATGTGGTTGCTGGGAATTCAACTCAGGACCTCTGGAAGAACAGTCAGTGTTCCTAACTGCTGAGCCATCTCTCAAGCCCCTTATCTCTTATTTTAATTATATAGATAATATTTATATTTATTATATAATATACTTATGAATTATGTTTTATATAGTACATAATATCTATAAATATTTGTATATAACATATTGTTTATTAATAATAGATATATGTTATCTTTCTATATTTTTATTAATATATATATTATATTATATTCTCCAGGAGTAAGGAAAAATAAGGTCACTCTTAGGAAAGTTCCGAATATCTCACCACTGGTATCACAATGTTTAAGAGCTTCTTTAAAGTCCTCTTCAGTTAAATTAAGATTCAAGCATTTCAAGGTACGCTCCAAGTCAGATATAGAGATCTTGCCATCTTCAACCTGCGACAAGATGTCAGCAGCTTGTTTGAGCTCTAAAAAGATAAATATGTGCAAGATACTGTCATAAAAACACAAAAGGGGATGGGTGTGGTGGTGCACATCTTTAATCCCAGCACTCAGAAGGCAAAGGCAGGTTGATCTCCATGAGTTTGAGACCAGCCTGGGCTAGACAAGAGATTCCCAGAAGAGCCAGAGTCACATAATAAAGAACCTGTTTCAAAAACAAAACAAAACAAAACAAAACAAAAAAACATGTAAATCGATTTGTTCAAAGCCTATTTTGGGCAAAGCCATGTGTCAAATATTTACCTGAACTGAAACTCTAGCAGAAGTAAAATATTTTCTATTTGTAATGATGACCTCCTTAGTTCAAAGTTTTTCTTTTAAGTTCATGGCAAATGGATGATAACAGATACACTAGTTTGCTTTCTACTGCTGTGATAAACACTGGCCAAAGGACTTAAGAGGAGAAGAGTTTGCTTCCCCTTATAGCTTAAAGTCATCCACTAAGGAGTGTCAGGACAGGAACATGGACTCCATTTCATAGAACTGTACTGCAAGTTTATTAGTCATTAATGTTCTCCCTTAACTAGGTTTATTTTTTTTTTTGTCCACAACATCTATAGCCAAAATGACAGTCCTATTGGTCTTACAGAATTTAAAATACAAGATATATTTTAAAGCATCAGTGTTTGTATTTTTTATCTATATCATTTCTCTTTTAATCTCAAAATGAAGTTCTGTGCATTTCATACTCTGAAGTTACACAAAATAGTTCAAGCCTTCATGAAAGTCCCTGGGGAAAATCACCACCTACCTCATTTCCACAAACAGCCTCTTTACAGCTACTGAGAAGCAATGTTGAAAAACAAGTCCCTCTTATGAAAGAATTCCCTGTACATTCCTTAACAAGAAAGACTAACTCTGTCGTCTCTGTAAACAAAATTAAAATCTATCACATAATTGGTGCTATGAGGAAAGTAAACACAAGATCAATCTCAGATTAACCCTCACTTCATCAATGACTGGCAAGCTCTATGAAATGGAACATGATGTTTGAGCCAAGCTGCAGGGGCAGATGAGGGTAAGCTGATCCAACAGGAAATCCATACCAAGTAAATAGTGTACGCAAAGACAGGGAACCAAAAGCAAATGGAAGCAATTTAAATTATAAGTACTCTGGCTTTAGGATGACTACAAATGCAAATCTGATCATCATTGAGGCTAAAGAGATAAAGCACGTCATTCATCAACGAATATTTAAAGTTATGAGCTATCATGAAAGATCCAAAACAATATCTGGTGTACCAAATGTAATTAGCTTATAAACATTAGTTGTTCTTAAGAGTAAGGTGAGAAGCAAGATGTCACTGCATTCTAGAGCTACAGTTGCTCCTTGGTCGATGGCAATTCTGGGCAAATAGGAAAACAATGTTAATCCAATAATGCAAACCATTTACGTGGAACAAGTAGTCTGAAACAAAAATGAGCTCTTAAGAACACAGGACAAGGGAGATTGATTTAAGCTATTGGATGAGGAGGAGGTGTCTCTGAGGATGCACACTCACCAGTAAACAGGGTGAGCAAAACAGGTCAGAGAGAAATAGTCCCAGAAATAAAATACATACATTTTTAGGAGTAAAGAGGAAGTGTAAAATTTGTGGTGGGGCAGGTGAACCAATACAGCTAAAGTAGTACAGTCTGAAAAGGAAACGGTGCACAGTCACGCTACAGAGTTACAGCGTGCACTCTGGAAGACGGTCTGGAAGTTTCTCAGAAAACTAAACACATAACTCTGTGACCCTGCACGATACACAAGACCTCTAAGCCCTACACCACAGAGATACTGACTCCTTAGGTTTGTTGCTACCTTATTCGCAACAGCTAAGAAATGGAACCAGTCTAGATGTCCATGAATAAAGAGTATGTGGTGCTTATATATTCTGGAATTCTATTTGGCTATGGAATTCATGACATTTTCAGGAAAGTTGATGAAATGGGAAGTTATATAAAGTAAAGAAACACAGACTCAGAGAAAGACAAATACCATGTTTCCTCACACAATCAAATTTTAGATTTGAGTGAGATAATTTAGAAATACAACAGCATTTGACAACAACCTCCTATAAAATCTCTTCCTATATGAAATATAGAAATGCATACATACATATATTATATATATTTATATAAGGTTCATACTCACCGCTTACTGTTGGTAATTTCAGTTTTGAAGACAATGTTTCTTTTTTAAAACCTGAAAATTTAGGATTAAAAAAAAAAAAAAAAAAAAAAAAAAAAAAAAAAAAAAAAAAACAGTGAAAAGAACAGAATTCAACCTTACCTGCTTTGACAGGAAGCAAGGGGTAATGTAAGCTCTTCTGATAACATTGGACAAGGATGGCTACTTCCTTCTTAGACAATCATGTTCTCCTTCTGTGCTCTCCTTTTTCAGCTTCCTCTGTGTTCCTTAAACATGGCAGTTCCTGACATAAAAGGTTCTCTGCTTTCCTAGCATCTATTCAATAATGTGTTTACTTGTGACTCTGAAACTAGTCTCTCTCTCACCCCCTCCTTCCTTCTCACTTCCCTTCCTCTCTTTCTCACTGTTATGGTTTGCATATGCTCAGCCCAGGGAGTGGCACAATTAGAAGGTGTGGCCTTGTTGGAGTAGGTGTGCCCCTGTGGACATGGACTTTAAGACTCTCACCCTAGGTGCCTAGGGGTCAGTATTCTGCTAGAAGACTTCAGATGAAGATGTAGAATTTCTTCTATGCCTGCACCATGCCTGCCTGGATGCTGCCACATTCCTGTCTTGATAATAATGGACTGAACCTCTCTGAACCTGCAAGCCAGCCTCAATTAAATATTGTCCTTATAAAAGTTGCCTTGGTCTGGTGTCTATTCACAGCAGCAAAACCCTAACTAATACACTGACCCTCTCCTTTCCTCTTCCTCTCTCCTCTACCTAGCTGCTAAGCCTGGAGCTTTTCTTAGGTCCATTTGTAGTTAGCTCATTTATCCCACATCTTTCCTATAGAGATGTAAACTGAAACAAAGATCTATTCGGGGAACAGACAAATAGAAAACAAGTCATTCTAGTTTGGTTTTTTTTTTTTTTAATAGATGGATGTTTGTCTGTGTATGTCTGTGAACACACATGTACCTGTGGACAGAAGAGGACATCAGATACCCAGGAACTTGAATTACATATGGACAATTGTGAGCTGCCATGTGGGTGCTGGGAATTGAACCCAGGTCCCTAAGAACAGCCAGCCCCTAACTATGGAGCCATCTCTCCAACCCCGCTCTACTTGCATAAATGGGTCTAACTGCAGTTAAAAAACATTACAGAGTAATTCACAATTAACAGGGTATTTCTTGAAACAAAAGGCAGTTAGAACACAGATAAATCATACTTGCCTTAAATTTTGGTCTGGGTTTGAAGAACTAACTTTACATATATATATATATATATATATATATATCCAAATATATGTGTGTGTGTTTCCAAATATATATATATATACATATATATGTGTGTATTTATTTCCAAATATATATATACATATATATGTGTGTATTTCCAAATATATATATACGTATATATGTGTGTATTTCCAAATATATATATATATATACATATATATGTGTATTTCCAAATATATATATATATATATATATATATATATATATATATATATATACATATGTGTGTGTATTTCCATATATATGTATTTGGAATATATATATTCCAAAATGTAGGATTAGACAATTTTATAGCTACCTCTAAGATTTCTGGACCTCAGCACTATGAACATTTGGCCTAGATGGCTATTTGATTGCAGGGCTGTTGCCATGTGTCCTACAGGATGAGGATGCTTAGCCCACATCTCACCTCTACTCTCTAGGCCACATCTCTACCCACTGAGCAATATTGCTGGCCAATCCTTGGGGGCAATTTTAACTATACTTTTTCGTTAAAATTCTATTCAAAGGCAATAAATATCTTTTAAAATATAATTAAGTGCCATATAGATTATCGGGTAAACAATAACATAATTACTGACAAAAACAGGCATACCTACTCAACAATACTTTACCTAATGGCCTTTTACAAAGAAGGGAGGGAGAAAGAGCAGGATAGAAGGAGGGGAGAGAAAGGGAGAAGAGGGAGGTGACCACAGTGCTCCTTAATACTATAGCATGAATATCATCTAAAACACACACCAAAAATGTACTAATGTATAATATAAATGTACATAGAAAGAAACATGAGTTTGAAGCCACTCAACAACATATAGAAATAAGCTAAGATCCAATTTGTAATCTAGCTCATGGATTCACATAGGCATTCAACTTCATAACAAAATCTCTTTAGGGTCTGGAGAGATGTCTCAGTGGTTAAGAGCACCGGATGGATGCTCTTGCAGAGAAACCAGGTTCAGTTCCTAGAACACATCACGTGTCTCTTAACCATCTGTAACACCTCTTCTAGGATTCAGTACCCTCCTGGGGTCTCTTCAGGCACCAGGAATGCACATGATGCACACACATACATGCATACAAAAACTCATATGTGTAAAATAAATATATCTTTTTAAAAAATTTAACCTCTGTCAATATATAATCCAAAATCTAATATATACCAGTGTTCCAATGTGTTCATGCCACTATTTAGGAATTATTAAGAATTAATTGGTATCTGGTAAAAACAGCTTGAAATTCTTGAACAAACGTTTAGAAATGGGGCTGAAGAGATGGCTCGGATGTTCTTACAGAGAATCTCAGGTCTATTCTCATGGGGCAGTTCACAATTTCCTGTGGCTCCAGATAGAAGTAGACCCTAAGCCACTGGTCTCCTCCAGCACCTGAGCTCATACACACATACGCATACACATAATTTAAAATAATCTTTTGGAAAGATTAGAAAAGCAGAAATGTTAACTGTTAGAGCTGAAAAAGCCCATGAGTTCCCCTAATTTTAAAGATGTAAAATAAATGTTAATTTCAAACTGCTGGCGGTCAGCTTAAACAACTCACCCTCTAGATCTTTCAGCTTCTCCAGATAGCTCCCTTTATCGGCCCAATAACTTCCTTTCATGGAGTCCAGCAATTCAGTGGCCTCTTTCAATGCTACAAGGAAAGAAAATGTGCCAGTGGCATACACATACAGTAAACCTATAGCATGCTTTAATATAACATTCAGTTTGTGGATCTACGGGCTTTGTTGTTGTTGTTGTTTGTTTTTTGGGGGGGGTGGGTTTTTTTGTTTGTTTTTTGGTTTTTTTGAGCACAGAAAGATAATCAATAGCCTCTTTTAGATCTGCATTTCCCAGGATGGCTCTACTAACCACAGGGGCCACATAAGTACAGCAATTTCTCTCCTCTCCCATAGTCTTCTTCATGCCAACCATCTTCTACCTACATCCTTTGATCATGATAGCTAGACCTATCTCCCATTTTTATTTTGTTTTGTTTTGTTTCAGGGTCTCACTATGTAGCCCAGAATAGGAATGCACTTACAATTCTCATTTATGTTTTAAGCTATCTTATAAAGCCCAAGATTTAGATGTAGTATTTAAATATATATCAAAGTATATGGTGGGTTTTTTTCTGTTCAAAAGTTCCCTCACCCCCTGAGCATCCTCTGAACCCAAGATCTTTTCTTTCTGCCTTCCTTCACTGTCTACCCATCTTGCTCCAGCAAACTAACTTCACCTATCATGCAGACCATTCTAATTGTCTCATGCTAGGAAACATTGAGGCTAGGAAGCCTACAGTCAATAATCTCCTGTAATTAAGAGACAGAAAGAGAGGGGGCTGGAAAGATGGCTCAGTGGTTAAGAGCACTGACTGCTCTTCCAGAGGTCCTGAGTTCAAATCCCAGCAACCACATGGTGGCTCACAACCATCTGTAATAAGATATGATTCCCTCTTCTGGTGTGTCTGAAGACAACTACAGTGTAACAATAAATAAATAAATAAATCTTTAAAAAAAAAAGAGACAGAAAGAGAGAGAGAAGGAGAGAGACAGACAGGCATTAAAACAGGGAAATATCTCCTACATCTAAAATATACATCTATGAAGTGTTCCCTGGTAGTTTACTGAAAGAGATGAATTTTTACATAAGATTTAACTATTTTAATAAATTTTTCCTCTACTCATTGCCCTATTCCTGCAAGTAATTTGATTTTGATTTTTAAACCAATATATACAAGTTTTTAAAACTTGGCTTTTAATGGACTGGGGGATTTTTAAGTCCTCTACTAAAGACCTGACTCAAATAAATGACTAGCCTTTATATAAATGATAAACAGGCTGAGAAAGAAATAGGGGAACAACTCGTTTCACAATAACAACAAATTATATAAAATATCATGGTGTAACTCTAACCAAACAAGTGAAATATCTGTATGACAATAACTTCAAGACTCTCAAGAAAGAAACTGAAGATCTTAGAAAATGGAAAGACCTCCCATGCTCATGGATTGACAGAATTAACACAGTAAAAATGGCCATCCTACCAAAGGCAATCTACACATTCAATGCAATCCCCATCAAAATCCCCACTCAATCCTTCAAAGAGATGAAAAAAGGAGTTCTCAAATTCATCTGGAAAGTCAAAAAAAATAAAAACAATTCTTAACAATAAAAAAAGCAGCTGGAGGAATCACCGTCCCTGACCTCAAGTTCTACTACAGAGCCACAGTGATTTTTAAAAAAAAAAAATCTGCATGGTATTGCTACTGAGACAGACAGGTTGATGAATGGAATAGAATTGAAGACCCAGAAATAAAACTATACAGTTACACATACTTGATCTTTGACAAAGAAGCCAAAAATGTACAATGGATAAAATAAAGCATCTTCAATAAATGGTCTAACTTGCTGTCTGTATGTAGAAAAATGAAAATAGATCCATATTTGTCACTTTGCACAAAGCTCAAGTCCAAGTAGATCAAGGACCTGGACATAAAACCAGATACACTGAATCTAATAGAAGAAAAAGTGGAAAAGAACCTTGAATTCATTGGCACAAGGGGAAATTTCCTAAACAGAACTCCAATGGCTCACACTCTAAATTCAAGAATTGATAAATGTGACCTCATGAAACTGGAAAGATTCTTTAAGGCAAAGGACATAGTCAATAGGACAAATCTGCAACCTACAGATTGGGAGAAAAGAAAACTTCACTAACCCCACATCCAAGAGAGGGCTAATATACAAAATATATAAATAACTAAAGAAGCTAACCACCAAATAACCAAACAACCCAAACAAAAAGTGGGTTATAGACTAAACTGAGATCTCCCACCTGGACAAGCAGTTCCCAAAGGTTTAAAGACTGGTAAGAAGGAGATCTGGGCAGCCAGGAAGCAGAGAGATTTCTGCTGAGTGCGCACAGAGAGCATGCACCTGCCCTGCCTGATCCAGGGACCAGGAACCCAGCACTGGGACCTCTGTTCCCACCCTGTGACTTTGGGACGCAGAACAGGGCTCGGACCATCCGCCACCTGGACCAGTGGAGATCCAGGGACACAGACCAGATACAAGGGAAAGGCAAGAACATATCACTAACAACAAGATGGCAAGAGGAAAGTGAAAGAGTATATCCCAAGGAAACCAAGACAACCTGGCAACAACAGTACCCAGCTCTCCCATAACAGCAAACATTGGAATGCCAAACACTCCAGAAAAAGAAGACACAGACCTAAAATCATACCTCAAGACGCTGATAGAGATCCTTAAACAAGAACGGGAGGAAAAGCAAAAAGAATAAGAAGCTTTTAAAGAGGAAACAAGAAAAACACTCAAAGAACTCAAAGAACTAGAGGAAAACAGAAACAAAGAGATGAAGGAATGGAAGAAGGAATTTAAAAGGGAAATTAACACAATAAAGAAAACATTAAAAGAGATAACCCTAGAGGTAGAACACCTAAAAAAGAAATCAGGAGTCACAGAAGGGAGCATTTCCAATAGACTACAAGAGATGGAAGAGAGAATCTCAGGGTCAGAAGACAACACTGTAAACATAGACAAAACAGGCAGAGAAGATGCAAAAACCAAAAAGCTCCTAAGCCAAAATGTCCAGGAGATCCAGGACACAATGAGAAGACCAAACCTAAGGATAATAGGAATTGAAGAGGGAGAAGAATACCAACTAAGAGGCACAGTAAATATCTTCAACAAAATTGTAGAAGAAAACTTCCCTACCCTTAAGAATGAGATGACCACGAGCATAAAAGAAGCCTTCAGAACTCCAAATAGGTTGAACCAGAAAAGAAATTCCTCCCAACACATAATAGTCAAAACACCAAGTGCCCAAAGCAAAGAAAGAATACTAAAAGCAGTAAGGGAAAAAGGTCAGGTAACATATAAAGGCAGATCAATCAGAATCACACCCGATTTCTCAACAGAGACTATGAAAGCTAGAAGAGCCTGGACAGACATCATGCACACCCTAAGAGAGCACAAGTGCCAGCCCAAGCTGCTATACCCAGCAAAACTATCAATCACCATAGATGGAGAGAGATGAAGATATTTCAAGAAAAATCTAAATTTACACAATATCTGACCACAAACCCAGCACTACAATGAATTATAGGTGGAAAACCCAATACAATGAAGGGAACTACATCCTAGTAAAAACAAGAAAACTCCTAAGCAAGAAACCCAAAAGAAGAAAAAAACAGAGACACAACTCAACCTACAAAAGCAATAATAGCAGGAAACAGAAACCACTATTCCTTGATATCTATTAACATAAATGGACTCAACACCCCAATAAAGAGACATAGGCTATCAGACTGGATACATAAACAAAATCCAGCATTTTGCTGCATACAGGAAACTCATCTCAGAGACAAAGACAGACACTATCTCAGAGTTAAAGGGTAGGAAAAAAACTTCCAAGCAAACAGCCCCAAGAAGCAAGCTGGAGTGGCTATTCTAATATCGAATAAAGTAAATTTCCAACCAAGAGTTATCAAAAAAGATAAGGAAAAACACTTTTTACTCAATACCAGGGAAATCTGTCAGGAGAAACTCTCAATTCTTAACATATATGCTCCAAATACAAAAGCACCCACATTCATAAAAGAAACCCTACTAAAGCTCAAAAAATACATTTCACCCCACACAATAATAGTGGGAGACTTTAATACCCCACTCTCTCCAATGGACAGATCATGGAAACAGAAAGTGAACAAGGACACTGTAAAACTAGCAGAGACTATGAACCAACTGGAATTAATAGATATCTACAGAACATATCATCCTAAAGTAAAAGAATACACCTTCTTCTCACCACCCCATGGCACCTTCTCGAAAATTGACCACATAATTGGACACAGAACGAGCCTCAATCGATATAAGAAGATTGAAATACTCCCATGCATCCTCTCAGATCACCATGGTCTACGGCTGGTCTTTAACAACAACAAAGACAACAAAAAGCCTACATACACATGGAAACTAAACAACGCTCTGTTAAATGATAGCAGGGTCAAAGAAGAAATAAAGAAAGAAATTAAGGATTTTCTAGAATTCAATGAAAACAAAAACAAAACCTACCCAAACCTATGGGATGCAATGAAAGCAGTACTGAGAGGAAAACTCATAGCCCTAAGCACTTCCAAAAAGAAACTGGAGAGAACATACATCAGCAACTTGACAGCACAGCTAAAAGCTCTAGAACAAAAGGAAGCAGATACACCCAAAAAGAGTAGACGGCAAGAAATAATCAAAATTAGGGCAGAAATAGACCAAATAGAAACAAAAAGAACCATTGAAAGAATCAACAAAACCAAGAGCTGGTTCTTTGAGAAAATCAACAAGATTGATAAACCCCTAGCCAGACTAACTAGAGGGCAAAGAGAGAGTATACAAATTAACAAAATCAGAAATGAAAGTGGAGACATAACAACTGAAACTGAGGAAATTCAAGAAATCATAAGATCCTAATACAAAAACCTATACTCCACAAAGTTGGAAAATCTGGAGGAAATGGATGAATTCCTAGACAGATACAAGATCCTAAAGTTACACCAGGACCAGGTAAACCATCTAAATAATCCCATAATACCTAAAGAAATAGAAGAAGTCATCAAAAGCCTCTCAACCAAAAAAAGCCCAGGTCCAGACGGGTTCAGTGCAGAATTTTATCATACATTTATTGTGGACAATACACCAATACTCTCCAAACTATTCCACAAGATAGAATCAGATGGAATACTACCTAACTCATTTTTTGAGGCTACAATAACCCTCGTAAATAAACCACACAAAGACCCTACAAGGAAAGAGAACTTCAGACCAATCTCACTTATGAACATTGATGCAAAAATACTCAACAAAATCCTTGCAAACCGAATCCAGGAACACATCAAAATGATCATTCACCATGACCAAGTAGGCTTCATCCCTGGGATGCAGGGATGGTTTAATATAAGGAAATCCATCAATGTAATCCACCATATAAACAAACTCAAAGAACAAAATCACATGGTCATCTCACTAGATGCTGAGAAAGCATTTGACAAAATTCAACACCCCTTCATGTTAAAAGTTTTGGAAAGAACAGGAACCCAAGGTCCATACCTAAACATAATAAGAGCAATATATAGCAAACCAACAGCCAACATCAAAAATAACGGTGGGAAACTTGAAGCAATCCCACTAAAATCAGGGACTCGACAATGCTGCCTACTCTCCCCCTACCTTTTCAACATAGTACTGGAAGTCCTGGCTGGAACAATTAGACAGCAAAAGGAGATCAAGGGGATACAAATCAGAAAGGAAGAGGTAAAAACATCACTCTTTGTAAATGACATGATAGTGTACTTAAGTGACCCCAAAAATTCCACCAGAGAACTCCTACAGCTGATAAACAAGTTCAGCAAAGTGGCTGGATATAAAAATAACTCAAACAAATCAGTAGCCTTCCTATACTCAAAGGACAAACATGTGGAGAAAGAAATTATGGAAAAGATACCCTTCACAATAGTCACAAACACTATGAAATACCTTGGTGTGACTCTAACTAAGCAAATGAAGGACCTGTATGACAAGAACTTCAAATCTCTAAAGAAGGAAATCGAGGAAGATCTCAGAAAATGGAAAGATCTCCCATGCTAATGGATTGGAAGGATCAACATATTAAAAATGGCCATTCTACCAAAAACAATCTACAGATTCACTGCAATCCCCATTAAATTCCAACCCAGTTCTTCATTGAGTTGGAAAGATCAATGTGCAATTTCATATGGAATAACAAAAGACCTAGAATAGCAAAATACATCCTCAACAACAAGAAAACATCTGCGGAAATTACTATCCCTGACCTCAAGCTATATTACAAGGCAATTGTGCTGAAAAACTGCATGGTACTGGTAACGAAATAGGCATGTGGATCAATGGAATAGAATAGAAGATCCAGAAATGAGCCCTCATGTATATGGTCACCTGATTTTTGACAAAGGAGCCGTAAACATTCAATGGAAAAAGAACAGCCTATTCAACAAATGGTGTTGGTCCAACTGGCACTCAGCATGCAGAAGAATGAAAATAGACCCTTTCTTATCTCCTTGTACAAATCTCAAGTGTAAGTGGATCAAAGATCTCCACATTAAACCAGATACACTGAAACTATTAGATGAGAAAGTAGGGAAAACCTTAGAACACATAGGCACAGGAGAAAATTTCCTGAACAAAACACCAATGGCTCAAGCTCTAAGGTCAAAGATTAACAAATGGGACTTAATGAGATTGCAAAGTTTCTGTAAGGCTAAGGACATTGTCAAGAAAACAAAACGGCAGCCAACAGATAGGAAAAGATCTTTACCAACTCCACATCAGATAGAGGCCTAATATCCAAGGTATACAAAGAACTCAAAAAGCTAGACACCAGAGAATCAAACAACCCTATTAAAAAATGGGGTACAGAGCTAAACAAAACGTTCTCAATTGAGGAGTATCGAATGGCTAAGAAACATCTAAGGAAGTGCTCGATATCCTTAGCCATCAGGGAAATGCAAATCAAAACATCCCTGAGATTCCACCTCACACCAGTCAGATTGGCCAAGATCCAAAACTCAGATGACAGCAGATGCTGGCGAGGTTGTGGAGAAAGAGGAACACTTCTCCACTGTTGGTGGGGTTGTAAACTGATACAACCACTCTGGAAATCAGTCTGGCGATACCTCAGAAAATTGGACATAGTACTACCTGAAAACCCAGCTGTTCCACATCTGGGCATATACCCCAGAGACACTTTGATATACAACAAAGATACATGCACCACAATGTTCATAGCAGCTCTATTTATAATAGCCAGAAGCTGGAAAGAACTCAGATGTCCTTCAGTAGATGAATGGATACAAAAATTGTGGTACATTTACACAATGGACTACTACTCAGCCACCAGAAACAATGACTTAACCAAATTCCTAAGAAAATGGCTTCATCTAGAGAAAATCATCCTGAGTTAGATAACCCAGTCACAAAAGAACAGACATAATATGCAGTCACTGATAGTGGGATGCTAACCCCAGAGGCTCGGACTGCCCCAGAAACAACTCACAGACTGTGTGAAGTTCAAGAATAAAAGAAAAGAAAAGAAAACAAACAAAAAAAAAGTCATGCTCAATCCTTACACACATAGAACACATTGACAAATTCCAGGTTACACCCTGTTTTACATGTACTTTTTGCTCCTTGTTAAAAAAAGAAGAAAAGATAAAAAAAAAAGAAAAAAACCAAGCACTGACACAATTGTATTTGTATACATTGATGCAAAAATATTTAAATTTTTTATCTTTGTTTTTTAAAATAAAGTCTAAAAAAAAAAATAAGAACTAAACTGAGAATTCACAACAGAGGAATATCAAATGACTGAGAAACACCTAAAGAAATGTTCGAAGTCCTTAGTGATCAGAGAAATGCAAATCAAAATATGAGATTCCACCTTACACCAATCAGAATAGTTAAGATCAAAACCTCTGGTGACAGCACATGTTGGTGAAGATGTGGAGAAAGAGGAACACTCCTCTGTTGCTGGTGGGATTTCAAACTGATATAACCACGCTGAAAATCAATATGAAGTTTCCTCAGAAAATTGGAATTAGACCTAAAGACCCAGCAATACAACTCTTGGGAATATACCCAAAGATGGCCCACCATGCCACAGGGGCACATGTTCCACTATGTTCATAGTGGCCTTATTTGCACTAGCCAGAGGCTGGAAACAACCCAGATGTCCCACAACAGAACAATGGATACAGAAAATGTGGTTCATTTACACAATGAAATACTACTAAACCATGAAGAATGAGGACATCCTGAGTTTTGCAGGAAAATGGATGGAACTAGAAAATATCATCCTGTGGTATGTACTCACTAATAAGTGGATATTAGCAAAAAAAGAAAAGTACATAATATCCAAAATACAGTCCACAGAAATCAAAAAGGTCGACAAGCTGAAGAGCCCAAGTCTGGGTTCCTCAGTCCTACTTGGGAGGGAGAAGAAAGCAACTACAACCACAAGGGGGGAGGGAATGAGGGACCTGGTAGAGAAAGGTGACGAGGACAGGGGTGGGGAGAGGGGAACATGATCTGGTACTGGGTGGGGGGGAAAAGGACTGAAGCCCTGAGGGCCAGCACAACAGGCAACATCAGGAGGGAGGAGGTTGGGAGGACCCTCCAAAATGTGCCAGAGACCTGGGAGGTGAGAGACTCTCAGGACTCAAAGGGAAGGAACTTAGATGAACTGCCCTACAGTGGAGAGAAGGAACTTATAGAACACATCTGTACCGGAAAGACAGGGCACCAAGTGAGGGATGGACTTGCCATCCCACAGTAAAAAACTCTGACCCATAATTGTTCCTGTCTGAAAAAACTGCAGGGACAAAAATGGAGAAGAGCCTAAGGGAAAAACGTTCCAGCAACAGGCCCAAAGTGGAATCCAGCTCAAGGGGAGGCCCCAAGGCCCAACACCATTACTGAAGCTATGGTGCTCTCACATAAAGTCATATCATGACTGCCCTCTGAAAGACCCAACAAGCAGCTGAAAGATCAGATACAGATATTTACACCCAACCAGTGAATAGAAGCAACTGACCCCTGTAGTTGAATTAGGGAAAAGCTAGAAGAAGCTGGAATAGGAGGGCAACTCTGTAGGACCAGCAGTCTCAGTTTAACCTGGACCCCTGAGATCTCTCAAACACTGGACCACCAGGCAGCATACACCAGCTGATATGAGGGCCCCAACACATACAGCAGAGGACTGCAGGATCTGGGTTCAATCAGAGAAGAGACTGGAGGCACCAGGGAGTTTAAAGGTCAGGTGGGGAGAGGTGTGGTGGGGTGGGGATCCTCATGGAGCAGGAGAGAGGGGACAGGGAGGAGATATGGGATGTAGAACCATTGGAGGGTGTACTGGGAGGGGAATAAAATTTGGAGTATAAAAGAAAGGAAAAAGAGAGAAAGAGGGAGGGGGAAGGAAGGAAGGAAATAAGGAAGGAAGGAAGGAAGGAAGGAAGGAAATAAGGAAGGAAGGAAGGAAAGAAGGAAGGAAGGAAGGAAGGAAGGAAGGAAATAAGGAAGGAAGGAAGGAAAGAAGGAAGGAAGGAAGGAAGGAAAGAAAAAAGGAAGGAAGGAAGGAAGGAAGGAAGGAAGGAAGGAAGGAAGAGAGGAAGAGAAGGAATAAAATAATCCAGTGGAAGTTAGTGGTGCACATATATGTACAGTGGGTCCATAGACTTTTAAATAAAATGTGAATTTTTAAAAGTTATAAAAAAAAAAAAAAAAAGACCTCATTCTCTAACTCTAATAAAGTAGAAGGAATGAGCATGGGGCGTCAGTGAAACCACAATACTGAGAAGTTTAGAATTGCCTCCCAAGCAGCAATGAGATCAAGGTTGAAATCAAAGCACAGCTGGAAATCTTTAGAAAACAACAGGGTCCCAGGAGATGAGGTTCAACCAGTAAAGCTGCCTGAACTACCAGGAGTCAGTCAGCCCTGAGGTCTCCCCGTTGATGACCCTCTCAAATCCTAATCAGTCCCCAAGACCCCACTTCTTAATGCCACTATCAGGCAAGTTCTCTCCACACACATTTGGATCCAAATACTGTGGGAACTACGCATTAAGGACAATGCTTGACTAAATAACCTCTGGCTGATCCTGAGGGGCCGTGTAACAGTTTCACTAAAAAGCTCTTACCAGTGAAGTTAGAAAACTTCGACGTGTCTCTCAGAGCTTCCATACACTCTTTAACATTCACCATGTCATCTTCTAGAGAAAGAGAGAGGGAGAGAGATGTGAAAATTGAAATTCCTAGACACGATAACCTTCAAAATCTAATAGCAAACTGTACATTTTTTAAAAATACATTTTAAAACACTTTATTTACAAAGCTTGTTTGAATTTGTTACCAACCATTTGTACATCTCTTGCCAGAACCTGTAAAAAGCCGCAGACACAGTTTCAATATGGCCTGAAATGGAATGAAAATTCCAAGAAGGGCCTAAAACTTCACTTGGCTCAAAGTGGTGAAGTAGTATTTCTACTCGATTGGAATTCTTAAACCATTCCTTACTGAGAACAAGGCATTTGTGAGCAGAAAGATTTTAACAAGGCTGCTCCCCCACAAAATTCAGACTTGTTTCCTAGAAGTATTCTTTTAACAACAAAAGAGTAGATCTTTAAGGAAAAGCTCCTGTTCAAAGATAATATTTTCAGGAACATAACCAAACATCTCTAGACATGAACACCCTTGTTGTAGATCCTTCTACAAAAAGAAGAGGAAGATGAGGAGGAGGAAGGAGACAAAATAATGAGACAAACCAACAAACTGTTTAAACCCTGAGAACAGTCCAAATGCTCACCAGAAACAATGTCAGACTGAAGGATTTCTTCCACTTCATCTTTAAATGATGTAATCCCAAGATTCCTTAGGAAATCTTCCAAGTTCTTCACAGGTATCTCCTCACCTTCGAGCAAATCAAGAGCTGAGGCTATTTTCTGCAATTCTAGAAATAGATATAAAAAAGGAAGTGAACAATTGAATCAATCTCTGGTTTCAAAAACAGACTTTTGTCTGTGTGGTCTGTGATTAATTATTAAGTTCTGAGTTCAGGGTCTCAAAGACAGTTCAGTGGGTAATGGCATTTGCTACGTAAGCCTGAAGAAAGTCATGGTTAAATCCCTGGGCCCCAGTGGAAGGAGAGAATGCCTAAAAGCTGTTCTCTGACCTCCACACACACATTGCAGCATGTATGTGCCAATACACACTCATCATACATGCCATCATCATCATTGTCATCATCATCATCATTTTTAAATCTTTGTGTGTGCAAACTGAAGGAAATCATAGAAACATATACTATTCTCTGAGTACTTCCAAGCCCTCCCATAAATCGTCTAGATATATATAGTAAGTTGGTAATGGAGGAAACATTCTGGAAGCCAAGGTCCTATATGCCACCAACCTTCCAAATAGGCTCTCCCAAAGATAGCAGCCTTGGCTCTGCTGTCCTGACTCTTCCTTGTCCTTTCTATCTCTTCACAGCAGTCATATTCTATCCTGAGTGGGGATGCCATCTTCCTAATCCCTGTGGCTATCTCTCAGATTCAGGTGCGCAACTAACACCAGCTCTCTGTGACTTAGTTTACCCTTTTTCCCATCTTATAAAATGTTATCAGTCCTGAGCAACAGCCCTCTAATTTCAAAATTATATATAAAGTTATGACTATTTATTTAGTAACGACATGCTCCCAATACCCTGTTAGAAGCTGAGCGGGGGTTAATGCATTTGATCATAAAAGCTCTATAAACATGATGCTATTAGCATCCTCATTCTGAAGAAGAGGAAATGAAAGACAGGTTAGATAGCATAGAAGAAAACAAACAACAGAGAGATAAGGAAAAGTGTCTAATAAAGGAAGTGGTTGGTCCATATGAGAGTCTATAAAACAAAGTAATCCATAGAACAGTTCTAAGTCTAGGACTTAAAATGACACTTGAAGAATTTATACCTAGAAAAGTTTTAAACTCCCTAACAGAGGGCCAAGAGATATGGCTCAGCAGTTAAGGGGACCTAAGTTCAGTTTTCCGCACCCGCAGAGTGGTTCACAACTATCTATAACTCTGCCTCCAGAGGATCCAACACCCTCTTCAGACTTCCAAGAGTGACAGACACACACGTGATGCACAAGCATATAAAATAAATCTTTTTTAAAAAGTTAAGTAGCATATTTTCCACAGAGCCCAGGAAATTGAGATGGAATTTAAAAGATCTTTCAATACATGTTTTTCCTGATAAAAGCTGCTAACTGCTGATCAAGCTAAGCTTTGCCTGCCTTCCCTCAGAAAAATGTAAATATGTTAACTAGAAATCAAAGAAAATGATACAAAAAATGGTTTAAACAGGCTCAAATAATCTACTTACATTCATTTATCTCTTTTAATTATCACTAGGGGACTTAACCCAGGACTTCAGTGAACATTATTAGGCAGGAGGTCTACCAAGCCACATCCACAGTTCCTTCTCCCCCTCCTCCTCTTCCTTTTCTTCTTCCCCCTCCTTCCTTCTCTCTTTATATTCCTTTCTTCCTTTCTTTCTTCCCTTCCCCCCCTCCTCCCCCTCTTCCTTCTTTTCTTTTCCCTCTCTTCTTCCTTCCTCTTCTCTCTTTCTTTCTTTCTTTTCTTTTCTCTTTTTGTCTTTTCTCCTTCTCTTCCTCCTCTTTCTCCTCCTTTGCATGTATGCTCACACATGTAGAGATATGCATGTGTAGGGTGCAGGCGTACATGTGCACATATATGTTGAGGGTGACATGGGAGTTTTCCTCAATCACTCTTCACTAGATCCGCTGAGGCAGGATCTCTTCACTGAGGTCAGAGTTCATCGATGTGGCCAGTATAGCTAACCATTTACTCTGTCCAAGGTCTCTGCTTTCTGGGAATTAGAATCACAGGCAAATGCCAGACCCACCTGGCACTTATGTGCATTCTAAAGATCCAAACTCAGATTCTCAGGCTTACATGGCAATGCTTTATCTTCAGAGCCATCTCCCCATCCCATCCCAAACCCATATTTACCATTTAACCTGACGGAGTCACGCATATCCTTTACTACTTTTGTAAATTCTTCCAGTTTGACTGTGTCACCTTTTGTGAGAAAAAAAAATAGTTTAGTACATTACCCTCACTAAATAAAAGTCATAGCCAATGAAGCAATCAATAAAAATGTGACCATCTGCTATATGTTAAAGAATCATATATTTTTGGTATCAGATTGATTTATGGAGTGAAAGGACTACAAAATTTAAATGGCTCCTCAGTTTCCATCAGTTAAGAGAAACCATACAATCCACGGTCCTATAACATAGCTGGAATCCTAAATGAAAATAGGAGATAGATCTCAGTCTTCGCTGAGGCTTTGCCTGAAGAACAAAATTCTGTGGCAGGCAAACTAAAAATTCTTTGATTATAAAGCTGACAAATACTGACACCCCAGACTATACTATCTGATTACAAGTCAAGAGGCAAATATGGAGAAGAACTTTGCTTCCTGGCCACCTTCACGAAAGCTCCATCCTGAGATTTAGAATTACTAAAGCTGATGACCATGAGCAGGCACAAACCATGGCAGCCAGCACCACACATCCCACACCCCACCACACATCCCACACCCCACCACACAACCCACACAGCACCACACAACCCACACCCCACCACACATCCCACACCCCACCACACATCCCACCACCAAAACCCTGCTTCACAGGTTTTAATAGATAGCTACAAATATGATGTCTTGCCTTTTATCCAGCATATGTTGTTTAAATTAGCACTGAATTATTAGGAACCATATAATAAAATTACATCCCAATACTGCAGTACAGTTTCCTGTTTCTTATAGACATATCCAGAATCCTATCTCTAACCATGAAGACTTTGCCTCTAAGTCTGTCTGCCATCCTAACATAATAATAAAATGTTACCACAAAACTTGAAGGAATAATTTATCTTTTTTTGGACAGGGTCTTGCTAAGTGATACATGCTGGCTCAAACTCATTATGTAACCCTGGCTAGCCTTCTAAATCTTCCTTCCTCAACCATCCAAATATGCTGGGATGGCAGGCACAAGCCATGACATACCCTGCCTCAAAGAGATCTCAAATTTCCCAATCTCCCCATCTGTTCTCCCTGGTAATGCTCTATACAATTTGAAGGTATTGAAATAAAAGATAGATATTGGTGTTTTATGTAGAACAGCCAAATTATATGAGCTTCATTTATACTTCCTAAATCCATGTCTTATCGATTTGAACTGTTAGACACATCACCCCGTTGAGATCTGAAGCTGTAGGAGGCATAGAGGTCCTTGTTCTCACAGGTAAGCATTAGGCGACCCCAGATGTTAAGCATGGGCTTGTTTCTTCAGGGGAAGGGCTGCAATGCCTGTTATCCAACCAAAAGGCTGGAGCAGATGCACTTTCTAACCTGGTGACCTTTGACTAACTGTATGACTAGACACTTTTGTGGCACTGAACTCTTCCCCAGGTCCTTATGGTAAATATGTTTCCCTTAGTCAGTCTACAGAGCCTATCTTTATGGACTTTACAGAGTACTGATGTTGTCCTGTCTGATCTTTATTTAGCTTACTTTATTCCTTAAGGAGATTTATGTCTGCTGTGCACACGGTAGTGAGTTAATTATCACCAAAACCGTTCTCACCAAATTGTGTTGTGCTTAAATATGCCTAAAATCAACTACTTTGGGTCAGATGCCAGCACTGACTACTGAGCTATGTTGGGCTGAACTCCTTCTTGCTGGCTAATGATTATCACTCTGCTGGCCATTAGGTTCCAGAATACCCCACACAAATCTACTAGGGAAAGAAAAAGAAAAAACAGAGGAAATGCTCCCATGACATCTAGTCTAGGCAGCACGTTCTTGGATATAACCTAAAATGCACAGCCAACCCAAGAAAAAAAGTAGGCATATAGGAGTGCATCAAAATGAAAAGGGTTGTCAGAGCAGTAATAGCCCGAGTAAGCAAGAGACAGACAGGCACACAGACACACAGACACACCGACACACAGACACACAGACATGGCACACAGAGGCTCAGGAATCTAGTAACCACTCAACCATGAATTGAGAGAAAATTTTCAAGTCATACATTGAATAAGAGATATATTCTATGTAAAATATATAATAAACTCAGAATACTTATTAACAAAAAACATTTAAATAGACAAAAATTTTGAATCGATATTTCCCCTAAGAAAATGCATAGTTAGCTCATTGGTTTAAATAACAACAACAACAAAAAAAAAAAAAAAAACCCTGTAGGCATGAGAAAAACACATGTTGAACTCACAGTGAGATCCCATATCACATTTGTTTGTCTGACTATCACTAAAGACAGACACTAAAGTTTTATCCTTGACTACATCTTAATTTAATATTTGGAATACTCACCATCAACTGTTGCTAGTTTTGCTGCCTCTAAAAATTCATCCTTTTTTAAATTACTATCCAAATTGGACAGTGTATTCCACAGTTGAGAGATATCCATCGACTCATTGCTGAGATTTTGCAGGTCCTCAATAGCACTGGGCAATACTAAACCATGGACAAAAATACAAGCTTTACAATGTATTTGTCCAAGGCAACAACACAGCTAAGTGTTACTTGAAAGAGTTAACCATTAAAGATTTGGGGGTTAAGATAAACATCAAATAGAGCACAAATGAATACCTAATTTTCAAGTGCCAAAACAAACAAAATATTTATAACAAAACTTAGAAGTTTCTGAATTATTTTGAAAACAATACAATGTTCTCACTTCTAGGTAATCACACACACACACACACACACACACACACACACACACACACACACACAATTCTAACTGGGAAAGCAGAACAGTAGAGCATGGGCAGGGTCTTAGTACAGTCCTTAACACCAGAGTAACTTTCCTTGAATATTAGATTTATAGAGGTTTGAGTTCCCAAACACTTCAAAACTGTTAATGATTTTGTTTTTAATTATGTGTACATGAGTAGGGTACCAACACCCAGAAAGCTAAGGCAGGAAAATTACCTGACCCTAAATTGAAGAGTTTGAAGGTTAGCCTTGAAAACATCCTAATACCTCATCTCAACAAACAAACTTTAAAAAAAAGTGATAAACTAGATGAGAGGAGGAGGACAGGGGCATTGAGATCAAAGAGAGGAAACTGGTTAAAAATCATCATTAATAAACACATTTAACTGATTTAGCAAACATTAATTTATCATTTTATTTAGGTACAATATAAACTAGAAGATAAGGTTAAAGTCAGTATGTCATTCCTATGTATCAGGTCAATGTTTTCATTCAACAATGGTTCATTTAAAAATAAATGTAGGCATGCGGAAAAGGTGCTCAGGCTCTCTGCCACCAGAAACAGCTGAGATCCAGGGACACAGGCCTGGTAGGACTGCGCTGTGAGTGGCCGAGTGGCCTTGGCACAGAGAGGTCTGGGTTGAGCGCCCGGAGGCACCCCCTGCCCCACCCCCTCGAGATTGGTTCAGAGAAGCAGGAACTCTGCCATGGGGTTTCAGTTTCCACCCAGAAGGCCCTTGCATGCAGAACAAATGCTCAGGCCATCTCCCATTGGGAACAGCGGAGATCCAGGGACACAGGCCAGGTACATGGGAGAGACGGGAACCAATCACTGACAACAAGACCACATATAAGCACAGACAAAAAGATGGCAAGAGGAAAGCGAAAGAACTTACCCCAGGGAAACCAAGACAACCTGGCCACACCAAAACCCAGCTCCCCCATCACAGCAAACACCGGAATGCCAAACACTCCAGAAAAAGAAGACTCAGACCCAAAATCATACCTCAAGATGATGATAGAGATCCTTAAATAAGAACAGGAGGAAAAGCATAAAGAAATAGAAGCTTTTAAAGAGGAAACAAGAAAAACAATCAATGAAATCAAAGAACTAGAAGAAAACAGAACCAAAGAGATGAAAAAATTGAAGAAGGAATTTAAAATAGAAATGGAAACAATAAAGAAAACACTAAAAGAGACAACCCTGGAAGTGGAAAATCTAAAAAAGAAATCAGGAGTCACAGATGCAAGTATCTCCAACAGAATACAAGAGATGGAAGAGAGAATCTCGGGGGCTGAAGACAACATTGAAAATATAGACAAAACAGTCAGAGAAGATGCAAAAGCCAAAAATCTCCTAACCCAAATGTCCAGGAGATTCAGAACACAATGAGAAGACCAAACCTAAGAATAATAGGAATAGAAGAGGGCAAAATGACCCCAAAAATTCCACCGGAAAACTTCTACAGCTGATAAACAAGTTCAGCAAAGTGGCTGGATACAAAATTAACTCAAACAAATCAGTAGCCTTCCTATACTCAAAGGACAAACATGTGGAGAAAGAAATTAGGGAAAAGATACCCTTCACAATAGTCACAAACACTATGAAATACCTTGGTGTGACTCTAACTAAGCAAGTGAAGGACCTGTATGACAAGAACTTCAAATCTCTAAAGAAGGAAATCGAGGAAGATCTCAGAAAATGGAAAGATCTCCCATGCTAATGGATTGGAAGGATCAAAATTGTAAAAATGGCCATTCTACCAAAAGCAATCTACAGATTCAATGCAATCCCCAACAAAATTCCAACCCAATTCTTCATAGAGTTGGAAAGAGAGAGCAATGTGCAATTTCATCTGGAATAACAAAAGACCTAGAATAGCAAAAACTATCCTCAACAACAAGAAAACATCTGCGGGAATCACTATCCCTGACCTCAAGCTATATTACAAGGCAATTGTGCTGAAAACTGCACGGCACTGGTACAGAAATAGGCATGTGGATCAATGGAATAGAATAGAAGATCCAGAAATGAGCCCTCACATATATGCTCATTTGATTTTTGACAAAGGAGCTGTAAACATTCAATGGAAAAAGGACAGCCTATTCAACAAATGGTGCTGGTCCAACTGGCACTCAGCATGCAGAAGAATGAAAATAGACCCTTTCTTATCCCCTTGTACAAAGCTCAAGTGCAAGTGGATCAAAGATCTCCACATTAAACCAGGTACACTGAAATTATTAGAAGAGAAATTAGGGGAAACCTTAGAACACATAGGCACAGGAGAAAATTTCTTGAACAGAACACTAATGACTCGTGCTCTAAGGTCAAATATTGACAAATGGGACTTAATGAGATTGCAAAGTTTCTGTAAGGCTAAGGACTCTGTCAAGAAAACAAAATGGCAGCCAACAAATTGGGAAAAGATCTTTACCTATCCCACATCTGATAGAGGCCTAATATCCAAGGTATACAAAGAGCTCAAGAAGCTAGACACCAGAGAACCAAACAATCCTATTAAAAAATGGGGTACAGAGCTAAATAAAATGTTCTCAATTGAGAAATATCGAATGGCTGAGAAGCATCTAAGGAAGTGCTCGACAACATTAGCCATCAGGGAAATGCAAATCAAAACAACCGAGATTCCACCTCACACACCTCAGAATGGCTAAGATCAAAAATTTAGATGACAGCAGATGCTGGTGAGGATGCGGAGAAAGAGGAACACTTCTCCACTGCTGGTGGGGTTGTAAACTGGTACAACCACTCTGGAAATCAGTCTGGCGATTCCTCAGAAAATTGGACATAGTACTACCTGAATACATAGTTATTCCACTTCTGGGCATATACCCCAGAGAAGCTCCAACATACAACAAAGACACATGCACCACAATGTTCATGTAGATAGAACAGGCTGGCCTTGAATTTACAGATATCTACATGCCTCTACCTCCCAAATTCTGGGATTTAAGGTATGTGTTCCCATGCCCATCCCTTTGATACCTTTTTTCAGGATTTTAAAGGGAAAGACTGAATTCTAACTAAGAACTAAGACTAGGGAATTATTTTGCTGATCATCTAAAGCCCGAGATTACCATCTGTAAGCATCAGACATTCTCATAATGCGAACCCAACATTTAGCTTCAGAATGGCACAGTCTGCTGTCCTTATGAGAAAATGTTCAGTTGAGACCTGGCTTCACTTAGTACATAAACAGTTCCCAGGATTTATATATGAAAGGAAAAACTAGAAACATTTAGAAGACACTGGAAATACTTTAACAAGATCAGAACTTGGATACTCTGTTGTCCATGTGAAGGCAGAACCAGTTGCAAACCCTGAGGAGGGCAGGAGCTGGGGTGGGATTGGACGCTGGAGAGAACAGGGGTTTTAAACTGTTGTTTCAGAGAGTTGGGAGATCAGCTGATTGTAATCAGACTCATGCAAAGCCAGCATTTCGCTGCCAGGATTCCAAAGAGCTACAGAAAGGCTAGAGAGGTTAGGGTATTGTGTAAACATATATCAGACAATTTAAGTCAGATAAGAGAAGTCCAGTTGAGTGGAGTCTGATCTAGAGTACGGGTAAATGGACTGAGAATAGAATACAAGGACTGTAGAACCACTAAGAAGATAGGCCCTGAACAATCTGGTGAAAACAGAAAAGAAATAAACCTAAACATATATTAACACTTACAAAGAAAATATTCCTAAATATATACATGAATGATATACCACATAATTGTGCCGAGAAAAGTTTAACTTCCATGGTAGTAAAAATCCTAAGAAAAAAGGAAGTAACTAGATAATACAAATAATCTATTCATCTTTACCCATTCTGCAAAATAATATAAAGAAAACTGTTTGTAAGGTAAATATAACTTTCCATTAAAATCCACTACCATTCAATGTGTAAGCATCAAATAACATAACTCTAGCTTGGCCACAATGTTTCAGGTACTAACTGCCACTCCATTTTTAAGAGCAGATGGTTATAGGACTGGAGAGATGGCTTATCAGTTAAGAGCATGTTCTGCTGTTCGAGAGGACCTGAGTTCAGTTCCCAACACTCTTGTCAGCAGCTCACAACCCCTGTGACAATCGCTCCAAGGGATCCAAACTCTGCTTCTGGCCTCCGCAGGAAACCACACTTACGTGCACACACCCAACCCTCACCCCAGACACAAGCATAAAAATACAATCAGGTATTGTTTCATAGGTGGTTATAGTGGCATTTCTCTCTACACTGAGCTTCGCGGTGCTAAATACTAGTCTATATTTGTTTACTGACAGCTTAACATACACATCATGATTGCTGGATGTCATTAATTAGTTTGGAAGACTGAAAAAGATGCTGGTAAACAGCTGAAGCCAGAAGCCCGGCATGTTAGTTTTCAGGTTTTAAACAGTATCACTTTCTCAGAGTGACAAGACATTTTGAACCTCCCCCTACATCAATGTGACTTGTGTGGTTCTATCTACAACAAATATGGTGGCCAAGGGAAGAGTATGATAGCTCTTGGTTCACCCGTATGTAGAAGTTAATCTAGAATTATGGTTCAGTGTTGAAAAGATTTCAGCTGAAGTTGGCAGCACGAAGTTGGGCATTTATTGCCCAATGACCTATCAAAATGATTAGCTCTTTTCACACTGTAGGGGAACGCCAAGATGCTGAGTTGGGAGTGGGTGGCTGGGAGTGTGGGAGTGGGAGCATCTTCATGGAAGCAAGGAGAGGGGGAGGGGCAGTAAGCAAGGGGGAAAGGGGATAACATTTGAAATGTAAATACAGAGAATATCCAATAAAAATAATAATAAAATAAAAGATGACTAACTCTTTCAGTATCTTATAAAAGTCTGTTGCCCTCTAAAGTCTTTCAGACCATTTGGTCCACAAAAGGCACAAGATGCCAGTAACGTTCATACATACATAAATCTTGAGCGAAGGGGTCTGTGTTTTTCAACATGCTATCAATAAACTCTTTAATATTCACTTGTTTTGTTCCTAAAAGGAAGAGAAACAGTTCCTTTAATAGTGTCAAGTATTAAATTTCTATGACATATACTGAATTACATGAACATGAAATTATATCCGCTATATAATAAATAAATAGTAAGCACTAAAATATGTTTAGAAATCAGTTTAGAACCAAAATCCAAACACAAAAGGAAGTTGTTCAAAGTGGCACACAGTGTTTTAATCCCAAATATATGTTACCTGGCATCTCACTATGTCCATGTCTGCTTGTGGACACGTCAGGAAGTTCTTCATCCTGTCCTCTATAGGTATCTCATTTCCTGGACCACTTTCACGTAAACCATTATAATTCACTACTTTCTGAGAAAAGTAAGTCCACACATGCATACCTCTACACATGTGGTCCAGGGAAGTTTTAACTATGCTTGGATTTTGGTCATTCATAAAAATATCAGAATTGGCTCATAAAAGCCTGGATTTTGCTCCAATTTTTTTGGACAAACAAAATACAGAAATAACAGTCTTAGTCTAATGGTCATAGCATCCTCAACTCAACATTCCCAGGTCTCAGCGCATCCCAGAAGCTAAACAGCACTGGATAGAAGAACTGACTGTTTTCCATCTCGGAACATATTCACAGAAGGCGTGTTCCCATTCAGGTCATCCTTAATATTCTTTTTTAGTGGATATTTTTAAATGGGCTTTTAATGAATACTTAACAAAGGATTTTTAATGGAGTTTGGAGAAATATCACATTTTCTCTATACAAGTTTTACACAAATTATATTTCCCTACTTCTTTTTTATTATGGAGGTTTTAAATATACATAACTTAGAATTCTGTGATAATTCTCATGCAGTATCCTTGAAATCAGTAATTATTAACCCAGCCATTCTTCCATGTAGAACTCCACATACTTGACTATCCCAGCTCTGTCTCTCCCTTAAGAAATCTCCTTGCTCAGTTACTTGGGCACTGATACCCCCAAATGGAAAGCCTTACTGTGGGCCAGAAGCTTTGACACAAGGGAGGCACCTTTGCCCTTTCAGCACCTTGTGCTTTGACTTCTACCTTGTCAGGCAGCAAGCTCAAAGCTCTGCTTTCTTTTTCTTTGTGCTCTTACCTCAGGAAAACTGTCCGAAAAGACTAGGAACACTGGCTATTTCTGGATGATAGATTTCTGAGCACTAACTGCACTTTTAAACTTTCCTGATTGGCTCAACACTTTTTCTAACAAAAGGAATACAGTCGTTCTTGTGAGAATAGTTTCTGTGAAATGTTATTATTTACCGTCAACTTGAGTTAATTCTTTGATCTTCTTTAGTTCTGGCTTAGGAAGATAAACTCCAAAATTGTGGAGACAAGAGTCCAGATTCTCATAATCAACATATGTGTCCTGAATTTTACTAATGCCTTCAATGGCATCTTTCAATGCTGAAAATAAGCCACAATTTTTCATTTTAGAATTATGTAGACATTAAACAAAAAAACACAAGTATTAAGATGAATGTTAGGTCCAACATTAAACAAAAACACAGATCACTTTAGACATGTTACACAGTAATTGCATAATCAGAATGCAGTAAGGAGTTTATGCTTGTTCAAGTACTGTTGTTTGAGGACAGGGTCTCATGTAGCCCAGGCTGGCCTCAAACTTTTAACTGAGGATAGCCTTGAACTTCTGATGTTCAACCACCATGCATGGTTTTTGCAATGCTGGGGACTGAGCCCAGAGACATGAACATGCTAGGCAAACACTCTACTAACTGAGCTATGTCTCTAGCCTCAAACTTTTCAATGCTAAAAATCTGTTAAGTATTAGAGTCAGTCAAAATCATTCTACTTTGCTATGTCATTTATACTAAGAAGTGCCAACTTTTCATATTTACAACATCACTACTGAAAATTTCTAGAAGCAAAACTTCCACCTAATTGAACAAGTTAAAATTCCATAGTGGTTTATTTCATATTATAAAAAAACATAAGCAGAAAATCTTCAATCCTCACTGATAATTTCGATAGTGCTTGTGGGAATGTGGAGCTTAGTCCATGGCAAATTCATTTATTTTAATCTTCTGTGATAATAAATATGATTACTTAGAAATAATTATTCTACATCTCTTGGGATCTGTATTTTATTAATGACAGCAGTGTTTTCTTCATTATATTTAAACTGCTAAATTTTCACTTCGGTGAAAGCATTTCTTCTTTTCTTCTCTGAGACATGGTAGTACTATGTAGCTCTGGCTGTTGTGAATTTCTGTGTAGACCAGGCTGGCCTTGAACTCACAGAGGTCTGCCTACCTGTGCTTCCCAAGTGCTGGGACTAAAGGTGTGCACCACTATACCAGGCTTTGAAAGCATTCTTAAAGGAAAGGATTCTAATATACAGGTTTTCCTGCCTGCCTCCCTCTCCATGCTTGGATTCCATCTAGCTTGAGCTTGCAGCAGGCCTTGCACCTGCTGTCTCCAGTGCTGTGAGTTCATCATATGTGCTCTCACCCCGCTGTGTCCAGAAAACACTGACTCCCTGCGAGCATTAACCACCTCTGGCTCCTGGTTTCTTTCCACCCCATACCCCTGAGCCCAGGGAAGAGGATAAAGATGCTTCGCTCAGCGCTGTGCATGCCACAGACTCTCACTCTCTGCGCCTCTCTTAACTGGGGAACAACTGGCAACCGATAGAACCTGAGATAGGGAGCGTCAGTTTTCTTTAAGAGTGGGTTGAGCTGGACATGATGATGCATATGTCTTCAATCCCAACACTTGCAAGGCAGAAGCAGGCAGATCTTTGAGTTCAAGGCCAGCCTGGTCTATAGAGTAAGTTCCAGGACAGCCAGGGCTACACAGAGAAATCTGCTTGGGGAAAAAACAAAGAAAGAAAAGAAAAGTTGGTGGAACACACTCCTGTGGAAGACCACACATCCAAGAGCATATGACAGTACCAACTATATTTGGTGAATATTTTTTAAAGTGGATACAAAGTAGGGAAGGAGGTAGATCTGGGAGGAATGGGAGGAGGGACAAATGTGATCCAAATACAATGTATTAAATTCTCAAGGCTCTAACAAAACTGGGGGGGAAACAATTTTAAAAATCAAGCAAATATTAATCTGTGTGTATGTATATATACATATATATGGATAATTTTTCAAGAGGTTGATAGACTAAATGGCAATCAACACAGAGAACAACAGAACAAGATGTAGAGAACGCTCACCCCTAAATGGAACATGGATACCAATTGCCCTCCTCCCAAGGCTCAGGGATCATTGTGAAAAAAAGGCATGGAAAGAGTTTAAGAGTCAGAGGCAATGGATGACTACAGAAAACAGTATCTTCTGGGCACAACTGGGCAGCTGCAGATATGAGGTCATAACAGTTGCAACTGTACACATAAAACCTGTGTAAGCCCAAGCCAGACCAGATCCTGTCATGGAGATGGAAGCTGGACACACAATCCCACCTCTTATGCCATCCAGCTATGGATAAAACAAGAGCTTCAGGGAGAAGACGACAGTGTTCTCTAAGAATGCACTTCCCAGTGAGGTGGCCATGCTCCTGTGGGATGCCACACACCAGAGAATATTTGGTCAACACAAATTGATCTTGAAGGACATTCTTTTTTAAGGACACAAAAGTCAGTAGGTAGTGAAGTGGGGTGGATCTGGGAAGAGTTGGTGGGAGATGAGAATCATCAAAACACATTATGAAATCATCAAAAGAACATATAGAATCCTCAAATGGCTGATAACATTTAGATTTTTAAGTAGAAGAGGTATCATAAATCCTTTGGGGAAAAAAAAAGTGAGATCTGAAAGAATATCACACAGGTACAGCGGCAGGGGGGTTAAATGGGTTCTCTCGGGTGTTAGAGTCACACAAAGTACTTTGCTTCATAATTTAATCTTGTTTTTAAAAAAACCACTTGTGTACACAAGATAAGGTCAAGCAAACAACAAAGAAATGAAAGCAGCGCTGGATTGTGGTGACCATTGCACAACTCTCTGTATTTACTTAAAAATCAGTGCATGGGCCACTATTCTGTGGGTACATTCCAGCCTAAAAAGAGCATCGCAAAGTGTCCTAAAACAAAAGCAAACTATTTCGGTATCTCATTCTGACAAGTTCCTCATGAATACTAGAAAATCAATTCCCAGCAATGAGAGCAAGTAATCCTTGCTATCGCTTGGATTACTGGATCTCTGTGTAACACTTTGGGGTTTATAAAATCCAGGTGCCAGCTCAAGGAGATTAGTAGATTAGCTCTGTCATCCTTAGACGGCGACTTCTTACAAGCTGGTGTTGACCTGCCTAAGAGTCCCAGGAGCAGTAAATGTCTATCCCAGAGGCAGCAAGTGTCTATCCCAAATCAAGTCCAGTTTTTTACTTGGTTTCATCTTAGTTTTGCTTCATTTTGTGCTCTATCAGTTTTGTTTTGTTTGGGGACAAGCAATATAGCTCAGCCTGGAATTCTCCATTCTCCTGCCTCAGTCTTCAAAGTGTAGAAACTACAGAGGCATGCTCTACTACGCCCCACATAAGCAAGTTCGCTACGTTCTATTTGATCTTTGTCTTTTCAACCTAATTACTTTTCCTCCAACTCATTTTAAATCAAATTTTCTAATGAAGGAACTGAAGGGAGTTGCAGCTTCACGAGAAGAACAACATTGTCAACCAACCAAATCCTCTACAGCTCCCATGGACTAGAACACCAACCACTGAGCACGCATTGAGAGGCCCATGGCTCCATTTGCATATGTAACAGAGGATAGCATTGTCTGGAATCAATGTGAGAAGAGGCCTTTGGTCCAGTGAAGGTGTGTTTTCCCAATGTAGGGGAATGCCAAGGTACTGAGGTGGAGAGGGTGACTGGGAGCTAGTGCACCTTCGTGAAGACAAGTAGAGGGGGAAGGAGAGCTGGAGTGGAGTGGGTGAAGGGGATAACATTTCAAATGTAAATACACAGAGTATCTAATAATTTTTTTTTAATTTTCTACCTACCTTCATAGTCAGTAATATTGTGCTCCTTGGAGACTGCCATAATAAAGTCATCTAAATGTACCATTCCACTCTCTGTAAAATAAGGAACTTAAGTTACATAATCTGGTGTATTTTACATTAAAGGTATGTTTTCATTTTTATTGAATAAAGAGAAAAAATTACTTGGTCCTTATTTGCCTTCCTATACTACTCCTAAAATGGGTTTTTCTGAATTAGAACACTTCATATACTTTTTACCCTTTTGATATTTTTGAAATCATAATTTAATTACATTTCTCCCTTCCCTTTACTCCTTCCAAATCTTCTCAGCTACTTCTCCCTGCTCCCCTTCAAATTCATGGTCTCTTTTATTTACTAATTTTTGTTGCATACTCATATATACACACACAGATATATGTATAAATATATAGTCAAATAATTCTGATATGTAATATATTATACATATATAATATATTATATATGTGTGTATATATAAATAATATATATAATATATACAACTGCTGGGGGCATATTAGTGCCATAAACTATACTAGTCACCAAGGACACAAAAATAAGTAAGACACAGTCCTTGCATTTTTTTTAAATAGTTAAATGCAAAAGATTGAGTTGGATGCTAAGATTTGACAGATACAGGGAAGAAAAAAAAAAGTCCACATCAATGGATAAAGAAAGTTGGGGGGTCAATTTCAAGTCAAGGTAAAAGGTGAGTCAACACAGCATCCATGAAGACATCTTGAGAGCATGAAGCAGCCCTGACCATGTGTCACACAGCATTCCTGGGAGTCACAGGCCCAGTTCTCTACCAGGTTTTAGACAGAATCCCTTCAACAGCAATCACTCAACCCTAATAAGCAGCAGAGACATTCAATAGCTTTACCAGCATCCACTCCTTCTACATTTTGAAATTACAGTTTCTTCTGACTTGTATTAGCTAGGAAATTATGCCCAAATCCTGAAAAAAAATCACTTTTAATGTTAATTTATTCACGAGTCATTTTTTTTCCAAAGAAAAGGCTCTTTCTTTTTTCTACCCAGATGAGCTTCCACAGTAGATAATTCTTAATGACTGATAAAGACAACTCTCTGATGCAAAAGAAGAAAGAACTTGTGGGTCTAACTGCTGCCCTATTCACTACCTGCAGGTCCCTCCCATGCACAGAATCTTCAGTTACTTCTCCTTAAACTCAAGCTACTTGAATAAAGATTTTACAGCTGTCGTTTAATTCTGACCTCCCTGACCTTGCCACCCACGCGCACTTTAGAAGACACGGGAGGACAACAAGGCCCAGAAACAAGGCCTAGTTTCCAAAGTAATCCAGCAACTCAGATTTCACAAGGGTTTTGTCTTTACCGCTCTCCATCTTATGCTTCCTTTTTGTCCTGAGTGTGTGTAGAATGTAAATGTCACATACATGTGTGTGTTCACAAGTGTGGGCTTGCGATCACACACTACTGTGCCTACTCGGCCTTTATGGGGCTGGTGGGATCTGAACTTTGGTCCTCGCAGTTGATCAGTGAGAGCCTTATCTTCTCACTGAGCTTCTCAGCCCATTCTTTGTCTCTTCTTAATCTTTAGAATGGTCTGTTCGGTTCCAGCCCTCAGTAAGAATTCCCCCACCCCACCCCCAGATTCTTACTCCCCCCAAAAAAAAATATTTAACTTTCTCAAAAGTTTCAAGTTCTCACCAGTTTGAGTAAGCTCTGGTACAATCTTCTGGAAGTCTTCATCTGATAAAGTAAACCCAACTAAGGGTAAAGTGGACCGAAGTTCTTCTTGAGAAATGTAACCTCCTCGGAGTTTAGTGATAGCTTCATTGATATTTTCTAAACACACAGAATGTAGAATGGTTATGTGTATCTAAAGCATTAACAAGTCTCAAAATGATTTTGTTGTTGTTTTTATCTGATACATTTTGAGATAAAATCTCATATGCATCTTTGACTAGCACCCTCTACATAGAAAGGCTGGCCTTGAACTCATACACCTACCTCAACCTCACAGAATATCATGTACTGGTCTGCATATCAAAAGTAGTGGTTACATACTATAATATGTGTGGCTGACAACTATAATAGTTACACAGGTTAACTATTCAGGAAAAATGTCTAAGTATTCACTGAAAGACTCACGCTGCCCCTTTTCTGCATAGACTGAAGTGCTCAGGAACGTAAGTCCTGACTTAGGCATATGGTACTGACCTAAGATACTGACTGTAGAGTCTTTCTTAGATGCAACAGGCTGTCGGATGCTGGACAGCTTTCTCACAGTCAGCTTCTGACGGTCTGAGATAGAAGTGTCGCTTTTCTCCAGTAACTTATTGAGGCTTGTACTACTCTTCAAGGAAGGCGGTTTAGACTTTGAGTCAGGAGTCTTTGGATGTGATTCCTGAAATCCCACAGCATCGCTGATGATCCCACTCGACAGTCGTCTTGTTTCTGAAGGTCTTGTGGATAGTTTAAGCTCGGGCTCATCCTGTTTTACAGTGGTTTTACTGGGATGTTTTGGGGGAGGCACAATCTGCTTTTTCAATGTGCTAGGTTCGGGCATTCTGGAAAGCACACTGCTGCTCTTCTTCTGTTGTGGGTGATGTCCTAGGATAGTTGATGCTCTTTTCCCTAAAGTAGTTTCATCCACTATGGCTAAATAAAAGAAATATATTCAGCTTTTCTACTTATTTGTATGATTTGTACATTTCAAGTAAATCAACTGAGTCCTCAGAAAACCCATTTCAGAAATTATGAATCACTTAAATGTACAAAACAAAGATTAACAAAGTTTAAAGGGCTGGTGGTTAGATGATCAAATGATTAACCAGCACTACTTATATTTAAATACATTTGTTCACATCTAAAGTTAAAATAAAATACTTTATGGAGCTGCATTATCCTCTACTCCCCAATTTAGAAAGATAACACTGTTAGAAATATTCTCATTGTGAATGTGCAGAGCTAGAAGCTGCAGAAGGGAAACTTTTGTTAATAAAGCTATAATCCAAATAATTATTTTATGTGTAGGTACGTAAGTCACAACTCTAGAATAGAATAATCTAACATCCACAATAACAACTTTGTTTATAAAAATCCATGTGGTGGTTCAGAAGGATACCTCATGTATGACAACAAATCTTAACATACTTCAAGAATTTAAATACTTGATTCTCAACCCAACTCTATCAGATTTCCAAATGCCTACAAATCAAAGGAAATACGAGATTTTGTCAGAGCAGCAATGCAGTCTTGAATATGAAGCCATTTCTTTTAGAAAATGGAAAGGTTTCATAGTTTGATCTGTATGAAAATAAAATGAAGATAAATATTTGGGTTCTAAAATTCTCAAAGTCATTAAAGATGGTGTAAATTCATGATAATTAAATCTCTGAAAGTTGAAGCGATGACTCAGAAGTTAAGAGTGTTTACTGCTCTTGGAGAGGATCCAAGTTATGCTTCTAGACTATGGTAGCTCACAACAATCCTGACTATAGTTGCAAGGAATCCTTACTCACTATTCTGGTCTCTGTAGGCACCAGGCTTACACATCACACACACACACAAACACACACACACACACACACACACACACACATGTAAAATGGTCTGTCTGTTACCTGGCTAGACTATCATCTCTCAATGACTGCTAAAAAGTCAGCTTGGGGAAAAAGTCCTATTTCTACTACAGTCATCATCACAAAGCAACAAAAAGCATGAAAATTGTATAAGACCACCAAAAGAAGACAGCAATTCCCACATAGCTGAGTCCCCAAAAAGTGTCAACACACAAATTACCTGATGAAGATTTCCTTATAGTTCCTTTTAAGAAATATAAAAAAATTATAATACACAAAATACTAATCCTATTCCATCTGAAAGATGATATCCAAAATTAAAAATAATAAATCTGGAATTTAAATGTAATGAATGAGATGAACATGTATCTCTGACAAAGGACAGCAGAATCAGTTAAGTAGAAAAAGATCTCAAAGTCAGAAACTACAACATGCAATCCTAAGAAAAGCAAAGAATGAAAACAAACAAAGAAAACTCATTGGATTTGTAGAACAGGATTAAAATAAAACATTCAAGTTTAAGGGGAGTGGGTGAGGGGGGGAAGGGGAGTTAGAACGTTTATATGCAACGCAAGAGAATGAGTCTAGAGAGATGGTTCAGCTATGAAGTGCATGGACTGCTGTTCCAGAGAACCCAAGTTCAATTCCCAGCACCCACATCAGGTGACTCAAATCACCTGTAACCAGCTCCAGGAGGATGGCACACTGCTGGCCTCTGCAGACAAAATGCACCCACATGTACATATCCATCTACAGCCACCACAGACATACACATAATTAGGTAATTATAAACACATACATGTTTGAAAAGCAAGATTCAAAGAGTCATTGGAAATAATATATTTTAAAAGAAAAATAAAAACAAAAACTTTCTAAATCTTGGGAAATACTCAAGTACCAGAAAAATCTGAGGACTCCAATTAAATTCAACCCAAACAAGATGACATTAAGACCCATTCTAGGCAAAGAACCTAACAACAAATATAAAAGGAGGGTTATTAAACAGCATGAAAATGTCAAAGCATGCCAGGTGGTGCAGACCAGTAACCCTGGCACTTGGGAGGCAGAGATAAGAGAACCCAGAGTTTGAGGTCAAACTTGGATACACGGATACTTGGATAAGTTTTGGGACAGCCCAAGCTCTTGAAATCCTAAATCCAAAGTTATATTTGAACAAATGAATATTTGAAATTTAAAATGTGGCATAAAGTGCATCAAAAGATCAAAAGGAATGTATTTAATGAAGAACTGTATCAAATAATCAGAAATAGTAAAGAATTTGTAAAGAATTGGTGTCAGTGAGATACTCATATAATCAATATAAAGAAGGAACACTTACAGAATGTTATATTTTGGCCTCCCTGATTAGAAAATTAGGAATAGAAGTTAACTACCCATTAAAAGATTTTTTAATGTAGGAGTTAACTTAAAGATTACTTATAAACCAAAGCTATAGCCACATGTGATCCCTTACAAACATCTTCATATTGCTGCTGCAGTTCATCCAAAGTAAATATAACATCTCCAATGTCCATAGTATGGGAACCTGTAATAGAAAGTAATTTAAAGTACTTCCATTATTTTTTAACATAAATATAGCTGACAAGCTGAATACAATATGAATATGACTCAGAAGCATGGGAAAGTGGAATCACAGCCACCATGAGCTTTGAGAACTAGCTGAGATTTTTCATTAGTAGCTTAATACAAAATGAAGTAAAAAAAATTAAGACCAGAGTTTTTTTCATTAAAGAAAACAGCCACACTTTAAGTGTCTATGGTAGACAATCTGATTAGCATTTTACATTTTTTGAAAATTTACTATAAATAGCACACCAACCATTTACTTCTTAGTCTCAGATTCTAGATTGTAAACTCAAGAGCACGGAATGTAAATTTCAATTATTTCCCCAACTCTCAGTAAATATCTACTTTCTATCATTTAAAAATAATTCTGAATAAATAAAATCTACTTAAGACCATCTACAGAGTCAATCCCTCTATGTATGTATCATAAGTAGTGATCCACATCTTTGTTTCCTTTCAGATATAAGCCAAACAGCTTGAGACCCACCTACCCCCATACCATATAGTATCAAAACTCAATATCCACCTAAACACTGAAGTTTCCTGCACAGTTTTTACTTCTGAAGTCATTTTTTCTACCCACGTAGATTGTTCTTGTTTTGCTTTTGAGATAAAATCTGATGTTACTAGTTAAGCTGGCCTGAAACTCCTGGTGGCCCCAAACTAGAGCAAGTGTGGGAATTACAGGCATGTGCCAGATTCACAGGCATGTGCCACCACACACCTCACCCAGATCTCATAGATTCTTGATCTCACAGCACCATCCACAGACTCTGCCTCCCCACCACAGGAAGAGCCAACACAGAACCTATAAGCCTTACTCCTTTGATCCACTTCTACCAAGTATTTGTAACTAATGTGGAAAGCACACAAACAATTATGCTACAGTCTGAACTTGTACAGACCCCAACCCATCCACTTCTCCATCAAAAATCTTCTACTTCTGAACCATAACTCTGTACCAAATTTCTGTTACTTCCTCATTCTGTGTATGTTAACTTGCCTCTCTGAGCAGTTAAGGTACTTCCCAGTTGATTTTTAGCAATCATTATCAAACATACTTATTGATAACAGAGGAGTACTAGTGAAGATTTGTCTCTACAACTTGTCACAGTTCTAAAAGCCATATTAGGCTTCCTTTGCTTTTAGATATTTGGCCATTCTCAGATTTCTAATGGAGTTGAAGACTAATTTAGTTTTATAGCCTACCCAAGTTAATCAACTTTGAAAAATCATAGTCATTTAGAATATTTTCAAATGGTAAGAGTTGTACACAGCTTACATTTGAGAGAAAAAATTTTTAAGTAAACAGAATGGGTGATGTGTAGGTTGATGTCAAGACAATACATGAATGGACAGTAGAAAGTGGGACGAGGACAAAGTGGAAAAAGCAGAAGAGGAGGGGAGAGGAGGAGATTCAAGAGGAAGCAACATGGAGGCAGATGTAGATGTTACAGCATATTTCTAGATAGATAAGGTTGTTATGATTATTTTTAAGGGTTTCTATGGGTCAACTTATCTAGGTGAGCAGTTTACATCTTTGTCAACTGGTTGTAAGCTTATCGTGTAGAAAAATTGTGGATTAAGAATTTAACATATAAACCTGTTTGATAAGTTAATAGTTATGGAGTCATGTTTTTACCAGGTGGTGGAGGAAAATGAGTGAAAGCAACATGCAGAGGTGAGTGGAGTGAACTGCACCTGAGTGCTTAGAGACGGCATGGAGCTGCTAAGATAGAGATACTCTGCTGCCATGTGGTCTCACAGGAGCTGGCACTAGCATGGGATAAAAGGTTACCACATCTTACATTTACCACTACATACACCTATTTAGACAGTTTTCATGGGTTCTGGAGATATAGCACTGGCAGAGTGTTTTAATACTTAAAAGAAAAGACACTTCTTTGTGACAATGTACAGTATGTATGTATGAAGAGAAGAATATTCAAGGGAAAATTTTTAAAAAGCAATGGCTATTTGGCAGGAAGAGGCACCTTACAGAGCAGAAATTCTAAAAGAACACAGAAATCAAGAACAGGTTCTGAAATAAAACTGAAGCTCTAAGTAAATGGCAGGTAATACAAGGTGATTTTCCTAGTAAAGGTTCCTATAACCAAAGCAACCTGAAAGGAAAGTGTTCATCAAAGAAGGAAGTCAGGACAGAAACTCAAGCAGAGCAGTAACCTGGAGGCAGGAACTGATGCAGAGGCCGTGGAGGAGTGCTGCTTATTGCCTTGCTCCTTGTGGCTTGCTCAGCCAGCTTTCTTACAGAACCCAGAACCATCAGGCCAGAAATGGCACCACCCACAATGAACTGGGGTCCCATCAATCACAGATTAGGAAAATGCCCTACAGGCTTGCCTATGCCCTCTCATAGGAGAACTTTCTTGATCAATGTCACCTCTGGTAACTCCAGCTTCTGTCAAAGTGACAAAAAACTAGCCAGCACATCCTGTAATATCACTGCAAAGTATTCTTTATCCCAAGAGCTGTTGTTAAACATTAGGAGGGTAATATGATCAGATCTGTGCTTTGAAAAGATCATTCTACTCAGAGTGTGAAAAGATCAGAGCTGATATGGGTGGACTTGGGAGAGTGAACTGAGGTAGTCCCAAAGAAAAGGTAGATTACTCATGGATTAAGGTAGTGTAGTAGGTTTCAGAAATATCTAAGTTTAAACTAGGAGAACTTTACGATAATAGACTAGTTGAAGATGATACAGGTTTCTACTTCACCACCCTATTCATACTTACAAGCTCTGTGATTGATGTTTATACAAATTTCTACAGCAAGCCTTTGAAATAAGTTTTATTTGATCAGTCTACCTTCCCAAATCATGTGGAAGATCTGGAGACCTGAAGACTTAGATGAGAATCCATAAACCAAAATATCAGGCTCTGCAATATTCCATATAGATTGCTTGTCCTGGTAAGGCATACCCTAAAGACTATCAAACAACATGGCTTGAAAATTGTCTCTAAACATCTCCTCTTTTGTGAATAATATGCACATTTACCATGTGAGTGCTCACCATAAATGATAACCTAGAGCTCTGGGAAGCCAAGACTGAAGGATTGCCACAAATTCAAAGCCAGCCTAAGGCTATGATCTCTAGGATAGTCTGAGATGCAGAGGAAGACCCTGCTGCAAAATAAAATGACACAGGGCTGTAGAGATAATAGTTAAGAACACATCACACTTGCAGAAGACCAAAGCAGTCCCCAGCACCCACATGGCTGCTCACAACTGTCTGTAAACTCTAGGTCCAAGGAATCTGATCCCTCTTCTGGCCTCTGTGGGTACCTGCATGTAGTGTGTAAACACATCTGCCGCCAACTCAACTTATTCTGATAAACTTTCAAAAATGTAAACCAAAAAAGTAAATAACAGTTATGGAACTATTCATAGCTCAGTTCTAGCTTCAAACCACTACAAAGTCACCACTAGCAAGTGACAAAAGCCAGTAGAACTCACTTTAAAAAGACATGATATCTGATATTTTTTTCCCTGTCATGTTTATACAAACTGTTGTCTCAGCCTACAGGGTCTCTCTCATTCTTCCTCATCACTTCATCCAATAAACCTCTACCAACCCGTCAAAATTTAGTTCAGACACCACCTTCTCTGATCATCCCTACCTGGTGTTTCCAATAGCAGCGTTGCGTGCAGCTCACTGTAGGGATTCACTGTGGAGCATTATCATTTACGTGGCTCTCTGCAGACTAGAACTGTTTTATCCATCTTTATTCCACCTGCCATTACTCCAGGCATAGTAGGTATTAAAGAACTGGCTGGCATGTTGAATCAATAAATCCTTTCAACAGTCACTAACCAACAGATTATTCTAGGCTATCTATCCTTTGGGAAAATATTAGCATGATATAGAACGTCTCATAAATGCACATAAGATTTGAAGTCAAGCTATGTTTCATAGAGAATCATCAAACAGGATAGGAAATTCCAACCAAAACAACATAATAAAATTGAGAATTCAAGAATCCTGTGTCTCCTCATTTCTGAAATCAACACCCTTGTCCTTTATAACCCATCTATAAAGACAAGAAAGAGGGCTGGAGAGGTGGCTCAGCGGTTAAGAGCACTGACTGCTCTTCCAGAGGTCCTGAGTTCAATTCCCACAACCACATGGTGGCTCACAACCATCTGTAATAGGATCTGATGCCCTCTTCTGGTGTGTCTGAAGACAGCTACGGTGTACTTAAATATAATAAATAAGTAAATCTTTAAAAAAATAAAATAAAAAATAAAGACAAGAAAGGACCATTGAAAACCAGATGAGGCTGGATGTTTTAATATTTTAACTTCTGGGCTGGAGAGATGGCTCAGTGGTTAAGAGCACTGACTGCTCTTCCAGAGGTCCTGAGTTGAAAATCCCAGCAACCACATGGTGGCTCACAGCCATCTATAATGAGATCTGATGCCCTCTTATGGTTTGTCTGAAAACAGTTACAGTGTACTTATATATAATAAATAAGTCTTTTTAAAAGATTTTAATTTCTGGTTTATTTTTATTATGTTCATACATACATAAGTATGTGTGCCTATATATGTTATATTGTGTGGCCAAGTATTCATGCTAACAAGGCAAGCACTTCACCAACTGAGCTATCTCACCACAAATTGAGCTATCTCACCACCAACTGAGCTATCTCACCACCAACTGAACTATCTCACCACCTCAGTGTTGAGTGTGTGTGTGTGTGTGTGTGTGTGTGTGTGTATGCATTCGCGCACATGCACACATGTTTTAAGATAGAATCTCACTATGTAACTTACTCTAGTTGGCCAGAAACTCATAGAAACCAGAATTATAGAAGTCTACATACCTCTACCTCCCAAGAACTGAGATTAAAAGTATATGGCACATGCCTAGCAATGCTGAAACTTTTAAAATTCATTTCATTCTTAACTTTCAAAAATATATCAAAATAGAACAATTGTAGAACATTCTCAAGTGTTTTCCAGGCTGATTTTTATGCAGGGATCAGTCAGCAGTACCAGTAGCAAAAGATAAAGTCAAGAGAGAAAAAAAGGAAGACTAATAATGTGTAACAGAACTGACTAGAAAACTTCAAGCAACTCACTGTCCTCATGAGAGTGCTGTATCACGTCCTTGAGTGTCTCAGGGTTTGTTGGAATATCCATGCTTTCTAACACTGCAGCCACATCAGCGATGGCCACACGGCCACTTTTCACCTTCGAAAACGTCTTCAAGACATTTTGAAATTCTGGAGGGGAAAAAATGAACAAAAACTTTTGGACCACCAGAATCAACAGACAGCTCTTCCTGAAGAAGAGCCCAGTTTTGTATCAATAACCTAATAAGGAAAAGGTTACCTCAGACGCACAGGTTTCCTTGTTACAGTCCATACACACACAACATACCTCCACCATATCTGCCTGCATTACCCTTCTCTTGCTCCTTCCCAACCTGAACAGTCTCACCCATCCCTTCCCTCTCTAACTTTCAAGTCTTTGGTTGCTACTATTAAACCGATGAGTTTAAATATGGCTACTTATAGGATCATGGCTAAGAAATTATTTGTAGAAACTGGGCACCTTGCCAGTGGCTACACCACTGAGAAAAATGGGGAGAGATCTCTTGTTTTTGTTTTGTTTTGTTTTGTGGGATTTGTTGGTTTGTTTTTTAGATTCTGTAAGATCTAGGCCCTCTGGTTCTCCCTTGCTTCTAACTGGTAGTTTGTTTGCTTTGAAAACACATTTGTGTTATGTATACATATTTGTTAGTAACAGTGGTATATTGAAAGTATTCTAACTGGATGTAGTGGTGCATGCTTGTAATCCAAGTTCTTAGGAGGTAGAGCTAGGATAATCAAGAATTCACATCCAGACTCAGCTACATAGCAAATTCAAAGTCAGTCTAGATGACAAAAGACCCGGTCTCAAAATAGGACAAAAACATTCTAAAGTCAATATTAAACTTGTAATAAGCTAGAAAGAGCTGAAGATCTTTTAGAATTCAATACTTAGATATCTTATCTTTAAATTTTAAATAATATATTATTTGTATAATTTGTTCTAAAAGGGATAAGGGAAATATTGGATCTTTATTACTCTCAAAACATTTTTTTGCTTTCTATTTGGGTTTAAACATAAAATAAATATAGAAAACCAACATTTTAGAACCCAAGAAATACAAACTAAAATATAAGCAATGCTTTAACATCTATGAAGTATTTACAAGTCTACACACATAGATGGATAGGAAAGAAAAGGCTTTAAATTGGATGACAAGTAGACAAAAAAGCCCAGTATCATGGGAACTTGAAGGAAAATCTAAACAGGAAGTGAAGAATCAACAGGGGGAATGAGGCAAGTGTCTTATCTATTGTACACATGCAGGCACTTAATAAAATTATGTGAGTAGATGGGAAGCAGGCAGTTTTGCTTGCATTTCCTGGAATAAGAATACTACACCACACTCCCATACACTTGAGTCTAAGACAGCACAGTCTGATTGACTATACAATACGTGATTCCAAGGACTGAACTAAGAAATTGATCTTGCCTAATTAGACACTAATGGTCTCAGAGCTTTGGAAGTAGTTGTTTCTATAACTAGCACAAATAGTATTTGCAATCACTTTATCATTTACTTGCAATCCAAAATAAGTAACTGGGAAGTCAGTAAGTATCTGGACGTTTGGGGAGAAATTACATGCAGATTTTTGATAAAGTGGAGAAAGTAATGGTGATAAAGAGGAAAACACGGCTTCAACAGAAAACAAGCACACACAAGAATAAAAACACATATGTAAAAAATGAAGTTGTGTGCGTGTGTGTGTGTGTGTGTGTGTGTGTGTGTGTGTGTGTGTGTTCTGGGGATCAAACTGTGACCCTCATGCTTGTAAGGTAAACACTTCACTGGCTGAGCTAACTCTTTGGTTGCAAGAGGTGCTATTTGTTGGAAATAAACTTGCACATGCCAAAAAATATTCTATAGAGAAAGGAGGGTGATAAGCAAAATTATACCAGTCTCAGGGCCAGTGAAATGGCTCCACAGGTAAAAGTGTTTGACAAACAAGTCTGAAAACCTGAGTTCAATCCCCAGTACTCATGGTAGGAAGAGAAAACTGAATCCCCAAAGTTTGAAAGTTCTCCTCTGACCTACACACAACACTAAATTTTTCAAAAACAGCTCAGTCTGAGGGCTAGGGAGATGGTTTGGTTGGTTAAAAGCTTGCCACAAAGTGTGAGGACTTGAGCTCTGATCCCCAGGCTTGGATACACTGGTCTGCAATCCCTGTGGTGAGATGCAGACTAGATGCTCACAAACCAGTGATGCTACTGTACCCAGTAGGAAGAACAAAGAGAATGACTCAAATTCCATATGCACCATTCACACTGTGACATGCGCACACCTATATATACACATGAACATATACATGCATAAAAATAAGATAATTCATCTAGTTATTTACCAGTTACATAAAGAAAAAGAAGAGTTTGACAATAGAAAAGTGCGGCTGCATTAGTGATACAGGGGTCAGTGTGTGTGTGTGTGTGTGTGTGTGTGTGTGTGTGTGTGTGTGCATTCGTGTGGTCCAGTGACTGTTGACAGGCTTGAGTAGCAAATGCTTTTACCTACTAGGCCATCTTAATGGCTCTAATCTAAGTCTTTAAATGTCCTTTATGCCAAAAAACTCAGGGGCTGAGAGATGGTGCAGAAGTGAAGGATGCTTGCCACTCTCTGAGGACTCCAGTTTGATACCCAGGATTCATACCAGGTCTACGGTATCTAATACCTCTTCTGACCTCTGTGGATACCTTCACACATATGGGACACACACAGAGACATGGGAGAGAGACAGACAGACAAAGACAGACAAAGATGCAAGACATACAGACAGAAAGAGAGATTCAAATTAAAAACTTTTTTAAACTCCTGTCTAATTTGCATACTCTAAACTATCGAGTAAAAAAAAAGTGAGATTCTAGAAAGACATAAGTTGCTCTCTCTAGCCCTACACTGAAACCAGTTACTATCCAAACCATTCTCTTTTATACTTTGGATCAATATTATCTTTACCTGGATCCTGAGAGGCCAAGGTAGAACTATCACTCATGACTTTGAGGAACTCTGTAAAATCCAGCATCCCGTTAACTAGAGAAATGATTCAGAATCAAGGAGACAGCGAGCATCAGTAAACTCATTAAGCTTAAAATGTAAACAGAAAAATTTAAGTGTAATTAACTGATTTCAGAATCTCATTGATTGTCTACAAGAGCCATCACACATTTGCCTCTTATAGAGAATATAGTTTTTAAGGAGAGAGAGAGAGAGAGACCTGACCAGGAAAGAACTTGAATAACATATTAAATAAAAAGCAGTATTTCCATAATAATAGAATGACAGAGATCTATCAGCACTTTCCTGCTCTCTATTCAGGGCTCCATCAAATTTATATTTGTAATTATGCATTCGTGGGGGGGGGGCTGCATGTAAATGTCAGTTTGAGCAAAAGTCAGAAGAGGGCCTCAGATCTCCAGGAGCAGCAGTTACTGACGGTTATGTGTAGATTTAGGTTAAGGTGATATATGACTGGACATTAGAGAGATAGGCAGCGATAGGTCAAGGAGCAGAAAGGGAGGAGGAGTTGGGTGGGAGATTTCAGGAGAGGAAATCAAGATGGAACTTGAAAAGAATGATGTGGATCCAGGTGGACTTAATTAGCAATAGGTAGATATGAATATTTTAAGGAATTCTATAGCTCTTTTATCTCACAAAGAAGGGCAGTTTGTATCTTTGTCCATTGGATATAATCTTATTGAGTAGAGGGTTTGTGTATTGAGAATTTAATACATAAACCTACATGAAAAGCTATCGAGCTTTCGAGTCATGTTTGTGCCAGTGGTGAAGGAAAGAAATCGCCGGGGTGGTGTATCCACTGGGGACAGAGACAACAGGGACAGTGGAGTGAACCACGCCTGAGTTCTTAGAGGTGGCATAGAGTGCCAAGTAGTGTGGTGACAGAATGTGTGCTTGACTCCACACTGGAGTGGCATCCTCCAAGTAAGACCACGGGGGGGGGGGGTGATAAAAGGTTAAGCCGTCCTTTTTAATATTTACTGCTACAGTTACAAACCATCCAGTCTGGATGTTGGGTACCAAACTCTGACCCAAAACAGCAAATATTCTTAATTTCCCAGACATCTCTCTAGCCCCTCAAAAGACACATAACAAAAATCTTGACAGCTTCTACATTACATATTTGAAAATGAAAGTGAAACCAAAGGGCCCATAGGCATTTGAATTTTTCTTTGACACTTTTTCTCCTTCAGACTTTCAAGAAGAGGTCTCAGGTAGCCCAGGCTGACCCAGAACATATTATATAGCCAATGATAACCAATTCTCCTGTTTTGACCTTCCAAGCACTGGAATAAAAGTTGTTTCCCACCACACCTACTTCTCTGACATACCTCTCTCTATATATGTATATAGATAGATAGACAGACAGACAGACAGACAGACAGACAGACAGACAGATAGATAGATAGATCTGTGTGTGTGTGTGTCTGTCTGTCTTTCTCTCTCTCTCTCTCTGACATCATTCAATGTAAGCTAGACTAATGTAAATGACAAATATTTATAACCACAGAGATATGGTGTGTTTTTATTGACTCCTACAAATTGTGAACTATATAATCCGACATAAAATGTTGACATCATGAGGTGTACTCTACCTGACTATGAAACATTAGGAACTTTTTTCCTGTGCTTCTTTCAAATAAGTCAAAACCTTCAGAACCTATTTTGGCATAAACTACCTTCCAACGGTTTTGAAAATTATAAAGAATTCAAAATTAAAAGCTACACACATCAAGACAAGTATGGTGGCAGACTTGGAAAGAAGCCCCACATTCACCGTGAAATAGTGAACATGACACTGTCTTCTTTCTGGAATAAGCAGCCCAACTCAATGGCAGTGAAACCAGGAAATGTCACCGGCCGACGGTGACTTCCAGTGGCTTTCACTCTCATTGTGTCAAAGTGCTTATTCCAGAAAGACTCAGGCAACAGAAATACCAAATATGATGTAGTTACATAGCATAATGATTGAGGAAACAAGAGGTAGCATACAAAATACAAAAGAAATCTTTTTATATAGTATTGATATAAAAGCCGGTGGATTGTATACATTACAATAAACTATAAAAAATTAAATAGATATATAAATATTCTAAAAATCCATATCCATAACAATGAAAGTGAATAAAAGAGAATAAAGAACACACAGCTCAGGATCGTACTTTCCTTAAACTGGAGAAACAGAGAAACATGCTGTTCCATGAAACCTTATAATTAGATGCAAATTACTGTGAAGATCTTAGGCTTCGTCTGGAGAGACTGAGTCATATATTTATTACATTATTAATGTGGTGTTACTGTTAAAATAACTAAATGAAAGTAGTCCATTCATAGTTCAATAATGAAACTATCAAAATCCATGACAGTAATCAATCCAATTATGTTCACCTGATGTGTAGCTTTTTAATCATCGTAAACCGTGTTTTTAAAACACTATAAAAACCACATGTTGTAAATATTTACCATTCAGCTTTCCTATCCTCCATAATTAGTTAGGTAAGCATAACTTACATTCATGCATGCAGGGTAAGACAACTTACCATCAATGTCAACAGTCTTCAGCATCTGCCGAATTTCTGAATCACTGGTAGAAATCTTCAGGGTATAAAGGACCACTGGCAGATCATTCACATAAATCCTACCATTTCGAACTTTGCTGAAAATTAAACAACCCTTGGAAAGTGCTGTGTGTGTAAAACAAAACACTCAATTAAAGTGAGCAGCCACTTGAATGCCCCACTTGATTGCCCCACAGGAGAAAACAAGGAAGAGAGGTGCATATAGTCTGTCCACACTTTCCCTTTCACATCTAACTTGTGACTTAGGTATGTCTAGAATAGTGAACCCTTTCCTCTCTGCTCCTGTGGCTCCCAGGATGCACTGCAACCAAAACATTTTATGTTCTTCTTGTTTCTAGAAGGCAAAAATTTTCCTTTTTTTTCTCTTTCCAGTGCTACTTTATAGATTCTCCTCCCCCTCCAAAAAAAAAAGTCTGTTGGATTGTTTGGTTTGTTTTTGTTGTTGTTGTTTGTTTGTTTGTTTGTTTGTTCAGTGAATACAATGTTTAAGAAAAAGATCCAATAGCGAGGAAAGCTGAGGTAGGATGATCAAAACTCAAGGCCTGCCTGGCTCGCATGGTGAGTTCCAGGTCAATCTGGGAGGGAGGCAAGGAAGAGGAAGAGAGGGAGGGAAGAGAAAAAGGGAGGAAGGGAAGAGGCAAGAGAGGAAAGTTGGGCAAAGAGGGGAGGAGAGAGTAAAGAAAGGAGTGGGAGAAAGAAAAATAACAACAATAAAAGAGTTTTGGAGGAATGCGGTAGAAGACAGTTCAGTGAAATGGAAAGCAAAAATGACAGGATACTAATAAAAACAAACTATTCCAAGAAGCCTCTCGGGGCTGGAGAGGTGGCTCAGTGATTACGAACACTGGCTGTCCTTCCAGACTGGGTTTCAATTCCTTCCACCCACATAACAGCTCACAAGCGTCTGTAAATCCATTTCTGATCTCTTCTGACCTCCATGAGCAGACACATGGTACAAAGACATACATGCAGGCAAACCAACCATATGCATTTAAAAGGAAGGAGAAAGAGAAGGAGGGGAAGGAGAGCAGGAGGAGAGGGAAGAAGAAAGGAGGAGGAGGAGGAATAAAAATGAGAAAGAGAAAGTTCTAAAACAAAGCATAACAAGACTTAATTGTGGCTTTTAATCTCAGGACTTGAGAGGCAAAGGCATGGGGATCTCCATGGGTTCCAGGCCAGCCTGATCTACAGAGTGGGCTAGAGTTACATTGCGTGACCAAGTCTCAAAACGAAACATACATTCAACATACATAAGTATATGTTTGGTATTTATATTATATATACTTATATGTTATCTATATGGATATAGTATATGTTGATGATATATACTATATACTATATACTATATAAATGACCCTGCAGCCGCAGAAATAAAGTATAAATAAGTATAAATGAAACAAAGGAATTAGTCTGTTGAAAGGGAACCATTTCCGAAGAGAGAGAAGGGGAGGCTGTGAAAGGTGTTTTTAAGTCTGTGGATAGGAAGTAAGAATTTTAGGAAGTTTTCCCAGCAGTTTTTCTTAACTGTCTATAAAGAAACATATCAGTTAGCAAACCTACTTTTGAGATTTTGTTTTTAGAAAAATGGAATCACCTAAACTGGGAATGACGGCAGCATACCTACAATCCCAGCACTTGGAAGGCAGAGCATGGCAGTCAGAGGTAAAGTTCACTCTCTGCCTCATTGTGAGTCTGAGGACAGCCTGGGCTACATAAAACTGTCTCATCCTTCATCTCATTGTGAGTCTGAGGACAGCCTGGGCTACATAAAACTGTCTCATCCTTCTTCTCATTATGAGTCTGTGACCAGCCTGGGCTACATAAAGCTATCTCATCCACTGCCTCATTGTGAGTCTGTGACCAGCCTGGCCTACATGGACCTATCCCATCCTTTGTCTCATTGTGAGTTTCAAGCCAGACTGGGCTAGATAAAGCCATCTCAAAAAAACAACAAAATTACTTTTTTAATAGGGATATCAATAAGATAGTACCTCCACACCTGTAACCTGTATTCACAGTTTCTAAGACATAAATTCAAAATATAAAAACTACAGCCATCAAAAGATTAATTATGGGGACTGAAGAAATGGCTCAGTGGTTAAAAGCACTGACTGCTCTTCCAGAGGTCCTGAGTTCAATTCCCAGCAACTACATGGTGGCTCACAACCATCTGTAATGGGATCTGATGCCCTCTTCTGGTGTGTCTGAAGACAGCTACAGTGTACTCATATAAATAAAAATAAAGATGAGTTCTTTTTAAGCATGGTATATACACAGAATATTATTCACTTCGTTTATTTTAAAGAACTGTTGTAATTTGAGCTGACAGTCACAACCTGGAAGATGCCATGTTTGGTGACATAAACCAGTCACAGGACAGACCGTTCTATTTACAGCAGTAGTCTCAAACAGTTCAATGTAAAAAGCAAAGACTAGAATCGTGGTTGTTAAGGACTGAGAAGAGGGGGAAAGAGGTAATCATTCACCAAGGGGTATAAAGTTCCAATTGCATATAATAAAATCTAGAGATCTACTTACAACATTATATGCACACATATATTATAATATTCAATATTATAAGCAACACTACATTGTACACTTAAAAGATGTTAAGGAGGTAGTTCTCATATTAAATGTTGTTGAAAAATGGGAAGTAAAATGTTTGCTTGCATAGATTTTTAAATAAGCAAATCATGTGTGTACATGTGCAAGTGTGTGGAGGTGAGAGGTCAACCTCAAATGTCATTCTTCATGGGTCCTCTGCTTGTCGTCTGAGACAAGGTCTCTCACTGGGACCTGAGGCTTGCCAGTGATATAGGGTGGTTGTCCAGTGATCTCCAGGGATCTGCCTGCCTCTGCCTCTAGGAGTGGGGATTGCAAGTATGCAGAGCCATGCCCAAGCTTCTAAATATAAATACTGGGATAGCAGGCACTTGAGCAACTGAGCTCCAAGAGAGAAATGGAGCCCTAAAACAAAAGCAAATCTTAAACTGTTTATATCTTTAATACAACTAAAGAATAGGTGACAGACCTGAGAAATTGGGGGAAACAGTGAAAATATGTAAAAGTGTTAAGTCTGAGTCTAACATGACCTGCATAGGCTCAGGAAGGAAGGCAGAGACGGGGAGGGATATAAATTCTAGAATTTCTTATTACCACTTAGTTCTTGGTATTTTGAGAATTCTTCAGGCATTTGTTCATATAATGTCAGGGAGAGGTTAGAAGGTATATCTTTTCTCCTGTCAGAGAAAGGGGTCACATTAGAAAGTAGCAAAGGACATTCATTTAAAAAACAAACAAAAAAACAAAACAAAAAGATTAAAGAAAGGTTTATAAGCAAATAAGGACATCTTTAAACAGCAAGAAACAGAAATAAAGAAATCCCAGATTCCACCTACAAATAAAATGCCTGCGAAAATGGAGTCACAGAAATAACTGAAATAATAATATTAGTGTTGGAAGAAATCTAAAGAGTCAACACAAGACAAGATTCCTGTACAAAAATGGACAAGGAGAGGCTGAACAGATGGCTATCTGGTTACCAGCACTTGCTGCTCTTCCAGAGGACCCGAATTTGGTTTTCAGCACCCATGTCTGGTGGCTCACAACCATCTGTAATTCCCTTTTCTGGACTTTACAGACAGTCACATATATATGTATACACACACACACACACACACACACACACACACACACTAAAAAAAGGCCAGTGCACACTTTTAGTCCCAGCACTCAGAAAGAAGAAATAGGTGGAGTTCTGAGTTTGAGGCCAGCCTGGTCTACAAAGGTCAGCAAGGGCTACATCATAAGACCTTCTCTTTTTAAAAGTTGGAAGTAAGGCCCAAGATACTATGTAAATTTCACAGAAAGTGAAAGAGAGCATGAGGTCAATTGGACACGATCTAAGTCCTCCAACCCTACATATAACGCCCCTGCATCTACCTGAGCATTCCTAAGGTCGCAGCCTTCTCATTTAAGCAAATTGTTGACACTCTGTCTATGGAAGAGATACATAATTGCAAGAGAAAATTCCCAAGTTCAAGTCCCACATTCAAAAATCAGAATAGAATGATTTGAATACCCAAGAGTTAAAGCTGTATGCTGAGATATAGAAGGCTTGTGGGCCGGCAACTTGAATGAAGTACTTTCTTTCTTGGTTATCTTCTTCTCCTTTGATGGCTTCAAAGAGGGAGTGGCAATCTAGAGCCAAGAGCATGTAATTAGTGAGCAAGTTCACCCTGGTAACCCAGTGTCCTTGAGCAGTAAGCCTACAGTCATACCACAACATGTAGCTGGGCCGAATTTCTGATTTAAAACCGCCTTTTATAATTGCATTTTATATGCACTAAGAACTTTTCAAGACTACATATTCTTTGAAAGTACCATTTTCCTTAGGTTAAAAACTAAATGCCTTCTAATTAACATTCCTTTGATTAACAATAACAGATTTTCTAGAACAGCTATATATGCAAAATACTATGGGGAACCAACAGATACTCAAATGATACAAGTGATCTTATTTTAGGTTATCCTTACGGTTGAGCGAATTAACCACTTATCAGAGCATTATAAAGAAGATTGAAAAAAAAAGCAAACACAAATGACAAGGGAGATAGAAAAAGACCACTTTAGAAAATGAGAACTCATCACTTCTCGGCCTTTTGGCTAAGATCAAGTGTAGAAAATGAGAACTCATATGTGTTCCCAAGTTCACATGAAGCTTGGAGCTTGGAGCTTTAATGACTTGGAGTAAACTTAAGCACCAGAAGACTGATGGGAGTTGATACCAAGGTCCCATGTAAAGCTAATGTCCTTAAAAGTAACGTTCTCAATAAGAACCGGCTAGGAAAATCAACAACCATAACAAAAATTAAACCCAATGGAGGAGTACACCGAATATAAGGACTTTTTCTGTCTCACCTCCAAGATAGAAGAACTCCTCCTTTTAACTGACTATAACCCCATCTAAAAGACATGTGTGAATATTCAATTCAAATGTATAACTCAAGAAAACTGAAAGCCTTTAATTAAAGTACTCCAAATTTGTGAAATGCAAGGCAAAAATAGATATAAATTTTCATACACATATACATATACGCCAGACATGGGAATTGTGCACGCCTGTAGACATAGCCCTGGGGAGACAGATTCAAGAGGATCACCAAGAGTTCAAGGCTTTCCTTGTCTACATAGAAAATTCCAGAGTAGTCAGGACTACATGGTGAGACTCTTCATCCAGATAGATAGATAGATAGATAGATAGATAGATAGATAGATAGATAGATAGATAGATAGATAGATATAGAGATATATCTTGGAGAAGAAAATCATCACAAGGTTCTTAACAAATGTAGAACAATTACATGTGAAAGAACACAGGCTCACATGAGCAAGAATAACAAAGTAACAAGATTTGGATGCCACAATGATTTCACACACTGGATTCATTAGATGCTTTTTTGAGATAACTCCAGAACCTGAGCAGAGCATGACACATAGACAAACTTTAAGAAACCACCAAGCAAAACCTTGGGAAATAAAATAATCATTGAAATTTAAATCTCAATGAACAGGGTTAAACCTTCACATTAAATTTGGGTAGAGAAAAAAAATAAATTAACTACAAAATAGGGAACAAAAATACTAAAAACCAAACAGAGAAATAAGAACATGTGGGGAAAAAAAAACATGTATATGCAACTCTGGGTAGTGCCCACCCCAAAGGTCCACACAATGGAGACTTCTTGCCCTGGGAGGGTTATCAGGAACCAGTGGAAGCTTGAAGAGGTGATGATGTAGTGGGAGACCCTAGGATACTTGAGATGTGCTGGTGAGAGACTGCAGGACCCTGGTATCTTCCTGACTAGCTGAATATAAACAGGAGTTCAGGAAGGGAGCACTGTGATAAGCCTTTGCTCCTCACCAAGAGTGGAGGAGAAGTAGGCCATTTTATTTTTGATCTGGGACTTCCAGAACCACAACCAAAAGAAAGCTTTGATCTTTATAAGCTAATTGCATCAGATAGTTTGTGATAGAAAGGCAACAAATATATATATATATATATTTATTAAGGAGTATAAAGAATGGAGTGATGTGGTCTAGTGGCAGGAGAGGTCCAGCTGCTTAAGACACGGAGGCAGTAAAATCACTTGAGCCCAAGAGTTTGAGGTCAGTGTGGACAACATGGTGAATAAACAAACCAAAACGACAGCAACAACAGCGAAGTAGAAATAAGATATCTTAGTTTCTTTTATATTGCTATGAAGAATACTCTGAAAAAGTGACCTAAGGGAGTCATAGTTTGCTTGGAGTCATAGTTCCAAATTGTAGTCCATCACAGATGGAAAATCACAGTAGCAGCAAGAACTTGAGGAAGCTGCTCACATCCGCAATCAAGAACAGAGAGCAATGAATGCATGCACACATGCTCAGCTCAACTTCACTCCCAGAGCTTAGGATCTCCTGCCTAAGGGATGTTAGCACCCACAGTGGACAATTCTTTCCACCACAATGTAATCAAGGTAATTTCCCCAAAGACATGTCCAGTGTGGCACTCCCCATCACAGGCATAAGAAAATGAAAGGAAGCCACACAGTGGTAGCCCACACCTTTAATCTTAGCACTCAGGAGGCAGAGGCAGATGAATCTCTGAGTTTGAGGCCAGCATAGTCTACAGTGTGAATTCTAGGTCAGCCAGAACTACTCAGAGAAATCCTGTCCAAGGGAGATGGAGCAGAAGAAAGAAAAGGAGGATTAAAAAAAATCAATATTTAAAATAGTAACATTCAAACAAACTAGTAACATTTCAACACAAACTAAAACATCAGAAATACTTGGAAGCCAGGGAAGAAAGAGAAATCCGCCATGTTTTTGATTTACCTCAGTTCTTTTACTATGAAGCTGTACTTGTACACTTTTCCTTTTCCTGGTTTGTTTTGATCCTGAAAACTCGGTAGATTTTTCTTCTCTGTACATGAATAGTGATGTTTCGTATCTAAATAGCACAGAAATTAGAATAACTGCTGAGAGGTTTGGCTTTATCTTCCTTTCAATCTTTGTGAAAATTTCCAAATAATATGCTAATCTCCCCCAGGTACAACCACCCTGCTTAAAAAATGACCTAATTATACCTTTTATCCCTGCTTCCATCTTTTATAAATTTGAAATCCCAATATTTAGTCATCTGCATATAGTTTATCAGTAAAACTTCATCTGTAATGATTTTGATAAATGTATCTATAAGGTATTGTTTCTTTTCTTTTTTTTTTTAACCTTGCACCATAAAATTTTTTTCAAGCTGGGCTATGAGTACCTTCTTTTATTATTATTATTACTATTATTGTTGTATATTTTCTTTATTTACATTTCAAATGTTATTCCTTTTTCCGGTTTCCCCTCCAGAATCCCCCATCCCATTTCCCTCCCCCTACCTCTATGAGGGTGCTCCCCAACTCAACCACCCACTCTCCCTCCCACCTCCTCACCCAGCATTACCCTACACTGGGGCATCAAGCCTTCACAGGACCAAGGGCCTCTCCTCCCATTGATGCCCAATAAGACCATCCTCTGCTACATATGCGGCTGGAGCAATAGGTCCCTCCATATGGACTCTTTGGTTACACTTTTTTTTCAAGAGAATTAAATCGTTTATTGAGTACACATGATAATGGATGACACACAAGCTTCATTCCCATCTGTTATTTTATCTGATACCGTTATTCAGTTTTGATATTGCATAGGGTGTGCCAACAACCATTTTATAACCAAATTGTGACCTTGCTTGGCTGACCCTTTCAATGGTGAAACTCATTAAGTTACAATAGTAACTGGCATTTTAACAACACCAAGACTTTTGAAGACAATGGCTTCTCCACCCAAGCAACCATAAATAAATTCCAAATGGAACTTGGCACTACCCTGAAGGAATTCTAAATTCACACTGTTGGGGAAGTTTACCAAGATGGCCTTAGAGTAGACTGCATCATGATCAGACTATTCCATTTAGCAATCAACAGCATGGGTAAAAAGGTCTACAGTAAAACCTTTTGTTGGAATGCTTTACACTTTCCACAGAACAGAAACTAAAATAACCTGTTATACAATTAGTCACAAATACAGCCCTGGAGTATTTGCCCACACACATGAATATTGTCTAAAACATGTTTCTTTGTAGCAGTTAGGCCCTGCCACCACTGTGCTGGGCTGAGTTCACAATGTGTTGTAACCTGCAGCTTCCCTGTCACTTCTCTAGCTCCCCTCTCCTGCTAAGCTTTGTTTCCTGGCTGTGACTAGAACCTCCTGCCCCTGCCATAGCTACGGCTGCTGCTGGAACCGCCATGGCCACCTTGGTTTCGTGGTTTAGCAAAGTTGGTTACACTTTAAAACATCATTATGGCACACAAAAAGTAATAGGCATTCTTAGTATCACCAAATAGACAACAGGTGTTCAAGTTTCCCGTTGTCTGCTAAATGTCATAAACTTCAACACTGCATCAGGATGCAGCAAGCTCCCCATGCTTGCATGGCACGCGTGTTAAATCATCTACATCATCTCCCTGTTTATTATTCCTGCTGCTGTTGGCTCAACTATCCTGTAGATTTCCACTACTTCAGCTACTGGTATATTTAATCCTAAGCAAGACTGTGAAATAAGAGGAAATTTCATCATTTACCGACTTCCTTTCTTAGCATATACCTTCGCCCTCTAGATACTCTATCCTCACTAATCCCAACTCTCCCAAATCCCCACACTGCGATCCCAATGCCCTGCTCTTATCCCCTAACACACTCCAAAGTTGTCTATGGTTAGTCACCTTCTATCAGGAAATAGAGACAGAAAGAGACCAAAGACTGAACTTATTTCACAAAGTGTAGTTGCATTAAAAAAAAAATTTTAACACCTTCAATTTCTTTTTAATCTATTTCCTTACAAAAGAAAAGTTGGTAGTGACCTCCTAAACTGACGTCATGACCCACTACCTACACAATTTGGAACCTGCTACTTCTTTGTCCCAGTACACCCAACCCACATATCCTTGATGATATTAAGTCTATTTCTGACTTAATCAGGGCTTCCATGGGACTACATCGGGTTTAAGCTTTCGTATTTTTAAAGTATAAATGTGTTTAAAATTATGAATTACCTCTAACACTTTATGAAAAAGTAAATGGTTGACAATCAATAATGAATTAAAACATTTGCCCTACAACCCACTCCTTTGGGATATGTGTCTCCCAAGACATGAGTTTGAACCCTTCAACAGTGAAAATAAAGAGGCACATGGAATATCTTCCAGTCCTTGCCAGATAACTTTTATGTGGTTTTCCAGAGATAGATACTTTTATCTTTGTTACCTTACAAATGTAAGTAGTGGTCAAAACGTTGTATTAAATAAAAGAGAAACACAAACTTATGCTAGAAAGACTTCAGTTCAAATGCTCTTCCAATTACAATACACAGGTAATTCCTAACTTCACGAATCCACTAGACCAAGACTTAGTGGGTAGAAAAATAATGAGATAAACCCAAAACATTTTCTCATAGTCTTTCACCTCTATAATAAACAATTTTTTCTGCCTTTATGAAATATTAAAAATGAAGACTATTTGCCTAAGTGTACATAAAATACCAGAACTTTTTTAACTAACAAAAGACATCCAGGTAACTGGTATGGCAATAAGGAACTACAGGATTCAAATGATATCATTTCATAAACCCAAGCCCAGATGGAAGAACTCTTCCATGTCATTCATAAATTCTCTTTAGGACAAACTTACAGACCTATGAGCTACTGCACCTATCTAACTGAACCTCTGTGAAACCTTTCACACTGCAATGGAGCAGCAACAGAAGTAAAAAGAGGTTTAAGAACAACCACACAACAGTTAAAACTGTGTTCCTGAGTGAATGTTCACAACACACACAACCCTATTGTGACACATCTGTGCTGCATGTCTGGCTGTATTAAACTTGAAAAGTGATAATTTCATAATGTAAACTCAAAGTCTGTAACTTACATTTTTTTATATTCTGGGATTAAACCCTTACTTTCAGATGAAATTTTCTTCCCTGTTGTTTTAGAAATTTTGCAGTATTTCTTAGTTTGAATATTTCTTGATGACAACTTGGTTGTGAAAGTATCAGAGCCATGAGTTGATACATCAGTGCTTTCTTCTGTCTGAGAATAACCAATAATCACAATCATGCCTATTCCTTCCCACATACATATTAGATATAGCATTCAACTAAAGGGAGTTTGGTTTTAAAAGAACTTTATTCATGCATACATTATTACTCTAAAAGAATATGTATTCCTTAATATATTGTGTAGCTGCAAAATACACGGCATTCATCAATATACAAAGGAGCAAAATTTTGTCGTATTTTTCAAAACAGTAATTTTATTACAAAAAAAAATTATTTTCAGATACAAACCTAAGGCATGGTCCATGCAAGAAAAAAAAAACTACATTCCATTAACATTAAAAAGCATCTACTCTATGAGAAACTCCATCAAACAGTTGCAAGGGTAAGCCAAACACTGGGAGAAAATATTTACAAAGGACGCATCTAATAAAGGATTATTATGAGCATGTTGCATGTATGTGTACGTGCAGATGCACTCACCCTTGTTCCGTGTGTGGAGGTCAGTTCAGAAATGGCTAAGATTTCTGAACAAAGTTTGCAACCTAAGATGTACAGACATCATCTAAAAAGCATATGAAGAGATATTGAACATTGTGTTTTTAGGAAATGGCAAATTAAACAAGATACACATCTGTCAGAATAGTAACAATGAAAACTATAAGACAATAGAAAAAAAACTGAAGAATGGACTGGAGAAAATAGCTCAGCGGTTTAGAACAATCGTTGCTCTTGCAAAGAATTCCCCGCACCCATATTGTGGCTCACAGCTATCCATAACCCTAGCTCTAGGAGTTCCAGTGCCCTCTTCTGACATCCTGTCACAGAACAGTGAGGGGCTGATGGAACCTTGCTCACCCATCTCTGAAGGCCTATCTAATGGTGAGAATGCAAAATGGTATAGCTACTTTAACAAGTGTTTAGATGGCTTGATGACCTTAAAATCTATCATACCAAAAATAAAACTGAAAATATGTATTATATGCATGTATTTTAATATATGTATATAGAAATTCACAATATGCTTTACAGGCTCTTTTGGTAGAGTACTACCATATTGCTGAATAATATTCTAACAAATGTTTACTGAAAGAGTTCAAAAGTAATCAGTTACTAAGCATGTTTATCAGAACTTTATACTCTCTAAATGTTTCACAATTATGAATAATAAGCAATCATAAAAATAATTTTAAAAGAAGAAATTTTTAAAAGTAAAAAAAAAAAAAAACTTGTCTTGAATAACTTACCTTGCAAAATAAATGTGTTTTTTTCATTTTTCTGTTTGGAAGTAAATTCTGTCCTTTAGGACCTAAAGGCCTTGATGAATAAATAGGAGTGAGCAATAATATAAAAGTGTTTCCTGACAAACTATAAACAGAAAAAAAAGAGATCACAATTGATAAACAGAAAAATAGGAAGAAAAGATCACAAACTATAAACAGAAAAAAAAGAGATCATAATCGATAAACAGAAAAATAGGAAGAAAAGATCATACTTCTATTTAAGAGACAAAGGAATAAATATCTACTTGAAGTTGCCTCTTCAAAGTAATGCTCAGAGTACAATACACAATAAATGGCAACAGTGTAGACTGGTGGGCAAAAGCTACAGAAAACAGCTAGTAGGTGATAAATCAGAGGTCACCTGGCTTCCTAAGTTTACCTTTGTAGCATACAAAGAAGTAGAGAAATGCATTTCAAATGACAGAAGAGAAGCCATATTTGCTATTATTATGATTACTAGTATTGTTACTGTTTAAACAAACCCTAAGACAGAAGTGGAGAAAATACAACCACCACGTTACCGAGTGCTTAGTGTGTGGTAGACATTACAATAAGCACATTACAAGAATTATTTCGTATATTACAAATAATTGTTCTTTAAGGAATTGTCATTGTCACTGTTTTACAGAAACACTCAACCAGCACACAGGGACCAGAATATGAATTCGGGAAATCTAGCTCCAAAACCTTGGTCCTGTACCACATAATATTGCCTCAAAACACTGATACTGCATAGGTCTGAAAATATGAATTAGTAATTCAGCGCAAATATGCTCTTAGGACCCAAAATGGGTTCCAAGCACCGGTGTTGGGCAACCTCACAACTCTTCTGCCCTCTTCTGGCTGCCTCAGGCACTGCACTTACACACACACCCTCATAGAGACACATGCATATACACATAATTTTTAAACCTTTTGAAAATTTGGTGGAGGGAGTCAATGTTGTTGCAAACAAAAGATATTTTATCCTGGCTTCGCACCAAAGACTTTCTCGTTATGCAAATGTAATAACAAACATTTTTTTTTTTTAACTCACATTTCTTTTACTGGTATCCAAGCCACATTTAATGAGTTATTCATTACATTGTTAGTTGTATTACGGTACTAGTTGCAACTATTAGAGAAATTTTTTCTGTTGTAAAGTGTTAATAGTCTAATGGACAAACTGTACCACAAGTAGCTAATGCCACTATTGAATGTTCAAACATTAACCTCCATTTATCATATTTGTTTAACATTAGATCCTCCACCTCATGCAAAACCTTACACTATGGAGAACTCCTACCGGCTCTGCTTTTGAGAGGTAAAAACTAGAGAAGAAAGCAGACGAGGAAACACAGAAATTTCCTCAGCACAGGAAATGATCTGACAACCATAGAGCTGAAGGCGCCGGGAAGTTTCCCAACCACTAAGCCTCCACATAGCTAGGACAACCATTGGCTGACCACTTAGAGGCCTCGCCACCTCTCTGCAATGTTCCTCCATCCCGTTACACTGAGATTCACCTTCTCCTTCAATACTGCATCTCTTCTCCTCAGCCTCTGAGAGGTCTTAAACCTTTTCCTCAGCAAGCCTCGCCAATCCAGCTCTGTCACCTGTGGGGCCTTGAGTCTCTGAATCGTTTTTGAACCTCCATTGCCCAGGTGTCCCTTGGGTTCTGCATTCTGTGCTTCGTCTCTCTTAGAAGCAGAGAGGCCTCCATCCTGTGCTTCAAGCCTCCTCACAGGATGCTCCAGGAGCCTACACTCGCGCTCCCTGCCCGCGAGGCCCCGCCCCCGAGATCACCTGATCAGCCCGAAGCTCCGCCCATGGGACCGCCTGAGGGATCTGGCACAAAGACCTAGTCAGAGGGGCGTCGTCCCGGCTCCCCAGGAAGCGGCTGAGCTGGTGAGCACCTGCCGCCTGGGCGCCTCCTAGAAAATGCTGAGGTGGCGCGCGCATCCCCCACACCTCACAAGGGCCTGTGACCTCATCCGATCCAACCGAGGCCGGTTGTGGACATCGTTGGAAGACCGTCCTCAGACCTGAGTCCCAACTACCCCCTGTTCGATGTTCTCTCTTTCTCTGGTACTCTCGGTCTGGCTGTGGCCTGTCCCCAACTTGAGGTTTGTCTCCTGGCATTCCTTTGACTACTTCCACCATCCCTTCTAGCACCTTCCATGCCTCCTAGTCTCTAAAGGACAGCAACTCAAGGTCATCTGTCCCGCGGAGTTGTTTATATGAGGCCTGGCTGCTTCCTTTGTGGGTCTGAGCTTGGGGTATGGGAATCAGGGAGTCCCATCCATGAAATAATGTTAACAATGTGTCAGCCCCATCCTGTGGGGGCGGGAATAAAAAATATATATGTTTTAAATTCTGTGATGTAAAGAATGTTTTGAAGAAAATACTTTTGTTCAGAAGTCTATGACATGATGTGTCTTTAAAAAAGAACTTTATCATGTGGTTTGTTTTAGATAGGAAGGCAGTATATTCATTCCACAGTATACGTGTGGCGATCAGAAGAGCCTCTAAGGTGTTGGTTCTTGGTACACACTTGTGGAGATCAGAAAAGGATTTAAGGAGTTGGTAGTTGGTTCTACCATGTGGGTTCCAGGTATTGAACTCATATCATCAGGTTTGACAGCAAGCACCTTTCCTCTCTAAGACATCTTGCTGGCCGTCAAGTATATTATTTTTATAAACAGATCAGTGAATTCTTTCATACTATTAACCCAACCGAGATTCTTCCCTATTTACATTGGAGTGAACAGCACAGGCCTTAGATAGATTAATACAATTCACATTCTGCTCTTACTGTGGACAACTTGCAAATTTCTTATGCTCTTTGAATCTCTTTTTTTTTTTTTCATCCTTCTAAAGTTATAAGAATTAAAAGTATGCCTGTGGACTGGCCTGGACTCCTTAGAGCCCCCCCCAGAGACTAGACCAAGAACCAAGGAGCGTAAAGGGCTGGTTCATGGCCCATGTGTGTCATACAGGACTGCCCTGTAGGACCTCAGTGGGAGAGGGTTCACTGAATCCTGTGGAAACCTGATGCCCCAGAGAAGAGCGATGTTGGAGGGGTGGGTGAGTGGGTGAGGGAGCACCTTCTCAGAGGGGTGGGTGTTGGGCTAAAGAACTTGGGGAGGGGCAACTGGGAATGGGAGCAACTTGCAGAATGCAAATAAAATAATTTTAAAAATATGTCTGTGGTGCTTTAGCACATGTTACTGTATGACATTCATTTAGTGATCTGTCCTAATGCTTTGCAACATGAAGTAAATTTATTTATTTTTATTTATTTTTAAAATAACAACTCATAAATTAATAATTCCTAACTATGTTATGATACATGGTGTGTTTTAATATATGTACTGAGAGTAGAATGGTTGAATCAAGTCCTCACCTCACATCTAAAATTTACTCCCCAGGCAATTTTTAAACATAAAAGACACTGGTAACAGAATGCTGTGAGATAGATTTCAAATGGTATCCCTCTTATGAGGAACTCCCGTCCCTATTCTGTATCATTCTCTGACAACCAGAAAGTTCTTATCTACTTCGATATGACTTTTCTCATATTTTCTCATATTCTACATATATGTGAGTATTTGTCCTGGGCCTGGCTTATTTCTTGTGGCAAAATGTCCATCCATTTTCTTTGTGTTGTCACAAATTACAGGATTTCCTTCTTTAAGGCTGAAATAATCTTTAACTATGAATGTACACAGTTCTGTATCCATTCATCCATTGACAGACACCTCTGTGGATGTACAGTTTTCTTATTCATTCATCCATTGACAGATGCTTCTGTAAATGTACAGTTTCTGTATCCATCCATCCATTGACAGACACCTCTGGGAGTGTACACAGTTTCTGTATCCATCCATCTGTTAACAGATGCTTCTGTTATCATATGTTGGTTATCAGGAATAGCGCAACAGTAAACATAGCTATGTGGCTCTCCTTGGATAGACTGGCTTCTATTCTCTTGGGATTGCTAGATCATATAGTAACTGTTTGTCATTGTTTGAGAAACCTTTGAGAGGGGACCAAGTCTTTAATCCCAGCACTTGGGAAGCAGAGATAGGTATGAGGCCAGCCTGGTCTACATAGTGAGTTCTAGGACAGCCAGGGCTACAAAAGGAAACCCTGTCTTGAAAAAAAGAAGAAAGGAATGAAGGAAGGAAAAAGAGAACAAATAATAAATAATGAATGAAAGAACAGTATACAAGGGTGTATACTTTATGTTGCCATGCTAAAATATTGCCTAGATGAATTTGGGGGAGGACAAGCTTTAGTTGGTGTCACACTCCATTTTGGATAGAATTCATGGCAGAAGCTCAAGCAGAAACCTAGAAGCAGGAGCTACAGCTTTCTACCCTGCTTCCCTCTCTTCAGGTCCCTGTCTTAGATAATCCAAGAGCACCTGCTCAGGAGTGGCACCACCCATAGTAGTCTAGAGCCTCTTCTGTCAACTAAGTAACCAGAAAATGGCCCCACAGATAGGCCTACAGGCCAGTCTGACAGAGGTGACTCCCCCGTTGAGACTCCCTCTTCGTAGCAGTTCCCAGTTGATCTTTGCCTCTTCCCAAGTGTCTCCCCTTTGTGCCAGGCTGACAAAACCTACCCAGTACAGTGCCCCTGCCTTTACGTCCTTAGCAACATGTAGCATTTGCCTTCTTTGTAATAGGTGGTCTAACAAATATAAGGTAAGATCTCACCGCTGTCTATTTTCATTTCCCAGATGAGGCATGATGCTAAATATTTTTCAGATATCTGTTGGCCTGTCTTCTTTCCAGAAAATGTTAAGAGCCTTTGCCCACATTTTCCCACACATGAAACTATTTACTTGCTTATTGCTTATTTATTACATCTTGATTAGATATTGATTGTTTATTTAAATCTGTTCATTGACAGCTTCATAACACGTATACAGTACCTTCTGATTGCTCCCACTCCGAGTCTCCTACCTCCCTCCCACCCCCATCATCAGACCCAAGTCCGTTTCATGTCTTTTTGTTGCATGACTCAGTGAGCCTAACCAAGGCCTGGGACCTCACCACCAGGACCTTTGCCCTGTTTTCATTGAATTGTTACTTTTCTTGCTATTGAGTCATTTGGTTTCTTGCTATTGAGTCATTTGGGCTGCTTATATACTTCCGCTGTGAAGCCCTCACAGAAGTATTCTTTGCAAATATTTTCCAACATTTTAGGTTGTGTCTCGACCTTTGACTCATCTACTGTGCAGAAGCTTCTCTCTCAGCTGCTAATATCCTCTGTGTCTAGTTCTGCTTTTGTTGCCCCTGCCTCCAAGATCGAGTACAAAATGCTGCCAGGCCAAATGTCATGGGACGTATTTTCTTCTAGTAGTTTTATATTTTCAGATCTTACATTTAGGTATTTTATCCATTTTGCAGTGATTTTTAAATTATATTTATATTACATAATATAAGTTATATTACATTTTAAATGTATATTATATAATATATGCATGCCCAATTCCTTTCTCTGGTATGTAGATATCCTCTTTTGTCAGCATCATCTATGGAAAAGATTACCATTTCCCCCTTGTCTATTCTAGGTTCTTTTATTAAAAATCAGTTAACTTCTAAAGAAACATAAAGTCTTTGTCCATCAGCAAAAGCACAAAACAAAGAACTATGTCTTAAAAAAAATTTGTGAGACTAACTTTAATCTTTTTTTATTAGATACTCTGTATTTACATTTGAGATGTTATCTCTTTACACTGCCCTGCTCCCATCCCCCTCCCTCTCCATTGGCCTTCACAAAGGTGCACTCCCTCCTGATCACCCTCTCCACCCCATTGCCTTGGCATTCCCCTACATTGGGAAAACATGCCCTCCCTGGGCCAAAAGCCTCTTCTCATATTGATGCCAGACACTGCTATCTTCAGCTACATAAGCAACTGGATCAATAGGCCTCTCAAAGTGTGCACAGAGGTTGGTGTTTTACTCCATGGGAGTTTTAAAGGGTTTGGTTGGTTGATAATGTTGTTCTTCCCATGAGGTTGAAACCCCTTTCAGCTCCTTGGGTCCTTTCTTTAGCAGCCTCATTGGGGTCCCCGAGTTCAGACCTATGATTAGCTGCAAGCATGCTCAGCTGTATCTACATGACTCTAGCATAGTCTCTGAGGGGGGCATCTCTGTCTGGTTCCTGCCAGTAAATACTTCTTGGCATCAGCTATAGTGTTTGGATTTGGTGACTGCATATGTGGTGGATCCCAGGGTAAAGTGGCTTCTGAGTGCCTTAACACAGTAAAAGCAATATACAGCAAACTTGTAGCCAACACTAAATGGAGAGAAACTTGAAGCAATCCCATTAAAATCAGGGACTAGACAAGGCTGCCCACTCTCCCCCTATCTATTCAATATAGTACTGGAAGTCCTGGCCAGAGCAATTAGACAACAAAAAGAAATCAAAGGGATTCACACTGGAAAGGAAGAAGTCAAAATATCACTATTTGCAGATGATATGATAGTATACTTAAGTGATCCCAAAAATTCCACCAGAGAACTTTTACAACTAATAAACAACTTCAGCTTAGTGGCTGGTTATAAAATTAACTCAAACAAATCAACCGCCTTCCTCTACTCAGTGGATAAACAAGCTGAGAAAGAAATTAGGGAATCGACACCTTCACAATAGTCACAAAGACTATAAAACACCTTGGGGTGACCCTAACCAAGCAAGTGAAGGATCTGTATGACAAGAACTTTAAGACTCTGAAGAAGGAAATTGAACTTAAATCTTTTAATCCCATGTACTAGAGCTCAGTAAGATTTAAACGAGACTAAAAAACATCATTGAAAGATTTTTATTTCCAAGAACACTTACAAGAAAGTGTGATCATGCATGAGCACACACACACACACACACACACACACACACACACACAGAAGAGCTGAACCTGGTCATGCTGGTGACGCATACTATAATGTAGAACTTAGGAAGCACAGACAAGGTTGCCATGAATTTAAGGCTAGCCTGCTATACATACTGAGGTCAGTAAGACCCTGACTCAAACCCATGCAGAGAGGGGCTGAGAGGATAACTCAGGCAGGAAAGTGCCGGCCTTGCAAGCAGGACTTGACTTTGATTCCCAGCGCATACAGCAAATTGTCAGGTGTGGTGGCATGCTTTTGTACTTGGGAAACAGAGGCAGATCCCTGGGGCTCGCTAACTAGCCAACCTTAACTTGCATTCAATTGGGTTTTGTACCTGAGGAGCCATAGATAAGAAAGTGTACCCAAGAAACACAATCTTCTACTCCTATACCTATTTAGAGGCTACGAGTTGGTGCTATAATGGGATAAGATTTTGAGGCTGTGAGAGGGTGAGTTTATTTTACATGTGGGAAAGCTAAAAATAATTTGTGGCCAGAGTCTAGACAGTGGTAGTTTTAGAATATATCCACAAATCCTGCTGTTAACATTTTTCCCACAAATTTAGTGACTTAAACATTTCTGGAGGCCAAAAGTCCAAAGGGGGCTTTACAGGGATAAAATTAATGACTCCAAGCTCTAAGTGTTTATAGTCATATTGACTTATGGCCACATTGACTAACTTATGTCCAAATCACTCTGCAAGCAATCACTTGCTTACAGCCAATTCGTCACCCTACTCTGACCCTTTGGGTCTCAAAAGGACTCTTCTAAGTATATAGTGCCTACCAGACAATCCAAGATAATCTGAGCACAAGACCCTTAGTTATTTATTTCATGTAAGGTAACAGTCTCAGATTCCACTAGTAGATATCTTTGGGGAAAATAGGGACTGCGGCTCTGCCCATAAAAATTGGAACCTGCTCAAAAGGTGGCAATGGTTCCATCCTCAATAGAATATTGGTTGGTTCAGTGAGCTACTTAGACAGCTAGAACATAGCTTATGATGTGACATCATAAAACTAAGTCATAAAAATCATGTGACTTCTTCCCTATACTCTGTTACTTACTCTGAGAAAAGTCAACAAACAGGCAGTCTGGCCAGCACAGACTCTGTGAGAACGCCTTCTTGGGAAAAAAAAAAAAAAAAAAAAGATCTTCCAGTTCTTATGAACCTTCAGTTGACTGGAATACTTCGAACTCACTCTCACGAGACTCTGAGCCCAAACCTCTGAATGAAAGCCATTCCTGAATTCCTGACTCCAGAGGCTGGGCAGCAGTTGCTGAATTGTGATGTAACTTGTTCTGTGTTCATAGGCAATAAACACAGCCCCCTGGATCACTTCCTGATCCATTATGGCTGCTTTGCTTCTAATTCCCACAGAAAAGAAGGGGGGAGGCCATGCGTCTCTCCTTAGGTGATGTTACTGGAAGCCATGCACCTCCTTCATTTGCATCTTGTTATCTAGATGGGCAAAGCACATCTGGCTGTAAGATTAAGAGAAATATGCTGGGATACATTAACTCTGTCTCAAGGATGGCTACAATTGTCAGCTAAGTCCAGCCCACAGCCATCAATATTTTTCCTGTTTCTTAAGTAGCAACTTCCACTGGCCACCAAAGTGACATTTACACACCCATCACTGACCCCTCCAAATCTTGCCAATTATGCATTAGTCACTGGAAAGCCCAGCCAATACATTTTGCAAAACACTTAATTGTGGAATTTTTAAAGTTCTTTTCAGAGTAGCCCAGGATATAGCTCCACTTGTAGGGTTTTCTTAAAATGTACAAAGCCCTGGGTTCAAATCCCAGTGCTCCAGTTGAAGGCTGAAGGATCAGAAGTGCAAGGTCATCCTGGATTACATAGTGAGTTCAAGGTCATCCTGGATTACATAGTGAGTTCAAGGTCATCCTGAATTACACAGTGAGTTCAAGGTCATCCTGGATTACACAGTGAGTTCAAGGTCATCCTGGATTACACAGTGAGTTCAAGGCCAGAGTGGACTACATGAAACTGTCTCAAAAGAAAAAAAAGAGAGAGAAACTGTGGAGCTGAGCATGTGGAGCAAGAACAGAGCATGTGTTACTGGCTAGCCACCTCCTACTCCTCTCTATTTCGTTCCGTGCCTTTGGTTGGTAGCACCCAAATTCCAAGTGGGTCTTTCCCCTGTTTGCTGGGATGCTTCATTTTGGCTGTTAATTTGGCTCTGAATTCAACTAAAGCATGCTTTTGGGTGGGTCTATCTAGAAGGATTAACAAGAGGAAAGCCTCCCCTAGAGCAAGTAGCATCTCCTTGGTTACCCAGATGTGAGGTCCAAGGAAAGCCGTAGCTGGATGCCTGCTTCAACCCCTGGCTGGTTAGTGCGTCCTCTTGCTCGTAGCCGATGCTGCTGCCTGTCCTTCAGTAATGTGAGAACCCAGCTCCTTCAGCCTTCCAGTGTGGACTGAAGACCAGTAGCACTCCCGGCCCTCCACACCAGCTTGTGACAGTGCTGCTGAGGCATCTATACCCGGCACACACTGTGTGAGCCAGCCTAACACACCCCCTATGTGATACATACGTTCTATATGTTCTCTTTCTCTGGATAATGCCTCATAGGCCAGTTACCTCGAGATCTGAACAATACAGGTCACACTCACCAAGTGTCATATAAAAATGAAGACTTTGTTGTGAACAGAGATGGAAGCCATTCGTGTTACATCCTGACACACCCACATGGAGGAAAAATCAAGGCAGTAAAACACACAGGTGGAGCCAGAGATTTCACCGGCTCCTCTGAGCCAGGTTTTCTAGAGCCAAGAGTAGAAGAGAGGTATAAACTTATTTGAAAGACTTTGCTTCGAGAAGAGAGATCCAGATTACTCTGTTGCACAGAACTTTGAGGGAGATTTCTCCATACTCCATCCTGAACACTCAGAAGCATTAGCATTCTCCATGTGCTGGATTTTCTGACATACAGAGTGCAGACCTCGGGAATTCAAGGATGCTTTGGTCAGATTTCAAAGGAAGGCCCAAGGAGGTCAGGAGACATGTGGTAGCATCAGAACCCTGTGGACAGCCTCTGGAGAGTAGTGCATAAGCTGTATTTAAAAAAAAAAAAAAAAGGAAAGAAAGAGAGAGAAGAGAGAAGAGGGTTGGAGAGTTAGAGAGAGGGGGGAGGGAGAGAGAGAGAGGGAGGGAGAGAGATAGAGAGAGAAGTGGGGGAGAGAGGGGGGGGGAAGGAGGGAGGGAGGGAGGGAGGGAGAGGGGGGGTAAGAAGCCAAAGCTGCAGTGAAGACTCTCTGAGATTGGAGAGCACAGACTCTTCTGAAGAAAGCTGTGGGCAGCGAGTAGGCCAGCTTACCAGAGGAGCCAGGTGGGCACGCCACAAGGCCGGGGCTGCGCAGCACATCACCGCTCACAATACAATGCCCCAGAGGCGGGACACAGAACTACAGGACCAATTGCCTTATTGGGGAATAGTCACACTTTTGTCTCACTCTTTCTATACACCAAACCCCCTATTTAAATTTTTAGTTTTTTTTTAATTTTCATGTGTGTCCGTGCGACATGCAGACAGATATATGCCACCATGTATGTGGAAGTCAGGGGACAACTCTGTGGAGTTGGTTTTCTCCTACAACCTCTGTTCAGCTCCGGGGATTGAACTCAGGTCACCAGGCTTACCCCACAAGCACTCCACTCACTGAACCCTCATACTGGTCTCCACTGTTTCTTAAAGCATGTACCCCATTTGTTGGTTTTTTTTCCTAAAGGTCCCAGCTCAGAACCTCTCCAGAGTTGACTTTGGACTTGGACAGTAAAAACCATTTATACTATGTAGATCCTTAAAAACAGACTAAATGAATTTTTCATTAGTCATGGTCATAAGTTTCTGAGAAGAGAATGTAAGGGTTTGGATACAAAATAAACACGCACAAACCCTTATGTATCCAAGACTCATCCCCATTGCAATAATCAGAGGAGAGGAGTTTTAAGGTGGTATTTGAATCATAAAAGGCTCTGGATCTAATTAATAGATTAATTCACTGATAGATTCACAATTTGATGGTATTGGGGTAGTGGAACCTAGGAAAGAGGGCCTAGCTAGAGAAGGCTGGTCACTGGAGGTCTGCCTTTTGAATGGCATCTCATCCCCAGCCCTCCCCATACCCCTCCCACACACTGTTTCCACCTTACCGAAAAGCAAATGGATCCAAACCAACCAGACTGAGCACAAAACTGTGACCTAAAATAACTCTCTCAAGTAAGTATTTTTCTCAAGTATTCATCACAGAAACAATAAACTAGCATAAACATTCCATCCCCAGACATTTAGTTACCAAATATCTAAATGTAAATAAAACACAGAGACTCTCACAGGATCTCAGACGAGATTGAATACATTTGGGGTGATATGACTGTAGACAAATCCCTCAGATTTCAGCTTTTGATGGTTGTCTATGTCCACTCCAGTCTTTATGAGGCTGAATACTGTGTTGCCAAAAGAATGGTTTTTTACGTTTGTGTATGGGTGTTTTGCCTGCATCTATGTCTGTACCATGCATTCATGCCTGATGCCTTAGGAGGAGAGCATCAGATCCCCCTGGGACTACAGTTATAAACAGTTGTGAGTCACCATGTTCATGCTAGACACTGAACCCCAGTTCTCTGGAAGAGCAGTGAGTGCTCCCAATCACTGAGCCATCTCTCCAGCCCCAAATATTTATTTTTTTAAGTTTTTCTTTTTTGGGACAGTGAGTGTCTCACTGTGTACCCCTGCAGTCCTGGAACTTACAGGCCTCTGTCTGCTTCCATCTCCCAAGTGCTGGGATTAGCCTCATGTAGTAACACATTCTGGCAAGCCTTTTTTTTTTTTTTTTTTTTTTTTTTTTTTTTGCACAGGGAGGAAGGTATGTGCACTTGAGTGCAGGCGCTCACACTCCAGAAGATGCCGTAAGATCCTCAGAAGTTAGCTACAGGCAGTTGTGGGAGACCTTGTGTGGGTTCTGGGAACCGAATTTGTGTCTTCTAAAGAACAATTATGCATTCCTAACCACTGAGCCCTTTCTCCAGCCCCACCCCGAAATGTTCATGATGTAAGGAATTTTTGAGGCAAAGTTAAGGGCTATTGTAGACAACTAGCCTTATACTTCTGGTTTGCCGGGGACCCGGACATGATGTTTCTTTGAGTTTCTGTTGTTTTGTTTTTCTGTTTGTTTTTAAGGAACATGTGATATGAAGAATTCCAAGATGAAAATGGATCAAAAGTGGATTTTCAAGGCTGGCGAGACAGCTCAGTGAATAAATGCACTTGCCACAAAGCCCTGGGTTCAATCCTCAGGACCCATTGATGAAAGGAGAGATCCAACTTACTTCCACCAAGGCATCTTCTAACCACACACACACACACACACACACACACATGCACATACATGTAGTTTTTAAAAAGAATCATTTAGAGATTTTTTTTCCTGAGTTAATACTTGGTTTTCTGAATCTGTCCAGTAAATGTCTACATGTGGTAACTAAGCTAATGATAAACATCTGTGTCAGAAGGATAAGGACGTGCCAGCAACATAGCTGTCATCAGGCATTCCTGTTAGCGACTCTCAAACGAGCATTCACCAAAGCCATTGGGAGGGGGTCATTAGAACACAAATTGCTGGGGTCCACCCTCAGATTTTCTTCCTTTTTATCTCTTTTATTAAACAGATTCATTTCTCACAATATATCCTGATTATGATTTCCCCTCCCTCTACTCCTCCCAGCCCCTCCCCACCTCCCCTCCCATCTGGATCCACTTCCTTTCTGTTAAAAAAGAACAGGCTTCTAAGAGATCATAAGATACAACAAAATAAAATGTAATAAAACAAAAACTATCATCTCAAAGTCGGACAAGGCAAACCAACCGAAGGAAAAGAGCGCAAGAGAAGGTGCAAGAGTCAGAGACCCACTCTTTCACACACTCAGAGGTCCCCAAGGACACTAAACTGAGAGCCATCATACACCCGAGAGGATCTGGTGTAGACCCACACACACCCTATCCATACCACTTCAGTCTCTGTGACTTCATAGAGTTTTGTTCATAGTGATTTAGAGGTCTTGTGTCCTTGGTGTCCTCCATCCCCTCTGACTCCTACACTCTTTTAGCCTCCTCCCCATGGGGTCCCTGAGCTCTAGGGGGAGGATTTGATAGAGGTATCCCATTTAAACATCATCCCACTGAAATGTTCCAAGGAATCTACTATCTGTCTGTCTTCCTGTCCATCTAAACTCTCCCTCCCTCCTTCTCTCCCTCTCTCTCTCTCCCCCCCCCTCCCTCTCCCTCCCTCCCTTCTCCCTCTCTCCCTCTCCCTCTGTGTGTGTGTGTGTGTGTGTGTGTGTGTGTGTGTGTGTGTGTGTGAAAATGTATGGCTATACTATTCAATCCTTACATGACATTTAACAACATTTTGTATATATGACAACGGTCTCACAAGATTATAAGAGTTGAATTTTCATATCACCAAGTGTCACCATAACTATCATAATCTCATTCATACATAAAAGAGCCTGTTGCTGCCAAAGTGCAACACATCCAATTGTGTACCTGAAACACAATACTTGACAACAGCTACGTCACTGCTTGGATATTTACCATGGCTATGCTACTAACACTTAGTGTGTCCTTTTTTTTTTTTTTCAAGGTTTACTGTAAAAAGGGTATGTCCTGTTCCCTGGCAGCAGCCTCTTCCGTCTTTGGTGTACCGTGTGTTGGGACCGTATCAAGAGGCCTTATGATGTGATTCCCTTGTGCTCCCCAGGTTTCTGGGTCCACACTGCCACAGCACCAGAACTACTCAACATTCTCAGGAGGTGTGACTGTGGTTCTAAGACAAGACTTGCCAATTTTCATTTCCTTGTGAGTGCACGTGTGTGTGTGTGTGTGTGTGTGTGTGTGTGTGTGTGTGTGTGTGTTTCTGTCTGACTATGTCTGTCTGTACATACGTCTGTGTCATCTGGAAGCATGCTTTTGCTATAGTCACTTTTGAAGTAATGACACTCTTTACACCCAGCAAAAACAGAAATAACAACGCAGGAGTAGCCTTCGGCCAGTTCTTTTGGAAAGCACATTTAATTCCCTGTTACACAACTCGGAGGAGGTGGTGAGAGTGTCAGGAAGGCACTTAAAGTGATTTCAAGCAGAAATGAACAATGGGAAATATCCTGATGTCGTGGACAGCTTCGGAATATCTCTGAGGTAAAGAACTGAGTCGAACAGAGCAACCTGCCAAGCATGCTCAGTTTGTTCCTATTGTCCTCAGACACTGAGGCTGGACTGAAATCACCTGTAAGAGAGGGGGCACAATCCCACTGTGCTGTGTATTCAATGCCAGAGCCATTCTAGATGTTCTCCCTCGGGATACCAAACAGACTGTTCCTCGGCCTCCCGAGTGAATGGCTACAGGTATGCCCGTGTACTGACCGACAGTGCTGCTCAAGAAGTACAGCCTCATTCCAAAACAGACAAGAGTCCTACTCACCTTTTCACCCTTGAAATACATTTTCTTCCTCCTCTGCTAGTTTCCTCATCTAAACTATCTTCCGTAAAGAAAACCCCACTCTCCTCTCACGGACTCTGCCTCAGTAGCTAAAGGTTGGATCTCTGACCACCTTCCTTGGTCCCTCTACTGTATGCCCACCACCTAAGCCAAGAGTAACCCAAGGACAAGACAGGACAGTCACTGGCATATTCCTGTACTCAGGGCCTGCTCTCCACACCAACATCTGGATCAGCCACTCCTTTCTGACCATCCGCCCTAGTACACAGATACAAACATATGCAGAGTGAACAAGAAAGAAGGAACTGGACCAAAAACTAAGAGCTACATGAGATGCACCCACTAACAAAAGATGAAGGGAGTCTGAGAAAGAAGGAAACTCACTGAGACAATTTATAGGAATAGCATCCACTCTTGTGAAAGCCAACGCATTCAGTCTCAAAACTGAAAGACAAACACTAGCAACAGCACCTTCCCAACACACACACACACACACACACACACACACACACACACACACACATTTTCAGTGCTGGGAATCAAACTCAGGATATCCCATAAGTGCTGCTTCTACCACTGAGCAACATTCCCATCCCCTTATATACACAGATCTTGACCGCATGCTTGATGCCATATTTAATCTCAGCATCTTAGGATGTTGATACTAAAGCTGGGACTACAGGTCAGTTGGTAATGTTTTCGCCTAGCATGCATAATGTCTCGGGTTCTATTCCCAGCACTGCACAAAACAGGCACAAGAGCACATGACTAATTGTAGCACCTGAGAGGAGGAGGCAAAGAAGATGGGAAGCTCAAGTCATCCTTGGCTACATAGCAAGTTCAAGGCCATCCTAGACAACATGAAACCCATCTTTTAAAAGAATACTGACACTTGAAATAGACCTTCCAAGCGACCTGGTCCTAAAGGAAGATGAACTCCAGAGAAAAGAAAGCAGCTTTCCCAAATTAAATGTTAAAACGTCTCAACCGCAACCCCGAAGTCTATGTGTGTGTGGTTTTTTTTTTTTTTTTTTTAATGCTCTCCTTTGTCATCATACAAAATTACAAATACAATAATGCATATATGTTTATATGCTCCTTTAGAGTGATTGGACCTCATTATAGTTCAGGGAGTCCCCATAGGGAATAAAATAAAACTGCACTTGTGACCTCCCAGATTAAAGGCTGAGATAAAATGAGGTTGCTCAGCCCTCAGGAGAACAGGCCACACACGCAGCTCTGACTGGCCTTTCAACTCCTCTCTGGCACTTTGCACAACAGACTCATGGGAATGACTCCTTCCCAAGACACCGAAGAGGTAGATAAACACAGTCACCCCCATGGATGGGTGTAGCAAGCACACAGAGGAATAGGATGAGGCATGTGGAGGTGCCTGGAAAGATGGTCACTCTCACTGTGGCTGTGCGAGTGTAGAATCAGGAGGTAAGAGATGGTGTTGACACAAGGACACTTGTACACAAATTTCCAGGGAAGAGCTACCAATGAAGCAATTCTGAATGGCTGCGATTATGAACTTGGAGGTGCTGGCACACACACACACACACACACACACACACACACACACACACATACACACACACATACACACACACACACACACACACACCATATATGACCCCTGAGTGGCCTCACCATCCTCACGCTCAACAGGCCAAAGAGCCAGATGACAAGGACTTTCCTTATGAGGGAACCATCACAGGACTGAGGTGTTGGCAAAAGACACAGGCAACTCTTGAGGACCCGGTTCTCCCCTAACTCCGCCGTCAGCCTGAGGGAGGGGCGGTGGACAGAGGCACAGAAGATACAACTGAGCTTCAACGCCAACCACTTTCTACCGTGGTTGTTGACAGTCAGGTCCAAGAACCAGAAACTTACAAAGTTGGTATAGAACCAAGACTTGGCATCACTCCCTCCAGAATGGAGGTTGGAGGGACCTCAGCCCTGCCCTTCTCTTCCGGGAGAATGGGCTGACATGACAAGATGGCTTCTCGGAGGTAATAAGCACCTGCCAGGCATCAAGAGTCCCCTCAAGCTAAGCAGGAAGAATTTTTTGGGGATGGATCCTGAGGACAAAGGCTGTGTAGCTCTGCCTATGATACACATCGAAAGTTTTAAATTACACGTTTCCCCACATGCAACAGATACGTACACACAGAGAGATACATCCACACATATTGACATTCTTCCAGCCCACCCCACCCCACACCCCAACCCCTCTCATACACATACACACACACACACACACACACACACACACACACACACACACAAATGTCCTCTGTAAACGTAATGGCAGAGACTCCCACAGTCCTGGTGTCATGTGACGACGGTCTAAGGATGACCTCTTCTCATTAAGTCCCCCGGTAGGTGATATTGGTGAAGGTGGAGGTGGCCTCTTTATACAGCGGGTTGTTTGCCTGCAGAGGGAAAAAGAGGAGAATCCATGGTCAGCTTCGTGCACTTCCTTACCCCAAACGGTTAGACATCACCTGAGAATATTATCCAGGACATCCTTCTCTGTGAACTGTTGGAAACCAGCCACTTCTCACATTTACACAGCTACTCTTAGGATGGGATTAGAAAGGAAAGAAGGGGAGGAGAGGGATGGTGTGTTGCTGGTCTGCAACTGTTTCTAAGGGTTTTTAACTCAACCCATCACTTTGGGCGGAAGGATATTTTGGCAGTCCCAGAATGGTGTACCGTTTTGCCCCATCTCTCCCATTTCCTCTTCTGTCCCTGCTCTTTCTTTTCCTTCATCAAGGCAGCAGCAGGCAACGGGGGCCAGAAGGAGAAACGCAGCAGGTAGGGTCAGAACACAGAGCCCAGATTTTGCTGAAATAATTCTTGGTTTTAGTCTCATCTCTCAAATTAGTTGCTACCCACAGACCTGTTGTGTGCCTTCGCCAGTTTCCCGAGTTACTTCCTAACAAAAAGTAATGAGTCCTCCTTCATGGTACTCAAGAAATTTAGAAAAGCCCCTCAGAGGCTCAACTGGCGCACATCAGCATCATAATTACAGATGGTAAGTAGCAGCAAAACAGTTTTTTGGTTGGGAGAACCGTAAGATGCGCAGCATTAGGAAGGCTGAGAACCACTGAGCTACAAAGTCTTAACAGAAACATCTATTTCTTGGGTCCGGTGGATACAAAGTTTGGGGTCACCAGGAACAACGCTTCAGCATAACCCTGGACCCTGGAGAGTTAACGGGTCACTTGGTAGGTCCAGGAAAAGTTAAATGAACTGAAGGAGAATAGACTAAAATTAAATTGACAGACAGTTCTCAAAGCAATGCTCATCCGATGAGCTGGCAGAATGGGAGAAAGACGGTTGCTGCCAGGTGTGATGCAGCTGAGTCCCACCCTCAGGACCCACGTGGGAGGTGAGAACTTACTCCTGCAGGCTGTCCCCTGACCTCTGAAAACACACCGTGGCCCAAACACACATGCATGGGGTTCTTGTCATTTAGACGCTTGTTTGAATGAATTAAATCAGGTTAACCTGCATTCTGGGGTCTCCAGTGGAGCCCAGTTTGGCAGCCACCACGTCTCGTTTGCAGGAAAGGAGAAAAATGAGGTAAACGGATGTGAGGCCGCTACATCTAAGAGGTTGACCCTGAAAGTAATTCCTGTATTACCCCATCCCTTTCTTTGTCAGGCAAGCTACTTTAATTCTCTGCCCTCGGTTTCCTTGACTAAAGAATGGGAATAATAATACTGTCTATCAGAAGGGCTGTTACGGAGATTGTCAGAAGCATTTAGAATAGTTCTGCAGAGCCCTCAGGAAACGTTAGCTACTATGTCACTTTCGGTGTGTCGTATGTCCCTGATACAGATTAGTCCTGTCCTCTCAACTGGACAAGCTTTTCCCTTTGTCACAATATCCTATGTGTGCTCAGTGATCACAGCATGTGATCACTGTGAGGTAGAAGATTAGGAGGTCTCATGACACATACAGACAAAAGAACAGTCAAAACGTTTCCCAGTTTCAAGAGCAGAAGGATAACTGGGGACAGACTGTCGAGGCTGGCCGGCCACTAAGCAGCTGCTGCCTCAACCTCCTCGGGTTCGTGAACCAAAGACTCCGGAGCACATGAAACACAACACAGCCACTCACTGTGTCCCATTTGGCCCTGGCTCGTTCTTCCTCAAATTTAGCAAATTCCTTCCGGTCATGGATGGTGATAAGTAGCTTCCAGATTAGCAGAGTAGCAAGACCAATGAGCAGAATGGCTCCCATCACCGACAGCAGGACCACCAGGATATCAGGACCCTTGGGGCACTCTGTGAGGGAGAGACAGAGAGCAGGAGTCACCAGAAATGTCCAGGAATGAGATCGTAAAAAAGGGATACAGAACTGGAGATGGGACCGTTAAAAACAGTAAGTTCGTCACTTTTTAACACTTTAGGACAACAATCTCCCCTCTGTGGTCCAAATTGAAGTTCTCAGGCTGAATCTAACCCATTTGGTGTGGCTTCGCTCAAGTGTACATTTGAAAATTTAGTGGAAGGATGGCTCCAAAGCTAAGAGCACACATTGATATTGCAGAGGGCCCAGACTGAGTTCCCAGCACCAATATGGTGGCTCAGACCCATTTATAGCTCCAGATCACCTGACACCCTCTTCTGACCTCCACTGGCAACCAGTCATGAATATGCCACACACACACATACAAGTAGGCAAGTCGCTTATACTCATAAATCTTAAACCCATTTTTTTAAAATAATACATTGATTTGGGGAACAACTAAGCTTGGTGTTAAACAGCTTGTCATTTTCCCCGAAGCCTTGGGCTCTATCCCAAGCATTACAAATACACACACATACACACACACATAAACACACACACACACACACACACACACACACACACACACACGCTAATCCTGGAACTCACATTCCTGTAGAGCAGCCACTAGCTAGCGGTCCTTGGGTCTGTGCCACTGGGCATTCAGGATCCAAGACGGCCTGGGTTTGAATACTGGCTTTAATGCTTACACTGCTTATCTGACCTCCAGTTAACTTTTCTGGGTGTCTGTTTCCTGCACGTTTTTCTTTAAAATGGAGCAAGTCTTCACAGTCAAAAGCTTGTGATGAGGAGTGACTAAAGCTAAATAAAGAGCTCAGAACAGTGCCTGGCACAAAGTTAACTCCTCGATAAACACCATCGTCACGAGTGGTGTCTCACAGCTAGCCTTGTTATTTATTGTCCTGTCCACATGTGCAGTACATCCCTGAGAGCTATAAACTCAGCAGCCCTTCTCGGCATCCTTGGAGGCCAGGAAGCCTGCCAGCCAAGATAAACTGTTAATCTAAAATCAAACCAAAGCAGACAGCAGTTGTGATGCTTATCCCTGGGTCAGCTGATTCTGTTCTATAAAACTCAACTTCCCATAAACCTCGGGTGTCTAACAAGTGACTTCATGCTGGCAACCTCTAGTGTTATGAAACCAGGTATTTTCGTGTATGGGTGCTGATGAGAGGAAGTCACACCCACTTTCCACTCTGTCTCCCACCTTCTCTAAACAGACACCCTAGGCTCACCACATACCACACAAAACAACTGCCACCACAAACCACTCTGGCCATTTCCCAACCCACCAAATTATAACCTATCGATACTTAAGGGGCTCCTTGGGGGAGCTTGTGAGGTTTGTGTCCAAATTACCAGGAGCAAAGGGCCCCAGATCTTCTGGGAAAAACAACTGTGAATTCTTTGAAAGCTTGGGATAGGACTGACCCTCAAACCTCCAAGTGAATTGTTTACACAGTGGTCTGGGCAACACAGGTGAAATCCTAGAGGAAAACAGGCTGTCACCGCCAGGAAGGGTCCCTCATAACCAGTGGGTGACCCAAAACCAGACAAACCTTGGAAGTGTGAGCAGATGTAGTAAACAAAAGGTTAGGAAGTCCAGATCGATCTGATTTCCGATAAACAAGTTATTTTAGTGTGTGTATACTAAATATTGCGTGAAACACGCCATGTTATTTCTGGCAGCGCTAGCCAAGGATGAGGAGAGCCCAGTTCAGAGGCCCATTCCGTGTGGCTGAATCCATTTGGAAATATTCTTTACTGCCCTGCGGTGACTCAGTCCTCCAAAGAAAACATCTGCAAGGCCATGAGGTGACAAAGAGAAAGAATAATCTCTTCCTATGCTTCAGAGCCCCAGCTGCCTAGGCTGCTCCAAGCTGGAGTCCCTGGAAATTGTGGAGATTGGGTAAAAGGAGAGGCAGAGTGGGGAGGGAGGGTTGGCAATGTGGGTATCCAGTTGAGGGTGTAACTTCTAAATACAGCACATCAGGAGCCCCCCCCCATTCTATTTCCAGCACCACAAAGTCAAAGTGCACCCGTAGGTCGCTAGACCTAGGAATCCCATTTCCCAGTGTTAAAAAAAGAAAAAAGATAGATAGATAGATAGATAGATAGATAGATAGATAGATAGATAGATAGATAGATTGGCTGAGAACATGAAACGTGACCATGCCCTGACCCTGGATTATTCAGCCATATCAGATAACTCTAACCTTTGCTCCCAGTCTCAAAAGCCAAATGATTTGGGTTAGTGAGCCAACAGGAACACCAGCAGATTGTATGGCAAAGAGGTGACGTAACGGCAGAGCCGACAGCAAAGGCCTAACACCCTTCTGAGACAAAGGGCTGAGAGCATCGGCTAGGCTGGGGTGAGCAGGAAGCCGTGGTCAAACCCTAACATGTGTGTTCCTTCACAGACATCCACAGGCTCCTCTTTGCCCTTCCCACAACAGCTTTCTCAGGAGGGACTCTCTAAGCAAAATGAAGATGGTAGCCTTTCTATTCTTTAGCCCGTATATAAAGGTTATGCTACTTGTGAACCACCTGGTCTTGGTACTGCGGACCAAGCTCAGGTCCTCTAAAAGCGCAGCAAGTGCTCTTAACCATGTGAGCCATCTCTCCAGCCCCAGTGAGGCACCTTCTTGCTAGCACTTAATAATGTATACCCGCTTGCCTCTTTGGCCTATTTTGTTTGAAAGGGTTACGAGGAGAAATTCCTGCCTAGCCAAGTCGTTTCTTTCTCCTAAGGGAAGGGCGGGGCCTTGGGACTCACATACCAGGCTCTTCCACCACATACAGGACGGCCCTTCCACTGGTGTCTTCATAGTACTGGAATCTTACGACACAGTCATCCTCGTTCTTGTAAGTACAATTCACCGCGTTCTTGCCAGTATCCGCTGACACCGGGAAGGAAGAATATGGAGAATAAGGAACAAATAAAATCTCAGAAGGTAAGAGTTTTTCCCAAACCCAGCCAAAGAACATCTACAAAGTGTATGACCAGAAACTGCCTGACATTAGGCAAGACCACATACAGGTTGGAGCTCATGCTTGGCCATCAGTGATGACCTGTTTTGCCCACGGACCCTTTTTGGTTCTTATTTCTTCTTCTGAGCAGGGCGTGCTACCAGAGCATTGTACATTCTGACTCAAAGCCTGTCTATGCCACCTGGCACCTACCTATGTACCCTGACCATCTTCACCTATGAAAGAAAGATGATGTCCCCGGTATACACAAACCACTGACACACCGTGGGTGTCCCCTCCCCCCTCTTCCCTTGACCTGCTTGCTTCCTCGGTGCTCCTCGGATGGTTTGTGCAGCCTTCCAGTTCCTTCGCCTCTCTTTCTGACCTGGTGTGCCTCTCCCCCTCCCCCACCCTCGCCCCTGCCCTGTCTCTGACTCCCATCATGCTTTGCAGGCTTCTGAAACCTGCTAGTCACTGTGAGACCCCGTGGGTTAGTTACTCTCCACTGCGTGCACCCCGCCATATACTAATGGATGCAGAAAGGTAAAACTACGAGGACCACATTAGGAGATGAATGATAACCACTGGGCGAGCAGAGAAAGGGGGAGGTAGACAGCTCCACTATGTGAGCAACTGTCTGTTTCATGTCATTTAATTCTCCCCGTTAGGTGGGGCCATTGTTTCTCTTTCATAGATGAAGTAGACTCAGTAGAGTCAGATAAACCCTCCCCCACAGCCCCAGCACCCCACCCCCACTGATCACAGTAAGCCTGGCCTCCTCTCAAGGAAAAAACACTTCTTGGAATTCAACCCCTAACCACCCACCTCACTGCAGCCTACTTCTGATATCAAAGGTCCAGAGATCTGATTCTCCTGTCACTCCCCTGGCCGAAACTGTCTTCCTGCAACTCTCACAGAAGAGGCACTTCCCCTCTGCACGGGCGATTGCCATCTGTGCTGAGATGGTATCTCCTGGGCACCACCCACTCCCTCTCGACTCAGACAACGAAGCCGACATATTGAAAACAGCAAATACTGTCCTTTAAAGACAGCGTGGAGTACAGACCAGAATGACAGTAAATAAGAAACCTGATCCCTGTTTATTTATACTTTGGTCTTACTTCAGGGTGGGAGGAGGGGGGTGCAGACAGTCAAAATAGCTATGGGGGAGTTGTCATGATCACATATCCATAAGGCTGAAGGTTTCCCTCCAAACCAACAAGCTATAAGCAAAAGCCTGGGCATTACTTAAAACATTTTAGATTTGGATTGTATTTTCTGTGTATGAGTATTTTGTCTGCATGTGTATGTCTGTGCACCATGAGTGTGCAGTGCCCAAACAGGCCAGAAGAGGGCACTGTATCCTCCGGAACTGGAGTTAGAGATGGTTGCTGGCACCATGTGGGTGCTGGGAACTGAGCCCATGCCCCTCTGCAAGAGAAGCACGTGCTTTTGAGAACAGGTCTTGCTCTGTACCTGGGTCTGGCCTGGAACACTCATGCCTATAGCCCAAGGTTGCTTCAAAGTGAAGATCCACCAGCTTCAGACTCCTGAGTGACAGGGTGACAAGTGTGTGCCACCGGGCCCAGTGTCACTTACTCGCCTCTTAAGCTAGGGACAGCAGCTACGGGTTTCTTCATCTATAAAATGGAGTGAGTAACCTTCCTCTCCTTTAAGAGTAAATTAAGAATTATCTGACTTGCACATCCTTGCACGGGCTCTTGCTGAGCCTGGGGCTTCAGTTAGCAGGAAGTGTGTGAGCTGCAGAACACATCTGCAAGGACGAAGGAGACTCTCAGGAAGCCAGCCTTCGCCATGTGACCACTGCCCATCAGGCCTGTGCGGCACTTGTTGAGGTAGAACTACTCTTCCACCTTAGAAAGGGAAGCTGGTGGGTTTGGAGACAGAAATGGAACTGCGCACATTCTGGGTTTGTGAAACTCTTAGACCTGTGGACTTACTCAGCTCCTTCACAGACTCGATGTCATCTCGGCAGTAACGGCTGCAGGTGTTTTCTTCATGGAGTGTTCCCCGGTTGAACTTCTTACACTCCACACACTCCCTAGAAGAGAGGGGACAGGGCAACTAAAGAGAGGAAGGGACAGCCATACAAATGCCACATACCCAGAAGGTATCATGGAGCTCAGGAACGAAGAGAGGACCTGGCCATCCAACCCTGGATCTGAGATAGAGTCTCACTACAGAGTCTAACCTGGTCTTGAACTTTTGAAACCCCTGCCTCAGGCTCCTGAATGCTGAAACTCTATGATTGAATAGACTTCATTGAGCTTCTTCAGAAATGATGATGGTGATGAAGGTGATGGTGAGGGTGATGGTGAAGGTGATGGTGAGGGTGATGGTGAAGGAGATGGTGAAGGTGATGGTGAGGGTGATGGTGAAGGTGAAGATGAAGGTGATGGTGAAGGTGATGGTGATGGTGATGGTGAGAGTGAAGGTGATGGTGATGGTGAAGGTGATGGTGAGGGTGAAGGTGAAGGTGAAGATGAAGGTGATGGTGAAGGTGATGGTGAAGGTGAAGGTGATGGTGAGGGTGAAGGTGAAGATGAAGGTGATGGTGAAGGTGATGGTGAAGGTGATGGTGAGGGTGATGATGAAGGTGGTGGTGAGGGTGATGGTGAAGGAGATGGTGAAGGTGATGGTGAGGGTGATGGTGAAGGTGAAGATGAAGGTGATGGTGAAGGTGATGGTGAGGGTGAAGATGAAGGTGAAGATGAAGGTGATGGTGAAGGTGATGGTGAAGGTGAAGGTGATGGTGAGGGTGATGGTGAAGGTGATGGTGAAGGTGATGGTGAGGGTGATAGTGAAGGAGAAGGTGAAGATGAAGGTGATGGTGAAGGTGAAGATGATGGTGATGGTGATGGTGAAGGTGATGGTGAGGGTGAAGGTAAAGATGAAGGTGATGGTGAAGGTGAAGGAGATGGTGATGGTAAAGGTGATGATGAAGGTGATGGTGAGGGTGAAGATGATGGTAAAGGAGATGATGAAGGTGATGGTGAGGGTGATGGTGAGGGTGAAGGTAAAGATGAAGGTGATGGTGAAGGTGAAGGAGATGGTGAAGGTGAAAACGATGTTGAGGGTGATGGTGAGGGTGAAGGAGAAGGTGAAGATGAAGGTGATGGTGAAGGTGAAGATGATGGTGATGGTGATGGTGATGGTGAAGGTGATGGTGAGGGTGAAGGTAAAGATGAAGGTGATGGTGAAGGTGAAGGAGATGGTGATGGTAAAGGTGATGATGAAGGTGATGGTGAGGGTGAGGGTGAAGGTGATGGTGAAGGTGAAAAGGATGTTGAGGGTGATGGTGAGGGTGAAGGTGATGGTAAAGGAGATGATGAAGGTGATGGTGACTTCGCACCAATTCTCAGAGGTTTAAGGTCAGAGTTGGTCATGGGAATTGAGAGTCCACTGAAAAATTAAAACTCTGTTCAAACAGACCTAAGAATTTCAAGACAATGAGCACAGAGCCTTAGCCCAGCATGAGGCTCTTTCTTCTAAGCACTAGGCCCTACTGCAGCTCAGAGTGCATGACTGTGAACCCGGCAATGGCAGAGCCACAGACTTGTGCTGACTGATGCTTCCTCAACGGCCAAACAGGACAACTCTGTACTGATAAATACCCATTTCACCAGAGGCCCACCAAAACTTCAGCCCCTTGAACCTCCCATAGAAATCAGAACGCTGCACTGGAAATTTAGGAGAATGTCCTATCTGATCCCCCTCCCGATGCAGAGGGCTTCATGATGCCACTCTGGAAGACAGCTTGCTCCGACTGGTTCCGCTTCGGTCCCTGCTCATCTGGTGCCACCGCCAACTTCCCCCAAAGGAAGGCGTTCATGGGAAACAAAGGAAAGTGGGCGTTTGGCAAAATGTTCTCTAAGACAGATCCCTGAGAGTTCGGGGTTCTGGTCCAGGGGCCCTCTTCCTTCTTCCAGCCCCCCAGCTCTCTCCACGCCGTTCACTCACTTCTTGAATGAGCAGGCGTCTGGGCAGGTGGGACACTTCTCACAGGTGTCTCCATAGGAACCTGGCTGGACGCACACACAACTGCCACACTCACAGTTGCCCCGGCCGCTGCACAGCAGCCCGTTGGAGGACATGCAGGTGTCGGTGCGTGTTGTGCAGTTGCAGTAGTAGCCAGTCCAGTCCGAGTCGCACACGCAGTCCCCACAGTTGCACTGGCCATGGCCTACAAACAGAGCCGCTGGTGAGAACCATCCACCTGGTCTCCCAACCACACTCGTGGTTTGGTTCTCATGCTATTTGTGTTAATTCGGCTCCCAAAATTCACACAGAAATCTGCTCATCTGCCTGTAAGACGCTGAGCGTCCCTACCCCCAGTCGGCTCTAATTGGTAAATAAAATTACCGGCCGCCAATGGCTGGGCAGGGAGACAGAGACGGGACTTTAGATTTCCACGGCAAGGGACCACTGGAAGAAAGAAGGTGAAGCAGGAAGTTGGGGCTTGAGAGATGGAGAAGCGAGAGTGAACAGCCACGTGAAGGAGCCCAGAGCGCATGGACCGAGAGGGCTGTCCAACTGGGTCCAGGCAACCAAGTTAGGATGTCGATTTTAGTAAGTAATAATTCAGGAATATCAGAAGAGAGAGGGTGTGTTAGCCGCAGGGAGGTTTAGAAGTGCCCTGCCACTGAGCAGCCTAGGACATTAAAATAAGGCATGCGGTGGGTGCAGAGCGGTCACGTGGGCACCAGGGAGTTTAGAGCGGATTGATGAATTACCGAATCACCACACTAACAGTGATCCTGAGCATGAGCAGGGAACTGGCTCAGTGCCAGGAGAGCTCTACCCCATAGAGACAAACAGCAATCTAGGTATCCCAAGGACAAAACCCCTGGAAAGCAAAGGAGTGTTCGGATCTACATCTCCCAGACTTCCTGCCCTTTTTCTTGCCCCGTTTTGAGTCCTTGCTCCTTCTCTGCCAGCATCTGTCAGAAGACTAGAGCCTGTTCCTTAGCCCCAAGTGCTGTATCGCCTGTGCCCACACTGGGCATTCGGGAACGCTGACAGAGTAGTGTGGTGTTGGGAAAGGGCTCCTCCAGCCCCTACACCTGACTTCTCCTGACCTGACATGACTGTTCCCTCTCCAAGACGACACGAAAGGCCAGCCATCACTATGTCTTCTCCCTGTTAAGGCAGACGCTGGCAGGGGTTCTGACTTGAACAAGTTAGTCCCTCCCACCAACAAAATAATGGACCCACCACCAAGGTCCATTACTGTGTTTCTCAAACCAGCCAACTGCCACCTTGAAAAGAAAGAAGCAAGGCTCTGAGGGTGATGGGGAAGTGTGCTGGAATGAGATGGTACAGCCTTGTGCCCAGCACCAGGAAAGGAAGGTACACAGAAGGTATGCAGGTAGATAGGATAGCATACCCAAGGGCCAGAGAGAAGGCACTGAGAGCCCATGGAGTCAGCCAACAGAACCAAGGAAGCACAGGGAACAACTATAGCCTACCTTACAGTCTGCGGGTGGCCAGCACTGCTAAATAAATCCCGTGAATGCCATAGAAAGTGGGCAGCAAGAAAGGAGAAAAGCCGGGTGAGGAGAGTGTCCAGAGGTAAACAGCAGGAATCTGGTAAGAAATAACCTCACACAGCCCAAAAGCCTCCTAACAAACTTCCGCTCATCTTCCATTCCTGCACCTATGCAGCAAAGCTGCAGAAACATTGACCGTGAGTCATCTCCAAAGCCAGAGTGTAGGGCTGGGGTGGAGCCTGTAATGAGGACTGGCATTGGGGGGGCAGGTTGCCGAAAGGCAGGTTTTACCTCACAATTCTGTATGGCTCTAGTAGTCACTTAAGAGGGGTTTAAAAGTTGGCCACTAAACCCTACAAAGAGTGGTCTGTTCTCTAGAGCCCTGCATCAGAAAGAAATGGACAGATCATCAAAATGTGACTGTTAATTAGAGGAAAGAAAAGGAGCAGATACTAGTCTGAAAAGCACAACAGTAACTCCAAGAAGGGGAGGATGGAACAAGGCCATCCTCTAACGATAACTACATCACGCCTCCTGCTCTCAGTGAGCCCACTGTCATTTGGACACAATGGGCCCCTACGCTCATGGACCTGCACTGCTCTCTCAAAAGCACATCATCGTCCAAAACTTAATCCTGTAAATACAACTCAGCTACAGAATTCCCTTAGAAAGAAATGTGTGTTTCTTAGGACAGACGGGCCAGCTGTAATAGGCCCATAGCATATGCTAAAGAGACAGAGGCAGGAAGACCCCAAGGTCAAAGCCAGCCAGGTTGTACATTAGGGCTGGAGAGATGACTCAGTAGTTAACAGCACTGGTTGCTCTTCTAGAAGGCTAGTGTTGGAATCCCTCAACCTCCACGGTGGTTAACAACTAACTCCAATCCTAGGGAAATGCAGCGTCTTCTGGCCTCCTCGGGCACTGCATGTACATGATTTAGAGGCATATACGCAGGCAGAACACCTGTATATATAAAAGGGGCTGGAAAGACAGTTCAGTGGTTAAGAACACTGGCTGCTCTTCCAAAGACCCAGGTTCGGGTCCCAGCACCAACATGGCAGCTCACAATTGTTTGTAACTCCAGCTCCAAGTGATTCCTCTCACACAGATATACACGCAGGCAAACACCAATGCACATAATATAAAAACAAAGAAAGCATTTTAGAAATGTAAAAACTAGCCAGGTAGTGGTGGCACATGCCTTTAATCCCAGCACTTGGGGATAGGAGAGCAGAGGCGTGTGAGTTTCTGTGACCAACCTGATCTATAGATCTGGTTCTAGGACAATCAACTAAACAAAGAAACCCTATCTTAAAAAACATTAATTAATTAGAAATATGTTTCAATTTTTTTTTATTATGAGATCAGATTAAGTTGGGGCTGGCAGGAAAGCTGGAAACCAGAGATACTCTAAGTCCTGAGACTGGGCTCTCTAGAAGCGTATTATGGTTAGAATCTTCTTCACTGAGGAGAAGGAAGGGAGGAAGGAAAGCAGTAGCCAAAAGCCAGTAAGGCTTAGGAAATAGGGCAGTGAGTAAAGTGCTTGCCATAGTAGAGAAAATCTGAGTTCTAGCCCCAGAACCCGTAAAAAAGCCAGGTGTGCTGGCTTGTACTTATAATTCCAACACCAGGAAGGCATGCACATGCTAGTACATGCTTGCACGGGCACACACATTCGAACACACACATACAGCAGGTATGTGATCATGAATAGCAACTCTTTCCAGCCTGAGCCCATGGGGAGTTTAGAAGGATGAGTAGACCCACTCGGAGGAAGAGGAACTGCCCTTGCACCACCTTCGCTGCTCAACTTCTGAAGGCAAGGCTGATCCCGTCAGCTCCAAAGAAAGAGCAGCTGTGAGCTCTAAGGAGACAACCTCCCAAGCAGCAGCTGGGGGAGGCTATGCCAGACCGTAGGCGCTCTGCCTTGTCCACTATGCTTGCTTTCAGCCACGGATCCTGGATAGAGAAAGCAGGATGCCACAAAGGCCTGGCAGCACTCAGAAGAGGCCTCAGAACCCTCACCCCACAGTGTTTCCTTTGTGAGGCAAAACAAAGTGGTCTTTGACAACAGGATCTGCTGGGCCAGCCAGAGAGTGATGTTGGGAATGGAAGTGGGTAGCCAGCAGGCTGACCCCAAGCCCTGGCAGAGTCAGCCCTTAACAGGAAACCACAGTATAGTAATGTCACAGTGTTGGTACCTCTCCAGCCAAAGGAGGCCTTGGCTGGGTTCACAGGAAAGCCAGAGAAGGGAGCAAGAACTGAAGGAGTGGGAGAGGAGGAAGGGTTTCAGTCAGAGGGAACATGAATACTCTCCCTGCAAAGCCAGACTTTCCAGACCGACTTCCGAGTCCACTCCTTTCCTGTGAGAACCTGCCTTCCTTCAAGAGCCATCAGATATCCATGAAACCAGAAGTCCCCCATCCAGAAGTTTCTCTCTGAGAACTCTGAAGACATCTCATTTCTGGGTTCTAGCAGGTTATGACTCCTAATGTGACAGACACGTTGGTATATTAATAAATGGCAAAGTCTGTTGACACCTGTTCCTCCCGTGTGGCTACAGCATAAGGCCTAGCCCACAGAAGAAGCCTGTGTGCAGCAGGCAGGAAAGAGCCTGGGAGGACGGATGCAATCTCTGTCCCCCTGCTGTCTGAGGTAGAGGGGGGACAGGTTGAAAATACAGGCAACCTCAAAGACCAAGCCTGAAGTGGGGGGGGGAGCAGACTGAGCAGCCACCTGCATGCTGAAAGGCCACAGACTAGAGAGGAGAGGAGCAGAGTCACAGCACTGCTGCCCCATGATACCCACAAGGCAGGCATCGAAGAGGTACACTGATGTGCTGGACACCTCCTCTGAGAGGTCAGAAATCACCCACAGGAACCACAGGTCAGCACAATGCCAAGCACTCCATGAACATGTGTCCCTAAGGATGTGATAACAGTGTCATGGGAACAAAATGTGACACTCAGTGGGCACCAGACACCCTGACAAGACGCAGTAGAACGTATGTGGCATCCAAAGGACTCCCCCCCCCCCCCGGGGGGGGAGGGACTGAAGTGGAGGACACAGGACCAGATATTTCCGAACCTTGGGAGGTGGGAATTGGCAAGGCTCTGTGGGGTTGGGGGCCAAAGCAAAATGCACTCCGGCTGGGACCCCTCCCCCCAGGCCACACACAGAATCATCTCTGGAGAGATGAAGGGGCACAGAGGCCCTTCCTTAGGCCTTTCCTAGGCCAACCTCACCCAGCCCTCCCAGCTTGCTGCTTCGTGTGTGCCTCCAGTAGTATGAGCATGATAAAAATACTGTTAAATATCAAAATGAGCTGAGACCCCTGCCTCACCCCCTTCAAGCTGCCATTGCGTGCCCATTTTCATCACCGGGGTCCTGATCTAATCTAGCTAATCTAGCTAATTTGATAGTGATATAGTAATTTAGTAATCATACGAATTAATCATTAAGTATTATTAATTACTTAATAATTTATCACTAATTGTGATATATTACTCCCCCCCAAGGTCTTTCTCAAAATTTGCCAGCATAACTGAAATGAACCATGTTACAGATCAGAAAAGGTATCACTCTTATGTGTTTGTGGCATATTTTTTTAAGTTTTTTTTTTTAATTATGTGTACGGTGACCACATGTACTTTGAGTGCCTTAGAGGTCAGAGGCATTAGCGCCTCTAGGGCTAGAATTGCAGGTGCTTGTGAGGTATCTGGAAACTGATCTAAGGTCATCAACAAGAATAGTGCATGCTCTTAACCACTGAGTGGTCTCTCCAGCCCCCTGGGGCCTGTTTTTACATGGCATGTTTATCTTTCTTATTGAGTTTTCTGGTGGTGGTGGTGGTGGTGGTGGTGATGGTGGTTGGGTGTTGACGAGCCTCAAACGTACTATGTAGCTGAAGATGACCTTGACCTCCTAATTATCGTTTATAGCATTGGGATTACAGACATGTGCCACCGTGTTAAAGTGAGCACCTGACTCATTTAGCTCAACTGGCTAAACCCCAATGCAAATGAAACCCATCTGGGTCTTAGATCACCACAGAAAACAGTTATACAGCTTCTGCTTAATTGACCACACAGTGTACTGCACATAAATCAGCTCCAGCCAATGCAACCTGCAAATGCCTGCAGCCTGTCTGTTCCAAACAGAATCTATAGCCCAATATAAGGCTCCCTCCAGAGCCTAAGAACTCAGGCTGTCCATTTGCCCTTACAGTAATCAGAGGAAGACCATATTGACCATGATTTTGGCTCCTCTTTGTCAGGAAAGAATCCAAAAGTGGTCTTTGGGGCCAGTTTGAAGTTATCAATAGGCCTCAGGACTGCACTAAATTTCACAGTAAAGACAATTCAGAATACTTTGGGTCGAAGGGCTCAAAATTCTAGTCCTCAGACTGGAGAGATGGCTGATGTTTCAAGCATGAAGATCTGAGTTCAGATCTCCAGCACTAGGTTTTAAAAAATTAAAGCCAGGCTCAGCAGCAAATATCTATAGGCTATAATCTCAACAAGGAACAGTTGGATCTCTGGTGCTCATGGCCAACCAGCCTAGCCAGCTGGTAAGCTCCAGGGTCAATGGGAGACCCTGTCTCAAAAAAGAGGGTAGAGAATGATTTAAGAAAACACACAATGGCCACCTCTAGTCTGTATAGCAAAATATACACACGTGCATTCACAGACATACACACACATGCACACATGCACACACATGCACACACACACACACACACACACACACACACACACACACACACTTTTCATCTGTAGGTAGGAAGACCCTATGGCCACACCATCCTGTGGAACTTTTCTGCTATGTCAAAATGTTCAATATCCACATGGTCCATTATGATAGCCATTAGCCACACGTGGCTACCGGCCAACTGAAAAGCTAAACTTAATGTTTTCTATCTCAACTAGTTTAAATAGCCACATGTGGCTGGTGGCTACCATTTTGAACAGCACAGGGGCAGAATACAAACAATAAGAGATAGATGATAAACGGGTAGCATTTAACACGAGCATACTATTTTCCAAGGACTGTTCTAAGTGCCCCAGTGTCTTGCATATGTACCACTACTTTCTAAGTCTCTGGAGATAGAAAAATAAATTCAAGTAAAATTATCATTAACCTTACAGTATATTCCAACCTCATATATTTCTCATCTGTAAACACGAGAAGTTAACTACCATGAGACTGATTATTTTTTAGATGAGAAATATGTTGGCCCTTAAATTCAAAAGGACCAGGAACCTGCAACATTATCAGAGAGAGCAGAAGAAAGAAAAACAAGATAAACTACTTTCTCTTGATGTTCTGTGACTCCTGCCTACTCCTTTTAGCTTCCTCGGGTCCCAGGAGCAAGGGGAAAGGACTGCTTCCCTCCCCTGCTCCTTTCTGTTTTTCAATTCAGTGAAATGGATCCTCAGTTCTGCCCATCTTGCCAACCTCAAGCCCTCCACTTGTTTGTTCCCAAGGCACTATGCTGAGCATGCGGGTGGACACTCGTACTCACCAGAGCACATCTCCCCTTTGTAGCGGACACAGGAGAAGTCATCACACTCACAGTACTTGCCAGTGATCTTGCCGAAGTCACTGCTGTGACAGACACACTGGCCACAGAGGCACTCGCCCCGCTGGCTGCAGACGGGCTGGCCCTCCTTGGGGCTGCACTCTTCCTGCTGAGAGGGTCGGTAGTCCTCCTCGGAGCACTCACACATGGACCCCAGCCAGCCCTGGTCACAGCGGCACACCCCACACTCAAAGGTCCCGTTACCATTGTTGCAGCGTGGGCTGGAAGGCTGGGCAAAGGCCTGGCAGGCACAGTCACAGTCAAAGGTCACCTGGACCGTGAGGCTGTCCTTAAAGCCCACGGGCTTAATGGTGAAAGATTGCTCCTTCTCCTGGGGGCAGCCACGCACCTTGGCCTCGATGCTAAAGCTCACCTGGATGGAAAGACAGCAATCAGACCTAAGTGGAGATGGGTAACACCAGCCCCAGAGGATATGCTATGCTGCAACCTTCAAGGACAACAAAATTGGGTGTCAAATCCACCTGCCCAGGGGAGTTCCTCAGCCTTCATTCTATCAAGTCCACAGAGTAAAAGCTACAGTGGCATAGCAGTAATACTACGGTGGCTTGTCTCACTGGACAGTCACAGACAGGCAACAGAAGATGGGTTGTGTCCTGAGACATAAACCAACACAAGCAGGACGGAAGCTATGATTTTGTGAACACTTTACTCTGGCCAGCTACACTATTGTTACATAGTAACCGCAAGACACAACAAACTGTTGCTTTGTACCATACCATGGCAAACAGAGATGGCTGCATAGCATTCTATTGCCGGGTGTGCTTAGAATATAAACGTATGGGGCACTGGACCTGAAGATCTATTTCTTTTCATTCCTCTCTCCCATCTACCAGTCCGTTAGGTCGAGCAGAGGAGAACCAGCAAAGAAAACCAGGGGATCTGGAGAGATGGCTCAGAGGTTAAGAGCACAGGGCTGTCTTTCCAGAGGACCTGGGTTAAAATCCACACAGCTGATCGCGACCATCTGTAACTCCATTTCAAAGGAATCTATTTGGTACTCAATTCTAGCCTCCATGGGTTTCAGGCACATGTGTGATACACAAATATACATGCAGGTAAAATAGCCATAAACATAAAATTAAAAAAAATAATAATAATCAAGAAAACGGTGGAGGGGCATGAATATTGACGCTCTTTAAGTCTCAAGAGGGTGGGCATTTTCGCCTGTTCCACTTGCCGTTGGATTTTCGTCAGCCAGAATAAAACCTGGTGCAGTCAGTGCTCGGCAAGACTCCACAGGTGCTATACTGACCCGTTTTTGTGTTGCTGAGAAAAGAAATGCATTGCCCTGGGTGAACAGAGAGGTTAAGAAACATTCTCGCTTTCAATCAGATGTACAGATGCAAACACCGAAAACTAAAATAGACTTTCTTTACATAAATTTGAAAAAAAAAATGGTAGAGAGGGTTACTCGGCAGCTATAGAAACCTTAGGCATCAGGAGCTTCAAGGGGGAAGATTGGCAACTCCACTACTTTAACATCTAACTCCGGAAAGTCGGGGCATACAGACTCCGGGGCCCATGGTCAGAGCTTCAGTATCACACCCTTCCCTAGCCCACCTCACCGTGTCTCCAATCTTGAGGCCCACACAAGACTTGAGGCCCGGGATGACCTCGTTGTTGAGGCAAGTGGCATTGAAGGACAGCGACAGCTCTTCCGGGAGGTCACGTACTTCCAGCTCCACTTTAGAGCGGATTTTCTGAGCAGAAAGGGGCAGAAGAAGATTAGGACATAAGCAAAAGCCAAGCCCACCCACACAAAGCCAAGGCAGTGAGTGACCTTGGACTTGTCCTGGTGTTTACCTGGCAGTGGCTGCCACACGCTATACTCAGTCACCTCTTCCAGATGTTGCTGAGACCTGGCTTTCCCTACTCTACCCTACAATTGCATCCTCACGCATCCAGTCCCCATTTGCATCCCCCTCCACCTCTAAGCTCCCCACATGCTTCCCGTTCCTCCCTGGCCTTCCTTTCTGGCCCATTTCAGAAGATGCCATTTCTCCCAAGGCTGGCTACCATCTATCTCTGAGGGCATAAGGGAAACGCCGTAAGGCCACATGGGAGAATGACAATCAGGACTCCCAAACCTGAGTTCTGTTAGATCATGAGCCTGCACCTCACTCTCTTTGGAACACAGAGTTCCAAAGCAATGTGTGCTCTGACTTGACCATTGTTGCTGAATATAGTACCTCCTGACTCCTCTATGTGCAGTGTTCAACTAAATCACACAACAGGAAACTTCCACTCCTAAAGCATATAAAAAGCTGGAACTTTCCTTTGTTCTAGGGACTGGTCTTAGACTCTTCGGGAAGATTTGGTCTGGAGATAAAGGCTACTCTTTGAAGAGGTTCCTTGAGCCTTGCCTCCCATAGCTTTCATGAAACTTCTCCCTTTTAAGGTCCTATTATGTTCAGACTCCCACATTGTATTGTTTTTATCTAATATTCTCCCACCCACAGGCCAAAGCATGGCTTCTTGATAAATTTCATTCCTAAAAGAAATGTATGTGCCTGCTTTCCTCTGTAGACCACTACATCCTGCTTCTACTTCCTTTTTTAAAGTTCTGATGAGTAAGCAGCATCCAGCAGACTCACTGGGCCTCCTGGGCCAACATCCTTACCCCGTAAGCATCAACAATGAGCTGAAGGACATTGCTTGAATCATCAGACAGGACTCCCACTGTGGTCCCTGGGATGAGCTCACTATAATTCTAGAAAGGAAGACAAAGATGTTCACAGCATACTGAAAAAAGTGGTCTCCTCCTCAAGCCCTCCTTAGTCAGACTAGCAGCCTTTGGTTGGTTAGTTGGTTGGTTGGTTGGTTGGTTGGTTGGTTGGTTTGTTGGTTGGTTTTTGGAGACAGTGTTTTCACTGTGCAACCCTGGCTGTCCTGAAACTTGCTCTGTAGACCAGGAAGCCTCAAACTCAGAGATCCACTTGCCTCTGCCTCCCAAGTACTGGGATTAAAGGCATGCACCACTACCATACGACTGGCAGTCTTAAAATAAAGTTTGAAGGGCACTGTGGAATATTTTTCTTGTTACTGCAAGAACAGATCTAGTGTATGTTCATATCTGAGAAACACTATATTTGCAAAAGACCTTTTATGACCCTCCCCCCACTGAGTCATCTCTCAGCCACCATCTCAAACCACCACAGTCTTCCTTATAGGTGAGAGGTTGGAGGGGAAGGCTATAGGGAGGAATGTAAACTGCCTGGAGAATGGGTTTGAAAAGGGTTTTTCCTGGTTGGGTCCCTGGCCACTGGGACAGGTCCACCTGTGGACAAGAGAGAAGCCAGGAGTACCAATTACCTGGTAAAGGCTGACGACATTTTCAGTCACTGCAAAGATCAAGTTAATGTTTTTCTGGGATAGTTTCTCAGTCATCAGTCCCAGAGATGGGTAATCCTAGAAAGGGGGGAAGGTGAAGGTTAATGGAGGCATCTCATGGGTGTTCCTGGATTCTAAGTCTCTGAGCCTGTCTTATCTGGGGTATGACCAAGGAAATGTGCAACTTAAAAAATGTTTACCCACTAATCAAAGTGGGTGTTGTGTTTGGGTATAGCTTCAGCAACTCCCTCAGGTTTCATGTGCTTAAACTGAAGATGCTGAAGGTATGGACACACCAGACACACACCAAGACGCACACAAACACACACCCAGAGAAACACACACACAGACACACACACACACACACACACACACACACACATACACACACACACACACACACACACACCGCTAAGGTATTTAGGGTAGAGTCTTTGGGAAGTTTGTAGGTAAACAGGATTAAAAGCCCCCAGAGTTGAATCTCACTAGCTTTACAAAAAGCAACCAATGAAAACAGAAGCCCACACGCATGCTCCCTGACCTCCCATCTCAGGACAACATGAGTCTCGGGACTCAGCCAGCAGTGATCATCACCAGATTCAGTCCCTCAAATTCACAAATTCTAAAAACAAAACTAAAGCTCTTTTCCAACGTACTATGTCCCTGCTATTGTTTCCTTAACAACAGAAGATGGTGCATTCCCGAGTGAAAGGGTAAAGCCACAGAAGCTATGAACCCTGGGCTGGTGGTTCCAAAACCAAGCACCTGCCTTCCCACTCAGATTCAAAACATCTCCATGGGCTAGGCCTCAGTGTTGTGGAATTACAGACAAATGTCCTGACTTTGCTCTACTGATCACCTGTCACAAACGTCACTTACCCCTGCCCCTTTCCTACTCAGCACTGACCTAGCTCATTCCTCCTGCTACCTGAAGTGACTGTCATCTTGGTAATCCTCCTCCTTCCTTAGCCTAAGCTTACCTCCTCCAGGAGGCCCCTCCTTGACCATCCCAGCTACTAAGAACTTTCTCCTTCAGCCCTTGACTGTTACCCAACCACTTAGTGTTCTTCATGCGTTCCATGCTATTAATAATATGTAGGAATAGATCCTCCCTTTTCATCTAAACCAAAATCCTCATAAGAGTTGGTCTTTAAAGCTTTTTTATCTCTTGCAGCTCCTGCTAAATGCTCTGTACAGATCTGTGCCAAAGCTTGCTGAACGCGCTCAACTTAGATGTGGTTAATACCAAAGAAGTAGAATGACCAGGAAACAGTAGGAATCATGACTATGTCTGTGAATCCTAGACCTTGCAAGGGAGCTCATGAGATCTGTAGTCCAGTGCCCTGCCTTTGATCATCTTAAAGCAGTTGCTCTATTTATTCACTTTAAAATAAACAGAGTAGGCCTGGGGGTGACTTGGTAGTTGGGTAATATCTAACATAATGTGAGACACTGGATTCAATCTCCAGACCTGAAAAAGATTAACAGACATGGGGGCCCAGACTCCTAATCCTAACACTCAGAAGGCAGAGGCAGAAGGGTTGACAGTGAATGAGACCCTTTCTCAGAAAACAAATAAGAAAGCAGGCATAGCGGCACATTGTTGTTCCTCACATCTGTGAGGCGAAGGGAAAAGGGCTAAGAGTGTGCAAGCCAGCCCAGAATGCATAACAAGACCCTGTCTCAAGAAAATGACATGGGAGTGGGCGGGGACAAAACATGTAGAATGTCAAGACTTCCTCCCAAATGCCCAAAGTGCCACTGTGTTAAGCATCATTACATTTGTCTCATGGCTTACAGCAATTTCTCCTATTTCAGTTTCAGCTCCTTTCCTCTTATTTAATTAACCGTCTATACTTAACTAAAACACATAAAATAACTTCTCAAAAGTTTTCTTATGTATCATCCTAAATTATCCACGGGACATCTCTCCTTCAAACCAAACGACTCTGTGCCCTTTAACCTTTCCTCAACAGGCTCCGCTCTCTGAGGTTTTTTTATTTCATCAATGAAACCTTTGTCCTCCCCCCCCCCCACTCCTTTTTTTCCTCTGTAACTACAACTGAGCTTGACTCCACGAAGGGGCCATTCACAGAGGAAGGGAAAACATGAGCCGTCCAGCTGTGCCTGGCACATCGCTTGGGTCCATTCTGGATGCCAAGATGCTGGTGCTGATGACTGTAGGCTCAGTGTGAACACTGACCACAGGCATGGACATCTCCATGGTCAGACGGTTTATCCCGTGGATGAGACAGTACCGGTGGGATATGCGGGAGCCTTGCCAGGGTGAACAGACCATGGCTGGGACAAGGCATCTCACCATGGTAGTGGAGGCAGAGTAGTGGTTGTCAGTGCCAATGTGGCAGTGCCCATCATTGGGCAGGACAATGCCTGCCAACCTCCCATCCAGGGCGATATGGGTCTTGGCATCAGTGGTGAACACCAGCAAATGGGATGCATCATTCCTCCAGCCAATTTTTTCCTATTAAAAAGAAAGACACAGTGACTTCATCAATACAAAACAAAGACCCCAGAACCAGCATAGCTGAAAAGCTGGACCAGTTGTCTTAGAGAGGAACCTCAGCCCCAAGCCCTAGGACATAAACTAGGGCTTTCCAACCCGGGCTTTATTCCCCATAAGGAAGTCATCCCATTGCTGATTAGTTCATGAGGCTAAAACATGCCTTCTTCAACTTCACACATAATTCCTCCAGTGACAGGAACCCATCTGCACCCACAGAGCTGGCCCAGGCCAGACAAAATCCCACCCTGCCATCTGCTCACTTTGCTGAGGTCAAGTTAACCCGGGCATGACTCTGAAATTATTCCAGAAAATGTGGGAAGAGGTTCTCCCTAGGAAAGATCTGGAACTACTGTGGTTTACAGAAGTGTCGGCTGTGTCCTTGGCGTGGACATACAAACAGACTGTGTATCAGGAGCAATTCATTACACATACAGAACAAAGTGTATGGCTCCCACCCCCTCGTACGGGAAATTCCCAAGTGAACCATTTCCTTCCCTGAATTTTGATTTGTGCCAGCTACACCTGGCAGCCCTTGCCTTCCAAACTCACATCACAGACTGTAGCCTGCATGATGGCGTCAAAGCCGCCCTCTGGGGCATCTCGGTTACGAGACACACTTTGTTTCTTCACTTCCTCATTGAAGCGGGTCACCTGGTCGGTTAGTGTCAGCACGTGTTTGTAGCCAAACATGGGCAAACAGGCAGTCTTCATACTGGAGGGAAACAAGAGGTCATCTTAGCAGAAGCCATAATGGAAAGGTAATGCAGGGATCAGGGAAAGAGAGAAGGAACAGATATGACCAATGGTATCCCTCCCCGTGTGTGTGTGTGTGTGTGTGTGTGTGTGTGTGTGTATGTGTGTGTGTGTGTGTGTCTGTGTCTCTGTGTATCTTTCTGTCTCTCTGTGTGTATGTGTGACTCTGTGTGTGCATCTGTGTGTCTATGTGTTTATGTGTGCCTGTGTGTGTCTGTGTGTATCGCTGTGTCTCTGTGTCTCTCTCTCTCTGTGTCTGTGTGTGTCTCTTTCTCTGTGTGTGTCTCTGTATATGCATCTGCTGTTCTGTGTGTCTGTGTGTATGTCTGTGTCTCTGTGTGCATGTCTCTGTGTGTCTCTTTCTCTGTGTGTGTGTGTCTGTGTGTGTGTGTGTTTATTTATTTATAGTTTATTTTTAATTATGGAGTGGAGAGGTAAAAAAAGAGCAGAGACAGAGAGAGTGAGTGTATGCAGGTGCTAACAGAGGCCAGGAGGCAGCATTAGATCCCCTAGAGTCAGAGCTGCCTGACTTGGGTACCAGAACTGGACTCTTTCGGATCCTCTGGAAGAGTGGGAGCATTACCAGCCCTAGTAATCACAGCTTTAAACCACTGCTGTGCATAGATTACAGTCTTCACCAAGTAAGCCATTCCACAGTAAACTGCTATGGTTTGAATGTGAGGTGGGACCCACAGGCTCACACATTTGAACACTTAGTTCCCAGGTGGCAGCACCATTTGAGGGAGGTTGTAGAACCCTTAACATAGACCCTCGCTGGCATACATAGGGTTATATGGGCAAGGCTGAATTGGTCCAGGCCAGCTCCCTGTCCAGTCCTGGTGGTGTGTAGCAAGTAGGTTCCTGTCACCACAGACCAAGCCACTTTCGACATGCCATGCCTTACCTGCTATGACGGAATACGTACTCAGACACATGAGCCAAAATAAACCTTTCCTCCCTTAAGTTGCTTCTGTCAAGTGTTTGATCATAACAACAAGAAAAGTAACTATACATAAGCTAAAAGCCCAGGGCTGGAGGCATTGTACGGGGGTAGAACACTTGCCTAGCAAACATGAGACCCTAAATGCAATTCATAGAGCTCCTCCAACCCCAGACGTAAGGTGTGTTGGCTTGTGTCTGTAATACAGCACTTGGGAGGCTGAGGCTAGCCGAAGCTAAAAATCTCTGTCTCCAAAACAAAAAGGAGGTGTGAGGGGCTGGAGAGATGGGAGGGTGGTTAAGAGAACTGAATGGTTAAGACCAGGGGACCCAGGTCTAATGTCAGCAGGTAACATTTAGACACATGAAACAATAACTTTTTTAAAAATATATATATTTCTATAAAGGAGGTGAATAGAGAGAACTTAATGCTGTTAAAGAGTTCAATAAAGTGATTTAATTTTCTTGCATTCTAACTTTGTAAGATTTGTGCCCTTGATGACTATAAGGGCCACAGAAGCAATTCCTCTGAGATCACAAAGACTTCTCTCTGCCTTTGAGCTTTCCCCATCACGTCTGTTCATTTGTGACAAAGAGACCCCTGGCCCATGAGCCCTATTGGCACAATACTCCAGATAGTAGGCCCATCTTCCAGGCAGAGAACGAGTTGGAAATGCTATAGTTCTTACACAAAGCCACTAACAAAACAAACTGAAAGATGCTAGAGAGACAGCTCAGTTGTGAAAGCACTTGACGCTCTCCCAGACAAACAACAGAGCTTGGTCCCCAGTTCACATTCACATGCAATCCCTGTCCCAGGGGATCTGAGACCATCTTCTGCAAACATACATGCAAACACACATACATGCAAACAGGCAAAAACATAAGACATAGAAATAGATATTAAAATAAATCTGTGAGGGAAAATCCTGGAGCTAAAAATGGGAACCAGGACTTGGACTAGCCTGAGATAAAAAGAGGGGTGCTTCACCAGCTTGTGGATAAATGGCTGACCTGTAACAGGGGTTTTTGATTGCCTGTGGTGGGGAGATGTACATGTACGGTGATACAGGCTTGTCCACAAAGGCCCCAAAGCCAATTCGAAGATTGCTAGTAAGCTTGCGCATCTGAGAGGCCAACTTGGTACCCAGGGTCTGGATGCTGGACAGGTCATCCTTCATGGAGAAAGACAGGTCCATCAAGTAGTAGATGTCTACAGGGTAATCCTCCACCTGCCGTACTTGAAGTGAAAAAATCTTCGAATCATCTGGAAGGCAGAAGAATATTAGTTTTTTTCATCTCCTTTTCTAGAATTAAATACATGAGTAGGTCTCCAGGGGTGATAATAACTGCTTGATCAAATTATGCTTGGAAGTTTTGGTTGCCTCCCTTCCCCTCACCACACACACACACACACACACACACACACACACACCTCTAGTCCTCTTGCAGTCTCTTGAACCTCTTTTCCATTCTATGATTTCACCATCTCTAAATCCCCATGTGTGGGACCCTCTGGGTCCCCAGGGTCCACTATTCCAAGTCATCCAACTGTCAGTTGCTACAAGTCAGACTCTGTAAAGGACAGGAACTATCCTGGGTATGGTGGTACATGCCAATAATCCCTACAGGCACGAGTCGGAAGCAGGGAGACCACTGCAAAATCTAAGCCATCCTGGGCTGCACGTGAGTTCCAGGCTGAGCAGAGGTACTGTCTCCAAAGTAAAGAGCACCCTGCTGTTCTCCAACTCCCACAGATGCTTTGCATAGGATGGCTCTCTCTCAAACTCATATTGATCCAGTCAAGTCTAGATACTTCAAAAAGCTCACCTTAGCCTACTAGCGCTCCCTTCTCTGTCCCTACTCGGTCAGCTCCCAAACAGCCCCTGTCTCCTGAGGGAAAGAGGCTTACAACTTGCTTTCTCATCCTTTATCTCATCCACACCTCCGCCAAAGCTATAAACTCCATAAAACATAAGGATTAGTGTGGTGGAGTTGGGGTTCACACTCAGATCTTCTGACTCCAATCCTCTCACTCTTTCATTCTCCTACCCACACCATCCCCATCTCCTCCTCTTCCCACCCCTTTCCTACCTTGTACTGCCCATCCTGCAGGAGTTCCTACTCAGACGATGTCCTGTACCCACGGTTTCAGGTCTCTCGTCAAGATGATCCCTCCTCACTCCCCCTCCCCCACTCACACCCATCCCTGGTGCCTACCTGGCCTTAGTCGAAGGGCAATCCTCTGGGGGCTGACTTGAGTGATCTGGGCGCTGTCTCCAGAGCCCTTGCTGCTCAGTGGTCTAGCCTCCAGGATCTGGGCCTCGCTGACAGGGAACTCGATAGACTCTGGAGCACAGCTATCCTTCAGTAGGTTCTCCTTCAGGTTACAGCGGGGAGAGCCCTGAGGCAGAGCCTATTGAAGACAAGAGCCCAAGAGGGAGGCGGACATCAGAGCTAGTCACCTCCCTGTGGCTAAGAGCTCCTCTTTGGAACTAATCTAGCATAAAAGGACTGCTGTGGTCCTTCCAGGTTCATGCCTGGGGACACAAACGGGAAGGGCAAGTAGACTGAGTTAGTACCTGCTGGTGATTGACAGCTGAGAAGAGGAACCATTAAGTAAGAAGCCCGCTAAACTAGTGTTTTCCAGATTGTAAAATGTAACTAGTTTGTGAGTCTCAAAATCAAGTTTAGTAAGTAAAACATAATTAAATAGAATAGAAAATACCCAAGTATATAAATAAAAGTTTCAATGTTATTCGGGGAATCTTTTATTTACTGGAAGATAGGGTTGAGCATATATAACGAGTGACAATACATGAGGAATTTCATTCTGTGGGTCAAGGTTTAAAAGCATTTATAAATGCTGTGTTACATGCTGGCTGTTTTATACAGTCCATGTTTGTGTGTTTCCTGCCTCCCCCTCTTTATCCAGGACAAAGATGACGGAGCAGATACTATGGAGGGTAAAGAATAAGAGCGCAGGAATGAGCTGGCTGGGACTGGCTGAGACTGGCCGAGACTGACCCCAGCATCGTCATCCCTGACTGGGGACCAGAGCATGACACACAGTTCTCTGAGCTCACTTCCTTCAGCTGTATCATGAAGGGAAAACGTCATCCTTGACTGCAGATAACAATCAAAACCACCGAGACTGAAGGGGAAATGATGGTTGCCAGGGGCTGAGGAGAAGAAGGAAGAGTTGTTCAATGAGCCCACAGTTCTAGTTTATCATAATGAAATTCAGTTATGGGGATGGATGACAATGACGGGCTCACATTATAAATAGACATAATGCCATTCACCTGAACACTTAAGATGGTTTTGGTGGAAAAATAATAAAAAGGGATGGTTAGGAAGGGGCTGAGATGGTTGAGTCAGGAAAGTGTTCACTGCACAAGAATGAAACCTGAGTTCAAACCCCAGGACCCGTGTTAAACGCACACACATATACACATATACACACATGCACACACACATACACACATGCACACACAATACACATACACACACACACACACACACACACACACACACATCTCTGCTCTGGGTATAATGACACATGCATGCAAGCCCAGAGCCCAGAGCTAGAGAAGCAGACAGGAGGATCCCTAGGCTTCCTGACTAGCGAGGTTAGCCATCTTGATGAGGTTCAATGAGAGACCCTGAGTTCAAGAAATAAGGTGGGAGGGGAGACACATAAAAGGAAGACACATCCACACACCACACGCACTCAGAAAGGTCAAGATAGTAAGTTCTGCTATATGTGGTCTACCACAATAAAAAAATTAATAAAACTTTAACTGACAATAAGAAGAACCTTTCATCATAGGGATGCCAAGCAAAGCTGAATAACACCATGCAAGCAGTAAGTACTCAGCGTCAGCTAAGGATACGATCTGTAGATAAGTACCTATGAACTACCTATGAACAAACGCCACAAGCTAGAAGAAATGCCGGGAGGACAGGTGCTACCGTCAGCTTCCTCCTTCACTTCGGACAAAAACGGCATTGACAGGCTTCAGCTCAGCCTCAGGGTCTCGGCCTGGGTGTCACATGCAAGAATTAAATGTTCTCGGGAGGACACTGAAATCAGGAAACCAGCCGCAGATCTAGGTCACCACTAGCTAGCCATGTGACACCACAGAAGTCACTCTGAGCCTTGGTTTCCTGGTTTGTTTGAAAAGTGAGGTTAGCAGACATGATGTTTTCCATCCCATCGAACCCTGACACTAGGTATATTTAATCAGCACTGAGTGAACACACGTCCAGCTGATGAGGGCCGGGTTGGGGGGACCGATCTGAAAGCTGGCACACCCCTATTTCCTACTGTCTAGGTCTTCAGACTCTCCTACCACCTTCCAAAAGCTATTACCTGTGTGTGTATATGTATGTATATGTACATACATTCATTCATACATACATACATTCATACATACATACATACATACATACATACATACATACATACATACATACATACATGGACAACTATTAACACTTAGCCCTCGCTGCAGACAAGCAAGGGACAAGCACTTCAGGAGTTACTGCAATGCTCACAGCTTGGAAATGCTGGGATTGCTACTTACTGTTTTACAGGTGAAGCACCTGAGGCTTCACAAATGAGGAGGTCAACTGCCTGGCTAAGAAATTTGAGGCTTAAAGAAGTCTGGTAACTTGCCCAGTGTTGCAGAGCTTGGGAGCGACACAAGTGAGATGCCACCTGGATCCTCTGCCGTGAGTAGACTCATAAAGTAAGCTTCGTTGCACTCTGAGGACTAGAGAGTGTAATAAAGAGTAAGACGCTGGTCAGGAGGAAGGGTGTGGGGAGGAGCCACAGCAGAGAAGGCCCCAGGCATTCAGAGACGGGGATGCAAGATAAAGCTGTGAGAAGAACAGAAAAGATAGACAAGTCCTTCCTGTTCATCTGTGTATAACCTGGTCACCAGGACACCTGCAGAGAGATCAGTCCACAAACAGCCACACACATTCTAAAGCTCAAGGGGTCCTTTGGTGAGTTAAAGGCCTGTGTGGGTGGTGATACAGTAACAGCACTAACACACACTCACACCTCATCCTCACCTACACACACACACACTCACAGCTCACCCTCACCTACACACACACACATTCACACACACTCACACTTCATCCTCACCTACACACACACAAGCATATATGACACTCTCTCTCACACATACACATATATCACCCTCACTCACACACAATACACACACTATACACACACTATACACACACTCCACCCTCACACACACACACTTACACTTCATCCTCACCTATACACACACAAACATACACACACACATATATATATAACACTCTCACTCTCTCTCACACATACACACATATCACCCTCACTCACACATAATACACACACTATACCCACATACACTCCACCCTCACACACACACACTATACACACACTCCACCCTCACACACACACTACACACATACACACTCACACCTCACCCTCACCTACATACACACACACATACTAAACATGCACATTACACGAACATACATATCCACTCTCACACACTACACATACACTCCACCCTCACACACACACACACACATTGCCCCCTCATACATACATACTTCACCCTTATAGACACACACATACACATACCACCCTCATTCACACACATACACCCCAACCTGACCAGAGCAGAAAGGCAAAGGGGCTTCTGGCCAGTCCTTCCTTCTCTCTGTGCTTTTCAGATATGAGGCAGAAGAGTAGCCTCCACAAGGGTAATAAGACTTAACCTTCTTGGTTACAAATGTCCCATAAGGGACACCACAGACCATCCCTGACTGTGAGAGAAGAAAATATCTATCCTGACACCTATCCTGAAAAGCAGTAAGAAGAACTAACTAAAACTAACTGCTGGGTAGACCAAGTTTTGTGATCAGCCTCCCATCTCTGTGCCTGTCTCTCATCCCTCTAAACCATACACTTCCAGGAAGCAGTCTCTTCCTTCTAAAGCATACACATGTACATATACACACATGTACATGCATATATACATACATTCACACACGTACACACACATCATCATCATTCTCATCACCCTATCTCTGATTCCAACTGCCCACAGACTTCAGGAAAAAAAAAAAAAACCTTCCCAAAAAGGCATTGATTAAATCACCGGGATGCCAGAGGAGCTGAGTCTTTCCAGAGCAAGTCAGAGGCTGATGGAGGGAACCAGGAGGGGGAGACCAGGGAGCTGAGGGAGAACAGCAAGCCACCCAGGATCTGCAGGCTCAGCGAGGGGCCCTCCTCGCTCCTCTTTCTAACCTCAGTCTTAATGAGAGAGGGTTGAATGTTCGGACGTGCCTACAGTCCTTATGCTTCCCATAAATTTCCTTAGAAAAACAAAAATAAACACTGAAGAGTAAGACCAGGCTGTCTCCCTCCCTTTACAACCGCTGACGTTAGAGGTCAGAAACCTAACAATTGCTCAATGGCCCAGCTCTTCCTGAGAGCACCCAGCTCTGGAAAGATCCCAAAGATACCAAGGCACATCTTCAACACCCTTGACCACAGTCCCACCCAGAGCCCAGATAGGAGAATCGATATCTCCAGGTCACTGAGAGAGAAAACTAGAAAAGGGGGTTGATGTTTTAATGTTCTATTCTAGTTCCTATCAAAATCGAATTTTATACAAGAGTCAAGCCCCGCCCCCTGTGGGGTGATGGGGGGAGCACCCACGGAGGTGGGAGGCTCCAGCTCCTGAGCTCTGTAAACTCTTGGATTACATCCCCCTTCCTGGGAGAATGACTCACCACATGCAATTAGGAGCAGTCCCCCTTAATCCAGTTTAGGGAAAGTACGGCATGAATAATCCGCACTGTGATATCTGTCTCATGGGTTGGGCAGGGGTTAAAATAAGACTGTGAGATGATCTCAAAACACAAAGTCTCCACGTGATACACTCAAATCCTCTGGGGGCCCATTGTCAATAAAAGCAACAGCAATGGCTTTCCTACAGTCCCCATTATAACTGCCACTGCTACTGTGTGCTCCTCTCCTTGGAGGAAGCCCTGGGAGTGAACTTTATGTACTATGTTTTATTACAGAGCTGTCTCCCTAGCCCCAAACTATTAAGAGTCATGCTTTGTTGGTTCCAGGGATGAGGAGCACACTCAGACCACTGTCTGTCTGTTTGTTTGCCAACTCAAGGTGGACATCTATGCTCCAGGTTAAAAATAAGTATAAAGAGACTTCAGACATGATCATAAGAACCTGATAAACTCTCGCGCACACACACACACACCGAACACACGCCCTGACAGATACAGAGCAGGGAGTAAGTCCCGCTGGAGTCTGCTAACCGAAACCCGTTCTCTCTCTTTCCTTCCTGGATGTCAATTTGTGAACTGGCCCACCTGCCCCACCTAGCTCAGGTATCCTGTATCAAATCCTAGCATTTCTTTCTGTCTTAATTTGTTGCCAATGTTAGGAAATGTGCAATGCATACCAAGATGGAAATTATCTGTTCTCTAAGCAAACCTGAATTAGGTGTTCTGTATTTATCTGGTGAGCCCATTTCTAGCTCCACCCACCTTGTCCGGTCCCAGCCCTCCACCAAGTAGCAACGTTGTCCCCCTTGCTACCCTAACAACCTGTTCTGAAGCAACAGGTCCATCCTGGGAGCCTTTATGTTTAACAATCACTTCCAGCTTGTTAAATTACCTTACGATTTTGGGAAGTTCTAGACTCCAGTATGATACCACCTAAGCCAAAAGTATAGGGTTCTGGCTGTGTGTGAAGCTGGTGCCTCTGCTAACTGTACTGATGAGAGAGAACACATTACCGGAGTCTGTGTTATCTAATCATGTCTCTGTCTCTCCAAGAACACACCCTATGTGGATGGGCCCAAGACACCACACTCATACACTTGGCTCCGTTTTCCTCTTACCCAGCCAAGTGCTTGCTATACACACCCAAGGGCTGCTGTCCTTTAAGGACCACAAGCTGAGCCCAACCAGTTGTTTTAGGAGGCACTGCCAGCATCAGCACCACTTGAACCAGGGGAGGCAGAGGGCTGAGCAGCCTCCCCAGCCCCACCTTTGGTTGTTTAAAGTCAAGATCCAAACACTTTCAATTAGGTAAGCTTACCCTGTGCAAGGGAAGTCCAGCTCCCTCAGGAAAAAGATAACAGCCGTGTTCTAGTTACAACCCAGGGTTCCTCCCTGCTTGACACATTCTGCCCCACGTCAGACTCCCCAGCCCACCCCCCCCCCCACTTAGTGATGGTAGATGCTGGCATTCACTTTATTCCATTCTGAAAGGACTATTTCATTGGGCTTTCTACCTCCCTTCTTGGGTCTCCTTGGGTCCTAGTTGCTACCCATTTCCTGACTCCACCCTATCAACAAGCTGATCCTTCCCTCCCTCTGGCTCCTCAGTCTGCCCCAGAGGGCAAAGATTCACCATAGTGATCCGTAAATATTCCACATTTGCACCTAGTCACGTGGAATCTGTTCATTTGGCCTAAGGAGGGGCTTTGGCTAGTCAGTACCCAGCTCTGGTTTATCCCTATAAGATCCAGATGGGGAGAAAGAGGGGGAATTATGCTTGAATAGCAGTAGACCTTCAGGGAGCTCCCCTTTGCTTCCCTCTGCTCTGGCCAACCAACTTCAGGCCATCCGATCCAAACTCGACACCCTCTGCAACCCACTCCTTCTTCTGGAATTGTTGCAGAATTACAGCTTCCTCAGAAAGGAAGCTGAACAAGACCATGATGGTGACCGAAGGCAGGAGGATATGACAAACAGAAAGGAAGACAGCCACGCCACCACTTGAGCCTCCAGTGCAGCCCAGAGGGGAGGGGCACCTGTGTGGGGGTGGAGAAGAATGGGCTCGCCCTCCCCCAAGCCCCAGAGAACGTTTCACTCGCTAAATGAGATCAATCTGGCCCAGATGTTAGGCAGCTGCCCCTAGAAGCAGTTCCCGGTACTGAGCAGCAGAGGCCAAGGCTGTGTAGGGAGCTGGCCTTGGAGGCTCTGGCAGCCCTCCTCCAGGGGGTAAACACAGCCTTCTGCTCCCTTCCTCCCCAGTCTGCCCAGGAGGTTGCCTTTTTAGGAAACCCAGAGGATCCAGAAGAGAAGCAGACAAAGATCAGGAAATAGCTAAGGTGGTTGAGGAGCTGTATAGGGCAGACTCTGTAGCTCCAGTGAGTGAATCAGCCAGGCTTGCAGCTCAGGTAACCACCTGCTGGGTGGGGGGGTGTTGACTCACTCCCTCTGTAACTACTGGGAACCTCTCCAGCCATGGGCACCCCCGACCTCCATCAGCTCCTGCCAGCTCCAAATTCCCAGCCTGGCCACAAACATAGCCATTTCCTCAGACACACTCATTCCCTAGGGACTTAGACACAACAAGCCCTCAGCCTAGACACAGCTAACCCTTTCCTGTCATCGTCTGGTCCTCACCGAGGAGTTGTGCTCCTTCATCCACTGATACTTTAGAGAAGAAAGTACAAAGTACGGAAAGGAGATAGAGGGGCCTCATTGTCAGAGAGGAGGGAAGAAAAAAGGATCTCCAAGAAAGTGCACACAAACACATACACAAACATACACATATACACACAAACATACACATATACACACATACACACATATACACACATACACACATATACACACAAGCACACACAAACATACACATATGCACACATACACACATACATACACAAACACACACAAATACACACATACACACACATACAAACACACACACAAGATTCCTCTTCTGGGTTTTTAGTTAGTCTATTGGTTTTGTTTTGTTTTGTTCTGGGGGAAAACAATAATCTGGCATCCCTCTATACCCCTTAGTGCCTCTCTCATTTTGAGAGTAAAGCCCTTCTTCCTTGAGATGTTCCAGCCCAAAGCAAGCAAAGGCTGGGGAATGAACGGTAGCAAGAGTCACAAGAAAGACGCCCAAGCAAACTGACTAGGGCAGAAGTGCAAAGCAGGCTTTAGGACGCATTGCCAGCTTTCCACCACACAGCTTGGGAAGGCTTCACCTAGTAGACTTGCTCAGAAGGGGGACAGCATTTAGGAGGAAGGAAATAATTCTGTGTGTCTGCACCTATACAGAAGCACCTAAATCTAGGGAAACAAGGTATCAGGGGTGAGCTGGGGTGGGGGTGGGGAGCCACTCTTGTGTTGAACATTTAACAAGGTCAGATGAATGCTACAGTTTGATCGCCAAATAATTTAAGGCTATATCATTCCCCCTAATTAGCTACCGATTGCCTACCTCTGGGTCTAACTTAACGTTCTTAAGAATACTAAGTAAACTCCTCTCTAAAATTTGCAGACCCCTAGCTTTCACCCAACACAGAGGCTGGGACTGTTATGAGGCAATAGCAGACACTTGTAGCAGAGATTTCCTCGCCTTGCTCTAACCACCTCACTGATGGGTCACCTATGTGTGTCTAAAACACCATGCTCTATTACCTTCTCTGTTCCGTTACTATAAAACGTCCATTATAGTGGTTATCATGTTGGAACACAGTATTCAAAGCAACTTGAATCTATGTTCCTTGGCCATGGTCACTTATATTTGGCTCCAGGATAAACTACCTCATATTCCTTTTGAGGCAAGAGTTGTGTTTTTGCACTGACAAATAAGGCATAGGCTCCTTACCTCATCTGAGCACCAGGCACACACAGGACTCACAGCCAGACACTGCTGACAGGAGCTCACACCTCGTGTGGTACAGATGTTGGATTCTGCAACAGAGAGGCATAGACATTAGCACCTGATTTGCTCAGAGCAGTGACCACCCTGCTCCGACTATCCCCAAATTTCCCAAACACTCAGGTGAACACTTCCTAGGTACATACAAACACCCTAACCCTACCCGCTGGACATTTACCAAACATGGGCTATTACACAAGAAAGAAAATAACCAAGATGGGGAGAAACTCACTCCTTTATCAACGGATGAGGCCACAGCAACAATAGGTGGTAAGACTGAGTGACAGACCCACGTGTCCCATTGTCACTGATAGAAACACTTTAATCAGTGACTGGTCTTATACCTATACTGGGAGAATGAAAAGCCTAGACCTAGAGCAATGGTCATGTTCCTTCTCCAGTTGTCTAATTGCAGTCACAGCCACTACACAGAAGACCTAGGGCTCAGATACAGTAAGATTAACATCTAAATACTGTGGGGCTTTAATGAAAGCAGGGTAATCTTAAGCCATGTCCCACTGTCTGAATTTGTGTTAAGCTTTCCAATATATCTTTCTTGGGGGGGCCAATCATTCAATGCACAAAAGAACTAGACAGGTGGTTCTCAACCTGTGGGTCCTGACCCCTGACCCCATCCATCAGATATCCTGCAGTTATAGATATTACTACTACGATTCATCGTAGCAGTAAAGTTAAAGTTATGAAGTAGCAACAAAATAATGTTATGGTTGGGGGTCACCACAGCATGAGGATCTGTATTAAAGGGTCGCAGCATTAGGAAGGTTGAGAACAGCTGAACTAGAGATCAGGAAAAACATGTGGTACTTCTGAGGCATTCTGAAGCAAGGCCTGTGCTCCATGCTGTGCCCTTGAGCAACTCACCTCCTCTCTATGAAATGACTGACCTATCTTTCAGGATTTCTGCAAGAATTCAATAAGCCAAGAGGATGCTTCGAGATGCCACTCAAAAGTGAAGAGTCCTCGTGTTGACAAACAGCAGGGAGAAAACTGCAGGGAGGAATAAGGATAGCCAAGAGGACCAAAATAGCACAGAGACGTGCAGCCAGAAAATGAACCCCAGGCAGCTGCTTCTGTGGAAGCCTCTCCCCTGGCTTGGTGTCCCCTGGCCACAGACAAATTAATCCTCTCTGCCTATTGCCCCTCAGGGATGTCTTTATCAGCCAGGAGCAGGAAGATCTAACCCTCCTCACTGAGAGTTCTCAGACGACTTTCTTAAGGGTTTCTTTTGCCCATGACTCTTATTTCTTGGCTTTGCCCCCAGCAAATCTATTTTCAAATAAATTATCCTAATTCCTCAGGTGATCTCTCAATATCTCCAGAACACCTCATCTACTCAGACTTCAACTTTATTGTGACTGAAGTCTAGCTATCTCAGCAGCTGAGCAGGACCCACTCAGAAAATGCCTTGCCATGGTCAGAGACTATCTGTGTCTGTGTCTTAAACTGATTGAAATGGTTTACAACGTTGTACAAGTGGAAATTAACACAGAAAATGGATGGTGATGTAAATCTATTTTTATGAGAAAGACACATACGATTCTCATTGAGCAAAAATGTCAACAATGTCCACCTGGTAGAGAACATAAGCTCTAAAGGTTAAAGCTCATTGTCTTACAGGCTTTGGCCAATTTTCAATAATCTATTAGCCAATCCCTTTCCATATGACTGACCAACTATAAAACTCCCTTCCTCGGATTCTCTTTTGCACAAGTCCTAACGCCTTGCTGGTTCCCACACTGTTTAAACTGATTACAATCTTTGATACGAGTTCACTTTGTATGTTTGTATGAACATAACACCTTGTACTCATTTAACAATTACATTTTAAGAGACTGAAAAAAAAAAAAGCTCCATGGCACAGCAAATGATTAGCATGCATGTGGCCCTGGGTTTCATCCCCAGTATGGAAATAAAATAAGGAAAGAGAGAAAAGATTTGAGGGAGAGGAAAGGGAGAAAGACAAGGAAAGATCAGTCAGACCCTGGAGGTTTGCCTGCCTAAACCAGCCCAAAGGTGTCCTGGTGTCAACAAAAAGGTTTAGGACTAAATAGTTTTATTTTGCTGAAAACGAGCTCATTTCTAAACAGTATACACAGAGTTCTAGAATAAAACGTGTAGAACAAAGCTTGGTGGTGCACACCTATAACTCTTAACAGTCAGGTGGCTACAGCAAGATTACTGCTGAGTGGGAGCTATCCTGGACCACAGTGCATCCTGGACTACAGTGCATCCTGGACCACAGTGCATCCTGGACCACAGTGCATCCTGGACCACAGTGCATCCTGGACCACAGTGTATCCTGGACCACAGTGCATCCTGGACCACAGTGTATCCTGGACCACAGTGCATCCTGGACCATAGTGCATCCTGGACCACAGTGCATCCTGGACCACAGTACAAGTAGCAGGCCGGTCATAGCAAGATTCTGTTTTGATATCTAGATTTAGATTTAGAGCTATAAATACATACACACATATAATATATAAATGGAATCTCTGATCGTATCATCCATCTCCTCAGAACACTGGAGTGTATGTGGAATCTTTTAGGCACCATTTAGAAGCTCCAGGGTTCCTCAGAGGCTGGGCTCTGTCTTGCTTCAGAGGCCTTTTTCCATTCCACATGTGACCAATGAGGCACCACCACAAGCTCAGGAATAACTATTGGCTCTATTCTCAGATGTGGATAAAACAGGTGTGTGTGTGTGTGTGTGTGTGTGTGTGAGAGAGAGAGAGAGAGAGAGAGAGAGAGAGAGAGAGAGAGAGAGAGAGAGAGAGAGAGAAGAGAGAGAGAGAGAGAGAGAGAGAGAGAGAGATGACAATTGTGGCACTGGCTCCATGCCTTGTCCCCAGTGCATGAGGGTAGGGCATCTCTTAACAATGCCAGGTCTACTGGAGGAAAGGTAGCTGATGTCTACAGACGTCAGGCTCTGGGCACACAAGCAGGAGTGCCACCCAAGGCGTCTCCCTGCAAGGGCTGTCAGGCCAGACTTTAGCCTCGCAGCTGTTCCCGAGGCTGGGCGTAGCCCTCTTCAGTACAGCTCCATCAGAAGAGTTCTGAGAGGAACCCAACCTGGACTATTTCAGTAACTCCCTCTTTGGGGGGGTTTCCATGGAGACTGACAGCAAAGAGCGAACCTGGATGTAAAGACCATAGATGCTCACTAGAAAGAGAGGAAGCCCGAGGGGAAATACTTACAATGATAAGGGGTGTGGGTCAAGTCAAGTTCCTTTTTCTACTTGTATTGGCTTTGTTTGAGGGAGAATGAGAAAGAATGGATGGGCGCAAGTGCTACAGTGCATGTGTGAAGACAGAGGACAACCTGAGAGTTGGTGCCCTCTTTCTACCTCGTAGGTCTTGGGGATCAAACCTAGCCTGTCAGGCTTGGCAGCAAGTGTCTTTACCTTCCTGAGCCATTTCTACAGCCCAGCCCACGTTATTGTTCAAAACCCTTCCCATTCTATCCGTTTACCCATTCACCCATTCTCAAATTAGCATCCTTTCTGAGTCCTTGACTTACAGTCACAAAAGGGAGCCTCAAACGTGAAATCAGAGACAGCAGCCCTTTCCCAGTGTACCAGCAGTCAGTGACCTCAGAGGGCGGGCTGAGCTGCCCCTTTAGGAAGTCCGTTACTCTGCTCCCTTGATGTCTTATTTTTAATGAATCCCAGGTTGATAGTGGAAGAACCAGTGATCCCCCAACAACCTCTCCAACCGAGGCAGGAGCCTTGGAACGCAGGGGTTAAAAGTGGCTGACTCATCAGAGGTCTCTGAGCTGGGCCCAAGCTGATTCAAAGGCCTGCTACTCCCAGGCTGCCCCTCCCTTCTGAGCCCATGGGCCTCCTCCAGCCTTCTGTTTCCAGTCATTCATAAAGCCTGGATTCCTTCTCTGCCTTTGTAGTCCAGGAGAGCTTACTGGAGAAGTGGGGGTCCTCACCAGGACATCAAAGAAAACAATGGTGGCTCCCCAAAACCTGTGTCAGAGAAGCCAACCAAGGTTAGCCAGGACTGTCCTACTGTCCTGGTTGTAACATTTACATGAACATTCGTGAACACAACAGCTGGCGGACATAAATGCTCAATGCAAATGCTGGGGGCGGAGTTGGTTTTGCTGTTGCCTTTTTTTTTTTTTTTTTTTTTTAAATCCTTAGCTTCAAGCTATTTAGAGCAGGCAAATGTTTTGCTATTTTCTTTTTTCAATTCCTAAAGTCACTGTATAGGACACGGGGCCCAAGATTAGAGATTCGAGGATGGGGCCCAAAAGTATTAAGATGAGGTGAAAATCTAAAGAGAGCAAGGAGTGTGCGTTCAAAACCCAGTCTAGGAACGGTGACTGAGAGAAGGCGGGTCTCTGGGAAAGACAGGCAGGGCCAGCCAAGAAGTTTGCCTGGAAAGTGGAAATATGGGGCTGTGGTTTGGCCTTTCAGCCTGGTTCACAGAACCAGAAACAAGATAAAGGGGGTGGGGGGGGGGGACAGAGGTACAAAGGAAACAAGTTGGAACCTCATTATGCACCACTGAGGTCTGTGTGGAGGACATGCTGTCCACTGACACAGGATGTCAGAATGTAGAAGCCATACACCCTGATGAGGACAGGGACCTTCAGGACTGAGTCAGGGTTAGAATGGAGCACAGTCCACGCCAATGACCACCATGCAGATCTCTCTTGCTGCCTCCCAGAGAAGAACCCTGGCCTGGAGCCTCCGCCCTGTCCCTGAGCTTTAGCCACTTCGCACTTAGGTCCATGGGGTCACCGGGTGACCCAGGTGGTGCCTGATTTTCCATTGCACACTCCTGGGAGGGTGAGTCAACAAACAAAAGGACTTGTGCTAACAGCCCAATGCATGCAGACATGGCTTACCAAGGACAAGTTGTGAGAAATGTTTTTGGTTTTTATTTCTCTCTTAAGAAATGGCTTGGTAGCTGAAGGAAGAGAGAGAGAGAGAGAGAGAGAGAGAGAGAGAGAGAGAAAGGGAGGGAGGGAGGGAGGGAGGGAGGGAGGGAAGTGAGGCTCATGAGAAAACAGACTTCTGCCCACAGGAACAAAAGGCTCCAGGGCTCATTGCTCCATCAACAGAGAGCTCAGACTGCAAAGTCTCATCAAATCCAAGACTTTGGTGCAGGGATATCTGGTTTCAGATTTTAAATAGTTTCTTAACTGCATCCAAGTCAATTAAATGTGAAATTTTAACAATATAAATCGTGTGTGATTTGCCTCCATCAAGAGTAAATATTAAAATACATTAATTTGCTTAAATATGCAAACACACACAGAGAGAGAGAGAGAGAGAGAGAGAGAGAGAGAGAGAGAGAGAGAGAGAGGGAGAGAGGGAGAGAGAGACTCTGCTGTCTTAACCCCCAGTACCTGTGAATGTGACCTTATTTGGTCACATAGACATAAACAAGATGAGGTCATTAGTTAGTGTGGACACTAACCCAAGATGACAGATACCTTTGTAAGAGGGGAAACCCCCACATGAAGACAGACACAGAAGGCAGACACCAGTGGCATCAGATACAGGCTGCAGTGAAAAAGTTAGAGGCAAGGAATACTACGGAGTACCAGGTGCACTAGAAGCTAAAAAGAGGCAAAGATGGGTTCTACCCAGACTCTCAGACACACGTTGCTGATGTCCTAGGCCACCAATTTAAGGACTTTGTCAAACAACCCAAAGAAATTAATTCTAAGTGGATTTGCATTTCCATAGCCATATGAGACATTAGTTTGGTGAGCAGTGTGCCCTTAGATACTTCCATGAATGGGAGCAACAACAAAAAGCCATCCTGGAATGGAAACTTTGCCATGTTTCATCCACTCATGAATAAGGTTAGAGAAGGTTTAGCTTTAGAACTTTCCACCAAAATTTATCAATTTAGCACACATTCATTTATTCATTCATCCATCCATTCATTCGCTCAACAAACATCCAGTGAGCACCTACCAGCATTCAGCATTCTCCTAGGCACTGGAAACACATGGATGAACTAGAGAAGCCCCTGATTCGGCAACGCTCATGTTTTGGTCAAGAAGGTGATAACAAAAACAAAAATAGAAGAAGGAAAAACAAAAAAACAGCAAAAGCAGAGGCAAATGCTTCCAAACAAAGTAAGGCAAAGCAGTTGTTAATAAACTAATCCAGGAGTGTCTGCTACAGAAAAATGGTTGTTCTGAAGGTTGACATTCTATAATGATGCTATGGAGTGGGTATGGGGAAGCATTCACCAAAGAACAAAGTTGGATGGATGGACCTCCTCCTGTTGAAGAAATAGCAGGAAGACAGAGGAAAGAGGAAGAGAGAGGCAGAGGAGACTGGAGAACCAGCACACGGCTGGGAGCATGGTTTACACCACACAGTAGGGATGCAGAAGGAATCTGAGCAGAAGCGAAGGGGAAATGCTCAGCCTGACCACCAAGCACAGGATGGAAGCCAGAAGGAAAATGGATCAGTCAGGATATTATTAAAAACAATCCGGGCAACAGGTACCAGTGGTTTGGACTGAAAGGGCAGCAGTGTTGATGGTGTGGTCAGACTCTAGATGTATTCTATTCCAAGGACTTGCTGATGGATTAAGCGTGAAGAACTGAAGAGGAACTTCATCCTGAACAAGTACATCCACTTTAGAAAAGGATCATATGTTTGGGCTACTGGGTATCCAGCTTCAGAGTCCCTTTCAGGTACTAGGACCCTACCTTTATAAGTAAAGCCGGATCATGTCTGGTTATCGTCTCTAAAGGGGTTAGTTAGGAAGCTATGGGTGAAGACTGTAAAATCCCATCCTATGAACACTGTGATCTAAAGCCAGCACTTAGTGCTGGAGAAACAGAGTGGGTGTGGTAGAGAACGCAGTTAGTCTGAGAGGTCTAACGTCCATGCCTTTCTGCAGACCCTATGATCTCAGTGACACCCAACCCTCTGGTGCTCTCTTTAAAACCCGGTCACATACCTACTCAAGATTTATAACTGCCCAGCAGTACTCGGCGGGCCACCCAGCTTTGTCAGACAAGCTCTGAAAAGCCCAGACAGCTATTTTTGTCCCCTTCCAAATATGGGCATAGTATTTACTGCACGAAGATTAGGCGAGGTAATATATGTGAAAAAGCCATACGGTAACTTTTCAATCAATGATCTGTTATCTTCCCCATTATCCTTCCTCTGGTTGCTTCCAGCACCACAATTGCACCTCTCTTCTCTTCTACCTCAGGGTCACATGTAAGCGTGCCCTTTGTCTATGAGGGGACATAAGGAGGAAGTCATCCTGGCAAGAGACAAGAACCCCCAGTACCAGACCTTGCCAGTCTCCAGTTTGTGATTTGGGTGAGTCCCTCACTTCTTAGGAACTCTCTTTCAGCTTTTCTGTACTTGATTAGAGGATCTCCAAGATGCTATTGGCCACAAAAATATATATTCTTTCAGAACCAGAAGGTGCCAACAAGGCCTCTAATATTCTAGAAGCCTTAGATAGCATTCTTGGACTTGAAGTCCCTCGGCATACAAGTGGACATTTCTTCCTCATGGCCTAAAATCTGGGTCAAATGCTGTATTTTAGAATTCTGGAAGATTTTATTCACAGCAGCCCCACCCCCCAACTGACTCATTCAGTGTACAGAAGAGGCATGCCTGTACCATGCTCTGTTTCACACCCAGATCACTGGTGTCCTGGAGGTGACCTTGGCATCCAGCTTCGCAATTCTGGGGTATCCCTGCCCAGCTCTCCATGGTATACCAGGCAGTTGTGGTGTGAAAAGTTCTGTCAACCAGTCTCGGTAAGAAGGCAAATCAGTTTTTCTGTTCATGGAAGGTTGTTTGTCAACATTTATTAAAGTCAGAGACAGGAATGGTAGTACACAGAATACCAGCACCTTGGAGGTAAAGGTGGGGCATCATGAGTTCGAGAATAACCTCATTAAAAAGGAAGTTCAAGAACAGCCTAGGTTAAAGGAGACCGTGTCTCAAAAAATAAAATAATAAAATCAGCCCCCCAAGTGCTGGGATTTAAAGTTACTAATCCTAGCTGTTTTTAAAAACAGCAATTTTCAAGTAGAAGACACACTGTTGAAAACTCTAGTCACCGTGTTGTCCTTAGATCTCTCCTTTTTCCTTCTGTTCTGTATAGGTCAGAGTTCAGGTCAGCCTGGTCCACAGAATGAGTTCCAGGACAGCCAAGGTTACACACAGAGACCATATCTCAAAAAAGTAAAACAAAAGAAGATAAAATAGGTAAATAAGCAGCTTACGTTTCTCACCAGGAATAAGCGGTAACTGTGTGAGCGAATTCATGCGTTCTTTAGCTTGATCTAGCCATTTCCCAATGTTTGCATTTCAAAATTATGTTACACACCAGATACAAAATTTGTATTTGTGAATTAATGGTACATAATAGAAGAGAATGAAGGAAACTAAACTTTGACCAGCCTATTCCCAAGGCCTTCTGGAACCACTCAGGGCAAAGTGTGCTCTGCTCTCAAGGGTAGAATTCCCAAATTGTGAGACTCGGCCACTCCCCAACCTCTGGTTGAGATGCTCAGATACACTCCTCACAAACACTTGGAGAAAGAGATTAATCTGGGAGAGTTAACACCAGAGTTTATAACGTTGTCGGGAGAGCTCACACACCAGATGTTCTGCCTCTAAGAATTTCATCAGCAAAGAGGGTTGACGACAGGGACTTATAAAGTGGCTCCTGAGTGAGCTTTCTGCCAGCCTCCTGGAACTTTCTTCTAGAGCAACGTTTCAAACCTCATTCAAACCTCAGGACTTCTCACTTCACAAGGAATCTTTGCATGGAGTTCACTGAGAAGGTAAAGGAAAAACTTCTCTAGTAAGAGATGACAGAAAAGGAGAGAAACCAGAAAAAAAAAAAAAAAAACCTCTTCTGCTCCTTCCCTCACTCCATGGCCTCTGAGATACCAGGATGAAGGCCTACAGATAAGGTGACTCGTTCAGTCCCCGACCAAGTTGGCATAAAAGTCCATAAAACCATGACGTGACGTAAGTTCTTAACCACAGGCTTGCAGCTCTTTTCCTGAGAAATCTTCCCACAGAAAAGGAAGTTGCATGTAGCAAAAGTTAAAGTCAGCACACACATGTGATAACTGTACTTATGGGCGGGGGGGGGGGGTCTGAGAGAATTCACCAGCTTTCTGACTGTGAGCACTGTCAAAGCTGGCACAAATTGGGAGCCAAACCGGGACAAACCAAACTTTCTCATGGTGAGCATGTCTGTACCTCACTGTTCTCACTGACCGGCCAGGGAAAGATATGTCGGGGTGGTGGGAGTCTTCTGTAGAAATGTGATGTCTAAAAACTTGGTTTGCTTTGTGGGGGGGGGGGGTTGGTTTGTTTTGCTTTGTTTTTCAGAGATGCTACCAAATACATGAGAGGCAGAACGGATCAGGGCGTACTGACCAGTCCATTGACCTCAAGAGTGACATGTCCTATTTGACCACAAAACATCTGGTGCCAAGGCAGAAGGATCTTAAGGGCCAGATGTTGGGTGGAACTAAAGTAAAGCACTTGATGTGGTGGGACAGCTCTGCTCATTCCAAGGCACCTCTGGTTCCCTGCACAGGATCACACCAGTCAGAGTTCCAGCAGGCACCGGGGATAGCTCACATGTCCCTGCCCCTAACTTAGCCGCTGTTGACAGCCGATTGCTTCTGAGGAATGGAGAGTCGGTTTTCTTCAAGGATGTGGTCCCTGGTAGGTGGACCCTACTCCAGTGCCTGGTCCCACATCCGTGAGTATAAAGACAGCACAGGTGGGACACCAGGTTATAGAACAACAGAGAGAGAAAGAGAAGGAAGGGGATGGATCTGGGAGGAGTTGGGGGGAGCGAATGGGGGAGAGTGATCATAATAAATAATACCAAAATATATAAAAAAATAACTAATAGAAATATATTTGGAAATATCTGAACCATTTTGAACCAGAAATAACAAAAAATTTAAAAGTAAAGATTGTTACAAAATTCCTCAGTTCTTTTGTTTGTATATTTGTTTGTTTGTTTTAAAGATTTTTTGGGGGGTTTATTTCATGTATGTGAGTGCACTGTTGCTGTCTTCAGACACACCAGAAGAGGGCATCAGATCTCATTACAGATAGTTGTGAGCCACCATGTAGTTGCTGGGAATTGAACTCAGGACCTCTGGAAGAGCAGCCAGTGCTCTTAACCACTGAGCCATCTCTCCAACCCTGCTTGTTTGTTTTTGATTTTTGTTTGTTTATTCGTTTGCTTTTTGTTTTGGAGCAAAGTTTCTCTGTGTAGCCCTGGCTGTCTTAGAACATGTTCTGCAGACCAGGCTGGCTTCGAACTCACAGAGATCTGCCTGCCTCTGCTTCCCTAGTGCTGAGCTTAAAGGCGTACGCCACCACCGCCAGGCTTTATCTCAATTCTTTATCTAGCGGTAGGAAACTCTACCGCTGAAATGTGTCTATACGATAGAACACTGGTTGAACCTCCACAGTCTGGAGGAGGTGGCTCTGCTTCCAGGGTAAGATCTCACTGCAGTAGGATGGAATGACCCCAGTGAGTTCTTGGAATCACTGACACAAGCAACAACCCAGATGAAAGATAAGGGCATCCCAAGTGAGAGACGCCAGACTTAAAAGGCTACGTACACACTGTGCTTTCTTCTCTGTGGGATTCTATAAAAACAGATCTTTGGGGACAGGAGGCAGAGCAGTGGTTGCCAGGGACCAGAAGGGGGAAGAGAAGATTTACAAAGAAGCTGGAGAGAACTTCTTGGAGTACCGAAAGTACTCTCTGTCTTCATATGGCTTTGTTACTTTGACCAAAATACTGAGTTGCACACAGAGGATGCTGAACCCCGTGGTACAAAAGCTATACTTCAATGATAAATGACACTCTTTTTTTAAAAACTTCTTTATTTTCACGTGTGTGTGTGTGTGTGTGTGTGTGTGTGTGTGTGTGTGTGTGTGTCTACATGAGTTTATGTGCAGCATGGGCACCCAAGAACTGGAGTTACAGGTGGTTGGGAACTGTCTCCTTTTAAAGAATACATTCATTTTAATTTATGTGTACAAGTATTTTGACTGTATGTATGGATGGATGGATGGATGGATGGATGGATGGATGGATGCAATGCCCAAGAAGGTTGGAAGAAAGTGTCAGGTCCCCTAAAATTGAAGTTCCAGGCAATTGGGAACCAACTATGTGGGTGCTGGGATCTGAACCCAATTCCTCTGCAACAAGCGCTCTTAACTGCTAGCAAGATCTCTAGACCCCAAGCCTAGCCCCTTAAAAGAAGTAGAAGTTTTCTGGGGACACGGTGTTCCTGGAGAGAAAGGTAAGCTTTATCATTATTCTATCATTAGTCTCAAGTTCCAATAAATTCTGGTAGTTTCCAAAGAAAAGAAGCCCTGGGCAGCATCATCACCAGATCCTAGGTTATATCCACTAGTAGCCTGAGTTTGCAGTAGGCACATGACCCTTTCCACTTTGGGAGAAGGGAGAGGAGGAGGTGGTGAGATATAGCAGGCCACTCTGTGGACAGCACAGAAGCTAAGGACAAGCCAAGTGGTTTATCCCTGAAGCTGCTCAGTCACACACACACACACACACACACACACACACACACACCTCTTGCCCATTTAATTATCTGTCTGCTGAATCATGACTGTGGTTTCTGTGGGCATGCTTCCTGGCTGTTTCTGCCAACAAGGGCAGGATTCATACAGCTGGAGGAGATGATAAACAGAGAGCCAAGGATGGTGGGGAGCTTCAACGGAGGAGTTTGTGTCAGGACACTCTAGAGTCGCATTCAGATCCCCCTCCTCACTCCAATTCCTCTTGTCCCAACGGATGATCTTCCGAGGACATAAATACACTTCTCACCTTTGCCCTTGCGCTCAAGAACTTGAAGGGAAAAACAGAAAAGACTGTTCCAGTGACTCCTCCAGAGATAGGGAAAAGGAGACAGACACTTCAGAGGACACCCTGTGAAGGACAACAGTTCGAAGGTACAAAGGGCTAAGGGTGTGGTCTAGTAGTGAAGCACATTTAGTGTGCACAAAACCCTGGGTTCCATTCTCAGCAAAACACACACACACTCATACACACTCACACACTCATACACATACACACAGACACTAATTCATACATACACTCACACAAAGACTCACACTCATTCACACACTCATACACAATCATATACACACATATATGCACACACACTCATGTACACTCACATACATACACTCACACAAACACACACTCACATACATATACTCACTCACAGAGATACACACAGAGAGAGATTCATACTCACACACAGACACAAACACACACAGATATACACTCTTACATAGAGACAAACATTCACATACACAGAGACACACTCACATATACTCACTCACAGATAGACACACACTCACACACATACACAGAGTTCAGGTAGAACACCTGAGGCTACGGATGTGTAAATATTGGATTTCTTCACGTAAAGAGACATCACCTCTAGGTGCCTTTTTATACTATCCCCTACATAATTTTTTTGTTGCCTGTGTGCCAAGCAAAATAGAGAATTAGACAATTTGCTCTCCCTGTAGAGACTGAAGTCTTGTGTGTAGGTTTTACCACCTTCTCTATGCAAAGTTGAGACTCGGGAAAAAATGAATGTGTGGACATGTCTCCTCCTGGGTCTTCTCTGTAGATTCTTGCAGGACCAAAGGGGCTGAAATAGGCCAAGCTACCAGAGAGGAATGAGCTGAAGTAAGAGACTGTGAGGGCTGACTTTTCAGCTGGGAGTCTGGAACTCACTAATGCATAGAGCAGCAACAGCTTGGCCGGCAGCCCATAGTAGACAGCTTAGTGGCAACGGAGATCACCATGCATGGAACACAGGACTCACCATGCATGGAACACAGGACTCACCATGCATGGAACACAGGACTCACCATGCATGGAACACAGGACTCACCATGCATGGAACACAGGACTCACCATGCATGGAACACAGGACTCACCATGCATGGAACACAGGACTCACCATGCATGGAACACAGGACTCACCATGCATGGAACACGGGACTCACCATGCATGGAACACGGGACTCACCATGCATGGAACACAGGACTCACCATGCATGGAACACGGGACTCACCATGCATGGAACACGGGACTCACCATGCATGGAACACAGGACTCACCATGCATGGAACACTTCATCTGAACCTTTGTCTCATCTAGTCTGTAGATAGACAGATACTTCTTTTACAGGGTGCTCTAAACTCCTCTGTTCCTCATCAGGACCCTACATCCTCTCAGAGGGAGTCTGAGGCTAGCTTACTACAAGCTCTCACCTCTCTAGATTATTCCAGTCACAACGAACCTGTGAACAGATATCCGAAAGGCTTCGTTGTTTGTTTCGGTATGTGTATAAATGTGTACATGCATGCACATGTACATACATGCTCATGCACAATTGTCCCTGGGCAGAGACCAAAAGACAACCTTGAGTGTCATTTCTCAAAAATATCACTTTTTTTTTAAAAAGGGATCTTTTTCTATGCTGAGCTTCCCAGGCTAGCTAACTAGTGAGCCCAGGAATCCATCTGTCTGTCTCCCCCACCCCCAGCACTGGAATTACAAGCACACCACTACAGCAAGCTTTTTTAATAGGTTCCGGAGGACAGAATACAGATCCTCCTACTATCCCAGCCCCACCTCCTCTGCCCCGCCCCCATCGCCACTAAAGGGTCTTTAAGCCCAGGGTCCTGGGATCCTACGTGGAGCACTGCTAACCAACCAGGTGGGGAGAGAGTGAGAAACCGAAATAGCAGATACACTTCATCTTCAATGGAGCTGAACCGTGCCCTGCGCTGTCTATGCACTGCCGACTCATTACTTTCTTCTCAAACTACAGCTGATGGGGGGCAGGGGGACGGTGATGGTGGTGGTGATGATGTGACGATGACACTCAGAGGTCAACTCGGAAGTTATAGATACAAACAAGCGACAAAATGTTTCAAATATAATCTAAAGAAGATGGCCGAGAGGAACTGGAAGTTGCCTAACACAGAGATTAGCGAGCTGCCTTTTGTGCAGTGTGTCTGTTGTCTGTGAATACACTCTTCACACTGTACCAAGCATGGCCTGCCATTACATGCCAATTAAAACTTGAGAAGTAGAAGACTGTAAAAGGTTTGAAATTCATGAAAGTTGGCCTGTTAGCAACATCAGCTTTCCCAGTGATTTCCCCATTCCCCATCAATGGCTATCAGCAGCTGACAGAGCCTCTAATATCTCCAGGACAGAATGTTGGAGACGCTGGTTCCTGTTCTGCGGTCACCACGCTTATTCAATGCAAGCTAAAGACCACAATTTTCAGCTTTCAGTTGGAAGCTTCAGCAACCGAGACAATGGTCAGTTCCCCACTGAAACCCTGCCCCACGTCTGTACCATCGTAAAAGGGCATTGAGGGCAGCCACCAAGGTATCTTTTTAGATTGCTTAACCTCAAAGTCAGCTTTAAAAAGTTTACCTTTAACAAATATCCCAAACGGGTCTGGAAACTTAGCTCAATTCATAAAGTGCTTGCCTGTCATGAGGAGGCCCTGGGTTCAACTTCCTGCAACATATATGCCCTTCGTGGTGCTTACATATCCATGATCCCAGACTCATCAGTGGAGACCCAGGGGAGTCTCGAGTTCAAGGTCTCCCTGACCACACGGAGGGTGGAGTATCTTAAAATATGTGAGACCGTATTACACACGTGCATGCGCGCGCGCGCGCGCGAACACACACACACACACACACACACACACACACACACACACACCTGGAGGGTTTTCTTGCTCCAGCTGACCTAGAACCAGTTTCCTCACCTCCAGCAACATCACCTCCCGCTCCCCTAGGGCTCTGCGGACAGGATCACTCCCTGCAGCCCTGGTGAGCCTGAAAGCTGACAATCCAGGCAGCTGATGGTGTGGGACGCAAGCGGGAGAGATAAAGCCAGCCCCAAGGACCTCAGTGCTCACTCCCAGCACACAGTCAGGGAGTGCTGGGTGAGAGGTCTGTCCCAGAAGGGACAGAGCCCGAATCCTGCTCCTCCTTAACGAGTGAGCGGCCAGAAGAACAAACTGGAGGAAATAAAGGCGCGGCACTCGGAGAACGGGGCAACCCAGAGCGCACACCCACCCAAGCAGGTGAGCCTCATCCTTCTGCCAGCGCACTGGGACAGCCCAGCCGAGCCCCATCTTGCCCCTGCTCCCCGGACCAAGCCAGGGTCTCCGCTACCGGTGATGCGCCCTCGAGACCAGCGGAGGAAGGATCCGCCCCCCGCAGCTCAGCTTCTCAACCCCAGCTCCCACAGTCCCACTGCAGTGCGGCGCACCCACCGCGCTCACCTCCGACGACAACGCCCGCCAGCGCCCCCAGCGCCAGGAGAGCGGCCCAGAGCTGTCCCGGCTGCCGCGCTCGCATCCTGTCCGCCGCCCTTCACGCCGCGCGCGCGCCACGGCGAGCCTGGCACCCACGGCTGCTTTTCCTGCCCAGGGAGGGGAGGGAAGAGGAGGGGAGGGGACGAGGTGGGTGGGACACAGCGGGGCGGGCCGAGGGTTGACGCTCCCTCCCTCCAGAGCCCGCCTGGACCCTGCCCTAGGCTGCGAGTGTGATGGGGAAACTCATCGCGCCTCTCTCCAGAAGCTTCCCCAGTCCTCCGCCCACAAGGACCCGCCCTCGTTCACTAGAGAACCGCGCCCCGGGGGTCGTGTGTGCATCTGGGTCCCACGTGTCTGTGCCTGGGTGCTTGATTTAAAAAAAAAATAGTAGCCATGGGCCACTTCCTGGACTCTGCTAGTCCCACCTCCGCAGAGACAACAACGGGGCTATTCCACTTACCAGGCTCACTTTGCTTTCCTCCAGTTTTCCTTCATCCCCTCAGTCACTCAGCGAGTTAACAGGCAGCTGTCAAATGCTTTCCTTCCATGCAGCCCCTTGGCAAGACCACACCTGCAGCTTGTGTTGGGAAAGATGGATCCCTACAGAGCCTCGGTCAATAAATGCTTGCTTGCATGTAGCAGGTATCTGACAACTATTTCAAAATAGTCAGTGTGCTGCCTCCAAACTCAAGTTCACAAGGTTTGTGGTATTTTCCTCAGAGATTGCTTGCCTGCCGTCCTGTCCCCTACGCTAGTTTCCTTGGGTCCTTCCCACCAGAGAGGAAACCTCTAGAAATGCAAAAGGTGAAAAATGCTGGAGCTGAAGAGGAGATCATAGGAAGTCGCTGGGCCTGTGCATCTTGATGTAAGAATGGTAGTGTTGTTTAAAAAGAAAGAAAGAAAGAAAGAAAGAAAGAAAGAAAGAAAGAAAGAAAGAAAGAAAGAAAGAAAGAAAGAAAGAAAGAAAGAAAGAAAGAAAGGAAGAAAAGAAAGAAAATAAAAAGAAAAAAGAAAAGATTAAAACTAGGACTGGCGATGTGCAATTGGAAGAGCACTTGCCCAGCAAGCACTAGGCACTACATAAAACAGTGTGTGACGCCCATAATCCCAGCGCTCAGGCAGGAGGAGCAGAAGTATCTCACCGTTCTTGAGTACATAGGGAGTTCAAAGCCAGCCTGAGCTACGGCAGACCCTGGAAGAAGGGTGTGGAAAGAAGGGAGACCTGACACCGGGCCATGATTCATTACCCAGCCTTAGCCCAAGAGATTCTTGTCACTCCTAAATGTTCCATGCCTTTCCATCTGACTGACCTTCCTTCCTCTTTCCGTTTGGAAAATTCCACTTTTCAAAACATTTCAAATGTCATCTCTTCCATGCCATCTTGTCTGATGTTCCTCCTCCTCCTTCATCCTCGTCCTTCTGAGGCGGACTCTTCTTCCTCAGACCTCTCACACGCCAGGATAGTATATTATTCTTTGTAACAGGTATGAACTTATAACTGTATAAATTCATGGAGACAATGTATTTTCTACGGTGCTATGACCTAGTGTTTTATTACTATACACGGTGACTCACAGCAGAGCATGCCTCAGTCCCGGCACTTGAGGTTAAGGCAGGAGGATGACAAGTTTGAATACACCCTAGGCTACATAACAGGAAAGCATCCCAAGCAAACTAATAGTAATAGTGAGGCTAGGGAGATGTCTTAGAGTAAGAGTGTTTGCTGGACCAACATGAGGACCTGGGTTCAAATCCCCAGCAACCACATAAAAATCTGAGCATGGACATATGCTGGCCTGTAACCCCAGTGCAACGGGAGGAAAAGCAAAGACTGGAGGCTCCCTGGCAGCAAGCTCAGCTCCAGGCTCGGTGAGAGACCCTGTCTTGAGAAAATACAGCATAATATGGCAGAGAAGAACACCTCACCACTCATGTTCTCCTCTGACCTCCACATGTATGTGCAACCGTATACATAAGCCTACACCACACACACACACACACCACACACTCATGTACACATACACACAAAACAGCAATTCATAATTTAGGTTTTTTTTTTTTAATAGCTATTCACTCTTAAATAAGGAGAGCAAGAGATTCATCCACCTATCTACCTCCTCTGGTTCTCTTTACTCCATTCTGTAGTTCTGAGTCTCAGTCTAGAATCATTTCTCTTCATCCTGAAGAACATGTTAAGTTAGCAACTCATGGGGCTGGAGAAATGGTTCAGAGTTTAAGGGCACTGCCTGCTCTTCTAGAGGACCCAGGTTCAAATCACCCTCATGGCAGCTCACAATTATATGCAACTCCAGTTCCAGGGGATCTGATATCCTTATCCAGACACATGCAGGTAAAATATCAATACACATAAACTTAATAGATTGTTTTTTAAGTTTAGCAATTGTTACCACTATCCTTAAACACATATGCTAAACTTCTGAACATTTCACCGTGGTTTTAGTGATATTTCTCATAAGTAACTTTATAAATTGTCAGAGGTTTTCCCTCCATCCCTTACTATGTCCCTTTTTTTAGGTTAATTGTATTTGGGGGGTGGGTATATGTGGTGTTTTCAGGTACATACATGCCGTGGTACACATGGAGGTCTAAGACAACGTGGGATCCAGGAATGGAACTCAGATCCTCAAGTTGGCTTAACTAACACTTCTACCCGTGAGTCATCTCACTGGCCCTCCTCCTAGTGTTAAAGTTTGAGTCTCTCTCAACAGAGAAGGACCTGAAGCAGCCAGTCACATTGTGACAGGAGACCAGGGAGAAAAGAGACTTAGACCTGGGTGAAACTGAGCTATTACCTTCCAAGGTTCTCCTCCACAGCCAGGTCTCGCCTTTTTGCATTCCAAACCTCAAAGCTGTACCACCAACTGGGGACCAGTTATCAGAACAAATGACCCTCTAGGGGACATGTGTTCAAGCTGTAACAAAGACATCCCACTGTGTGCTGACCCCACTGTGTGCTGACCCCACTGTGTGCTGACCCCACTGTGTGCTGACCCCACAGTTTCTGCTGAAGCTTATTATTTTCCCTGTTCCTTTCCCTATCTTTTTGTTCTAGCTGCCCCGTCCCCACTTTAACCTTTCATTTCAAAATTCGTTCTGGTTGATTTTGTAGTTACAGAGCACTAAGTTCCCTTCTGTCCCCCCCCAGCTTTTCCTAATGTCCACATCTTGTATTGATTGCTGAATCATAGTTACCAAACAAAAAAATCGTTGATTCAGTACTATGAACCGATCCTGTCACAGAGAGTGACCTGCGGTGCTTTTCCCATGACCCCATTTCTGACCCAGGCTTTCCGTTGTGTTTATTCACCGTGCCTCCCAACTCTCCTTCAACCCATGATATTTTCACATTCATTCTTTTTAAACACCATCCCTGCTTGGAAAACAAAAGGGATGGTGTCTAAGAGTTCACAGGACCTTAGGCAGAGATGCAGACATCGCCTTAGCCTGCACGCAGCCTAGCATCCTTCTGTAACTGCCTCCTCTCCCAACCTGAAACCCTGAGGGAGCAAGGGCAGTTCCTGGTTCTCATATTCCAGCCTGTGATGTGCTTCCTGGATACAGATGAATAGATAGGGGTGTGTGTACACCATGAGCTCAGCCAGTTGGAGCCCGTTTCCAGAATCCTGAACTGAGGGACACCCAGAGTTCACTGTCAAGGTCTGTGCGGGCCAGCTTGGGAGCTGCAAGTTTCCTGAAGGCTGAGGCCAGGAAAGCCATTTGAAACAGAGTGCAGGAGAATGCTGGCCAAAGTCTAAGCTCTTGCTCAGTCTCAGGTGGAGACTAATCATTCCCCGTTAAAGGCTAGAAAGCATCCAGGAAGTTAGAATAGGAAGTCACTATTTTTTCTTTCTTTCATTTTCTATCACACATATGTGAAAAGTCAAGGCCAATTGTTTTATGGTTTGTCTCCTGTTTTCCCATGAGTGAGTCATTTTTGGCAAGAATACCACACACACACACACACACACACACACACACACACACACACACACACACACACAAAGGTCAAAACATGCCTTAAGAGCACAAGATGTTAATGTCTTATTACTTACATGGTTGACTTTGATGGTACTGTTATGGTAGTGTATCCCAGGTTTGCACACTACAAAGCCACCATTTTTCTCTGTAATTAACGCAGATTTCATAAGAGGTATTTTAATTCTGAGTCTGAAGGTCTGAGCTTTGTCCCCAGGCCCCACATGGTAGAGAGAAAGAACAGACTCCAGCAGGATAGCTTCTGACCTTCAAGCACATACACACAAACTACCAACTTATGAAATGTAACTTAAAGAATGAAAGAGCCCTGATGGGTGTACAGCAAAATTAGTGGGTTTTCAGGCTGTGCAGCAGGCGTGGCTACCTACTGAGTCATCTCTCCATTTTCCACCCTTGTCTCTAACTGCACCACTTGCTGCTCTGTATTTAACATGCCTTTCCAACTTCCTTCAGACGCTATTAATTAATACTCTACATGAAGAAGAGCTGTCCTGATTCTGTTTCTAAAATTTATTGGTTCATGTCACTACGAACTCATCTCCCAGTTTGTTTGTTTGTTTGTTTTCTTCCTGACTACTTTTATATTTTTTTCCTTCCTCTTCGATTTGTTTTAAGCCACTTCACTCAATGGTGACTAGGATTTTCTTTTTGCATTCAACTGTTTGGGTTCTGGAGGAGATAGTTAGATATAACTGGTTTGTTTTCATGGTACATATTAGAAACTTTTAGCCATCATTTCTTCAAACAACTTTCTCTCTTTTCCTAGGGAAACTCCAAGTAACGTGTTCGAGATTAAGTGATATCTTACATGCTGGGAAGGCTTGGCTTTTGTTCTGGTTTTTGACGCTGGAGACAGACCCCAATGTCTCACAGTCCCCCAGCAGCTGCTCTACCCCTGAGCACACCCCCGTGTCTTTCATCCATTAATCATTTCTTGTCTTGTACGCTATTCCACTGATCTCTTCTTGTGACCTCTAACCCTTTCTTTTGCCTCTCATAAGTGTCCTGAGCTTATCTGGGGAGAATTTTCATTTTAGACATTGTACATTTATTTTTTTTACTCTATTTTTTTTTTTTACTGTAAAATTTCCTGTTGGTTTCCTCTTTGCTTTTGGTTTCTCTCTTCAGATTCCTTATTTCTTCAACTGCCATGTCCCCCTATTCCTTCTTAAGTTCATGAGTCTGTTCATAACAGGGCTAGAGAGATGGCTCAGCGGCTAAGAGCACTTGACTGTTTTTCCAGAGGTCCTGAGTTCAATTCCCAGCAACCACAACATTACAGGTGGCTCACAACCATCTGTAATGGGATCTGATGCCCTCTTCTGGTGTGTCTAAGGACAGCTACAGTGTACTTATAGGGTAATACACTTATAGTACACTACAGTGTAATAAACAGATAAATCTTTTAAAAAAAATAATATATTAGCATGCCTACCTTGGTTACCATGGTAGCATTTTTTTTCTTCATGTGTATAATGTAAATATCCATGTGTAGGTGGGGTGTTTTTTGTTTGTTTGTTTGTTTGTTTGTTTGGTAGAAAGCAATGTTCTGGATTGGGAACACTGTTGCCATGGCAACAGGTCAGCCAATTCTACTTGTTTGGTTTATGTTGATTAATGTGGAGCATCTCCTTATGCACATGTTTACCATTTATAGCTCTTCTGGAGCTGGTTATTCACTCTAGAGCATGAGCTTTTAGGGAAGTCACCTAAGGGAGAGCTCACCTTCTGGTTAGGCTGACTTCCCCCTCCCCCGCAACATATCCAAGCATTGGGCAGCAGCCTCCAGTGTCTGCTAAGCTCTCGGTTGCACTATGAAAGCCATAGAGACTCTTCTGGAAACATATACATCCCCCATATGCCCATGCATCCCATCACTCGACCAGAAGACCCAATTCCACATCAATTGCTGCCAGGGTACTTCTGAGGGCATCCCTCCCCTTAGCTTCCTCATCTCTAAAGAGGGTCCACCTCAGACCACATCCTCAGCGATCGAGGAACTTCTGCTCAGTGGCCCAGCAAGCGCTTCTCTTGATCTCCAGGTCTTCAATCCAGAAAGACCCTCAAGGCAGAAAGCCTGAGGAATAAAGATCACTTTGTCTGCTTCCCTCCTTCCAGGAACTACAGTGTTACCCAAGGAACCGCACTGTTACCCTTCATATAGTTCAGAACTGAAAAGCATCTCCTCACTGTTACTTACTGTAGGGGATCAATTCCATCTCAGTTGCCGTCAGGACTAGAAGCTGAAATTCTGTCTGTATTTACTCCTCCTTGACCAGTACTTAGCGTATAGATGCTGTGAGGGCAGGGACTTGTCTTCCCAGCCCCAGGCAACCTCTGTATAAATAAAAGAATCTATATCCCTCCCCCCCCCCCCTTTATTGTCTTTCACCACAGTACTTGATAGTTGATCTTAACAATTGAGAGGCCAAAGATATGGCCCAGCATTAGATAAGAGCACCTGCCTCCAACCTGAGTTCAAGCCCTAGGACCCACGTGATAGAGGGTTGTCCTTCACACACACAAACATGACACATGTGTGCCCCCTGCACACAATAAATAGATAAAATGTAATAAGAAATCAAAGTAATCTTAACAATCTATTTGTCCCAATACCGATACTGGAGAACAGCGTGTCTATCCGAGATGTAACCCAGTCAGCACACAGGACCAGAGAAGAGCATCCAGCAGGTGGAAGACTCTATACAAGATGCACTAGAGAAGTAAGAGTCACATAATACAGTCCCTTCCCCAGCCCAGGCTGACACCACAATAGAGCTCCACCACAGCCTCAAATCCAGCCCCACAGAGGCCGCAGTCCTGTTCAGGACCTTGCTGTTGCTGCTATACATTGGAAGAAACATGGTTATGGCCATATCTTGGACTTCCTATGTCCAAAGATCACAGTTAATCCCTTTATACAAAGAATCAGAGGTTCTACATTTAGGTCCTCTACCTACTAGAGGAATATGCTACTTTGTTGCCATGAGACATTACAGTATCAGGAACCTGAGACAAATAATCAAATTGCAACTACAGTCAAGAAGCAGGGAGCTAATTAACTTCTCCTCAGCTCACCTGCTCCTCTATATTCAGTCTAGGATCCTAGCCCAGAGAATAGTGCCAGCCACAGTTAAAGTGGATCTTCCCATGTCTATTAACTTAATGTAGAAACCCCTCATGGCCATGCCCACAGACTTGTCTCCATGGCAACTCTAAATCCCATAAAGATGACAATCAACCTTAACCATTGCAGGATTTTGAAAAGGTCTTTATATTTTTCTTTACCCTTTCCCCCCTCTGTTTGTAAAATTAATAGTTTCCTGTGCTTTCCCCCTAATATTTATCTCACACACACACACACACACACACACACACACACACACACACACACACACACACCCTACCCCAACCCACACTCAAGGATACTTGGTTCTGGGAGACCACGGTTAGAAAAAAACCCTTTAACCTACAAAGCACAGAGGAACTGTGTTCTCACTGTTAGTATTTGTGGAGAGATTACAGACCTCTTGGTGAAAAGCCACTCCTCTGGTTGAGGAGACTGTGATGTAGCTCACTGGCCCGAAGGCTTCTCTTCCTACATGTTTGGCAGAGGACCTCCTTCTGTCTATTGAAATGACCCATCTGTCCCTTGGCTTGTAGAAGAATGGGCTTTTCAGAGTTCACACTGATTATTTTTTAAATGGCATAATTTAGAATTTCTGTGTTCTGGAAGCTGTCTTCGAAAGTACTCTTGGAAGTGACCAAGGAAATTGGGAGGAATGAACTTGGCCTTATCACTCAACAGCCAATCACTTGTCCCTATTAGGCAGTGTTTGCCATGGGCCAGATGGCTCCCAGGATGCTAAGGAAGCAATGGCAAAGAGCCCTGGGAAATCAGGCTGAGAGAAACTTCCCAGTCATGAAGCCCACCCTTCCTCTGCTGTGAAGAAAGTAAGAACCCTAGAACTTGCCATCCCAGCCTCACATATACATGACTGCCTTGTCACACCTGTACTGAAGCCCACAAGGACATCACAGGATGACCCATGCCATGTCCTCAGAACAACCTGTAAACCTTCCCCAGTTAACCCCCAAGATGAGAGGTAGCTCCAAATTTGCCCTGATGCCAAATTCCTGTTCTGGTACCTCTCTAAAAGTCCCTAGTTTCTATTCCAGGGCCTTGTTCTAGTAAAAGGGAATCTGCTGCCAAGCTCTCAACATGCGTTGTAGACTTCTTAGGCATTTCTTACTCATCTGCTGAGGAGACAACTTGGTACAATGGCTCAGCAAGCAAGGGCACTTGTAAACCAAGCCTGATGATCTTTGACCCTCGAGGTCTCCATGGAGAAAGAATCTGACCTTCACACCTAAGCTGTGACACACACACATACACACACATAAATAAATAAATAAATAAATAAATAAATAAATAAATAACATAACTTTTTTATTTAAAAAAAAGAAATTAGTTGAAGATAGCCAGAATTTTAATCTCAGTATCACAATTTACCTTGATAAGTTGCCTAACTGTGCTAAACTTCTGTTTCTTCCTTTGTAAAATGTAACTGAAATAAAAGTCATCTAGCTCTCAGTAGCTGACATGTAATAAGTATTCGACCCATTTGTGCTTGTGACGGTTTTGATGTGGCCTAACTGTGCCTCCACCAGAGGTTTATGTTCACTGGGAGGCAGTATGGGCCTTGAAATGGAGCCTAACGTTAGGTCTTAAGTCCCTGGAGGCATGAGATGCTTTACATGTGCCCAGCCCACCAGGTCTTCTAAGATTCCCTTGGTGTTTCTTCCTAAGAAAGTTATTATTAAAAAGGCGGGGTTGGCCAACCCATGCTCTTCTTCCCCTGAAGATGTTCTGCTTCCCCCAACATGCACCTCTCCTTGGTCTGCCATCTGCCACAGGGTCCTCTAGAACTGAGCTAATGCTTTTGACACCATGCCTTTGTACCTCTATAGCTATGAGGCACATAAATGTTTTCCCCATACAACTTAGGCAACCTGGCTATTTTCTTATACAGATGAAGAGCTACTCAGTCTGGGCTCTCCAGTTGCTTTATTGCTATCACCTATCAGCTAAACTGAATGAAGGGATGCTTTAAGCTACGCCACTGTCACTGCTGGACAAACTGAATGAAAATCTGGGCCAGGTCCTCTGCCCATGCTAAACCTTGAGATGGCCCAGTGGTTATTTCCTGCCTTTAAATCGTGCCACTAAGATAAGGCCCTTCATCCTAAGCACTGGAGAACTTATCTCTTCTGAACCCAGGGAGATTTGGTTTTTTGTGTTTTTTTTGTTTTTTGGGTTTTTTTTTTTTTTTTTTTTTTTTTTTTTCCTTTTTTTAACCTGCAGAGTTTCCAGAGTTTTGTGAATCCCTCCAATTGGCAAAAGCTTGGGCATCTATGTTGCTAGGAAAGTGATCACCAATTACTCAAATGGGTCTGTGACCTCAGGGGTTCAGAACAAATTCAGAGGATGGATCTTGGAGTCTAGAGCTCTGTGCTATGGAAGGCCTCTCTCTAGCCACTGGCCACTGTATATCCACTCCTTTTTACTGTTCTACAGCCTCTCTGAGGAGCAGGACCTAGTCAGTGACTCCCCGAGTTCCTTGACACCGTTTCTCCAAGAGTAGTTTCCAAAGCTAGGGCTCAAGTGCACTTCACTGAGCATATGCAGGTCACAAAATGTGGTCTCCAACCCCACAGAAAAGGGGGGTGAAGGGAGTTAGCTCCACAGGTCTCCAGGCAAAGGAACGACCTCTCCCATCATTCAGGCCTACTTTCCCTCACCATGAGAAGCTCCTGACCCAGGCCCTCCAGAGTTTTGCTGAAGAGTAGGAACTAAACATTGAGAGCACCCACCATATTTGGCATTAAATATTCCTCATAATAGCCCATCCTGTATAAATGGAAACTGAGCGTTGAAGGTATGAAAAGATATTTATAATGTTAAGTATCATTCTATTATCTATCTACAAAGGTATTTTTGCAGTATTAGGGACTAGACACTATGCTGAACATCTTCTTCCACATATGTTTTGTTTTCAGTGAACACAAAATAGACACAAGAATCCTGACTTTACATGAGCAAAAATAGAGTGTCAGAGAGATGGGTAATTTAGCTTAAGAGCACCCAGGTAGTTAGTGGGTAAAGATGGGATTAAAAACAGGTCTGTCTGACTTAGCACTGACCCTACAACTCACTGTTTCCTTTATTGTAAATATGGTACAAGGTGCCAGACACCCTTAACTGTTTCAAGTTAACATTTCGAGTTGGTGGGGAAAGCTCCCATCTTTTGGCTAAAACGCCCTTGGATATCTTGTTTTCTGAGATAAAACTGAGAAGCCCACAAAAAAAAAAAAAAAAAAAAAAAAAAAAGAGCCCAAGCCAAGTTCAGGAATTCTGTATCACTGGCCCTAGGAGTTCCACCCTTCCACCCCCACGGACTGCTCTATTTCTAGGTCCTGACCATTTCCTGTCTTGGCTATTACAAGAAGTCACCAGCCCTGCCTGGCTTAATTCTGATAGGGCACCAAAAACCCCCAGGCTTTAGACCAAGACCTCTGTGAGACAGAACCCCACCCCCACCCCCCTGGGATTCAGCTTTTTCCCTGAAAAGCTGACCACGAGTAGGGTGACTGTGAGCACGGAACAGAATCCACCACAGCAGCATGCCTCTCACTGTTTCCAACCGGGAAAAAGCCAGTAGTCATCAGCCCTGACCTGAAAACCATGAGGAAGTCCCAGGAAGGAAGAGAAGGAAAGAGCCCACCCTTTCTTCTCTCCAGGCAGAAGGACACCCCTGCCTCACTACCCTCCTTTGTCTACAGCTTCTCTTTATGCCTGTGTACCATAGCTCTCCCACACTCAGAGGACTGTACTCCTGACACAACCCCAGGGCTGTAGCCACCTGTCTTCCTTACCCTGCTTCTTAGATTCTTCCTCTGGTCCTTCGTATCTGGACCCTCACATACACCCCATCAGTTTCACCCCATCAGTGCACAGAGGATTCCACAGAGTAAACCTTCAGACCCAGAATACCCTAAGTCAATGGAGCCTCAGTTTCTGAAGTCAACGGAGGTAAGGGGACAATTTGGAGTCCTCAGTTCTTCCCCTTCACCATATGGGGCCTGGGGATTGAACTTGGGTCATCAGGCTTGGCAGCAAGCACCTTTAACCTCAGCCATCTCAGCAGCCCAAGACATATGTTATTAATTACAATGTTTCTCCTGTGCATAAAACGTTTTCCATTTTTATAAAAACACAATAGCTTGTGGAAAACAAAGACTTTAAATATTTTTCTAACATCATTCCTAGTATGTATCCAATTAGTATAACTTTGGATTGGATTGTGTTCGAATGTTTAATTTTAAAATTTGCAGTTTGAGTTGCTGCCTTGCCTTTTATTTAAGACTCATTAAAGGAGGATTAAAGAGGCAGCTCAGCCAGTGGAGTGCTTGCCTAACACAGGCAAGGCCCTGGGTGTGGTGACACATACACTTCCAATCTTAGCACTTGGGACACAGAGGCAGGAGGATCAGAGTTGAAAGTCAGCTTTGGCTATGTATGATGAATTCAAAGGACCCCGGCTCTCTTCATGGATGTGGCTCCAGGGAGGCTGCCCACAGTCCAGCAGACAGCCCTATGCACATGCTGACAGCACTAAAGGAAATCCCATGGGTCGTTCTGAGATGGGAGAGTTCAGAAATATGGAAGGGAAGAGTGAGAGGGAAGGTTTGGCAAAGAATTCGAAGGGAAGGAGATAGGAAGTGAGTTTGATCGAAACATTATATGCACGCATGAAATTCTCCATCGGTTTAAAAAAAAAACTGTTAAATGAATTTGGGGTAGAGATCAGAGCAATTTCTGAAATGACCCTGAATTTTGCTACCATGGCATACAATGTGTTTCTGTAAATTGAATTGTGTCCTCTGTATGGGTGTCTTTCGCAGTGACGGCTGTAAATTCCAAGTATCAAACATCTCTGGAAACCAATGAAGATGGTCTAGATTTGTTTTCTTAATTAAATGCTTAGACATGATTAATTCTCCATCTAAAAGTAACCAAGTAACCCATCTTTTACACGCAAATCGGCTTTTATCTTTAGTCAAGATGGCAAAGGACTGTTTTAAAATACATTTCATCATGATTCCCCGTGGATGCTGAGAATCAAACCAGGATCCTCTGCAAGAACAGCAAGTGTTCCTAACCACTGGGCCGTCTCGCCAGCCCAGCCCAGTTTCCTTTCATAGTGCCTGTCTTACAACATCTGTCTTCTACTTGGTACATTTTACATGTGTTGTGCATAAGATCTGACTCTGCTTCCATTCTAGACTTAATATTTCTTTAGGGCAAGAATTTGATGCTATTCGAGTATATATTAAGAAAATACACACACACAACAACAACAACAATAACTCAAAGTCCAGGCAAAATATCAGCCAGCCATCATTGTGAGAAATCAGACTCTAGCATATATTACAAAGGCTCCATTCTAATTCAAGGGCAAGGAGAGATTATGATATAGCATGATAAGCAAGGCTCTGGCTTTTATTTCCAGGAGAAGAAGGGGTGAGAAAATTTAATCCTAATTAAAACAATATCAATGATAAAATACCTCAAATAAATAGCAAGCTAATGCATGAATCTCACCACATTCTAACTAGTGACAGGGCTTTTTATGCTAGACTTGGTCCTTCTTTTCATTTTTTTAAATCTGGGCTTTATTTATTCTTTATTCTGTGCATGTGGGTGTTTTGCCTGCATGTACATTTGTGTACCACATGTGTGCCTGGCACATGTGGAGGTCAGGAGAGCATTGGATCTCTTGGAACTAGAGTTACAGACAGTTGTGAGCAACCTCCTGGGTGTTGGGAATCAAACCTGCGTCCTCTTAGCAGCTGAGCCATCTCTCTGGCCTCCACCCCTTCTTGCAGAAGCTCAGGGGAGCTGAGTTGAGAGCTGGTATGGGTGGGGATAGAACAAAGAAGGAACAGGCCACCATATGAGACTCCTTTGATGCCCCAGGCCTGAGAAGGTGAAATTAGACAAGACCAGCCAGACTCAGCAGCTAGCTCACCATGTTCTTTCACACCAAGTCTCCCAAGAAATACAGAAACATTTAACTCCCTGTCCCTACATCAGCTCAGTGACACCATGATACATCTGTCACCAACAGGTCATACCATATCTGATGTAGGCAAATGCAAAATGACTAAGCTTCTTTGCAAGTAGAGGCTGGAGAGATGCAAGTAGAGGCTCAAACGTTAAGAGTACATACAGCTGCTGCTGAGGACCACAGTTCTATTCCCAGCTGAATGGCTTAAAACCAACTACAACTCTAGCTCCAGGGGATCCAATGCCTCTGGCCTCTGCAGACACCTCCACTCGCGTACACAAACCTACACAGAGACACACTCATGTGCATAATTAAAGAAAAAAAATCTTTGGCCAGGTGATGGTGGTACACACCTTTAATCCCAGCACTTGGGAGGTAAAGGCAGGTGAATCGATGAGTTTGAAGCCAGCCTGGTCTACAGAGTGAGTTCCAGGACAGCAAAGGGCTACACAAAGAAACCTTGAAAACCCAAACAAATAAATCAATAAATCTTTCCAAGTGCATATACTCTTTTGCATGTGACCAAATGTTTATGAGACGGAAATTATCCTTGTTTGACACTGGATCCCATCCTAAAGAAAAGCTAAACCAGTAGAAGAAAGTGCATTGTAAGTGTTGAGTGCCAAGAAGACAGGGAGGGAATGCACCCGTGGTCCTCTGAATGATAAAAGAAAATTGGAACCATGACTTCAATAGTATGGGAGTCTGCATCCAGATGAGGGGCACATGCCCTACACAGATCCAGAAAGTTCTGGGAAGAGCTCCAGAGGGCATGGGGCATGGTAATGAACCCATGTAATTCTAAGAGTCAGGAAGAAGCAGAGCAGGAACATGCTGACTCTGTGGTGAAACAACCCCAGAGCAGATAGATGCAGAGGAGTTCGGTGAGAATGCTCCCGTTGCCAGAAGTGGGACCACAGGAGAAAGAGCAGCAACTGCCTCTATAAACCAAAGTGAGCCCCCAAGGAAGGGCAAGGGTCAGGGGTCAGGGGTCAAGGGGTGGAAATAAAGCATGTTCTGGGAAAAATGAGAAGAGCTGTTGTCAAGTTCATGGTGGCCTGGGAGGAAGAGTGGCCTGGCCAGATGCGATGTCAAAACATCCAGCAAGAAGATAAACAGAATCCCACAAAGGCTCCAACAGCACTTCTTGACCTTTTATGGCTCTCTGACCTCCCCCCTCCCCGGAAAATATGATAGCAAAGTACAAAGCCTGTTCTTGGAAAAGGAGTACACACAAGCCCGCAGGAGTCTTTTATGGTGAAGAATTCCTGTTTCTGTCACACAAGGAATGAGCGGTACTCGGCGGGGAAATTCTAACAATGTAGTTTGCAAACAATTAGTGAAGGAAGCAAGTGAGTCTGACAGGCTGAAGGAAGAGTTCTGTGGCATTCTCTCATACGTCAGGACAGGTGCAGCTAAGTGCTCCTTATAGACCTGGAGTTATGACAAGGAGCTGGCAAATAAAACCTTAGGAGACCTGAGTTCAAAATGGAATTCCAACACAATATTAAAGTCTGGGTGTTAGCTCGGGCAGGAAAGAGCCTGCCACACAAGGGTAAGGATCTGAGTTTGGATCCTCAGAATCCATATAGAAATTGGCATAGGATGGTCAGTGCCTGTAACCTCAGTACTGGGGTGGGGGAAGGGAAGCAGATACAGAAACAAGTGGAATCCTGAAGCTTGTTGGGCAGCCAACCTAGCCAAATAAATGAGCTTCCAGTTCAGTGAAACACCACACACACCAAGAAAGTGGCAAACATGACTTCCCAATATCTAGAATCAGAGTGGGGCCTTAGTTTCATCTTTCCCAACAAGAAAATTAATAAATAACATTCGCACAGTAAATATGGAAATGCATCACTTGGATGGAAATGAGACCCATGGTAGCACAAATTGGAAAGCAAGCTGCTATATTGTGTGCACTCAGGTATGTTGGCCTGGAAGCAGTCTGGACTGCAGTGCTTGCCTTAGAAAAGAGTAACTTGGGCTGGGAACATGGCCCAGCGGTTAAGAGCACTGACTGTTCTTCCAGAGGTCCTGAGTTCGATTCCCAGCAAGCTGTGTTATAGGGATTTTAAGGAAGGGCAACAAAAGCAGGCAAGGGGAGTGGATCTTCCCCAGCCTGTCCTCTGAAGTCTCTTCTTCCCTCCTGAATGGCTGCACATCCCTGAGCACACATCTCTTCCCACCCTCCCCCAGTCCCTTTTCCTTTCCATCTCCTTACCCGTCTCAAGTCCTGTTTTCAGAAACTTTTCCTCATTCTTCACTCTTTCTTCTCTCTTTTTAACCAAATCTTAAAATTCAAGGCAGTGAAGTTCTTGCTTTACAAACAAGCAAATGAACAAGAACCTTAGGATGGAACCTAAGGCATTGTACATGTGAGGCTGGCAGTTTACTTCTGAGTTATCCCTTGTGTGTATGTTGATTGATTGATTGATTGATTGATAGTGAGTCACATGGAACTTACTATGTAGCCAAGGATGACCATGAACCTCTGCTACTCCTATTTTCAGAGAGCTGGGATTACATGGGTTGGCCACCATGCCTGACTTTCTTTTTACTGTTTTTACTCCTTCTCAGACAGCATCTTGCCAACTAAATTGCCAGACTGGCCTCCTGCCTCAGCTTCCTTGTCAATCTGAATGTTTGCCATGCCTATTTCATGAAGCCCTCCCTCTTTCTCCTCCTCCACCTTTCCTTATCCTCCCCTCCTTCTTCTCCTTTTTCTCTTCTTCTTTCTCCTCCTCTTCTTCCTCCTCCTTTTCCTCCTCCTCTTTCTTCTTTTCCTCTGATCTCTTGTTCTAGACCCCACTCCTCCCTCAATCCTTAGAAACAATCTATTTTGTCTTCTAACATAGATTTACTTCATATATATATATATATATATATATATATATATATATATATATATATGTACATATATATATACATAATTTTCTTTAGGTAGAGTATAAATTTATGAAAAGAGAAACCATGAGTGACTTTGTTCCCTAAAGAATCTACTAGTGTGCATTCACAATTATTTTTGAATGAGTTTGAGATGGTGAGATCTCACCACTTAAGGTTCAAAGCACTTATACACAAGATTATTTTTATCCAACATAAACATGTGGAGCTGAGTTCAAATCTCTAGCACCCATATACAAAAACATATCCAGCAGCCTACCTCTGTTCTAGTTAGGGCTACTGTTGCTGTGATGAAGCACTATGTCCAAAAGTAAACTGGGAAGGAAAGGGTTTATTTGGCTTACACTTACATCATAGTCCACCAGGAAGGAAGTCAAGACAGGAACTCAAACAGGGCAGGAACATGGAGGCAGAAGCTGATGCAGAGACGGTGGAGGAGGGCTGCTTGCTGGTGTGTTTGCTCATCATTGTTTTCTCAGCCTGCTTTCTTCTAGAACCCAGGACCACCAGCCCAGAGACAGCACTACCCACAATGGGCTGGGCCATTCCCCATCAATCCCTAATTAAGGAAATGCCTATAGGCTTGCTCTAAATGGAGGCATTTTCTCAGCTGAGGCTCCCTTCTCCCCCTTCTCCAGCTTGTGTCGAGTTAACATAAAACTAGCCAGCACTGTCTGTAATCCCTCCACAGAGGTAGAGAGAAACAGGTCCCTGAGCTCACTCTCCAGCTAGTCATACAAATCAATGAGCTCCAGGTTCAGTGCGAGGTCCAGCCTCAAAAGAATGAATGAATGAGTGAATGAATGAGTGAATAAGGTTGAGGGCAAGCAAGATAGTTCATTAGTGAAGAGTGTCAGCTACTCTTCCACAGGACCTGAGTTCAATTTCCTGCACTGATATCAGCAGCTCACAACTAAACACACACACACACACACACACACACACACACACAAAATTAGTTAACTACTCATAAGAAAAAAAGTTTTAAAGATGACACAGTCTGCCTCTTTACCTTACAAGCTATGGAACCAAGGCAAAATAGGAACATGGTTTAGGAACCAAACTGGGCCATGCCAGGAATCCATATTTCCACAACAATGTCCTCTCTGTGACCTGCATTGCAAAACCTTGTAATGAAGCTTGCAGGCTAATGGCTGTGCTTCTTTTAAAATAAACACACTCTCCATTTGTCTGAAGGCCCAAAGATAAGCTAAGTGACTTCTGAAGTTTCTTCCAGCCCAGGCCAAGAACTTCAGACACACTTGGGCCTCCTAGTGGAAGCACACTGTTGCAACTCCGCCATCTACCGGTGACAACTGAACATGGCACCTCCAGCCATCACCAACACACTATTGCCTTAAATGACCAAAGTCTTTGTAGGATGCCAAGCACAGGGTGGCACTGTGCTGCTAAGCACTGCCTCGGGTGACTAGAAATCTAATAGGTCTCTAGTTCTGACATCTCCAGCCATCTCAACCTAGTGACTCTGTTACAGAGAACAAGCTGAGGGTTCTGTTTAAGGGGAAAGCATTAAAGAAGGGGCAAGCCTGAGTTGTATCTCAAAGGGTTAGAATAATTTTAATGTTGCTGCCCTGTGATCAGCCAGGTAAGATGCACCCCCCTCTGCAATGGTAGCAAATCTGAGACCGGCTCCACAAAAGGAAATTCATGTTTGATACAGTAAAACTGGCCAAAAACCCTCAGCTGGGGAGATTAGAGGCCCTGATGAGGAAGCTGCAACTCTTGTGCTAAGTGGCTGTGATATGCATGCTTCTGTTGACTTTCTCTGCTACTGTGCAAGCCAGGATTCTGTGCCTAGGGAATGATGCCACTCTCGGTGGGTGGGTCATCACACCTCAATTAATACAATCAAGATACTCACACACAGACAAGCCCACAGGCCAACCTAATTAGATAATCCCTCACTGAGACTACCTTCTCCTGTGATTCTAAATTGTGTCATGCTGTCAATTACCACCAACCCAGAAATATTTGAGCTTCTTGTTGTTGTTGTTGATGATGATGATCATCATCATGATGGGAACAGCACCGTAGATGCTAGACAAGAGCTGACCGCTGAGCTGTGTTCCCAGCCATTACTATCTCTATTGTATTTGAATATTCTTGAATGGGGACAATAGCTCCCACCTCCTGGGCTGCTGGGAACAACTATGATCTTCTCAGCACAGGGACAGGCACACAGTAGGTATTCAGGACATTGATGGTGTTTTTTACTATCACTCTGAAATTTGCCTTTGTCCTCAAAGGTCCCTATTTCATGGTCTCATCATCTCTAACATCTGCTCTCCTCAAATTCTTCCCACGGGTAGCAGAGACTATGGGCCGGATCAGGGGCTTGGTACTGAGTTGGGGAAGAAGGCAGGAGCATCATTGGGAGGGGAGTGCCAGGCCTGCTCCGAGGCAGGCTCTGTTCACTGTCTCCAACTCATTCCCTCTGATGCTGGGGAGGTTGGGGAGGCTTTCCAGAAAGCTGTAGTTTCTCTCCAACCTGGAGCAGACAGCTCCATGGAAACCTGTCCTGAGAGCTTTGTTTGCCATCTTACGTGGCAGAGAGGGGCCTTCAGGGCCTTCCTCACAGCAACTGCCCTGTCTCCCATCACTTCCTATCAACTCATAGCAGGGCCAGAGCCTGCCTTACATCAACCCCATTGAGGCAAAAGAACAGGAATCTCCTCTTCCATCTTCACGACTCCCCGCTACCACTACAAAGGAAACACACTGGTCACGGCAGTTCCCAAAGAGTAGGAAATGCTCCTGAGCTTTTTCCTCAGTGGACAAGATGGCAGAGAAACAACAAGCATCTCAGATCAGCAGAATAGCTCATACACGTGGAGACAGTATACAAGGGACTTAAGTTCCTGAGGCTATGCACAGGATGGCAAGGACACCAGCCCTGGACCTCAGTGAAAGGAAACCAGGGAATGCACTTCCTTTTATTATATATAAGTACACTGTAGCTGTCTTCCGACACACCAGAAGAGGGCATCAGATCCCATTACAGATGGTTGTGAGCCACCATGTGGTTGTTGGGAATTGAACTCAGGACCTCTGGAAGAGCAGTCAGTGCTCTTAACCACTGAGCCATCTCTCCAGCCTTGTTGTTTGTTTTTTAGAGGCTTTACGGATTTATTTACTTTTTTCCTTTGGTTTTGTTTGTTTATGAAACAGGGTCTTTCTATGTAGCCCTGGCTTTTCTTGAACTCACTATGTAGACTAGACTGGCCTTGAACTCACTGAGATCCACCTGCCTCTGCCTCCCAAGTGCTGGTATTAAAGGTGTGTGCTAGCATATCGTACTTATTTACGTGTATGAGTATTTTGCTTGGTCATTTGTCTGTGCACTGTGTGTGTGTATGTGTGTGTGTGTGTGTGTGTGTGTGTGTGTGTGTGTGTGTGTTATGGATGGTTGTGAGCCGCCATATGGGTGGTAGGACCTGAATTAGTTTTTTTTGCAAGAGCAGCCAGTGCTCCAGAACAAGCCAGGATGAAACAGGTACCAAAAGGGGGAGGGGGGAACATGCTCTGTCAGGACAATGCAGTGGACTGTTCCTCAGCTCTAAAAGGAATGGCAATTTTGACACAAAATACAACATGGATGACACAGAATGGAAAGGACAGTCACTGAGTGACAATCGCTGCATGCGCTCATTTTATCTAGAGTAAATTAAATAATCAAGTCACAAACGCAGAACACAGAGTGCTGATTGACTGGGGTGGGGGCAGGACCAATAAGTACTCCTGGGGAAGTTCCCAGAGCCCTTTGCATGCTGGGCAAGTGCTCTACCTCTGAGCTACATCTCCACTTCATATAAATAGTCTTTTTCCTTTTTAAGATTATGTGTCTCTGTGTGTGTGTATGTATGTATGTGTGTGTACCATGTGTGTGAAGGTGACCTCAGAGGCCAAAGACAGCATTGGACTCCCTGAGGCTAAAGTTACAAATGCTTGTGAACCCTGGGAGTTGGGTGCTGGGAACCAAACTCACGGTCCTTGGGATGAGCATCGAGCAAGCACTCTCTCGACAATGAAACCATCCAGCTTTATTTACAGTGTGACTATTTATAACATGGTTGAATCGATTTTTAAAATGGTTATTATGCTAAAGTCTGTATTCTAGGTGTTTTAAAGTGCTGGGGACCTAACAGAGGCTCTCACCCATACTAAGCAAGCGTTAAGCTAAAATCACTAGTAAAGATGACAGGATCTTCCTGCCTTCACCTCCCCACCACTGGGATTACAGAGGTGTCTCCAGTCCTGGGGCTATTTAAAGAAGGGGAAGGAGAGAAAGAAGCAAATACTTTGTGAAGGATCCTGACAGCCCCAAGGGGTCCTACTTCCCACCCAGGGGTGACAGGGTAGGAAAGGAGCTTTATGGTCCTTCCAGATGCCTGTTCTTCAAAGGCCTCTGGCTCAAGTGTCCGATGTCTCTACTTCTAGATAGATCCTGAACCTTCTGACCCTTTCTCCCAGATCCAAATAATTTCTCAAGCACACAGGCCTCAGACACAAATTAACTCCATTAATTAAGGTTTGAAAACACCAACAACTGAGGGATTGATGAGACACCGTGTTAGGGCTCTTTATTCACAGGGAAGGTTGTGGGTCTGAGAAGCCGGTGTGAGTCCAATACTTCGTAACAGCCACCACGGATCTCTTGCTTACTCACGAAAGGCCAAGCACCTGAAAGACAGTGTCAGATGAACAGAGCATGTCAGCCCCTCCATCCCATGCCCTCACTACAGCTATCTCACTAGGAGAGAGCTACACCAAGGGGCTGAAGGAAAGACGCATAAGCCAGGAGCTTCAACCTGGGGCAGTGCTGCAGCCCAGGCCTGAAAGACCTAGGTAGAGACACGGGGGTATAAGAGCAAAGGTCCAAACAGGACTTGGTCTGGTTCTTCTTGTTGCTGTTTGTTTGGTTTTTTGGGGAGGGTTGTTTTTTTAATGCCAGCTTGAGTTATATGGCTGTAAGCAAGTCTGATGGGTTTTGTCTTATTTTTGTTTTGTTTTTTTTTTTATTAATGATTGATGTGGAAATGCCCAGTCCACTTGAGAGAATGGTACCTCAGGACACCCCGAATTGTGTAAGAAGCAAGCTGAGAAAGCTACAAGGACAAGCCAGTTTGCAGAGTCCCTCCATGGCCTCTGTCTCAATTCCTGCCTCTAGCTTCCTGAACTGAGTTCCTGCCCTGGCTTCCCACTACTTTGAGGACTGTGACCTGAGACTTATAAGCTGATTAACCCTGTCCTTGCCAGGCTATTTGTCATGGTGTTTATCACAGCAATAGAAACCTTACCTCAGAGGAGACAGGAGCAAGAGGTTGTACAGAAAAGGAAAGAAGGTTGGAGACACCATCAAGCCCGGGGCTCCCTTCCTATCTTGGCCCCACATCCCAGGCGTAAGATTTCCAGGGCATGTGGTACTGTCTGTCCATAAGCCCCAAAGGACCTTGAGGAAGAGGTAGAACTCACCTTGGAGAAATACGCTTCACCCGGACATGATGTGCTTGACAAAGGCTAGGGAAAGAAGAGAAGAATCAGCCACACACGAGTGTTCCCTGGGGTCTGCCCTCCTCTCCACTTGAGCTGCTTCCTGTTCCCACACTTCCAACCTTGCCATGCCTTTTCTGCAGGTGGAAGCTCTCTTATTAGAGGGTTGGTGGAGAAGGCAGAAGAGCAAAAGAAACTGAACTCTGCCGTGTCCCCTCTGTGCTGACGTTAGACAGATGGCATGAACGGCATCATCACTGCAGACCCCCACAACCTCCAGGAAGGTGTCAGCATGCCCATTCCCCATCTGAGAAGACTGAGGCTCAGAGACAGCAAGTGACTTGTTCTAAGTCACATGGATGGTTTACCACAGAGCTGTCTCCCAAACCCAGACTCCTGGGCCAACGAGATAGGTCTGTGGGTAAAATCCCTTGTTATAAAGCCTCACAACCTGAGTTGAGTCCCCAGGAACCAATGGCAGAAGGAAATATTGATCTCTGAAAAGTATCTTCTGGTCTCTGAATACACGTGTGCACCCATACCCACACCCATTACCTATGTACACACACTATAATAAATATATTTTTATATTTTATATGTTTTAATGTCCTTTCCATTATATCAGATATTCACTCCCAAGAGGGTAAAAAACAGCATCCAGTTAGAATCTGCCACAACCCGTCTGTGACACACATTCTGCTCCTCTGGGCTGGCTCATCCCATTCCATGCCGCTCCTTTCCCCTGGGCACCCCAGAAAGCAAGAAAGGACTTTACCTTCATAGTTGATGCAGCCATTGGCATCCTCCTGCCCAGACAACAGCTGCTCCACCTCTGCCTCGCTCATCTTCTCTCCTGAGAGTGTGGAAACGGAGTTTTAATGGCAAGTGGCAGGAAAGGGGAACAGAAACCGAAGCACTCGGAAAGGCTCAAAGCCCGTCCTAAGTCTGAGAAACGGTTAGTGTCAAGCCTCAGTGAAGGCTCTGGAAGGTGGGGTCAAGGATCTTCAGGCACGCTCTGAAGCCTCTCCCCAATGCCCACAGCACAGTGGTGATGGTAAGAACCCCCAAGCCCATGCCAGATCTCGGGAGTCACCCCTGCTCTGCCAAATGCTCTCCTCTCCCAGCCCCTGGTCCTTGCTGGGCAAACCCAGTTCCTGAGTAGGTGGGGGCGGAGTCCTATAGAGTCCGGGAAAACAAACCCTAGATTAGGATTTGCCAGATGCAGGGACCCGTAGATACATCCCACCATATGCCCAGACATTCTCATGCAGCTTTCACGCCTGCCCTGCGGACATACCCAGGGTGGCAAGGACGTGCCGAAGCTCGGCACCCATGACCGTGCCGTTGCTTTCTTTGTCAAAGACCCGCAGACCCTCCACGAAGTCCTCATAGGTGCCTTGCTCTTTGTTGCGGGAGATGTGCTGCAGGATGGGCAGGAACATCTCGAAGTCCAGTGTCTTGGAATTCATCTCTTCCAAAGGGCGTGAGGGCAGACAGAGACGGCCACATAAGTAGATGCTCAGGGATAGAGAGGGCCAAGAGGTCTCTTCCCAGCCCCAGCGCAGGCTCCAACTGCTTCTGGGTGGGACGCTCCACCAATGACGGGCAGAGTCATGGAGATAAGCCAACAGCATTGAAAAGAACAAACATCCTATAACTGTTATGGCTCCGGTCATTAGACCATTCTGTATGGGTGCTGAAATCAATCACGTTTAGACACTGACCTTCAGGCTTGGGTTTGCCCAAAACACGCAGCACCTCTGCGTTGGTGGGATTCTGGCCCAGGGCCCGCAGCACATCCCCACACTGCCCATAGGTGATCTTCATCTCTCCAGTTGGAGTCCGGTCAAACAATGAAAAGGCCTCTTTGAATTCTGTAGAGACACCCAGCTATAGCTCACTGCCCCCCAAAGAACGCGGAGGGTGTGGTTTGCACGGTAAAAGGATGAAACCCATTCTTTCAGTCACTGTCCTTGGAACGCTCCAACCCCACCTTCTAACAACCAAAGCCACCTGGGGATGCCACCACCCATCCAACACTGGTCTTTGGCTCTCCTCTCTCCTTCAGTGATAATGGGCTTAGATTATTTCCCTCTTCCTCCTCGTCCCACACCCTTCCCTGGTAAATCTCTGACTAGAAAACCGTGGAAAAGTGAGAACATCCCTGACTGAAGTCGTTTTCAGTTTCGCCTTGCCTAGGAGTGTAGGGAAGCCAGGCTGGATCCCAGTTTCCTCTTGCTCTCCCTATTATCCCTGTCACCCTGAGAGTCCCCAAGAGGTGGCAGGATGTGGAGACAGTCTGCAAAGTGATAACAACCTGTGATAAGTACAGCCTGTCCCCAGCTTCATAGCCAAACAAGGTAACATTGGGGCCACAGTTAAATCATACCAGACCTGCCACTTAGCCTCTGGTAGCCTTTGGTAAATCGACACCTCTGTGTGTTCTCTGCTTCTTAGCTTTAAGTACGGGCCACCTACATGGGATGGCAAAGGTGCCTGCCAAGTGTGTGCATCACAGAAGAGGTGACAGACCAAGATGGCTCTCATATCTTCCTGCCTCTGGAGCTAGCTCTGTAAAAAGCAGACCTGCATTTTAAAGGGTGCAGAGGCCAAATTAAGGCACCCCTGGGCCTTTTTTTTTTTCTTTTAAAGATTTATTTTATTATATATAGCTGTCTTCAGACACCTGTAGAGGAAGGCATCAGATCCCATTACAGATGGTTGTGAGCCACCATGTGGTTGCTGGGAATTGAACTCAGGACCTCTGGAAGAGCAGCCAGTGCTCTTAACCACTGAGCCATCTCTCCAGCCCCACCCCTGGGCTCTTTGTAAATAGCCTTAATTCCACAACTATGTGTTTGCTTTTGTTTCCTTCAGACAAGGTCTCAGGGGGTCCAAGCTGAGTGGAATGTGCTCTATCTCTGTCTCAGAGGATGACCTGGCACTTCTGATCCTCCTGCCTCCACCTCTCAAATGCTGGGGTTATGGACATGCGCCACCATGTCTGGTTGATTGCCCCTCGATTTAGATTCAGTTAATTTATTAGGATACTATGACCAGGCAGTGACGCTGCAGTCACCAAGAAGTGGACAACCACAAACCACCACTGACAATGGACTGCAGCTGCACTGAACCCAAAAAGCCCCGTGCTGGAAGGGTATGCAAATCTGTGAGGGCTCAGGGGAGTCAATAGTCAGAAGCTAGTTCCTATGGGGGGAGGTGGAAGGAACTAGTCACCCAAAGACTGCAAAGCTTAGAAGAATGTGGTAACTCGCTCCAGATAGACGAAGGGTGGGTGTAGACAAGGTGCCGAATAGTCACAAATCTCTGAACTGAACTGAACCAAATACCCTCACTTTGAAGATGAGAAAAGGTAAGTTTTAAAGAAGTCACTTCTGGGCTGGAGGTATAGCACGGTGGTTAGCGCTTCCCGCTCTATCAGAGGACTAGATTTCAGATCCCAACACCCATATCAGGTAGCTCGCAAAAGCCTGTAAATCCAGTTCCAAGAGCCCCAGTGCCAGCTTCTGGTCTCCATGTGTGCACAAGCATGCATACGTAAATAAAATGAGCCTAGAAAGAGGAGGAGGAAGGCTTGTAGTGGAGGAATGAGTGACAGGAAGTCTCCTGATTCCCAAGAGTGTTCTTTCCATGGTAACAGAAGAAAAGCATTGGCTGGGGCTGAAGATGTAGCGCAGTCAGCAGGGTGCATGCCTAGCATGGATGAAGTCCTGGGTTCAGTCTCCAGCACCACATAAAGCAGACATGTTGCATACTTATAATCCCAGCTCTCAGAAGATGGAGCCCGGAGGATCAGAAGTTCAAGGCCATCCTCGGCTAAAAGGCAATTTGTTTATTTATTTATTTATTTATTTATTTATTTATTTGTCTTTGCCAGGCTAAGTCATTTAAGACCCTGTCTTAAGAAAAAGTTAAAAAAAATCACTCATCAGCCGCCACAGCTATACCAAAAGGCAAATGAAGAGACAACAGGGAGGAAGATTGAAGAGGAAACCATCATAATCCAACTTGAAGAGAACTGTCTTCAAAGTCAAGGCATGAAAGGTTACAAAGAGCCAAAAGCCCTGCCTGAGAAGCGCTGGCAAGCTTTTGCCTTGATCCCCCTTGGGTGATGTAGGAATCTGATTGTTAACTGAGTTCCCGGTCCTCACTCCTGCCACGGATTCGGCATCGCCGCAGCTGCACGTGTTTAACTAGGAAGCTCTAAGAAATCCATGGCCTCTCCAATGAATGCCTGGAAGCAATGGAGCCACGACATCTCCACAGCGTAGGACAGAAGCAGAAACCAGCTCCATAGCATGTGGGGCAGTTCTTAGGCCGTGTAAACAGATCCACTCTCTTAGAGAGGTGACTGACAGTTACCACTATTAACCTTACACAGTAAATACAGGCATCCTTTCACCCAGGGCCAGAAAGACCACACGTTAATGTCCTCCAAACATCAAAGTCTCTCTGATTGTTGAAGTACGGCCATGTGTGAGAAGTCTGAAGTTTCTCTTTTTTAAGACTTATTTCATTTTTAATTATGTGTAGATTTCGGGGACGGGGGGGGGGGGGGGCCGGGCCAGCACAGGAGCCAAAGTTACAGGTAGTTGTGAACTGCTAGACATGGGTGCTGGGAACTGAACTCAAATCCTCTGCAAAAATAGTACACACTACTAACCACTGAGCCATCCCTCCAGCCCTTGAGATTTACCCTAAAGTTGCATCTACTAACACTTTGTATAAGATTGAGAAATTGTCTCTGTTGAAAACGAGGATGGAGACCACAGAAGAAATAGTGTGCTTGCAAGCCACCTCTGGCCCTACCACCAGGACAAATGGACTTGTCGCAGACTTACTTCATCATGAAGGAATGAATGCCCATGAGCTAAAGAGGGTTTCCCGTATCAGAAACAGAGAGAAGGATTTCCAGATATTTGACAGATTAGTGGCATGATGGGGCAGTAAAGGGACCACCATTTGCTGAGCATCAACTATATCTCAAGCACTCGGAAAGTGCAGCTGAAAGTAAGGTACCTGCATCTGGGTTCTGGATCCCCCTCTGCGGGCCTGTGACAATGGACCCCTAACTTCTCTTAGCCTCAGTTTTGCCACCTTCTATATGGGAACAGTGAGAGCTACCATACCTCAGCAGGCCATTTGAAGAATAAAGTGACCCGATCTGTGTAAAGTGCCTAGGATTGTGCCTAACAGGTCTGATGGAATGATAATCTCTATGACCAAAAGTTACACAGAACATGCATGAGGTTGTTCACACGCACCTTCGATCTGGTCAGCACTGAAGTCTATCTGTAAGGAAAGAAACACAAGAGTGAGGACAGGGACTGCTAATGACTTCCGAAGGGAAGTCTGGACACCTCCAGAAGGCCACTTAGCAACAGAGAAAAGCTCTGAGCCGGGCTGAGGGTGAACCAGTCTCCTGATCAAGTCCCCCAGTGTCTATGAAACAATGTAGCCATCAAAGCTCAATGAGAGCAAATGAACCGTTCAGCAGTTAAGTTCACTTGTTGCTCTGGAAGAGCAGCCAGGTCCAGTTCCTAGTACTTACCTGGCAGATCACAACCATCTTTCCGTACCTCCAGTTCCAGGGGCACCCAGACACACACATGGTACACACACATACATGCAGACAAAACACCGCACACATAAAATAAACACGTCTTTAAAGAACAAAATAAACACCATCAAGAGGAAAAGAGAAATAAGTTATCTATGCCGTTCTAAAGTCTACAGTGGCCCACATTACAATCCCTTTGGATCTATAGTAAATCCCTTTCATCCTAGCCATGGATAAGCTGGTCTTACTGGAACCCCAAAGGTCTCCCCAGTTTCTAATCCCCTGACAAGATGTACCTCCTCTGGCTTTGGGTGCTCACCATTGCTCGCCCTGAGACTCCCTCTTCTGCCTGATGCTGCCTGTCCACCCATCTCACTGTATGAAGCTGCCAGTTGCACTGTCTACAGCACCCTCCTCCTAGGTCCTCAGGTGACTTACTTGTGTCTGGACTCTCGTCACTGCTGACCTGTACCTGTCTCATTCAAACCAGGTTGGGGATCGGGGGAAGGGGGTAAATTTTTATGTTTATCGATAAAGTGTTCCATGCATAATAGGTACTCAAAAATTTCATGTTACATGAATGAATAGATTTGGGGTGCCCCCCCAACACACACATGTTGCACAATGTTGAGCACAAAGCATCCGAGTTAAAAGTTCTGGAAATGAGCAGAAATAACCAAGGCATCACTTTAATAGGTTTTCAACTATGTCACTTCGATGTCCTCCTCTGCTCCACTTGACCCCGGCCCTCCTTTCCCTGACGGTAGTGGGTGCCACCCCCTGGCGCATGTCATGTGCCACCATTCCATGCCCACCCCACCTCTTCTCCCGGAACTGACACCACAGTGGCTTAGCCAGGAAACTATGCAGAAGTGGTTAGGCCAAGTGTGGAGGTAAATGAGGAACAGAAGTGACCCCTGACCTCGGGTGGGGAAGGCCTTGCTACTCTATCTTGCTGCGCTATGCTGACCCTCTGAGGCAAAGGTAACACTGCCCTGCTTTGCAATGCTTTGTGCCCCAGGAGCAGGCACGTAAAAGAAACCAGGACAGAAAGCTGCGCAGCCTGAGCACAAAGTCATCATGACACTGACAAGCTGGCTCTGTCCCTCCCTCCCCTCCCTCTCTCTCTTTTAAAGGATGGGCTAAGAGAAGAACAATGGTGTAAGGAAGTGGCAGGTGAAATGGGAGAGTGCTCCTTTGATGCCACTGGGCAGCTCTGGTCCAGACAGCAGGAGCCTAGCTAGGCGTGGTGTTTATTCAGACAAGTCAGAAATCAAGGCAGGTGGGGCTCCTGGGCTTTTAGGAGAGACAGGTGGTGCAGAAAGTCTCCACGTACTCTGGGGTTTCCACTATTCTCAGTTCCTCCAAGAGGGGCAGTAAAATTGCCTTTGTCTATCTTACAAGCCAAGCCTGCTAAGCCCCTAGGGTCTTATGGTATTGTGTGGAGTTTCTCATGTGGGCTGTGATCTGGAGAACAGTGGCCTCTGCCTGCATGATACAAAACCTTATCTGCATTTCTAATCTCCCCAGCCTTGTCTTGAGGCTGAGATCCCCCAGGGGCCCAGCACACCAGCCCTGATATTAATAGCTCTTCATAGCAGTAGCCACTTGACCTCTCTCAATCTGGGGCCTCTCTCCAGAGGCTTCAGAACCCCTCCCTCCCAGGCCCAGTCCTTCCCAGTTCATTCCTTCAACAGCTGGGCCAGATTGCTGGAGGCCTAAAATGACTGCGTCAGTCCACAGGGGCCCACACCAGCCCGAGGGAGAGGAGTGTTACCCAGACAAGTGGGGCCGGGGGAACATGATGAAGCAGGGCCTAAAACTGGGAGGCTGAGGAAAGCAGGCCCAGCTCCCCCACCAAGCTAGAGAGGGCCCAGCCAGGAGCTGACTAGTCAGGCTGGGGCCACAAAAGAGTGGCCCATCATTGTATGGAAAGGGAAAGAGAAGCCCACAGGCTCCCCTGGCCTTCTCTACCCCTCTTGCCTAAAGAGTATCTGTGAGTGAAGTCTCTCATACCCCAACACAGAACAGCATCATCCCTGACCCCTCTCCCCCATTCCCAACCTTACAATCTGTAACTACAGTTCCAGGGGGATCCGATACCCTCTTCTGTCCTCCATGGGCACTGCACACATGTGATATGCAGACATACATGTAGGCAAAATACCCATACAGAGAAAATAAAGTGATGATATGTAAAATACGCATCCATACCCTTACTTCGGGAGAACTCCAATCTTTCCGTCACTATGGTTACCAGGCACTAGGCTTCACAAAAGCTAGTTGGTTGGTTGCACCTGCCACCATTTCTGATTCTGCTGGACTAATCAGGAGTGGCCCGGCTACGCCCCTTTGCACATAGCAGCAACCTATTGTTAAAACAGAAAGCCTCTGACCCCAATCTCCTACTGGTTCTACTGGCCCTCGGGGTCATGATCTAAGGCTTACAGGCCGTGGTTCTCACCTGTCTGGCCTGGGAGAAAGAGAGCTCTCAGCAACAGGGAAAACAGGCTCCTGCTGTCCCTGTGCTGGACTTCACTTACCTTCACACTCTTGGGGTCAAAGGCAGAGTCCTTGTGGGGCTCAGCAGCTGGGGCAGCAGCTGGAGCGGGGGCTGCAGCTGGCTTGGCAGCCTCCTTCTTAGGTTCGGGCTTCTTGGGAGGCATGATGCCTGAGGATCTCTAGTGGAGGTGGGACCTAAAAAGGAACCAAACTCGGAAAGGTGGCTCCTGAGAGAGAAGATGGGAGACTGGGAGGCCTCCCCTGCTTTTATTCTGGGTAGGAGCCCCCACAGAGGGGCTGGTGAGAGCAGGAGCAACTGCTCCTGACTATAAAAGGAAGAGACACCAGCAGGGTGCAGCTGACATCTCAGTATTGTCACCAGTTCGTTCTCCCCCACCCCCACCCAGCCCCCACCCCCATGCACACACCTCACTCCTCAGCGATTGCACCTCTGGGTCAGATTGGTGCTTTCCTGCCAATTGGTGGAAACCCAGAGAGGGGCAGGAAAACAGACGCTCTCCAAAGTACCAGAGGAGCCAGAGAGGGATGAGCAGACTTTAGCTGTTGATAACCCTCACACTAAGCCCAGGGAAGGTTGAGGCTTTTTTTAGTCCCTCCTGATCAGGGGCAGCCCACCACACATTCCTTTTAAGCCAAGAGCCTTTAAGCTAGCCCGAGGCCCTGCCCTGAGGCTCAACACGCCAGGCTTGGAGCCCTGAAGCAACAGCTGGCTGAGCCCTGCATTGTCCAGGGCAGGCATCCCAAGAACTCCACAGACTTCAGCTCCCGAGATCCACCCTCTGCCCGCAGCTGCTCTGTAACAAGTATTGCACATGTGTGCCAAGGGCAGGAATCTGGTAAGAAACAGAGATAATGAAAAAAGCTGGGAGGCTGGAGGTCAGGAAACTCAAGGTCTCTCTGCTGCTTACTATGCTCCAGGTACTACTAGACACCATTCCTATAAAATATTACACCTTCCTTAATTCTATAAAACATGCCATTATTACTTGGGTAACACAAACAGCACACACATTAAAACAACTTGGCAAAGGTCACTTAAATGATTATGAGTTGGGACTGGAAGACCGGTAGGAAGGACTGATCCTAATGTGTATAGCTGAATAATTTATACTACAGTCTCATTTATACGAGAAAGAAAAGTGGGGTGGAGAGGGTGGAGCTGTCATCAGGAAGGGCAGGATGGAAATAGGGCAGGATGAGGGCTGGGGTCAGCCCAACTCTCAGGAGAAGAGACAGAGGCCAGTCTGGGTTCTGTAAGCAAGATCCTAATTCAATTTAAAAAAACAAAACAAAACAAAACAAAAAAAAAAACAGAGAAAAAGAGGAAAGGAGAGAAAGAAGGCTGGAAGGAAGGGCATAGGAGGTGAGGAGAATCAACTGTTCACAGGCCACACCCCTAGGGACCTGGGGCTTGAGGAGGGCATGAGGGGTGCAGGGAGGATAAATAACAAAAACTTCTTTTTCTTTTTTTCACTTCCCATACTAATGAAAATTTTTATAATATGTGATATTTTGGAAAGAAAAAAAAACAAAAGTCAACAATAATTCAGAAAAAAAAAACCAAAAGAAAAAAAAATGTGTCTAACACACAAACCTACTCTGAGCTGAGTGTTGAGGGTATAGCACAGTCGGTAGTGTGCTTACCTAACATGCACACGGCCCTGGGTTAGATCCCCAGCACCTCGTAAAACCAGACATGGTAGTGACCCATACTTAAAATCCAGAACACAGGAAGTGGAGGCGGGACAATCAGAGACTGGAGGTCATCCTCTGCTATGTAATATGCCTGAGGCCAGCCTGGGCTACATAAATTAAAAAAGATTGCTAGTTGGGAGTAGTAAAACATGTCTATAACCCAGCACTCAAGAGTTGACATAAAAGGACTAAGATTTCTGGCCTGGGCCACCTAAGGAGATTCTGCCTCAAACAAGAAACTCAAATTAGTAGACTTGACTACCACACTGAGCACCTAAATCTACAATTCCAGGCACCCTGGAGGCAAACATCTGCCTTTCCCCGAGTTCCCTAAGCACAACCCCAGATCATTGCTAGTAAAGCCTAAAGTACCCTTGGGCTAAGACTACCTTGTGCTGTACAGACTTCCTGGTGAGGACTCTTAGGTACAGAGAGGCCTTTGAGTTTCTTGAGCTGTCAGCTGTCGGTGCACGCTTGGCTAAATCCATCTTACAGCATTCTGCCCCTTCCCATGGCCTGTCTACATCTATGCTAAGTGCTGGGATATGTAGAAGCCTTCAAAGGAAACAGAAGCAGGAAAAGGGGGACTGAACCTCAATCTGGGTCAGTCTCCTCATATTGCCTCTTCCCCTTCCTTTGCCTCACCCCCCTCTCTTCTTACTCATCAACCCCGACCCCTTGAAGCCATCGGGTCAGTGCCCAAGGGAAAGGCATCTGCTGCTAACGCTGACAAATGGAGGGACAACTGCGTTCCTCAAGTTGTCCTCTGACAGCCACACAACTCCCACAGATACAAAGTAATCTATTAATTAATTTTGCAAACCTAACCCCTTGCCCACTCTTGATTTGCATCCTTTCGTATTCCCTGCGAGTCCCCTTCCTGACCCACTTCTCTGAGACTGAAGTTAGGTGGATGGAGATGAGGAAGGAAAATCTAAAACACAGCCCCTTCCATCTCTGCCTCTGCCTGCCTCTGGCAGCACACACCAGCTGATATGAAGCCCCCAACACTTATACACAAAGGACTGCGGGGTCTGAGTTCAGTCAGAGAAGATTTACCTAACCCTCAAGAGACTGGAGGCCCCAGGGAACAGAGAGGTCTGGCCAACTGAGTGACACACTTCCTCCAACAAAACCACACCTCCTAATCCTTCTAATCCTTTCAAACAGTTCAAGTCACTAGTGACTAAGCATTCAGATAAATGAGTCTATGGAGGCCAGTCTCATTCAAACCACCACACCCTATGGGCTCTTTACCCACTGAGCCATCCATCTCCTTCCTGTGTTTTACATACCATTTCTCACAACCATTTTCAAAGAAATGGTTCAGCTATTTTAAAGTCTTTACATTACTAATGAATGAAATACTCTCACCTGCTGAGCAATTTAAACACCAACCATTCTTGCGCTTCTGGAAAGAAATGTAGTAACGTGGTCCTCAAAAGACAGGGCTGGGTAGGGCTGTAGCTCAGAGGTAGAGTGCCTGCCTAGCATTTATGAAGCCCTAACTTCCATTCCAGCACCATAAAAGTAAATAAATAAGTAATCCAGAGGGGCTAGAGAGATGGCTCTGCAGTTAAGAGCAGTTGTTGCTCTTCCAGAGAACTGGAGTTTGGTTCTCAACACTCACGTCAAGAAGCTCACAACTGTTTATGACTCTGACTCCAGGGAATCCAATGCTCTCTACTGCACATGATCCAAACAGACAGACACATCTACACATAATTTAAAATGATACAAATAAATTAAAATATTTAATATTTCTATTAAAAATAGAAGTCTAGAGAGGAATAGAACATTAGGCCTGCAGGACTCTCTGGAGTAGACCGTGCTATCTCTGAAGCCTGTTTTTACCTTTTCCAGTACAGAGTCATGACCTTTTAACAAGCGACTGTGAGATTTGTAAGAAATGACAATCATCTCAGCAAGGGATCTTCCTTTCTGGTGGATTCTCCTGGCAGAGGAAGCCAGACTTCTCAGTTTTCCCAGGGGAACTCTAGGAGAGAGGCGCAAAGGGTGGAGGGACAGCATAAGGTGGCTAAAGGGATTGTGAGGTGTGGGTTTAAGAATTCTGACGGACAGACAGACAGACAGACGGGGCAGAAAGGGATGGAAGGGGACAAGGCGGCAGCTAGGAAAACAGCCTGTGGGATATTTTGGCCCAGAAAGCAGGTTGTGAGTCTCTAGGTCCAGGGAGCCTGCCTCCTCAGAAGAAAAGCCAGACTATCTGAGATCTCTGGCCATGGGGTACCCCAACGGGGCTTAGATGCCGTGAGAGTCCTTTACATCCTTTGACTCTCCCTAACAACCACAGGAAAAGAGTGCCTGGTATTTCTGAAGGAAGAGAGCTGTGGTTTCTGGGAAGGAGCCGTGGATATGGTTATGAGTTGAGACAGAGAGATGAACCTCATTACCTAAACTTGCTGTCTCGAGAGGGGACGCCAGTCGCTGGAGTCAGCCGTTCCACTTTCTGATCACTGATGTTGACTTTTAAGCCCCCCACAGGGACTCGCTCTTCAGCATACATTGGCCACTGTAAGAAAGGAAAGCAAGAGGTCCCAGAGAGTGGGCATTTGACAGCCTAAACTCGACCTCTGTGGGAGTTACTCTGCCACCTCAGCGCTCCTGCTGGAAAGACATCAAATTCAGTGGGTTGAAAATAAGATAGAATTTCACACCAGCCAGTGGATGTCAGAGATCAGCCCATAAAGGAGCTGGAGAACAGGCTGAAGCCCGCTCAGGAGCCAGACCACCTGGATTGAAACCCTGACTTGGCACTGTGGGCTAACCTATCAATTTCTCTGTTTTTGGCTTTGTTGTTGTTGCTGCTGCTGCTGTTTTGAGACAGGTTTTTCTCTGTGTAGCTCTGGCTGCCCTGAATTGTGTGCTGTAGACCAGGCAGTCCTCGAACTCACAGCACCCACCTCTGCTTCACAACTGCTGAGATTAAAGGTGTGACCCACCATCACCCAGCACCAGTTAAGTTCTTTGTGCCACAGTTTTCCTCTCCGGAAACGGAAAACTTTAATGACATAACTAGGACGTGTGTGAGTTTTCCTGGGGATTCGTGTGTGTGTGTGTGTGTGTGTGTGTGTGTGTGTGTGTGTGTACATTGGTGTTCCTGTAGAAGCCAGAGATTGACATCAAGTGTCTTCCTCTATTGCTCTCTATCTTATTGTATTTGTGTCTGTGTGTATGTATGCGTGTGAATGTGTGTGTGTGTGTGTGTGTGTGTGTGTTTGTGTGTAAAATGTGCTGGTGCCCAGGGAGGCCAGAAAAAGGAGTTAGACACCCCAAAATTTAGCACTGCATGCAGTTGTAAATACCTGATTTTGGCGCTGAAAGCTGACCTTCACAAAGATTGCTGAGCCAGCTCTCAGCCCCATCTCCACTTTATTTTACTTGTTGATGTTTGTTAGTTAGCTTGGTTGGCTGATTGGTTGGTTGGTTGGTTGGTTTTCAAGACAGAGTTTCTCTTGGTAGCCCCAACTGTCCTGGAGCTGGCTCTGCAGACCAAGCTAGCCTTGAATTCACAGAGATCCCCTTCCTCTGCCTCCTGAGTGCTGGGATTAAAGGTGTGCACCACCACACTTGACTCCACTCTTGTGAGACAGGTCTCTCACCAAACCTGGAGCTTACCATTTTGGCTACACTGGGAGTCCAGTCAGATGCCAGAATCTTCTAGTCTCTGCTCCCACAGCCAAGCACTGGAGTTATGAGCATACCCCATCACACCCAGCTTTTACATGAGGGCTGAGAAGTCCATTCAGGTCCTCATACTTTACTGAGAAAGCCATTTCCATGCACCCCAGATAGAGCAGGCAAGGATAGGAGAAGAAAGAAAACTGGGTCCACAGAGCTCATCTCTGACCTCCAAACACGTAGGTGCACGTATACACGTGCAACCACACAAAGTTGCTGTTGCCTTTGCTTCAGCTGTTCTAAAATACAAACCAAGAAATGGAACGTCTCACAACCACTTGTTAAGATGGTCACATTTTAACCCTCTGGTGAAAGATTTGCCACTGTTGACCGAAAGACTGGACCAGAAGTCCACAAACTGTATAAAGACAAAGTGCCTCCTGTGGAGACTGAGAAGTTATTAAGGTATCTGGAAACTGTAGGAAAATGGAAATGCAAAAATGAACTGGAAGGCTTTGGTCTAATAGTGACACATGGGCCACTTAGCCACATCCAACAAAACACTTCGAGGAAAGCTGAGCTGTAAGGAATGTCTGTGACAGCATCACTGAGGAATCTGGAAGAGATGAGCTAAACTGGTGCTTGAACCAGGAAGTACTGAAATATCTTCAGCATGTGATACACAGAGCAAAGGAAGCTCAGGCTATGGTGGCATGCTTGTAATCTCAATGCTGGGGGGTGGAACAGGCAGACCCCTGGGGCTCACTGGCCAACCAGCAAAGTCTACACACAAGGTGAATTCCAGGCCAATAAGAACTGTTGTCTCAAAAATTAATTAATTAAGTTAAGAAGTTGGACAGTGCCTGAGGAAAGATAACGTGCATCCTCGTATCAGCCCAGCATGCACATGCGTACAAGCGCTTATGAAATCTTTTTTATGAATGAATAAACATACACAATGAAAACCCTTTTTAAAGACCTTATACATATCTATGTCACATTTAATTGCATCAAAAACTAGTAAAACAGGTCTTGGACTCAGAATAAAACTGTAGTGGCCCTGGTGGATAAATTATAAAAATATTGGGCTCTCTCTGTAAAAACATTTAAGACTGAGCCCCTGGAAAGCATCTCCGGCTGTTGACAGCCCAGCCTCTGGGAACCAGAGTTGTGAGTACATGTGAAGCTAGTGCAGTTGCTCCAGAAGAATGCGCGGTGGTCACATGAACAGAAAATGATTCACTGCTTTTTCAGATGAACTAGTACCACGTCCCGTGATAAGATGTGACCTTAAAACAGGCTTTACTGACTATGAATCAAATCCCAGCAGGTGCAACTGATTCCTTTCTTCCATTGATCTGGGGCTCAGAAGTCAAACACAGCTGCTTGGGTGTTCGTTGTGGTAACTGCTGAGACCTTGGTTGAAGAAGTCTGACCGGCCTCTGTTCCAAGGGCATATCAGAAGAAAACAGACATTCCAACTAGTCAGGACAACATGGGATGTCTTCACTGCTTCAGACTCAGGTGACATATGCGTGTTGGGCATGTGTGGCTTTGGCACTGGAACTCATGATGTAACCTGAACTTCTCACATCACATGTGATGTTTCATAACATCTGCCTGATGTAAGAGGTCCTCAGCAACACATGATCTCACTGGAGACACAGGAGACATTCAGCAACTTCCCAGCTAACCATCACACAGTAAGAGATGATAGTATAGTATGTACATGATGAAGGGAGAAGGGAAAGGAGGGAGGGAGGAAAAGAGGGAAGGGAGGAGGGAGAGGAGGGAAGGGAGGAAGGAGAGGAGGGAAGGGAGGAGGGAGAGGAGGAAAGGGAGAAGGGAGAGAGGAGGGAAGGGAGGAGGGAGGGAGGAGAGGAGGAAAGGGAGAAGGGAGGAGGGAGAGGAGGAAAGGGGGAGGGAGGAAGGAGAGGAGGAAAGGGAGGAGGGAGGAAAGGGAGGAGGAAGGGAAGGGAAGAGGGAGGGAAGGGAAGGGAGAAGGAAAGGGAGGGGGAAAGGAGGAGGGAAGGGAGGATGGAAGGGCCAGGGCAGGGAGGAGAGGAGGGAAGGGAGGTGGGAGAGGAGGAAAGGGAAGAGGGAGGGAGGAGAGAAGGGAAGGAAAGGGAGAGAGGAGAGGAGGGAAGGGAAAAGGGAGGGAGGAAAGGAGGGAAGGAAAGGGAGGGAGGAGAAGAGGGAAGGAAAGGGAGGAAGGAGAGGAGGGAAGGGAGGAGGGAGGGAGGAGAGGAGGGAGGAGAGGAAGGAAGGGAGGAGAGGAAGGAAGGGAAGGGAGGGAAGAGAGGAGAGAAGGGAGGAGGGAAGGGAGGAGGGAAGGGAGGGAGGAAAGGAGGAAAGGGAGGAGGGAAGGGAGGATGGAAGGGACAGGGCAGGGAGAAGAGGGACAGGGAAAGGAAGGAGCCCAGAGTTGCTCTAACTCTTGAGGGAGCTTCTCCAGACTAACAGGCTGGGTCCTCCCAATGGACTGTAAAAAGAGTCAATAGCTGCATTGGTGAATAGGACGTTTGTGCTTAAAGGAAATGAAATCCAAAAGTGTGGCGGAGCCCACTTCACTCTGCCCGCCTGAGCAGTGCATAGTATTTGTTTCAATGTTTTCACAGGAAAAGGATAGTTTTGAGAACGTCCAGATACCCCCAAATGCACCAGACATGTAACCTTCATGGAACTCAACACACATTTACATTAAGAGGGTTTTAAAAAAAATAAAACCTTTTATTAAATTATTGATGAGTTTTTCCAGTGAATTTCATGTTAATGCTGAGCTGACACAAGGATTGGTTTCCTAACTTGGACAGAGATGGTTGTCATTTGTTTGGCTGGTTTAGTTTTTTGAGACAGGGTTTTACCATGTAACCCAAGCTGGCTTTGAAGTCAGGATCAACCTTGAGAGGGCTGGAATTAGGCATGTCCATCATGCCTGGCTGGATGGATATAGTTTTGAAAGTGATGTACTTCACATAAAACTCAATCTCTCCAAAATGAGTGAGGTCAATTCCCGTGTATATTTCAGCACTTGATTCAGTTATCACAAGACTTAAGTGTTCCTGGGAGAACTTAAGCAGGTGGACTTACTTTTCCAACTATGAATTTCATGAAATTCAAACACATATTAAATATTTCATATGAAAATATAAAATCTAGACTGAGATATGGCTTTAGAGTATGATATACAACTGTACTGGCTGGTTTTGTGTCAACTTGACACAGGCTGGAGTTAATCACAGAGAAAGAAGCCGCAGTTGAGAAAATGTCTCCATGAGATCAGCTGTTAGGCATTTTCTCAACTAGTGATCATGCCGGGAGGGCCCAGCCCATTGTGGGTGGTGCCATCCCTGGGCTGGTAGACCTGGGTTCTATAAGAAAGCAGGCTGAGCAAGCCAGGGGAAGCAAGCCAGTAAGTAACATCCCTCCATGGCTTCTGCATCAGCTCCTGCTTCCTGATCCGCTTGGGTTCCAGTCCTGACTTCCTCTGGTGATGAACAGCAATGTGGAAGTGTAAGCTGAATAAACCCTTTCCTCCCTAACTTGCTTCTTGGTCGTGATGTTTTGTGCAGGAATAGAAACCCTGACTAAGACAGCAGCTAAGCTTGATTCCCAGAATCCATGGAGGGAAAGAACTGACCCCTGAAAGTGATCTTTGGACTAACACACATGTCATTATTACACATGAACACACACACACCATATATCAGAATGACTAAGTCAATCCATGAATATAAAATTTCCACCCACCAAAGGAGGAGGGGGAAATGAGGGGGGGAAGTGAAGGTTTGGAGATATGTGTAAGGCCCTGGCTTTGAAGCCGAAGATGGAGAAAAAGAAAAGAGGGAATGTTGGGGGTTGGCTCTAATGCTTTGAATTAACCCGGACCCCAAAATCAGGAATCAGCATGTCCAAACGCTGAAGGTCCCTGTTCTCAATTAGTTTTTAATTGATCAATAAAGAGTCAACAGGCAATGGTTGGGCAGGTAGACTGAGGCAGGACCTTTGGATATTCCGGGGCTACGGACTGGAAGAGAGAAGGAAGGGGGTCATCATGACTCAATGGAGAAGGATGGGACGTATGAGCTGCAGGAGAGAAAGCCAACCAGCCATGTAAGAATAGGCTAGCAGGGGAAGATTTAGCAGTGCCTGTCCTTTGCTAGACACCGCTTGTAAAAAATTAGCTGATGCATGTGTGCATGTGTGTGTGTGTGTGTGTGTGTGTGTGCGTGCGTGCGTGCCTGCCTACCTGCCGGGAGCCAGAGCGGTATAGCTAAACTTGCCCTACAGAGGAATGTGCATGGAATTGAATATCTACTACTATTCTGAGAGGCTGTGCTCCAGCAGCTCAGGCTAACCTGCAAGGGTGACCTTGAACTTCTGATCTTCCTGTCTCTACATCCTCAGGCACCAGGATTACAGGCATTTGCTGCCTTGCCTAGTCTGGGTGTTGCTGGGGATTGAACTCGGGGCTTTTGCATGTTAGGAAAGCAGTCTACCAATCGGGCTATACACCCAGCTCCTAAAATCAGATTTCAAAGAGCGCGCAGTAGCACTGGCTCAGAACACTGACATTATGGCACCTGGCCTTTTGGCACAATCACTCAACACTGCCGCCTAGTGATGTGACTGTGAACTGCATCCTCTGAGGACGCCCCTGGGAGACCAAGGGACAGGTTGGATGAGACTCTCTCATAGGAGTTAAAAGCAGTGAACAGAGAGGCAGGACAGCTGGTTTTGAGCAGCAATCTAGTTAGCCAGACTTCACTGGCCCAGATGCGCTGCTAGCTACAGGGGACTACAAAGGTCCAAAGGAGAGGGGGGAGGGGGAGGTGACTTGTGCATGGTCACAGTTGGGTTGTATCTGCCAGAGACTAAAACCCAAAGAGTAGGCAGAGCTGAAGCTCCGTGAGGGGTGGTCCTGACACCCACTGCAGGGATAGATCTTGAGGAAAGACAGGAGATGGCTGAGCAGGCATCTTTTCTAGATGTTCTATTCTAGGAGTGGGCTGTTAATGCTAGGAGATGCTCCCCTCCACACCAGCTTCCTCTTTGGCTCCAGGAACTCTGCCCCGCCCCCCCAGCAGACTGCCAGTGGCTTCCCTAAGGCCAGTGTCAATGCTGTTGCCTCTGAGCCTTCTTCTGAGGCACCTGAAGAGCCAAAGTTCTCCCATTCCCCTTCTTGCCTTTATCTCCTGTATCTACTCCACAAACATTTATTTGTTCAACCAACAGGTACTGAGTACCCACAATGCATCAGTAACGTTGCTAAGGTGAATGAGAGGCCTCGGGAAGCACAGGAAGTGATCATGCATAGCTTATCATGCTAATACATACGTTCATAAAGATTTTATAAGGAATTGGTCCTGCCTGGGGATAGGGGAAAAAAATCTATATTTCAAAAGGCCAGCTTCTTTCCCAAGTTTCTCAAGCTCCACATTTCCAATTGACTTCTGGACATTGCTCATGTGAGACACTCCAAAGTCTGTTGTTGGTCCTCTGTATCTGTGGGAGCTGCGAGAATGGATCTAACCATCTGCGGGTGGAAAACATTTGGAAAGCTGGGTGTGGTGGATTATATTGATTATAATCCAAGTGCTCAGGAGGCCAAAACAAGAGGATCACCGGAAGCTGGAGGCTTAGACTGCATGAAGAGACCCTTTCTCAAACAACAAAACTCAACTGTGGCTGAACACATCCACCTCATTGTCATAACTCACCATAATTCGGACAGTGTCTACGTTATACTAAGTAGTCTCAATAGTGCAGAGATGATCTGAAGGATAAGGGAGTATATACCTGGGTTATATATAAAGACTGCACCATCTATGCTGCTTTGTATAAAAGACTTGGACTTCAGTAGATGTTGGCACCCACTCTGGGTTCTGGAACCTGTGAACCAATCCCATAGATACTGGAAAGGGTGTGTATTTAAAATCATCCACAATGATTCAAATTATACATTTGTGAGGGCATTTTTGTTCTGTTCTGGCTTTATTTTTATCTATCTCTCTGTGTTCCTCGGTCTGGTCTCTCTCTCTCTCTCTCTCTCTCTCTCTCTCTCTCCCTCTACTCCCCCGTCCCCGTGTGTGTGTGTGTGTGTGTGTGTGTGTGTGTGTGTGTGTGTGTGATATCAATGTCTTCCTGTCACTCTCTGCCTTCTTGCTCTGAGACAGGGTTTATCATTGAACCAGAGGCTGCCCATTTTGGCCGGATGGGCTGGCCAGTGACCTCTCTTGGGATCTGCCTGTCTCCACTGCACGATGCTGCAGTTATGGGCATGCACAGCCAAGTTTAGCTTCTGGTGTGAGTGCTGGAGAGTCAAGGTCAAGTCCTCAGACTTGCAGAGAAGGCATTCTTACTAAGCCGTCTGGTTTTTACTTTTTAAAAGACAATGTGTAGTGTAGCCCTGGCTGGCATCAGATTGTTGTTGTAGCAGAGGATGATCATGAAGCTCTCTCTCTCTGATCCTCCTGTCTCCATCTCCCGAACTGCTGAGATTACAGGCTTTGTCCACCCACCGTGCCTGGATTCCAAACAGCATATCTGCAACACCAGGAAAATAGCAAAGTCTATTCAAGCCAACTATGGCAAATACCAAAGACTCAAATACCAAGAGGAGTGGATTGGCATGCACTTGTAGACCTAACACTTGGGAGGTTGAGGCAGAAAGATTGAGAGTTCAACACCAGCCTCAGTTATAAATGTAGCTCAAGGCTATCCTGGGCTAAATGAGACTATCTAGAAATAGGAGGAGAAAACAGTTGTGCCTGAGTTTACTTCATTGTTCAGCTGTTTATCCAGAATTAAATGAAAGTGCCTGGAACCTAACTACCAAAAGAAAAAGCAAAGAATCTATTCAAAGAGCTTGCTCTAGATCAGTAGTTCTCAACCCATGGGTCCCAACCTCTCCGGGGGTCAAACCAGAAAGCACAGGGGTCTACCAGAAAGCACAGATAATTACATCATAGTTCCCAACCATAACAAAATTATAGTTATAAGGTAACAACAAGAATTATATTATGGTTTTGGGCACCACAACATGAGGAGCTGTATTAAAGGGTCATCACTTTAGGAAGGTTGAGAACAACTAGATATTTAAATGTTTTTAATTTTTTAATTAGCATACAAAGTAGTATGTTGCAGGTTATTTGAACCTGAGTCTAGTTAGGGTGTGGCTTGGCTCTTAACACACACCTTTAATCCTTCTGGCTAGAGTATAGACAAGCCCTTAGTACACACCTTTAATCCCAAACAGTGAAGGCAAAGTTAGTTTGTACAAGGAAGCACCCAAGTTTGAAAGTGATGTTTAGTTGAATGGCAGAAAAGATGACGAATCAGAGCAAGATTTAAAAAGAGAGGAAGAGGAAGGTTACTTAAGGGAGAGACAGATGGCACAGGAGGAAGAGAGGACAGTGCAGGGACACAGTAGAGGCTGTGGAGACCAGTGCAGTGGAGTTGAGACAGAGAGTAGAGCAGCAGATGAGGGAGAAGGAGGAAGCAAGTTCACAGGGAGAGTTTTACAGAGACAGACTGAAGAGAACAAACTAGACATAAGTAGACAGAGTGAGCAAGAGAAGGAGCCAGAAGATTAGAAAAGATTGCTAGAATTGGTTTGGGAAAAAGAGCCATTCAGGAGAGGGAGAGAGAGAAGGGTAGAGGTCAGAGTGAACCAGACAGCTTGGAGAGGAGTTTGAGCCAGAACAGCAGCTGAGTTGAATCAGCCAGCAAGAGCAGGAAAAGGTAGCAAAGGTGAGATTGTCCAGCAGGAAGCCTCAGAAGCTGAAAGCATCCTAGGCCTAGAATGTACAGCACTTGTATAGAGGCTAGCAGCAGGGAGGGGTGGCGAACCTCTGGAATGGCAATTGGAACTGGAGAGTAAAGAACCTTTCCAATAGCAGGTTTCCATATGACTTGTACATTAATCCCCCCTCTGCTCTGTCCTCTCTGCTACTTTCTAACTCCCATCCCCCCCATCCTTCTACTCCTTTCTCTACTTTTATATCACACATTTTCTACTATCCCTTCCTGTAAGCCCCACCCATGACCCTTTCTAGCTTCCTGACCTCTACAGAAACTCCAAGTCAAACATGGAAATCCCAAATTTTGAATGTAGAATGCCTCGTCCGTCTTTAAGCCTGGGTTACCTTACTCAGTATACTTTTACAGTCCCATCCGTTTTCCTGCAGAGTTCATAATTTCACTTTTCTTTACAGCTGAACGGAATCCCACTGTTACGTATCATGTTCGTCCGCTGATGGACATCTGGGCTGATTCCGTTTCCCAGCCACTGTGAACAGAGCAGCATTCACCATGGATGTGCAAATGATGCTGAGGGTTTTCATCTACTCATCAGACATGTACATGGACCCCGTCTGAGGGAGAGAAAAAAAAAGATGCTAGCCAGCGAATGATTCAACTTAGATTTTTGGTTCTAAGTCTATACACACCAAATAGCCTTCTAGTTAGATTTTGGATGCTTCCAGAATCTTTCTCAATACTTTCCATAACACACACACACACACACACACACACACACACACACACACTCCCTTAAAATTATATCTATCTATATGTGTGTGTATGTATGTATGTATGTATTCCCTATTCCCTTTATAATGCATAATTGTTTTGATTCCCAATCTTTTTTCCCCAGATTAAACTGGTTAGGATGTTAAGAAAATGAAAATTCAGAATGGCCTAGACTCCCTGGTTATCTCTGTGGCATTTCTAGCCATCTAGCCACTGGGCTTTCTCCCCTCCAATTCATATAATCCTCAGCTGCTAGTGTAATCTCCCTTAAATTCTTTTCTCCTGAGCTCATTTTCCAACTCAGTTACCACTACTCTTGAGTCTGTTTTGGAGTCATCAGCCTAGAGCTTAAACTTTCGACAACTGTCCCCCAACACCATAAAAAACACCATAACTTTAACCAAGTTCACAAGGCTTCCCTTCAGGCAAGCAAACTAGCTTACTTCCAGTCCCTGCCATGCTAAAATATTTATCTTCATTTCATGTGTGTGGATGTTTTGCTTACATGTATTTGTATGCCTGGTGCACAAGGAGGGAATTGAACACTCTGGAACTGGAGTTAAAGGTGTGTCCTCTGTACGAGCAGCAAGTGCTGTTAACTGTTGGTCCAGCCCATGGCCCAGACATCCTCATTTCATACTTTACCCGTGCATTTGCCACGCAAGCTTTAGGTCAAGGAGCTCACATCATAGTTCACTTCACTGAAGTGAACCATCCCACATACCAGGGGACACCTTGATTTGATTTGATTTCTTAACCTTTTGTGTTATTTATCCCCATATGAAAAATTCACAGACCCATGGCTCCAGCTGCACATGTAGCAGAGGATGACCTTGTTGGGCATCAATGAGAAGAGAAAATCTTGGTCCTGCCAAGACCCAATGCCCCAGTGTAGGGGAATGTCAGGGCTGGGAGGCGGGAGGTGGGGCACCCTCACAGAAGCAGGGGGCAGGGGGGAATGGGATAGGGGGTTTATGGAGGGTTAACATTTGAAATGTAAATAAAATATATTCAATAAAATAAAAAAACAATGAATTGCAAAATGATTTTTAAAAAGAAAAATATTCACAGTCACTGGAGATGACATCATTGCAAAATCTTTCCTTCTGCCTGGTTTTTTGTTTGTTTGTTTGTCTTTTTGAGGCAGTGTCATGCAGCTGGGCTTGAGCTAACTGCACAGTAGAGGATGACCTGGAAGCCCTGCTCCTTCCTCCTGCCTCAGCCTCTCAAGGCTGGGCATGCATCTCCACACCAGGCTTGACTCCTTTCTAGCACTGACCCTGGCCCTCACAGCCCTCCATCACAGGGTTCTTACGTTTCTCCCACTCTCCTTCAGGACCTTTGTTTCCCATGAAAGGCCATGTCTTTCAAGCCTATGTCTGGCTCATTTTCTCCCTATAATTCAGAGAATCATAAATCATGCTACAGCCACCAAAATGGATTCTGATCTACTTAGATCTACTTAAATACAAAAGCACAGACATCTGGTATGGTCATATATATTCGAGCTCATTTCTGTGTTGTCTAGTCCTGGTGCCTTCTGGATGAAGGGTAGACTCTATGTGTAAGAATATGAATTTGTGCGCGTGCATGTATGTGCATGTATGTGCATGTATGTGCATGTGTATAGAGGCCACAGAGTCAACCTTGAGTTTCATACCCCAGGAGTTATCTACTTTGGATTTGTGGTTGTCTTTTTATTATGTATGTGGGTATTTTGTCTGTATAACCTGAAAACCAGAAGACAACATTAAACAGTTGTGAGCTGCCATGTGGGTACTGGAAATTGACTGAACCATTTCTCCAGCTCCTAGTGGAGACTTTGGATTTTTGAAGGAAAAAACAGAACAAAAATAAAAACCTCCAGTAGCCTAGAACTGACTGCATAGGCCAGACTGGCTGGCTGGTGAGCCCAGGTTCTGCCGTCTCTGCCTTCCCTGCACTTGGATTACAAGCACTCACACCACCAAACTCCTGATGCCTAAGAGGCAAACACTTTGCCAACTGAGCTATTTATCTCAGGCTCCACAGGATAGAGGATATTGACGACCACTTGATTCCTCTAAAGTAGGTGGCTGGTCATAACAGTTCCTGGTCTGTGTAATTATAATGCTGTTCAAGACAGCAATCGGTTCTCAAGCAGTAAGGAAGGAAAAACTGCTTTTGTTCTAAAACTCTTCGGATCTTATATGCCAAAAAAAAAAAAAAAAAAAAAACAATGTTCAAAATAGTATCTAGAATAGAAGAGAAACCAAGCAGTGTGAGACACGCCTTTAATCCCAGAACCTGGGAGGCAAAGACGGAATCTCTCTGAGTTCAAGGCCAAGCAGAGAATCCAGGGGAAATTGAAAGAAGCCAGTGTGAATCAGTTGTTGAAGAAAGTTTTGAGCCAGAGCCACTGAGTTGAACCAGCCAGTCTGCAGAAAGAACTAGGAAAGGGTGAGCTTGTTCAGCAGAGTCTCAGGCTGGAAGCACTCTAGGCCTAGATTAAATTGTACGGAAGCTAGAAGCTTCCAGGAGTAGGCCTAGGTTAGCAGACTGAGGCAGTAAGTCTCTAAACAACAGTTACAGCAGGAGAAATAAAACATATTTACAACAAACAAACAAAATGAAGGAAGCAGACAAAGAATACCAGAGATAAAATCAAGTATCCTAGTCATGTAGCCAGCGGGTGTTCCAAAACATGCATCTTTCACCTCTCACCAGCTGTGCAGAGCGATGGGAAAATCATGATTGGCTAACAATCCTACCTTCATGAAGTTTTGATTCTTTTTTTAAAATACAATTACTACATCTGTGTGGGGAAAAAAAAAAAAGAGCACACTGTTTCGAGAGTGGGGGGTAGGGTGGGGCTAGTCATTCAGATGAGGTAGGACAGGGTGCACTCTGAGGACCACATGGACCTTGAGGATGAGAAGACAAATGGAGCCCCACTGCTAAAAGAATAAAGGGAAAGCGTTTTAGGGAGAAAGGGTAGCATGTATGAAGGATTCTGTTTTAATCAATATTTCCAATCTTCTATACAGTCAATGCTTTTCAAAGAGCAGTACGGAGAATGACTAGGCCCTGCCTTCCTACAGGGAGACGTAAGACTTAAATAGAATAGCCATTGTGTCTGACTGCTATAATAAAGTTTCACAGACTGTGTGACAAGAGCACTGGAAATTTATGTTCTCTCAGTTTTACAAGCTAGACATCCATGAGCAAGGTGCCAGCAAACAGCTCTTCCCAAGAGCTGTCTTCCTGGCAGCTTTCTTACTGTGTCCATGTATGACCTTTCCTTGGTATACAGGGAGAAGGGGAGGGAAGGAGAAAAGAGGGGAGAGGAGGGGAGGGAGGGGAAGGGAGGGAAGGGGAGGGGAGGGGAGGAGAGGAGAGGGAAGGGAAGGGGAGGGGAGGAGAGGAGAGGGAAGGGAAGGGGAGGGGAGGGGAGGAGAGGAGAGGCCAGCCTGGGCTACCTGAGACTCCTGCACAGCAGAAATGCTGCCTGTAAAGGCAAGAAAGGTAAACAGGGCTGAACCAACAGGTGGGACCAAACCCGGGCAGGTCTTAGAATCAGGCATTTGGAAGGTACTCCTGTGGTGGGGGAGATAGGAAATCCTTATGGTAGGGAGAGAGAAGGTTCGGAGATGATCAGACTTATTTTGGGATCTAGGAAAGACTAGACGCAGAAAGAAATGAGAAGTTATATTTGTAACTAGATGGAGGGGTGTAGAGAATCAAATATGCTGCCTTGACACACTGGTTATTTTTAACGAAAGGGACTTGAAAAACAGCAGATGCAAGAAGGGCGCTCTGACCTTCCTTTTTTTTTTTTTTTTTTTTTTTTTTGTGGTTATGGGGATAAAACCCAGGACTCAAGCTCTACCCCTGAGCTACACTCTTGGGCCCTGGACCTTCCTTTCCACCCCTAGAAACGGGGTGAAAACCCCACATACAAAGCAGTCCTCTGCCCCCACCCCACCATGCCAAGAGAAAGATTATTTATCTACCTCATCTACATTAGTTTCTGTTGCCCCAAGAAAGGTCATAACCAAGGCACTTGGAGAAATGGCTGGAGAAGTGTTCAGAGCACTGGCTGTTCTTCCAGAGGATCTGGGTTCAATACCCTGCACCCACACTGTGGCTCGCAACCATCTTTAACTCTAGTCCCAGAGGCTCCAACATCCCTTCTGCCCTGCACCGGCACCAGGCAAACATACGATGCATGACAAGTCATAAATAAATATTTTTTAAACAGACTAAGACCTAAATCAACTTGGAGAGGAGGGAGTTTACTTGGCCGACAGACCATAATCTATCACTTGAGGGAAGCCAAGGAAGAACCTCTGGCAGGGCAGGAACCTGGAGGCAGGAACTGAATCAAAGACTAAGGAGGAATGCTGCTTACTGGTTTTCTCCTCATAACTCACTCAGTTCTCCTTTTGAAATAACCCAGGATGTGCCCAAGGGTAGCACTACCCACAATGGGTAGGGCCCTCTCATGTAAATCATGAACCAGGAGGATCCAGTTGACAGAAGCTAACCAGGGTACCACCCAGCTAGCCCTTATCCCCCTGTCAATCTTGCGTTATTAACTCCCCTGGGCCACACGCTTTGTCTTGCTACGTTTTCACAGTGTACTGTTCTTTGTCCAATCTGCTATCAGTGGGTCTAACTCTGCTGATGTACAGGGATTCCCATGAATTCAAGGCTGAGCTACTAATGATCGCCCAACCCCAATATCTTCTGTCATGAAAATAAGTAGATCAGCATGGTTTTTCCCCTACTTCAGATATAGATTACCTTCTTAAAACAAGGCAACTCAAAAGCCCCCAGATCATTTACATAGGTGATGCAGAGGTACTTAGATGTACTGCTCTCCTGATGCCCGTACTTGGCTCCCCTCAAATGTATACATACTCTTCTCCCAATCAATGAATTCCATGGCTTCACATCACCAAGGCCTGCCCTGGAATTCTTTTCTGCAGAGTTAACTAAGCATTCTGGTCTCTCCTCAGGGAGGCTCCCCAAGCCACTGAGGAAGGTCTCCTCGGGGTGCACTATCAGCAACGTTGAGCTGTGCTTACCCACAACAATATCAACAGTAAGACTGAACAATGTAAAAGTACAGTGATGTCTTGAATCGGGGTTAGGAAACATTTCAAGTATGGTGTGCAGGTCCCATTCCGAGTAAAGTGCCTATGAAATGTCCTAATACAAATGTCTAATTGGCAGTCTATTCGAGCCTGGTGTTCTAATAAGTGGTTGACCACAGATACCATTTCTTTAAATGATTTGCACATAAGAAACGGAAACCACAAGAACAGGCAAATTTGCCTAGAAAGAATATGCAGGGTAAGAAAAAAGCTAAGGCAGGCAGGCCCCTGACACCTCAAATGTCAAAGGGGCTGGCGGAGTACTGCAAAGGAGATTGATTTTAAAAGAAAAAAAGAAAAGAAAACCAGAGCTGTGGGGGGGGGGGGGCCTGTAGAGATAGCCATCAAGGCACTGTGTTATCAAAGCTACAGAGTACAAAGTGACTAAGTCAAAGGAGGAAACGTAGTGGGGTGGGAGAAACCATGAGGTCAAGTAAGATAAAGATAGCATAAGGTCTTACACAACAGGAACAAGATGTCAGCTACAGACAGGAAGTGAGGGAGTCAGAAAAAGAGCACACTTGCTGGGTATGCTCTAAGCTGTTTCCTGAGCATCTCTGACCTTTGGCAGTAATAATGTACTGGCTTTTGGATACAGGGTCTCAAGTAGCGTAGCCTGGCCTCTAGCTTGCTATGTAGCCAGTGATAACCTAGAACTTTTGATCTGTCTCCAGTTATCAAGTGTTGGGGTTACAGGCATGCACCACCAAACCCATCAATTGACCCCAGGGCATTATTCTGCCAACTAAGGTATATCCTGGCTCCTACAGCTGGCTTTTTGACATAAGTTCGGGCCTTCAAATTTAGCTGAATGTTAAGTATATTAGGATTCAGGCCAAGGAAAAGAAACAACTTGGGTTGCAGGTGTAGCTCAGTTGATAAGAGTGTCTGATTAGCATGCAGGACAGTCTGGGTTCTATCCCCAGCACTGCATAAACTGGGTGTGTGGTACACCCTTATAACCCCAGCGCTCAGTGAGGTGGCAGCAGAAGGGTCAAAAGTTCAAAGTCAGCCTCAGCTGTATAGTGAGTATGGGGCTAACCTAGGCTACATAAGACCCTGTCTCCAAGAACGGTGTATAGGGAGCCTGGTGATATGCCTCAGTAAGAAAGAACTTGTTGTATGTCCCAGCAGGCCTTATCTTAGTCCCTGGAAGCCATGAGAAAAGGCTGAATGTGGTGGCTAGAAGCCATTGTGGGAGACAAGAAGAAAAGTAGGAACTGACTTTTGACTTTCATATGTGCACCGAGAGGCCAAATCTTCTAAGTTCAGACTCCATTTTAGAGAACCTGACCTAAGTTTGAACTCGGGTAACCTAACAGGCTCGTACCTAACATTAATTTCTAAGTTCCCCCCCCCCAAACAAAACCCAAACCTAACTCCAGTCTCTAGGCTAATCCCCAATAATACCAGTGTCTCCAGCTTATTTCTCCAACAAACCTGCACCCCCAGGTTACAAGCCCACCCCTTGCCTAATGACCACCAATGCTGAGGGGAGCAGAAATTACGTTTATGATATGATTCCCAGCACCAGCCAATTATGTTAAAGGCCACAGTAGCTTTCTAACTAGATGCTTGCACACTTACCCCCTGCTTGCTGCTTACTAGAAAGCCTTGCCCCATAGATATTCGGGGCTCCTCACCACAAAAATTGTCCTGTGTGGTGGAAGTGCATTGTGTGGAGGGGGCTGGAGCTAGCTCTAATAAAATAAAGACCCGGCTGTGAGTTGCATCAAATGGGCTCCTGTCTGTTTTGTGGGCATCATTAACTGTAGGGTTAATGTTGGGGGTTCCACATCTGTTATGCTGCGAGGCACCCGGACACAGATAGGGGAAATTTAACTGCGCTTACCCCCACGCTGTCACTGGGTGGGTGTCAGGCTATAGGGAAGCCACAGGGCACTGCTTAGGGGGTGGGAAAGCTCTGAGGTGTGGGACAGACAGCTGGAGCTCACTTGGGAGTCTCCAAGCCTGCGACAAGGCTGGGCCCTCTGGTTCACTGGCTCTAGAACACTCAGGCAGTGCTGGATGTCTCTAAAGAGCTGAGAATAGAGTGGGGACCCCCGAGGACTGGATCTAGCCCAGAGCTGAGGGGGAAAGAGGGGAGCTCCAGCTGGTTCCGGGGGGGGGGCGGTAGAATCCTTTGGCTTGTCAGAGGTTGGCTGCAGGCTTGGGCTTGGTGGAAGACAAGGCTGGAAGCTCAGCAAGGCCTTCTACTGGAGATTAGACATGGCTCTGTAGGCAAAGGGCTTCTCTACAGCTCCCTATGGTGGTTCATGATGGAAAGAGATCGTCCATGGTTTTAAGATATTTATTGTCATGGTGGGACATGAATGAGTAAAACCTATTGTTTCTCAGGATGGTCTTGAGATTAAATACTTTTTTCAGGGAGGGGTGTCTGGGAAGAAAGGCTAATTGTCTAAGCCTCCAGGCCTTTAGGTATCTCATTAAAATAAAGAGAGCCTACATGACCCGTGGTCACATCTTCACCTGTGGAGGGGCTTGGGACATTACCCTTCCATGACTATAGCCACAAATTATGGAGGGCTGTAGCTAATGACGGGCCTAGTTTTCTGGGAGTTTTAGGGAAACGCCTAACGTCCCTTAGGGTCACCAGGGTTTCAAACCTCATCACAACCCGGAACCAGAATAACTTTCTTAGCCCAAGGCCCCACAACTAGCATTTCCCTGGCACTACACACCATGGCATGCACACATTCACCCATGAGCACATGGAGAGATGGCTCAGTGGTTAGCATCACTCACTGCTTTTACAGATGTCCTCAGTTCTGAGTTTCACTCTCAGCATCAACACCAGGCAGCTCACAATTAATTGAATGTAACTCCAGTTCCAGGAGATCTGAGCCACACTTTTGGCCTCTTTCAGCAAACACACAAACACACACACACACACACACACACACACACACACGTGTAGCATAAACTCATACCAAAACCACCCTCATATATACATAAATATAACTATTTCAAAATAATAATACAAACTTTAAAACAAATCATCTACACTTGGGAGCTAATGCTTATTGTAACCTAACTCCACTTACTAGATAAGCATATGGGATACTGGATAACAACAGGGTACCAAAGGCCATGACCAAATGCAACTTCAGGTAACTGTCCATCATTGAGGGAAATCACAGCAGAAACCCCAAGGCAGGAACTGAAGCAGAGACCACAGAGGAACACTAGTTACTGGCTGGCTACCCCAGGCTCAGTCAGCTATTTTTCTTATACAGCCCAGGCATACTTGCCTAGGGTTAGCACTGCCCACAGTGGGCTGGACCCTCCTACAGCAATCAGCAATCAATAATATGTTCTACAGACTTGCCACAAACAGTCTGAGGGAGGCAATTCCCTTACTGAGGTTCTCCCTTCCCAGGTAGCTATAGTTTGCGTCAAGGCGACAAATATTAGCCACCATACCCAAGAACAGAAATAAGTAAAACATTCTAAAAGAGCTTATTGGATAGGCTGAAGGGATGGCTCAACCATTTAAGGCTAGATGCACAACCAAAAGGACAAGTGTTCACCAGAGTAGTTCAAATAATGTGGGTTTGCTGTGGCTCAGTAGAAACCCATTATAACAGTTTATTAACCTGGGGAACAGTAATCAGAAGAGAGGCTGTGTGTGTGTGTGTGTGTGTGTGTGTGTGTACATGCATACATATGTATACACACACATCTGTGGAGGTCTCCAGTGTCATTTCCAAGCACCATCTTCCTTGGTGGGACTTTTTATTTGGGAAACTTGTTTTGTTTGTTGTTGTTGCAGCACCTGGGCCCTGTAGAACCTAGAACTCACAGGGATCCCCCAGCCTCTAGCTCCCAGGTGCTAGAATTAAAGGCGTATACCACAATGCCTGGCTCCACCTTGGTTTTCCGAGCAGGGCTTCACATTGGCTTGGAGTTTGCCACATAGACTTAGCTGGATGGACAGTGAGCCCCAGGGATATGCCTGTCTCTTCTGCCTTAGCTCCGAGATTGTGTGCCACTACATACATCTTTCCCCATGAGTTCTAGGGACTGAACTCGGGCCCCCCTGCTTGTAAGCACTTACTGACTGAACTCACTCTCTAGCTTGATATGTCCTTTTCTATAGGGCAGGAGCTTTGGTAAAAATTAGATTCTAAGCTCAAAATCCACAGTGACACCAAAGATCAAAGACTGTCCTCTGGTAAACCTGCTTTAGGTTTACAAAACTCCATTGAACAAGTCAAGACTTGAGTTGACACACCCTATGTAATAAAAGAACTCAGTGTATACAATAACCACAAATTCAGCGTTAATAGTGTTGTGTGGTTGCTACAGAATGCAAACACAGCTTTTGATTGTTTAAACACAGCTTCTGACTGTCTCAATAAAGGTTTCCAAATAATTAATAATCAGTGATGGCAAGATGACAGGGCTTAAATGACCAACCACAGAAAAGGACCTCTGGGAATGTCTATGAGGGGGGATTTCCAGATTGGGTTCATCGCAACTCCTAAATATGGGTTGCAAGACTCTTTGAGGTGGGGTCCCAGCATGAATTAAAAACAAGTCAGAGAGCTGAACAGCAGCCTCCCTCCCTCCACTTCCTCACTGCAGGTGCAATGCGACCAAACACCTCAAGCTCTTCTTGGCATGCCTTCCCCCACTAGAATGGACTGGACACTCAAACATGAGTCACAACAACCCTCTCTCTTTTGTGAGACAAGATACCTGGCTGGTCTGGGTCTCACTATGTAGGCCAGGCTGACTTCAAACTCAAAAAAAAATCCACCTGTGTCTCCCAAGTGCTGAGATTAAAGGTGTGTGACACCACTCCTGATAACCCCTTCTATCAAGTTGCCTCGTCAGTTAGTCTGTCAGAGCAGCACAGAAGATGGCTAATGCATCATCCCACTGCATTCTAAATTACCAGACTACATCTACAGTGCTGCTTAGCTCACAGGGTCAAATTCTGAGTATCTCACCTCTCATCCTTCCTTTTCTTCCCATTCCCACTGACACACTCTCTCATCTCATACAATATGGCAGATCTATTCCAAGGATGGCCCGAGCTGAGGGTGTACCTCTGTGGTAGTGCTTGCTTAGCCTTTGCAAAGCTATGAGGTCTGATCTCCAGTTCAAGGGTGCTGGGGGAAGAAATCAAAGATGACCCAGAAATCCCTCTCATAGCACAGACCTTTTACAAGGTCACCTCACCACTCCCTCATAAAGAGATGGGGCTTATTTTCCTCCTAGGGAATCCAGACTGGTCCTGTGTCTTAAACTGATCATTAATGGGTTGAGTTATTGATGTAGGCTTGAAAGGACCTCACAGCTTCCACTGTCATGATCTTGCTTGACAGCCACCAAGTGAAGCTAGGATAGGCCACTACCTAATGAGCAACCATTGTGGGAGGCCCCAGCTAAGAGCAAGAACTAGGGATAAACATTCTACATCTGTGTGACTCTCAATCATGGTCATCTCTTGCCACATAAGTCTTTGGAATGTGACAAGAATATCTGAAGAATTTCATTTGATTTAAACTGAACTTTAAATAGCTAGAGACTGTTGCATAGGTCAGCACAGATGCTTGTTCCCACTCTAATTCACCCAACACAATCCTACTAAAAGAACAGGGTATGGAGCAGCTGAAAATTGCCTTAGCACCTGTCCTTGGGGCTACAGTATGTAGGTGATGTCTAGGGATGGCTGGTGGAAAAGGGTAAAGATCTATCAGAAGGAAAGAAAGAAGATGATGGCAACCATGAAATGAATTCCCTTCAGCATCAGCCAAAAGTTGAGAGGGACCCATGCTAACTTGGTGGAAATGAGGAATGGGGGGAATTGAGAGTGAATGATTCTAGACCTAGGCATGGCACCAGTAGTAAGTAGTCTAAAAGGCTAAGACAGGGTTTAAAAGCTCAAAGACAGCCTGGGCAACTTTGGTAAGACTATGTTTCCAAAACTTTAAAAAAAAATAAAAATAACAAGAAGGGGGATACATTTCAATGGTAGATCACTTGCTTAACACATAGAATTGAGAGGTTCAATCCTCACTTCAAGGGAGGGGGGATTTCCGGTTTCATGTCTACCTTAGAGCAATCCAAACAGAAAATTAACTTTCAATAGTTTATTTTTTAACAGTTCCACGATTTATTCTGAGAATGTGACAAACACACACACACACACACACACACACACACACACACACACAAACACCAGAAAGTCAAACCCTGTGTGTTAACATTTACATCCGTGATTTTAATCCATATTTATTTCCCACTTCCCTGAAGTTGAAGTTTTACATCACCTATAACGGGTAGCACATAATATAGTTCTCACTGGTATTTTTTTTCTTTTATAAGCTAGGGTATCACGTAGCCCAGGCTTGCCTCGAACTTGCTATCTAGTTAATATCATGTACTCTAGATCCTTCAGAGTTCACCTGCCAAGGCAAGCATGTAATGTCAACACATGTCAGGTTTAAGTGGTACTGGCAGCCCACCTTGTAGCTTTATATATACTAGGCAAGCAATCACCCTAGTCATTTTCCTTTGAAACAAACCATAATCTTTTTGACTACAAGAATCCCGTGTATTTGGGGAATGGCACTGTTCCAAATGTTCCTAGAATTTCCTAGAGGTCTGAGTAGGAAGTCCAAGAGTAATGATCTAAATTCAGCCCCAAACTAGTATTTTACCCTTCGCTGAATCCACCGTGCACCACTAAGTAAAACAGCGGAGACGCAAAGCCAGACCTAGACTGCACCGTGTAACACGGGTGTACGGAATTGCTCCCTCCAAGCCGATCCTACCGGTTGCTCTTTGGGCGTGGCCCAGTTAGCGTATCTGATTGGGCGAAGGCGTGGCTGAGAAGAGACACTTCCTATTGGGTCCAACCCAACAGTTTCCGGTAACACTCGATAATTTCCGGCCACAGGCTCCGCCTCCGCCGACTCACTTCGGCTGTTTCCGATACCTTTCGGGATTTTCCGTCTAACTCTCGTTTCGCTTTCTCCACTTCGGATATTTCCGTGTCTCGCTCGGAGCAACTCGGCAACCACTCGGCCTCCCCCATCCCCCGGTAACGGTCGCTGGTGAGTTTAAATGAGCCGGGGCTGGCCGGGCTGGAGCCGCTACGGGGGGGGCCTGAGGCACTGCAGAAAGTGGGTCTGAGCCTCAAGAATGACGGTGCTGCAGGAACCTGTTCAGGTAATGCTAACCCCTGCTCCCAGGCCTGGAGCCATGCCTGGGTCGCTAAGCGAACAGCGACTTCGCGGCCTGCTGCGGCCTAGGCCCGGCTTCTCCCGCCTCCCTTTCGGCGATCCCTGCTTGTCTTTCGTCAGTCCCGAGGCCTTACCCGCGGCCTCAGCCGAGGTTAGCCGGGTTCCCGCATTACTTCTCGCCCCCTGTGCGAGCAGGGTTCGGCAGGAATCACTCGTTTTCCGTCGGCACTGGCGCCCGGCCATCCTCCTCCTCCTGTTAGTCGCGGGCCCTGCCCGCGGTGGGAGACTAGGGGTTCAGATGGAGCCCCGGGGGCCCGGCACAGAAGCGCTTTTGAACGGAGCTGGTGGGATTTCACACTAGTGGGGCAAGTTTGCTGTTTTCCTGGTTCTGTTTTACGTGAGATGATGGAGGGAGGAAGGTAAAATCCAGATTTCTGATACTAGTTTTTGTTTCGGTAGCACTTTCTTGTCCACGGTAGATCTCGTTCTGTGGATTTCCCACCGGACAATGACGATCTGAGAAGGGAACTCCCCTTCTCAGGCCTAGTGCCGCGGTGCAAACACCCAAGCAGGGGAGTGGGCGAAAGGGCAGGTCTGGATTTTTAATTACCTCGGTTGGGTGTCAAGAGGCATTTTATCGTACAGGTTTTAGAAGGTGCTTAGGAAATTAGAGATAATAATTGCTTTCCCATCCATTTCAATATACGTCCATTCCTGAAACCACACCAGGGTGTGCGTTGACGTACACGGAGCTGTTGTCATTGAAGAAACCCTATTGGGTTTTTAAGTGTGTGATGCAGTGCCAAGTCATTTTCCCCCCCTGCCAGATCTGAAGAAGCTGAACCTTTTGTCCGTTGGTGGTTGGTGATAGATCAGGCTTGGGGGATTTTCATCCTACTGTATGATCTTTGACATGATCGAAAGAGTTGGCCTCCATTAATTACTGTCATTAAGTCATGAACTTTATTTTGAGGTTATAAAGCAAACCGATTTTAGAAATTGTGAATGTCCTTAGGTAAGTCTCTGACAACAAATAGTAAATGCTTCTAATACATCAGTACAGCATTTTCTTAATTTCTCATCGCAGCATAAACCGGTTTCCCTAGTTTGGCCTTGTTTCCAGCTGTTTATATAGTGACAGCTATTAGTATTTGAATTACTATAACTCAGGATTATAACTTCTGAACTGTTCATGTCTCTCTGTTGTATCAGTTCTTCCAAAACTGCATTTCTTTCCAAATTTCCTAGTGTAGAGACCCCTTGTAAGGCCCTTTTGAGGCCTATCATGAAATTAAACAGATAAGGAGTTTATTCAGATGTTTCTTTTTATTTCATACTGTAGTTTGATCTTAATGATTCTTTTGCATTTTGTGACCAAAAATACTTCTAAAATGTTATGGTAGTTGTAGTGATAGCACTTAAACCACTATTTAGTAGTTTTAATCTATATAAAAGCACGAGAGAATCAAATATATTGTTCATGCTAGATAGGATCCAGCATGTTTCCTGTTCTTTACTGTAAGCAATTACACACTCTATATCTTTAAGACTAAAAAGTAAAATTTACTTCCCTTTTCTCCATAATACGTCCACTAGATTTTAGCATAATGGTGAGGAGTTTTAGGGTCTGAAAAGGTAAGAATTGGGATTATATTTATAGTATAGCAAGGAGGCAAGAGGATTTGGAGTTCACAGGCATCCCCAGCTATGTAGCAAGTTCAAGTCAACATGAACTGCTTGAAACCCTGTTTCAAAACAAACAAAAAAACCAAAATGACAAGAAATAAGCAACCAGTTTTGACCAGAAATGCTGTTGAAAATGGGCAAGAAATGAGATACTAAGATTGTTGTTTTTTTAAGACATTACTTGTTAGATGTATTAGGGAAAATATAGTGTTGAAAATTTTTGCTTTGTTCTTGGTGTTTCTAGGTATAGAAAAAAGTGAGTAGAAATAATGGTCAACTGTTTGTTTCTACTTTTCTTCCTCCTCTAATGTTCTTATATGGAATAACCAATGGGTTGTGCCAAACCCTTTCCCATGTTAGCTCTCATAGGAAAACTATTACTTTGTATTTGACTCTTTACAAAAAATCTTGCATGTCAAACTTTTTTTTTTTTGTAGCTTGGTCTCACTGTGTAGTCCTGGCTGGGATTAAAGGCATGCACCACATTACTAATTTGGGTGCCTGTAAAAGTTTACTTAATGAAATAGGTGGCATTTTTGTTTGTAGGATGTTTTGTCTAAAATTTACTTATTTATTGTGTGCCTATGTGCTTCTGTGAATCTTGGTGGCAAGCATCTTTACCACCTGAGCCATTTCACCAGCCCTGAAGTTGCTTTAAGAGACATTTTATATAGATACATCAACTGATAAAACTGTACCAATTATTTTTGCAAGTTAACCTTCATATAAGTATTAAATGGAAACAAGACTTTTGAAAATGATTTTAATATGCAATAGCATAACTGGATGCAAAAACCTGTGTGCTAGCCTGCATCTGAAACCCCTACACTTGGAAAGTAGAGGCAGGAAGATAAGGGGTTCAAGGTCAGCCTTGAACAAGGTTTCATAAGATCTTGTCTCAGAAAAACCATACAGTAATGTGGGTACTGTATTCATGTCATTCTTTTAGAGCTTGATTAAATAGTGAAAAAGTACTTTTGGCTTGAGATCACATGTCTGCAGAAGCATGTAAGATTGATTCAAAGAGTATGTGAAAGGTACAACGAAACAGACCAAAGCACTATCTTGGGCTGAAGGCATCTGAGTGGAATGGGAAAGAAGTAGATAAAGGTTTTAGAGATTCAAGAAATAACTTGGAAAGTAGAACTTCTCAAACATTGGCTAGGAGTGAGGGTGGGTTCCTAGGGTTGGTGTCCAAAGCTACTGGCTGGGTGTGGTGGTACACACCTTTAATCTTAGTACTTGGGAGGTCCAAGCAGGCGGATCTCTGAGTTCATCTGTGTGATGAAGCCAGAGCTGCATCGTGAGACCCTGCTTCAAAAAAACAAAACAAAACTCATTAGCTCCTCAAAACTAAAACCAACCCCTCAGAAAAATGCTTTTCTGCCTGATAGGATTGGGTTTAGATTAAGTTGTATTAACAGTGAATCTTGGGCTGGCTTTGTGCCCTCTTTGTAGCCCAGGCTGGCCTCTAACTTACTATCTTCTGGAATGCCACTACCCCTGTCTGCAAGAGAATTTTAAAGACTATGTAATGAAAGCAGTGTGTTGGAAATAGTAATCTGATTTTATTGGTAAGGAGGAAAAAACAAGACTTAGATACATAGACTAATAGGATGAGCCAGCCAGTGGTAATGTGGACCATGTTTTTTTAAGTTTGGCAGGATTGACTTTTGGAGAAAGTGGAGTGGGTTATGTGTGTGTGAAGGAGTGTTTTATTTACCAGATCTCTACTATTTGTGATAGCCAAAAATGCCTCCCACCAAACATGGCTAAATGTGAGGTCAGGAAACCACCTAGATAAAGAGCTGGTAGAACCTAAGAATCAGCTGTGTATAGTGGCAGCACGCCTATAATCCTTTACCTGGGAGGTAGAGGCCAAGAGGATCAAGAGTTCAAGGCCTGCCTCAGCTATGTTGTGAGTTTGAGACCAGACTGGCAAAATAAGTTAAGAGCTAGAGTTGCAGACTTAGAAATTAAATTCTGTTGTATAAAATGAAAATTCTACAATGACTTTCTTGTTAGGGTTCTGTTCTCCCTCCTTTCCTCCCTTTCTCATCCCTTAAGTTGTGTGAAGCTTTTCTTACCTGTTGCTGCATTTTGTTTGTTTGTTTTGTTTTTGTCAAATACAAAACCAAACAATTTATAGCTATTCAAATCTGAGTACAGTTTACATTTAAAATACTTGAACTGGGTGTGAGGGTGCACACTTGGACTCCCAGAACTTAGAAAATGGAAACAAGACCTTGAATTTAAGGCCAGTTTAAGCTACTTAGAGAGAGACCCTATCTTAAAATATAGATAAAATTCTACAGTGAGTTGTGATGATGTGAGCCTGTAATCCCTGTGCTTGAGAGGCAGGGGCAAGAAAGGGAGTTGAAAGGCATTCTCTACTACTACATAACAACTTTGAGGCAAGTCTGTGCTACAGAATTCCTAAAAAAAAAAAAAAACTACAGGATTTAAAAAAAAAAAAAAAGCCTCACTTTCAGGTCTCTTCCTTAGTTTGCTAGCCCACTTTTATTCTTGGGAATGCCTTTTGTTAAGAAATGTTTGAGTGTTTATATATGCACATGCCCCACATGTTTGTTTGCAGGTGCCCTTGGAGGCCAGAAGAAGGTATTGGACCACCTGGAACTGGGATGACAGGGATTTATAAGCTGCTCCATGTAGTGCTCTAATTAAACTTAGAGTCCCTCAGGAAGAAAGATCAGCAAGCACTTTTAACTACTGAGCCATCTCTCCAGCTCTCTTTTTCTTTTTCTTTCTTTCTTTCTTTCTTTTCTTTCTTTCTTTCTTTCTTTCTTTCTTTCTTCTTTCTTCCTTCCTTCCTTCCTTCCTTCCTTCCTTCCTTTCTTTCTTTCTTTCTTTTTTCCTTCCTTCCTTCCTTTTTCTTTCTTTCTTTGTTTCTTTCTTATTATTAAGCTACCTCTTTCTAGTCCATGCTTAACATAAAAGACACAGCCTTTCCTCCATCTCTTTTCGTGGTAGTTGTGAGAATTTTCACCTAACTTATACTTATTTTTTTCCCATAAACTCTACTTAATAAAGTTAACCCCAGGCTTGAAAAACAAGGCCAATTCCCCATCCCCACCCCCAGAAAAACTTTAGTAATCAGAATAGGTGGTGGGGCCAGGGAGATGACTCAGTCAGGAAATGAATTGCTACATAAACGTGAGAACCTGAGATTGGATTGCTAGCAAACATGCAAAAAGCCAGGTATGGCTGAGCTGCCTAGCTGAAAAAACAAGGATCCAGTTTATCAAGAGATAAGGCAACACAACAGAGAAAGACCCCAGATATCTTTCTCTAGCCTCTGCACATCTGCCCACATCTGTAATCTATATACATGTGCACACAGTAATGTACAGCTTTTAAAAAGTGAACAGCAATTTAGGAAGACACCTGTCAACCTCTGGCCTTCGCCCACATGGATACATTATACAGTGCACACAAAAAGCACATAGCAAGTAAGAATTTGCAGTTCTGTGCTCTTGGTTTGCCTTTTTAATGAATACAGCCCAGGACTAAAACATTCGTTTCCTCAGTGGAATGTCTCCTAAACATTTTGTAGGATAGGAAGAAAGAAGAATGTTGCCTGCTGTTTGGCTTCCTAACTTTGTTTTAGCAACTTGTCACCCATCTGGCTTCAATCTGTAGAACGGGTGCCCTGGGTGCTGTGTTTGGGGGAGCCTGCACCATCTGTCGGACAGGGTACTGAGCTAGACTTTGTGCTTATTGTCAGCTACTACTCTGTAGTGATAATAGTCTACTTCACATCCTATCGCCCCAGTGAGCGTGTCACTCAGGCACTGGGAGACAACTGCACATTTGGGATGGCCCATCTCTTTGCTGGTGCTTATAAAGAATTGTTCTGAGCAAACAAAGCTTGATATGTATATTCTTCCTCCTCCTCCTCCTCTCCTCCCTCTCCTCCTCCTCCTTCTCTTCTTCCTCCTCCTCCTTCTCCTTTTCCTCCTCCTTTTTAATTTTTTTATTTTGGGACAAGATATTATTACTTGCCCCAGACCAGCCTGGTTCTATTTAGCTCATGTAATGGAGGAATGACTGTCATCTGATTAATATCAGAGGAATCATCTTTATCTGCCTGGGTTTAAATACAAGGATCATTCTCTATATAGAGAACATTCAAGAAATAATTGCTGAGTCAAGTTAGAATGAACTCCCCTCATCCTGTTGTTTTCTGAGTGACAATCTGACAGATTGTTATGTAATCCATACATTAAAGTTCTCTAAGGAAAACATCTGCAGTAATCATTATATTTTACTTATTGTATGGCATTGTATAAAACCTGAACCCTTACAACAGAATTAGAGAGTAAAAAGCAGTAGCTTTCTATTTCATAACCCGTGTCTGATGCCCATATCCATTCCTTCTTCCTCCTCTTATATTTTGCCTTTTTACATTTCTTCATGTAATACTGTACCTACATTGATGTTTGTTTATATGCATACATTTATTATTAGCTAGGTTTCATATATGAGAGAAAACATTTTGTTTCTGATTGTATGAACTCAACATTAATATATTTTACAATATTAGGCAAATAAGTAATATTATTTTAGTATGATACTTGGGCCATCTATTTTCCTCCAGTTTTTTTAAACTTTATTTTTTAGAGCAAAGTAGTCCATTTTTATATATACCAAATATATAAAATTCCATATATACCAAATTTTCATTATATGTTCATCTGTTGGTGGAAAACTAGGTTAGTAATTTTTTATATCAAACAACAAACACAGTGTACAGATACCCTGTGGTAGGGTATGGCATTGTCTGGATATATAGCCCAGGAGTGAGTAGCTCCCTCCCTCCCTCCCTGCCTTCCTGCCTTCCTGCCTTAACATGGATTCTGGGGATTACCTGACAAGTGCTTTTCTAGCTAACCCATCTCCCTATCCCTGCACAAAGGTTTCTTGTTTTTGTTTGAGATAGGTTTCAAGTAGCCTAGGCTAGTCTTGAAATCCTGATCCTCCTGCCTCCTAAGTTCTGAGGTTACAAACATAAGCTACCACACCTGGCTACAAAAATTTTGAAGACTGAAAATATATTGTTTTAAGTGAATGATGGAGAATTTCTCTAGTTTAGACAACACATCTGAAATCCTGTTAAAAGGAAAATGAAATTGATTTGAATATCTAAAAAAAGTTTGTGCTTTATTAGGTAGGTATTTATTTTGTAAACTCTGACTTTCCAAGGAGAATAACTAATTTGATGAGGGAGGAAAGAAACATGATGGTATCAGAAAGACAACAGTGACAGTGGCTCGAACACATTACACAGTTACCAGATAAGTGCTAGAAAGTCCTGTTCTTCTGTAGTTTTCTTTCTTATAGTCTGTTTTTAATTGTGGGGACATTATGTGTACATGAATGCAGGTACCTGTGGAGGGCAGAGGTTCTATAGCCTCCCAAACTGATGTTACAAGGAGTTGTGAGCCTCTTGATGTGGGTGCTGGAAATTTAACTCCATTCCTTTGCAAGAGCAGTAAGTCCTTAATTGCTGAGCCATATCTCCAATCCTTCTTTTAAATGAAGAAACACAGCACTGTACAAAATATAGTCTTCCTCTAAGAGTCATTAAGTTACTTGTTCAAACACAGCTGGTTCAGGGATTTGAACCCAAGTCTTTGGCTCTTGCGTTCTCAGTGATAATAGTGAGTTTAAAGAAGGTAATGCTGAAACAGGATGATTACAGTACAGCTTTTGGATAGGAAGATGGCAAGACTACTGTTTATAAGTTTAAAGAATTCTCCATAGTCTTATATGCTTGACTCACTTAATCTCTATTCCTTCTCAGAAATAGAAAAACTGGTTCCTGGACAAAAAAACAAAACTAAAAATTATGGGCAAGAATATGGTAAAAATACATTATACACACATACAGAAATGACACAAAGCTATTATTTTGCATGATTAGAAAATGAACTTTGAGGAGTTTGAGAGATGGTTTGGGGTTAAGAATACTTGTTGCTTAGGACCTGGGTTTGATTCCCAGCACCATGTGATAACTCACAACCTTCCGTAACTTCCAGTTCTGGGGTTCTAGTGCCCTCTTTGGACTTTCCTGTGTACTAGGCACACATGTGAAGCACATACATTTATTTAAGCAAAACACTCATACACATAAAGTTAATCTAATTTTTTTTTTAAACTGAACTTCAACTTTAAGGTGTTGGAGAAATGTCTTGGTAGGTGCTTCCCACACAGGCCTGAGAACTTGAGCATGATTCCTGACATCTATGTAAAAAGTCAAGAGTGGTAGCACACACCTGTAATCCCAGTGCTGGGAGAGAAAATATAATTGGTCCCTCTGGCTTGGTGGCCAGCTTAGCTGGATCAGTGAATTCCAGACTGAGGAATTCTGTCTTAAAAACTAAGGTAGAGAGTAATTGAGGAAGACTATCAACCTCTGGCCTTTGTGTAAGCACACAAGCAGAAATGTATTTTGGGGGCTGAGGATATTGCTTAGTGGGTAGAGTGCCTAGTATGCACAGAGTCCTTGGTTCTGTCCTAGCGCTGTGTACCACAAGTGACGGTGCATGTCTATAATCTTTCACTTAGGGCACAGACAGAAGAATCTAAAGTTTATCCTCAGCTGCATAGTAAATTTATAGCCAGCTTGAAATGTAAGATACTCTGTCTCAAAAAAAAAAAAAAAAAAAAAAAAACCAAAAGCAAGCTGGAAAGCAAATCCATCCTATGCTGCAATAGATTTTAGTTAAAGCTGGTAGTAAACAAATACTTAATTACAACCTTAAAAAATGTAGTCGTATACTTTTATGCAAAAATGCTGAAAATTTGTACATTTATCTTTGTTTTTTAAAATAAAGTAAAAAAGAAAAAAAAAGCTGGTAATAAAACCAGATAGAATTCCAAGAGGAGGCTTTTTTTAGAATAATAATTGCATGAGACAATGAATACATACACATTATATATCTGGTGTCATATTACATTACTGTTGTCAAGCTGAAAATACTGCTATGGTCTGTACAATGCGACATCTTTTGGAAGGCTTATTTTTCTCTTTCTTCTGTTTGAACTATAGGTTGGCTCAGAAACAATTGTATGGAAACTCTAAGGGAAATTTTTTTTAAGGAATGAAAATTCTGTTATGGACTCAAGTTTGTGTTTTAGTTTATCTTGAGTCAGTGTCTTTATGTTCCTGGCTGGCTTGGAATCTCAGAGATCTTCTTCCTCTGTCTCCTGAGTGCTGGAATCAAAGACCTGTCCTCTGGACTTAATCTCTTTGTTTACGAGCTGTTCTGTAAATTATGTTTAGATTCACTGACCAGTCACTTAAGACCTCTCCACTATAGACTGCCTTGGAATCACTAGTGCACTTAGCCAGCACCTGTGCTTTGGTGTGAATAAAACCATTTCTTCTCTGTTCTTAGCAATTGTGTGACTTTTAAGACACTGTTAATATAGTTGTTTTTAAAATACAAAAGGGAAAGGAATTTCCAGGGCTGGAAATAATAACTTCAGTTATTACGTTTAAGACGGTGCCAGAAGTTACTATGTGCCTTCTCTTTTTACAGGCTGCTATATGGCAAGCACTAAACCACTATGCTTACCGAGACGCAGTTTTCCTCGCAGAACGACTATATGCAGAAGGTTTGTGATCTATTCATTTGTTTAGAACCATAAATGAATAAAATATATGGAATTCCATCACTTTTTATGACTAGCATAAAAAGGCTCTTGTTTTATTCTTGCCTCTAATTTTTTTCTTATTTCTTATTATGTGTATATATGTGTGTATGGATACTTCTTGAAAATAGTGTTCTCAAATACCAAAGTCATCAAATCCCCTAGAGTTAAAGTTGTGAGCCTCCCCAAATGTGTTTGAAATCTGAAATCCAATCTTCTTTAAGATCACCATATGTTCTTAATTGCTCAGCTATCTCTCCAACTCTTGTGTGTGTGTGTCTGAAAACATAAGGCAACTGTGGATGTTTTTCCTCTAGAACCTTTTGGTTTTCTTTTTGAGATGATTTGTCAGCGTAAAACCTGTCAAGTAGGTTAGGTGTGTCAGCTTTTTCATAGGGTCCTAAGAAGCAAGGCAAGCACTTTGCAGATTGGTTTTTGTTTTGAGACAGGTTTTCTCTATCTCCTGCTGGCAATAAACTCAACTGTCCTTCAGCAGTCTCCGGAGTTCTGGGATTAGGGACAAGAGCTACCACGCCTGCTTTGTTTGTTTGTTTGTTTGATGGGCTGGGCGAGTGCTATGAGCTATATGGATGTCAGAAAATATCTTGTTGTTTCCCTTCTTTTTTCTTGTGGGGTTTATCTCAGGTCCTCAGACTTGGCAGCAAGCATCATTGCCAACTGAGCCATCTCCCAGGCCCTAAACTTTTGTTTTGTCTTAATTGATGTTAGAGAGGAACGATGTTTTTTTAATCTGTTCATTTTAATGTATAAACATTCTCACCACAGAAATGAGGTTCATTTTTCCTTTGTAGTAAAATTTAACTTTCATCTTCCTAAGAGGTCTGTTAAGAAAATATTATCTAAAATAAGATGCTTTCCTGGTAAGACTGTTAAGGGCTGAGGTGTGTGCATGTGTGTTTGCATGATCAGATCTGGCAAATTGGCTTTTTTTCTTTTTTGTGATTTATTTGCTTCAGCCCACTGAACGCTGAGATTACAGATGAAAACCACCAACCTTACCTGTCTGTCAACAACTGATTTCTCCATAATTCAAATTTGAATTAAAAATCGTTTTGAGTTAAATGACAAGTACATGCTTAGTATTTTTTGTTGCTTAACTTATTTATTGGAAAAGTGAATAGTAGCTAATTTCTTTTTCTTTCTTTCTTTCTTTTTTTTTTTTTAATGCCTTAGTACATTCAGAAGAAGCCTTGTTTTTACTGGCAACCTGTTACTACCGCTCAGGAAAGGCTTATAAAGCATATAGACTCTTGAAAGGACACAGTTGTACCACCCCACAGTGTAAATACCTGCTTGCAAAATGTTGTGTTGACCTCAGCAAGTAAGTATTAAAATCTACTTTATCTAGTTTGGTTAGACTTTCATTGAATTTTGGATAAAATTCTTCTATCATTAAATTCTTGACTGCCTTTTCTCTTTTGAGTAACAGTTGTAATGTTTGCACCGTTGCTTTGGTCATGGAGAGATTTCATTGTAGTGGTGATAAATAACAGTTCTTTTTTGGTGCTAGAGATCTTTAACCCTAGGCTTCATATAAGCTAGCCAGTCACTCTTACCTTACACAGAGCAGGCATGCAGTGGTGCAGGCGCTTGCCTAGCATGTGTGTGGCTACAAACAGCTGAGTCCCAAAATAATGCAGTTTAAGAGAAGTTGTAACTAATTCTTTCCAGCTTCCAAAATGATCCTTAGTCTCATTTCCTCTGGCTTGGTTTTCATGGCTAGGCAATTTAAATAAGCCTAGAAGCATGACAGTTGACATGAATAAGGTGATAAATGAGGTCCTTCAGAGATCTTTGGAGAATGACTGCCCATCTATACTACTCAAAGTAAGGGACATACCAAAGTTTCACTACTGTTAAAGTCGTCTGACCATATTCCAGATCTGGTGGCAGCTGGAACTACAGATTAAATTCTAGCAAATATATTCATTTACAGATGAAATACTGGCAAAAGTGTCTAAACAGATATTTAGTCCCATATACGAGTTGGGTTTTTTGAGGTTGAGGTGGGTTTTTTTCTAAATAGGGTTTCTCTGTGTAGCCCTGACTGTTCTGTCACTTGCTCTGTAGACCAGGCTGGCTTCAAACTGTCAACCTCTGCCTCCTGTCTGCTGGGATTAAAGGCATGAGCCACCACAACAGGGCTCCATATGTGTGCGTTTTGCTTATAGTTGTATATAGAGGTTATAGGTAAGTTTCATAAAATGACCATGTAAGTAGCTGTGTTAGTCCAGAAACTAACTTTAAGGATTGTTGTGGTAAATATTATTTAAGGGTTTCTACTCCACTGTAGGTCATTTAGTTACCAAATAAAATACACCATAATCTTGATATTTATAATAAGCCTTAAGGCACTAGAGCTGGGAGCATATCAGCCCTCTTTGCTGTTTTGTCTACTTCTCAGTCACCCCAAGATAACACTTGCTATGTTCCCCGTGGGGCCAGGGCCGGACTTACTCTTCTGCCTGGCCCAGGCTGCCAGCATCTTTATTGACCAGTCAGTGGTAACGTTGGGGACAAGGTTTACACAACAAAGGCTGGTATACCTTGGGATCTACTCATCTTGGAACAACCAGATCTTGGGGTATAAAATTTTGGCATTTGAATATAAGCAGCACCAGACCAAGCCTTATAAAGTGTAATTGAATTAGCTATTTATTAGTAGATTATTTAAAAATCTAAAAATTTTGCTGGGCATGAAATGACATGTGCCTTTAATCCTAGCACTTGGAAAACAGAGGCAGGTAGATTTCTTGTGAGTTGAAGGCCAATCTGGTCTACACAGTTCCAGGACAGCCAGAGGTCTGTAGAAAATCAACTCCCCCCCAAAGGTTTTAATGTTGAAATCTTAAAAATCAACTTTTTTTTAAGGAAAGAAAAAAAAAAAGAGAGAGAGAGAGAGGAAAATGTACCATTGAAGTCAAAAGGTATTTGCAGTATGTTGTATATTAGATAATTCCATATAATGGCGCACTTGCTGCCAAATGTAACAACCTGAGTCTGATCCCTAAGTTGACCTCTGACTGCCACAGATACATCATGGCTTGTGCATGGCTCCTCAGTAAATCTTACCACTTGTAATAAAAGTGATTCTGTTTTTCTTGAATACAATTTAGTATTTGTTGTTTGAGAAGAGCAATTTTTAAAAATTCATTCATTTTAATGTAGAAACATTTTTCAGCCTAGTAATGAGGTTCATTTACCTTTGGTGTAAAAAAGCCTGGTATGGTAATGCATACCTTTAACTAAAGCATTAAGGCGGTGGATCTCTGAGTTTGAGACCAGCCTGGTCTACACAGTAAATTCCAGGCCAGCTGAGCCCTGTCTCTTTCTTTTAAAAGATATAGATGGATGGATGCGGGTGTGTATGTCTGTGAGAGAGATGGATATATATCTATAAATGTGTGTGTGTGTGTGTGTGTGTGTGTGTGTGTGTGTGTGTGTGTGTTTATTAAGAGAGATTGCTCTGCAGTTAAGAGCACTGGCTGCTATTTTAAAGGACTTGGATTCAGTTACTAGTACACACATCATCTGTAACTCCAGTTCCAAAGGATATGATTGATGTTCTTTCTTAGCCTGTGCATGCACACACATGTATGGTATACAAACATACATGTAAGCAAAACATTCATATGCATAAAACTTTTTAAAAAGATATTTATTTATTTTATATATATGAGTACACTGTAGCTGTCTTCAGACACACCAGAAGAGGGCATCAGATCCCATTACAGATGGTTGTGAGCCACCATGTGGTTGCTGGGAATTGAACTCTAGAAGGGCAGTCAGTGAGTGCTCTTAACCACTGAGCCATCTCTCTAGCCCCATATGCATAAAACTTAAAAATATATAAAATATATTTTTACATAATGATTGTAGTTGTTTTTAATCAAACACATTAAAGATCAAACCATCTTTGTTGTGCTGAAAATACATAGTGGAATCATGCAGTTATTTTTAATTTAAAAACTACTTTTCTTATGAAGAAAATTTAATTGACAAAAGGATATAAAGTGATACTCATACATCATTCTTAAAATCGGGCTGCTGTGGTAACTTAACATGCAACAACACTTGACAACAAGCCTGAGACTCTTGTTTTTGATCTCTAGAACTTACATGGTGAAAAAAAGAACCTGTTGCTACAAGTTTATAATGTAAATTTTTATAAAAATTCAAATGACTGTAAGCGTGTATCTTAACTAAGATCAGGTTTTGCATGCACGTTTCTATTTCAAGAAATTATAAAATGGGGAACAGTCATGTTTATAAAGTCATTCATATTCCCTCACATAAAATGACCACCTGCTTCTTTAGCATGAATAATGCATATGCTGCTCAAATTTAGATTTGTCCATATAGCAATTAAATTTTAATGAGCTCTGGCATAAAAGCAGGACTTTAAGATCATAAATCTTTAGCTTCCTGATGATCCCAAGTACATGATTGCCACTAGTCTAAAAGTACCATTACCTCTTCACTGTGTGTCATTAGACTCACAATGATGATGAAAGATGTTTTCATGAAGTGCATTATATTGACATTAAAATAAATTTATATTTTAAAGGCTTGCAGAAGGGGAACAGATCCTATCTGGTGGCGTGTTTAATAAGCAAAAAAGCCATGATGACCTTGTCACTGAGTTTGGTGATTCAGCTTGCTTCACTCTTTCCTTGTTGGGACATGTATACTGGTAAGTTCGAGAGACTCGAGGGGCTACTAGAGTCAGTCTCCTGTATAAAAATGCTCTGGACTGTGCTCATTTTGATATAGCCTAGATTGATGATGTTTACACACACAAGTAGGCTTTCCTAACCTTCCCCATCATGACCTCATTACAGATAGTCAGTAAGGGTTGCTGATCCCATTTTATACTCCTTAGCCTAGTTAGTGATAATAGCTGCAGCTGCTCTAGCACTAAAGAAAGTGAGTGGTTTGTTTTTCTTAACATTACCTATCATCGCTGTTTCTTAGAGTCTTGGAGGCAGGTTTCAATAGTGTTAATTTTTTTTCCAATATATAGTAACCTTTGAAGTGTTTAAACAAGAATTTTTAACATGCATGAACTCAGAATTACCATATAATAGTTAACATGGATCTCACTCCTGTTTAAAAAATACTTTTGAAGTTGAGTAGAAAAATAGAAAATATTCAAAACTGCCCATGGGAATTTTTTGCATGTCATAAATGCCATCTGTCATACATTATATGATAAGTAATTAAAGCCTAGTTTCCTCCAAAAATAAAAATTTTTAAAAAGAAAGGAAAAGAACTGCTTTTTAAAAAATAAGTAACCAGGTATGGTGGTATGTACATGCCTTTAATCTCATTAAATAGGGGTTTATTTTCAGGTAATGTCAAATCATACTGCATTTGTGAACTAGAATAAAGATAGTATCTTCACTTACTTAAAAGTGGAGTTGAAAGCCAGATAGTGGTGATGCATGCCTTTAGTCCCAGCATTTGGGAGGCAGAGGCAGGTGAATCTGTGAGTTCCAAGACAGTCAAAGATACACGGAAAAACCCTGTCTCAAAAAAAAAAAAAAAAAACAAAAGAAACAAAAATGAAGTTGGCTGCTATTGTCCAGCCATTTTGGTCACTCATTCAAGGGATGCTTGAGGCTCTTCTTCCATTATAACTAACCACAGTAAGAACTTGGCCCAGGGGATATAGAAGGAATAACTCACAGTCCCCACCATTATATTTTGTGATGGAGAAGAAAGGAACAGTAAATGAAATTTTTTATTATTATAAAAAGATATAGTAAAAAGGTTTGGGCAATATTTTGAAGAAGTGAGAGCATGCTAGCTTTCATTGATGAGGAATAAAGGCTCGGTGGCAGAAACCCTGCCCAGTTTTAATGCAGCAGGCCTTGGGTTCCATCCTCAGAGCTGAAAGGGAAGGAGGAGTAACAGAAGGTACCTGGGAGAGAGTTGATAGCAAAAAGAGTCATTTCTTTCCTTTGACTTCTCAAAGAAAGTAGATGTTTGAGGGCAATTAATGATATACAGGGAGTGATGGAGAGGGGTTAAAAAAAATCTTAAGAGAAAATGTAGAAAGTTTTAAAAATATGATTAGGTTAAATAGAAAAAATACTCATATTTTGGAATTGCCTCAAGCAAATATAGGAAGGCTAGTCAGAAGTTCCGGTCAATCCTCAGACATTGAGGTTTCATTGGAGTTTTCCTTTAACATATTTTAATGGATGTATTTTTTTGTGTGCAATATGTTTGCACTAAGGCCAGGGGAGATATTGGTTATCCTACATCATTCTACCTTTTAAATCAGGGTCGGGCTCTCTCTCCACTCACTCACACTCTCTTACACACTCACACACACACACTCTCTCTCTCTAAGGCAGTCACCAGATCACTTCTGTCCTCTGTCTCCACTCCCACAGCACCAAGGTACACTCATGTTCGGTCACACTCAGCTGTTTGCATGGGCACTGAGGTTTGAACTCAGGTCCTTATGCTTGTGCCACAGCCCCTGTATTTTTCTTTTCCTTAACCTTGGATTAATATTAGCTAATTCATATTAATACCCATGGATTGATTTGCTATTTATGACTTCTATTGCTTTTAGAAAATTAGAATTTTAAGAAGCACCAAAAAGAGAGCTTAAAGAATTTATATAAGATTTATGTGGTTTTTATACGAAAAATTATAAGAAAAGCTTTGGGAGCTTATAGTTTGTTTAATCCATTGTTTCTCTTCACAGCAAGACAGATCGGCTTGCCAAAGGATCAGAATGTTACCAAAAGAGCCTTAGTTTAAATCCTTTCCTCTGGTCTCCCTTTGAATCGTTATGTGAAATCGGTAAGCTCATGAAGCTGGTGGGAGGAGTCTTTCTCATTCCTTCTTTTTTCTGTTTTTCTCTCTTTTTTTTCTTTTTGTTTGTTTTGTTTCGTTTTATATTTTTTGAGTCCGGGATATTTTTCTCTGTAGCTTTGGCTGTCCTGGAACTCACTCTGTGGGCCAGCCTGACCTTGAACTCACAGAGATCACCTGCTTCTGCCTTCCTGGTGCTGGGATTAAAGGAATTTGCCACTGCCTCCTGTCGTAAAACAGGTGGCCCTATCTCAAAATGAATCTTAATTCACCTAGAGGTTTTCAGGTTGGAAAGCAGATACCTTTAACTGATAAACCTTGCTGGCCCTGATTTATGATATTTAAAACTAGTGATTTAGTTTATTTTCCAAATTACATCTTTAATGTAAGGGTTAACTTCCACAATAAATTACTGATTGGGCTTTTGGGGAAGTAAGATTGGTTACATAGTGGATAGGAGAATTTTGAAACCCCAAAGCTTTATTTGCACCTAATTATGTATACTTAAAAAGAGATTACCCCTCAGAGGCAAGTTTTTTGTTTTGTCTTGTCTTTTGGTCTTCGCAGGTGAGAAGCCAGATCCTGACCAAACATTTAAATTAACATCTCTACAGAATTTTAGCAGTTGTCTTCCCAACACGTGTACAACTCTAGTATCTAATCACAGTTTATCTCACAGACAGCCTGAGACAGTCCTTACAGAAACACCCCAAGACACAATTGTAAGTGCATTTCTTCTAATGTTCAAAGTATTCTGAAAGTTCACAAGAATGATTAGAACTAAACAGTGTATCATAAGTGACATGCTAGAAATTTCTTTTTCAGGAATTAAACAGACTGAACTTAGAATCTTCCAATTCAAAGTACTCCTTGAATACAGATTCCTCTGTGTCTTACATTGACTCAGCCGTGATCTCACCAGATAATGTCCCCCTGGGAACTGGCACTTCCATATTATCTAAACAGGTTCAAAATAAACCAAAAACTGGTCGAAGTTTATTAGGAGGACCAACTGCTCTTAGCCCTTTAACCCCAAGGTAAGTCAGACAAGATATTTTCAAATGTATTCTAATATATAAATGATTTTTGGTGAATCCTATTATTATAATTTAGACAGCATCTTCTCATCAGTATGACAGTGGCATTCTATTTTCAGAAAGTAAAGTGAAAGAAACACAATACATCTATAAAGTTTTTGAATTAAATATTGAAAGGATGAGAAGGTAGCTCAGTTGGTAGGATGCTTGTGAAGCATGCACAAAGCTCATGCTTGGTTCTCTGTAAACTGGGCAAACTTTCAAATGCATGTAATTTTAGCACTTGGGAAGTAAAAACAGGAAAGTAAGTGCAAGGTAATCTTTAGCTATGAGTTAGAAAGTCAAAGCCTGTGATATTTGATAATATTTTTCAATAAAATTAAGCAGAGACAAAATATTAAAGCTTTTTAAATACACATCGATTAGTATATGTATTAAAAGATACATCTTCATGGCTGTGCATTACAGATAGTAGTGAATCCCTCCAAATGTATGTTTGTGGTATGGTTATGGTAATATTTCAAATTCTCTTTTCTAAAACATGGAGGAGGGATTGACACCTGTTATTGGGAAATGATGTAAAAATTATTGAAAGTATATTATATATGTATACAATAATGTAGCACAAAGGTTACGTATCAAACATCAGAACTATTAAACAAAACTCATGAAAGAATAGACTATGAATGGAGCCTCAAAGCCAGAAAGCTATTAAAATAGCATGACCAGGAGATTGATTAAGGCATCTGCAGAGACCAATGGATAACTGTATCGATAATTATTAAGTAATTACCAGTAATCTCTAGAATATTGTCTTCATTGTTCCAAAAATTGGAGTTTATTTTTACCATTTGGGCCTTAGCTTTTAAACAGCCAGTCTGTTTCTAAGATCAGTAGCCACTGTTCTCTTCAGGTCCTTGTCCTGTCTCTGTGGTTCTGGGGGGTGGAGTCCTCTACATTCACCGCTCATGTTGAATCTGCCCCTCAGGTCCTCTCTGCCCTGAAGACTGACTTGCCATTCTCTTCCTTTTAGACCTTCTAATTTAAGTATACTGCTGCTTTATATATGCCTTGATGACTTTTTGACACCTTGATTTCAACCTCTTCTCAGTTTTGGGATTTTGCCATTAGAAACCCCAAGCCCTGGAGATGGATCCTATTTACAAAACTACACTAATACACCTTCTGTAATTGACGTGGCACCCACTGGAGCACCTACAAAAAAGGTATTTTCTGTGTAAAATGTACTTTGGGTATTGATTAAAGAAATTATTTAAAACTACAATCTATTAATGTAATTTCAAGAGAATCCACTTTATATATTTACAAACCATAAAAGAGTGTCCTTGTCATCCACAGCCTGCTGCTTGTGTCTGAATTATCAGTGTTGGCTTTTTCAACTTGTTCTAGTTCTTTGCAATGTTGACCTCTATAAATGTTCATAAACTAAATTAAGGTTGTTTTTGTCATGTTGAACAATTATGTCAGAAGAGGCAAGCAAAGGGTTATTTTCTTCCCCTTCCAGGCAAGGAGAAATAAAAAATTAGAAAAAGTCAGAGCAGTATCTTTATAATTTAGAAAGGGACCAGGTGATTTTTTTTTTTTTTAATCTTCCCAGACTTCTACTTAACTGTTTCACTAAGTGTAAAGGAATAGTATAAAATCTTGCTGTTTTATTTTCTTTATATTTAGCAAATTAATTCACAAATATTGAAAGTAATAAATGTCTTAATTTTTTAACACAATATAGTGATATTAATGGTTGTTTTAGGGTGACATTATCTATTCTGAGCTATTTTCATGGAGAAAGTGTAGACAGGAGCATCATAGTGTCTTTTTTATCATTTGCAGTGCAATCTATAATCACAAACCTTAGACTTTTTGTGTTTTACAGTCTGTTGCAAGAATGGGCCAAACTGGAACAAAGTCTGTCTTCTCACAGAGTGGGAATAGTCGAGAGGTCACACCAGTACTTGTTGCACAAACACAAAGTTCTGGTCCACAAACAAGGTATTTATTACGGTGTCTGTTTCGTCAAAGTAATGTATGTGCTCCTTCAAAATTATTTTGTTCATAGACAGTTGACCTTTAGAGCAAGTACAGATAGATTTCTTTCTTTTTGTAGTGTTTGGATTTATTTGTTTGTTTATTTATTCATTCATTCACTCATTCATTCATTCATTCATGGGGGATTTTGGGGGCATGGGGATGGGGATAAGGTTTCTCTGTGTTAGCCCTGGCTATCCAGGAACTCACTTTGTAGATCAGGCTGGCCTCAAACTCAGGCCTGTCTCTGTCTACCTCCCTAGTGCTAGAAATAAAGGCCTGCAGCACCACAGCTGTTTGTTTTGTTTCTGAGGCAGAGTCTATTTTATGTAGGTTTTGGCTATCCTGGAACTCACTATGTAAACCAAACTAAATCTGGCTACCTCTGCCTTCCGAGTGCTGAGATTAAAGGTGTATGCCAGCATGTACAGCAAATACAGATTTTATTCTCTCTCCACCTGTTATTTCTGTACACACACATCATAAAATTGAACCTCAGATACAGAAGCCTTAAAACTGTCACCATTACAGATACAGTCTTAACTATCTTAAAGGAATCAATATACCTGTAATGTTAGGGTCCTAATCAGGAGTACAACTATGGTTGCCTAGGGTCCTGTTATAACAATTACTTGACTGAGTGGTTGGCTTGGGGTTTTGTCAGGGCAGGCAGTTATTACTGCTTGCTCGTGAAAGAGTGAGCGCCTGGGCATGGCAGGTCCTCATCTGTAACCCAGCACTAAGGGGTGTAGGCAGGAGGATACAGAGAACTCAGGGCAGCTAGCCTAGTAAGAGTGAACTTCGGATTCAAAGAGAGACCTCATTTATGAGAATATGATAAAGAACCACAGAGGAAGCTCCCTGAGACCCTCTTCTGACTTCTGCTTATACACTTAGAGGTGTGGATGTGCACAGACACCTTTAAACTGGGGTAGAAAGGAATAAAAGGAAGATATTTTATTACCTGGCCCTGTGGTTAAGAATGTTAACTGCTCTTACAGAGGACTTGGGTTTGATTCCTACGTGGTGGGTTACAACTCTGTAACTCCAATTTCAATGACTCTGATGCTCTCCTATGACCTTTGCAGGCTCCTGCATGTGTATGGTGCATATAACTCACAGGCAAACACACATGCATTTTAAATTTAAAGTAAATAATTAAAGCCTTTAAGAATGAATTGATTGCCCCAAAATGTTCCCTCCACTCCACTCAGAGATCCCTCCAAAGCTGTCTCTGAGCATGTTTTACCCACTGGTTGGTATCTTATTTTTAGAAATTTTTTTAGCCAAGACAGATGATATGAAGGTTGATCTCGCTTGTCAAGTTGTAGCAGGTTCTGAAATCACTCGTGAGGGGTTGTCTAACATAGGTTGCCCCATGGGCATGTCTGTGAAAGGTTTTCCTAATAGGCTTAGTTGAGATGGAAAGACCCACCCTGAATATGGATGGTAGCATTTTGTGGGCTGGGCTTTGGACCAAACCAAAGAGGAGAAACTGAACACAGCTCTCTGCTCCTTGGCTATGAGTACATTGTCCAGCTTTCTATAGCTGCTGCTGCTGTGATGTCTCCTAACCCTACCATAGTCTACTTGTGACCAAAATAAAACTCTAAGGTTGCTTTGCAAAAAGTGTTCAGAAACCAAGATAGATAATTAGTAGAATTACCCATGCTTTATGAAGAATTCAGTCCATGAGCTTTCTGCCTTTCCCCTTTTATACAGGATCTCATGTGTCCTAGGATGGCTGCAAACTTGCTGTGTATCTTGAGAATGACCTTAAACTATTAATTCACCTGCCTACATCTCTAAAGTGCTGGGGTTACAATCGGTGCAGCAACCTACCAAGTTTATGGGATGCTAGAGTTCAAACCTAGAGCTTAGTGCACACTGTGGGAGCACCTGCAGTCCTTCTCATCTGTATCCTCAGACCCATTCACTGCCTTCCCTTCTCTTGTCTGTTTGAAACACTGTCTCTTTATACCCCTTATCTGGTCTTAATTATCAGTTTAAGGTTTAAGTTTACTATGTTTTCTGTTTGTTCATTCTGTTCTGTTTTGTTTTTGAGATAAGGTATCTATTTCAGACTTGTCTGTCTCCACTTCCCTTAGTGCAGGGATTGCAGGCATTATTACTACCACACCCAGCTAATTCAATTGCATTCTAAGAATAGAATCCTTGGTGCTGAAATGATGGCCCAGCAGGTAAGATTTGGCTTCACTTTCCAGCACCCACTTTTGGTGGCCTACAAACTAACTCCAGGAAATCGGATGCCCTCTTCAAGCTACTTGCATACCTGTGGTGCTATGTGCAGGCACTGGTACATACTCATAAAATAAAAACATCTGGGTGTAGAAGTATATGCCTTTAATCTCAGCACTTGGGGGGGGGGGCAGTGGCAGTCAGACCTCTGAATTCAAGTACAGCTTGTACTACATAATGAGTTCCAGGACAGCCAGAGTTACATAGTTAGACCCTGTCAACCAAATCTTAAAAATGGAATTAACTCTAGCTAAGCATAGTGGCATGCACCATTAATTCCAACACTCAGGTGGTAGAGACAGGCAGATTTCTTGGTTCGAGGCATATTAGTCTACATAGAGAACTCCAGGCCAACCAGAGATACATAGTAGTAAGACCTTCTATTTTAAAAAAGAGGAAAAAAGCTTCATTTGGGTCAGACCATTGCCTTAGCAATTATGAGGACTTTCTTTCTGCTCTTGTTTCCAGCACCCACATGAAGGTTCACAATAGCCTGTAACTCTGTCTGTGATTCCAGGGGATACAGCACTCTTTTTTGGCTTCTATAGGCACTAGGCTTGCTTGTGGTACACTCAAACATGTAGCCAAAACATTCATAGATATGAAAATAAAATTTTAAAGTAGATTTCTTATGGTTTGCATTTCAAGTAAATCTATGCACAAGTAATGATCATAGTCTTGTTTTAGTAGAATAAACCTTTGTTTTAGCTGGTTAAATTTGTTTATTCTAGCAGTGATTTTTGTTTGTTTTTCTAATATTGTTTATTGACAGATACCACATTTAAGTGATTAGCGTCAAACTTTTTTATGTAACATTTTGTAGTTACCAACATGTACTCTAGACAGTTGTCTGTCTGCCTCTTTCTCTTTCCCCATATATATATATATATAGTTGTTGTGGTCTGTGTGTGTGTGCGCGCGTGCGTGGAACTAGATTTATTGGCTGATGTGAGCCACCAAACATGGACACTAGGAACAAAGCTAGAATCCTTTGGAAGAGCATCAAGTACTCTCAACCAGGGATCCTTATCCTCTAGCCTGGGAAGTTTTTAATCCTGAGTTTTCATAGAGACCCAAAAGGAAGTAACCAAAAGACCAGTTTTATAACATTTATATGATAAATGCATATTTCGATGAAGCAGAATTGAGAAAATTGTTAATGGTCATAAATTAAAAGTTAAAAAAAATATCTTTGTTTTTTAGTACAACACCTCAGGTATTGAGCCCCACTATTACATCTCCCCCAAATGCATTGCCTCGAAGAAGTTCCCGCCTTTTCACTAGTGACAGTTCTACAACTAAGGTAAAGCTTTCTGTGTGTCATGTTTATTAAAACTTTCTATGCTGAAATTTCTATTCATTGCTAACTTCATCTCAAATAAATAAAGGGTTTTGTTTTAATTTTTTTTGGAGGGTCCATTATATAGATCATGCTGGTCTGGAAACTGCCATCCTCCTGCTTTAGTTATCATCCAGGGTGCTGGGGTTATAGGGATGCACCACCATGCTGAACTAAATAATTATCTAGAGAGCTAGCTATAATTTTTGTGACTCTCCTTGGTTATTGATAAATATGTCAGTCTTGAAATGACCAAATCATAATAAAAATGTCGGTGGCTTTTTTCAGGAAATAGACTGGAGGAAGGACACAACAATTTAAATGTACAAATGTATTTCTTTATTCTAGAAGAATAATTCTATATCATAACGGTTATGGTTGGTTGCACAGTGCCTTTGATAAATTACACAATTCTATACATACAATCACATGCAAAAATTCATGGAAAAACTGGGAAATGTCAATGAGGTTTGTAGTTCATATCTTATCACTGAGGAAAGAATGAGCAAGAATTTGGTCTTGTTACTGTCTTTCTAGAATAATTTTTTTAAAGTTAAAGAAGATGAGAGGACCTTTTTTGTCTTCATCTGCTGACTGACATGAATAATTTACTTTTGACAGATCCCAGTGAGTGACTTTGTGCTCTGATGTAATGTGACGGTAGTATTTTGATATAGTGTTGCGTTTTCTTATTTTTAAATAATAAATGGGAATGTGATGCACTTTCAGGAAAGATCTGCCTTTAGGGCAGACTGACCTCGGTTACTGTTAGTTGTGCAATGTACTGTGATGTTTAAAATGAAGTGACTCGGCATGCTGGTTCATTCCTGTGATTCCAGGACTTGGGAGAGTGAAGCAGGATTGCTTCAAGTTCCAGGTCAATATAGGCCAAAAAAAAGTAAGGCCCTGTTCAAAACAAAAACCAAACAAACAAAACAATTGGTTTTGAAGACTTGCTTTTATAAAACTTGTGATGAATACAGCAGAAGGACTAATGAGGATCACACCTTCATCTTTTTTCTGTGTAGTACTGTAGGAAATGTTAATGGAGAGACACCTAGAAGAATGAGTATGATGAGCGTGGAATTTTATTCCTTTTTACAGGAGAATAGCAAAAAGTTAAAAATGAAGTTTCCACCTAAAATCCCAAACAGAAAAACAAAAAGTAAAACTAATAAAGGAGGAATAACTCAACCCAACATAAACGATAGTCTGGAAATTACAAAATTGGACTCTTCTATCATTTCAGAAGGGAAAATATCCACAATCACACCTCAGATCCAGGCATTTAATCTCCAAAAGGCAGCAGCAGGTCTGTTTGTAAATGCTTACTGTACTTCTGTGTTTCTATTTTATACTTATTTTGATTTTTCTTCATGCCTTTATTGTTTTTAGATTAATAATAGCATTAAAAATTGTTATAGTTGATATTTTTATGTTTTAACATTTGTGTCTCTTATCTATTTCTGTGGCTATGTTTATCCCCAAAGAAGCCCAGAAAGGGCATGAATCCCATGGAGCGGGAGTTGTAAATGGTTGTGAGCTGGCACGTAGGTTCTGGGAACTGGACAAAAAAAAACTTTTAACAACTGAGCCCCTTAACTTAATTATATTTTATTTTTATTTCATTTAGAGAGAACGTGAGTGATTGTGTGTGTGTGTGTGTGTTCCAGGGATCAAACTCAGGTCATCAGGCAAGGACTTTTAACTACCAAGTAATCTTGTCACCCCAAATACTGGAATTTTTTTTAAGGAATAATTTTTAGTTAGCAGTTTTAGAAAACCAAAGTTTTATGTATTTCTCCTTTGTTTATCATATTCTTTTCTCCTAGAAGGTTTGATGAGCCTTCTTCGTGAAATGGGAAAAGGTTATTTAGCTTTGTGTTCATACAACTGCAAAGAAGCTATAAATATTTTGAGCCACCTACCTTCTCACCACTACAGTACTGGTTGGGTCCTGTGCCAGATTGGACGGGCTTATTTTGAACTTTCAGAATACATGCAGGTAAGTATACAAAGATACATAAATCGTTCTAGAATTAACTTTTATGCTTAAGGCTGATCATAAAAGTTAATATTTACTAATTTATTAGGTGGTGTTCATATAATTATTTTCTTAGTATGTATAATTGTCTTAGTTAGGATCACTATTGCTTTGGTTAAACACCATGACCAGAAGCAACTTGGGGGAGGGTTATTTTGCTCACCCTTTAACATATAACAGTTCATCATCAAAAGCATTGAGAGGCCTGGAGAGATAGCTCAGCTCAGTGGTTAAGAGCACTGACTGTTCTTCTAGAGGTCTTAAGTTCAATTCCCAACACCCAAATGGTGGCTCACAACCATCTGTAATAGGATCTGATGCCCTCTTCTGGTGTGTCTTGTACTCACATACATAATTTCAAAAAGCAGTGAGGGCAGGAACTCAGAAAAAGCAGGAGCTGGAGGCAAGAGCTGATGCAGAGGCCATGGAGGGGTGCTGCTTACTGGCCTGCTCCTCGTGCTCAGCCTGTTTTCTTAACAGAACCCAGGACCACCTGCCCACAGATGGCACAGCCCACATTGGGCTGGGTCCTCCCCCATCAATCACTAATTTCAAAGATGACATTGAGTAGGATCTTTATGGAGGTGTTTCCTCAGTTGGGGTTCCATTTTTTTCAGATTAACTGTAGCTTATTTCAAATTGATATAAAATGAAGAGATATAATAATTTATAAATAAAATTACTTTTTATTGAGATAATTTAAACTTAGTGGGCATTTTTGAAAAGAATTTTAGAGAACAATCATCAAGTTAATGTAAATTCTTTATATTGTTCTTTATAAACTTAATGCTATGAAGAATCTTATATTTAGTTGAAGATATGATGTCTTAATAACAGACTCTTTTGTTTTGAGGCAGGATCTTTTCACCTTGTCGCTCTGGCTGATCTAGGTTTCATGTAGGCCAAACCATCTTTGAACTCCATAAACCAGGATTACTCAAACTCCTAATTCTCTTTCCTTCTTTCTTAGACTGTGGCGTTATAGATATCTCCTACCATCCCTGATTTATGAACCCATGTAGGAGTTGATTCCAGCACCCAAATGGTGATTGATACATGCTACCTTAGCATTGGAGAGAGACCCCCTGTCATCAGTCCTTCAATTAATTTATTACTTTCTTTTTTGTTCTCATAGATCATAATCACCTGTAAAGTTTAGTTTGTTTCTTTTTGGGGTTTTAGGGAGGTTTTTTGTTCGTTTTGCAGGGGGAAGGTTGTGTGTGTTTGTTTTTGAGAAAGGTTTTCTGTTTAACCCTTGTTAGCCTCATACTCAGATCCACCTGCCTCTGCCTCCCAAGTGCTGGGACTTAAATCATGTGATGCCACCACAACTACCTGGCTTTATTTTATTTTTGAGACAAGGTCTTGCTATGTAGTCAAGGTCCACCTTGAGTTCACTATATGCCCCAGGCTGGCCTCAGTTTGCTAGTCCTGTTACTTTTGTATTCAGTCATAGCTGATAATTGATTTTGAAAGGTGATAATAGCTCCTGAAATTTTAGAAGACAAAAGTATCTGTATGGTTAATTGCTTTGTTATGTTATATAACCTATGTTTTTTAGAAGCACTCACAACTTTTAAAGAGATTTGAGGGGAATTATAAAACAGCAAACTGATTCTACATGACAAGTCACTGTTTTGGGGGCAGAAGTTCCCAGTTTTATAAGTGTTCTTTCCCAGGGCTGGAGAACAACTCAGCAGCTAACAGCACTTGGCATACCTGCAGATGTCCAGTTTCCAGCACCTACAGTTAGCTCACAGTAGTCTGTAACTCCATCTCTAGGGCCTTGATGGGTTCTTCAATCAAAAAACATTTCTTAATTTCTGTCATTTTCATTAAATACAACCCAAATTTTTTTTTTCTGAACTATGACTTTGCACATTTTGAACTTACTAAGGTGTCAAAACTAGAAGATACATTGGTCTTATAAATGTGAAGTTTTTATAAAATTTCTAAAAAGCACAGTTCTAGAAACTGCATTTGGAGAGAGAAAAAAGTGACCTGTTAGCTATGGGGAGGCCTCAGGAAGGGGCTTTTGGTTAGTAGGTACTGCTCCTCTAGCAGACATAGTGCTCAGTGCCCTTCATCACTCAGCGTGCAGTACAGTTGGTAGCCCTTCACCTCTTTATCCTCTAAAAGCTTCAGCTTGGCTTTTCAGTAAGTTCATGTTCTCTCTCTCCCTTTAAAATTATAGCTTATGTGAGTGCTCACATGTATGTGTGTGTCCCCTGGAACTGCAGTTCCAGAGAATTGTAAGCTGCCATTGAGTGCTGGGAATCAAAGCCAGGTCCTCTGCAGGGCAGCCAGTGTTCTTAATCCCTGAATTCCAGCCCCATTTTATCCCTAGATAAAATTCAGGAACCAGGCTGTGAGTGTGATTTCCTCAGTGTTTGACCTCTCACAATGATTTCTCCCTATACTAAGTCACAGAAAGCACTTGCAGAAATTCAAGACAGTAATATGCACTACTAGCCTGTGTGTGCAGTTTCACTTACAATTCTTTAATTCCAGGCTGAAAGAATATTCTCAGAAGTTAGAAGGATTGAGAGTTTCAGAGTTGAAGGTATGGAGATCTACTCTACAACACTTTGGCATCTTCAGAAAGATGTTGCTCTTTCGGTTCTTTCAAAAGATTTAACAGACATGGATAAGAATTCACCAGAGGTATGTTAACAGCAGTCACTTTTCTTTTTCTTGTTTGATTTTTGGGTGCAGTGCTAGGTTATGCTAGGCACATAATCTTTACCTTTGAGTTAGCATCCATGGCTCCAACATAGCTTTTGATCATCAGAACAAATATAGTCCTGTATCACTTAATGACACATTCTGACAAATGCATTGTTAGGTAATTTTGTCATTTTTGCAAAGCATCATAGGATATAATTACACAAGAGTTCAGTTATTCTTCACTACACAGCATGATCAATACTAACTCTAGACCTCATGAGATTGATTCGGAGAAGACTCTTCTCACACATGCAAAAAAGTCATGTTTGGCGACTCATGGCTGTAACCTCAGTTCTTGGAGGACCTGTCCAAACAACAGAACCGGACTTTTATCTTCAAAAAAAAAAAAACCAACCAGATTTTGTGTGGAGCAAATACATGCCATAGTGAGTGTATTTGGACAACATTTGGGAGTCCATTTTTTCCTTAAATTATGTGGGCTCCAAGGATTTAACTCCAGGTCATCAGGCTTGGCAGCAAGCCCTCTTTCCAAGTCAGCTTGCTGACCCTTAATTGCCATTTTTAAGACATAGAGTGGATTCATATATACTAATTTTATAAGTATTTTAGGACTTCTCTAATGTATATGATGAGGGTTTATTTGAAGGTCTTTCCCCTCTGGTTTCAGGATCATGCTGTTTTCCCTAGACTATTCTTTAACTCTTGCCTCCCATTTGGGTCTCCCACTGCCAGAGTTATAGGCACTCACCTGGCTTTTAGTGATACTTTTGTGAGGTGCACATAAACCTGGATTCAAATTGCTGTTCTCTTCTGACTCACAAGAAGACACAAATTAAATACTAACACTAATATTTATCTTTAAGAAAATCACAAAACAGTGCCATGCCAGTAAGATAACTTCAAAAGGTATTGTGGGCGTGGTGAGATGACCCAGCAGGTGAAAGGAGAGAGCCAGCTCCTGAAACTGATTGTGATGCGGAGTACCTTTATCCCACACTCCGAAGGCAGAGGCAGGCAGATCTCCAAGTTCAAAGCCATCCTGGTGTCTACTAAGTGAGTTCCAGGACAGAGGACTACACAGAGAAACCTATCAAAGAAAAATACTCTGCTCTTCCCTGAACATGTAGAGCTTGTATGAATAAAAGTTTTTTAAAAGAGAAAATGATAGGAATTTCAATTTCTTCAAGGTTTTGTTGTTTTTTGTTTTGTTTTGTTTTTAGTCTTCTAAATAAAATCGAGACCTGACTTTAGTCACAGGATTGGTTTTGTTTTGTTTTGTTTTTTTTAACAAAAAAATGAAATAAAAGTTTGATCAGAAAAAATGGCTTAATGGGCAAAAAAATGGTTGTGCTAGCATGAGAACTTGGATCTCCAGAACCCATATAAATGCCAGGCATAGTGTAATAAAACTGCAGTCCCAGCAATCAACAGGGAAGACACAGGAAGCAGAGACAGGCAAGCCTCTGAAAGCTTGCAGGCAGCTAGCACACTGCACACAACAGGCCACACAGATCCTGTCTCAAACAAGGTGGAAAGCAGATCCACATTCACACCACACCGTTTTTTAGGTAAAAATTAAATTCAAATACAAAAAAATTAAAATCATAAGTTTTTACATTTGATGATAGTTTTCTTTATAGAGCATAAAAGCTTTTAACTGGTTTTTGTTTCTGTTTTGTCAGGCCTGGTGTGCTGCAGGGAACTGTTTCAGTCTACAGCGGGAGCATGATATAGCGATTAAATTCTTCCAAAGAGCTATCCAGGTCGATCCAAATTATGCTTACGCCTATACTCTATTAGGACATGAGTTTGTGTTAACTGAAGAACTAGACAAAGCACTAGCATGTTTTCGAAATGCTATAAGAGTAAATCCCAGACATTATAATGCATGGTAAGTAAAGAAACAAAGTCTTACTAAAGATCTTTTACTTATTTATTTAGTTTGTGTATGTGTGGGCCCTGTGGGCCACAGCAAACAGTGGAAGTTAGAACATAACATTAAGGGTTGGTTTTTCTCCCAGGCTTGGCAACAGGCACCTTTACCCACTGAGTGGCTTTTTTTCTTTTTAAGATTTATTTATTATCGGTATGCTGCCTATTGTGCTTGTGTATATGTATGTATTATATAAGCACATGCATGCCTGGTGTCTTAGTTAGGGTTATTATTGTTGCAACAAAATTCCATTACTAAAACAAGTAGGGAAGAAAGGGTTTATTTGACTTAAACTTCCATATTACTGTTAATCATCAGAGGAAGTCAGGACAAGAACTCAGAGTAGTAATCTGGAGGTAGAAGCTGATGCTTGCCTTACTTACATAAAACCCTGGATTCTATTATCGTCCCCGAACCACACACATATGCTGACTGGCTCAGTGGCTCATGCTGTAATCCCAATACTGGTGAGGTAGAAATGGGGATTAAAAGTTCAGTGTTATCTTTGGCAACATAGTGAATTGGAGGCCAGCTACCCTATACCGCATAAGCCATGCTCTCTCTCATAAATAAATAAATAAATAAATAAATAAATAAATAGATAGATAGATAGATAGATAGATAAATAAATAAATAGATAAATAGATAAATAAATAAACAAATAAGTTGATCATATATAGATCAAATATTTATTAATAATAAAGCATAAAGAAATTATAAGAAAGTCTGTAGCATATTAATATATATGTGAACATGTCTAACTATTTAAGTAAAGTCTAAAAATTTAGAAAGGAGACCAAGAAAAGGTACTGTTAGGTAATAAGAAAGGACAAGGTTTGGACAAAAGGATACATTTTCCAAGAACTGAGGATTTGTACTTTTCTGTTTTACCTCTATTGTAAGTTTTTTGTTGTTGTTCTGTTTTGGTTTTTGTGGTGGATGTGTGAACTCTGCTTCTTTGTACAGATATACTAAGAACCATTTTTACTTTCCAAATGAATCCTTGTGTTGTTATTACTTTGAGACAGTGATTATGAAAAGTTGGTCTTTTTTAATTTAATGACCCATTAGTCCAATAGAAACGAAACATAGCCAGTCAGTGAATAGATTTGTTGCATTCACCCATGTAGAAAAAAAAAGCCATAGTAATGGTGACACATACCTTTAGTCACAGCCCTGAGGAGGCAGAGGCAGGCAGAGCTCTGAGTTTGAGACCATCCTGGTCTGCAGAGTGAGTTTCAGGACAGCCAACACTGTCTTAAAAAACAAAAGAAAAACATTCTGGAAGAAGAGTTTTTCTAACCAGCAATTCCTACCCTTTTTTTCTTTTTGTTTGTTTAAACCACCCTATGATAATATTTTTAATATGTAAGTTATGTTGGTATATAAACAATTGGTCTACATATAATAAAGTATAGTATAGAAAAAGAAGGAGATTGAATTTACCAGAACTGGACAGCCATAGCAGGACATACAATTATTTCCCAGCTATTTGGGAGGAGATCGGAAGATTGCTTGAGCTAGGAATTCAAGGCTAGTTTAGTCAAATTTTAAAAGAGAGAGAGAGAGAGAGAGAGAGAGAGAGAGAAAGAAAAGAAAGAAATTTAGGCCGGGCAATGGTGGTGTACATCTTTAATCTCAGCACTGGGGAGCCAGAGGCAGGCAGATATCTGTGAGACAGGATAGCCAGGGCTACACAGAGAAACCCTGTCTTAAAAAAAAAAAGAGAAAGGGAATAATTCAGCAAAGTGTTTGCATACATAATCACTGCAGGAATTAGCTGTTCCATCTGTGATAGAATGGTCAGTTTAAAGGTGTGGCTTTTCTATTATAGTTTTCCTGTTTGGTTAATTTATTGTTTTCACTTATAAAAATGTGTCTTCTAAAATGTTTCAGTGATTTTTATTATGATTAATACTTTTTGTCTCCCCATAAGACATTATTTTTTCCTATTGTGTATTGAAATGTCAGGGGTACGCTAACTGTCTTATAAGTAGAAGAAATAAACTAGCAGCCAAAACGTGTGTTCTTAACATCATACTTTCCTACTATTTCAGGTATGGTTTAGGAATGATTTATTACAAGCAAGAAAAATTCAGCCTTGCAGAAATGCATTTCCAGAAAGCACTTGATATCAACCCTCAGAGTTCAGTTTTACTTTGCCACATTGGAGTAGTAAGTAACTTTGTAAACATGCTCTGTTACCTCTCTATTAAGAGTTTAGGTAACTTGATGGTTACTGTAAAAATTGAACTGTTTTGTTAATGAAGCAGTGTCTCAGAGTATTTACCAGCCTAACTAGCACCTTTTTGACCTCTAGTGAGGAAATATACCTTGTGGGGCTGAGGATGTGATTCAGGAGCCACAGATTTCACCTTTAGCATCCTCACACTTATAAGTTTAAGGCTAGCTTGGGGCTACTATGAGACCTATCTCCATATTCAGAGAGGAGTTGGAATCCTCTGTGTGTTTGTATATTCTTTTTTTTTTAAGATTTATTTATTTATTATATATAAGTACACTGTGGCTGTCTTCAGACACACCAGAAAAAGGGCATCAGATCCCATTACAGATGCTTGTGAGCCACCATGTGGTTGCTGGGGTTTGAAATCAGGACCTCTGGAAGAGCAGTCAGTGCACCTAACCTCTGAGCCATCTCTTCAGCCCTTGTATAGTCTATTTGTTTTTTCTTTTGTTTTGGAGTGTTTGTCTCAAATGCTGTTTTGTTTCATTGATTAAGACTTGTTTTATTTTTAATTATGTGTATGGATGTGTTTACTTGACTACAGATGCCCAGAGAAGCCAAAGGCATCAGATCTCCTGAAGCTGGAGATGTAGGCAGTTGTTAGCCTGGGAACCAAACAAACTGCACCCAGACAAAAGCATTGGCATCTCTGCAGTGACTCGTTTTGTTTCTTTGAGGCAGTTTTATGTAGCCCAGGATGTAAGGTGTAATTGAGTGGCACAGGATTCATGACCAAGTTCTTTGAACATAGGTTAATATTTAGAGGGTCAAAATAATCCTGTAGAAATGTGTTATCTGCATAAATGATAAATGCATTTTCTGTGAAGGGTAAAACCAAGTTTTACTTACTTTTAGACTTGGTTTTACCCTTCTATCATGGGGCTGGAGAAGTGACTCAGTGGTTAAGCAGAGGACCCAAGTTTGGTACCTAGCATCTACTGCAGGCAGCTCACAACCACCTGTAATTCCAGCTCCAGAGGATCTGAGGCTCCTGGCCACCTCAGGCACCTACACACATGTATGTGTGTGCACATACATACACACACCATTATGTATACATAATTCAAAATCAATCTTTTAAAAAATATTTAATCATGAGTATTGTCATAGGCTCCCTCCCAGTGGTTGGATTAGAAGTCTGAGGACCAAGGTTTTAATCCTATAAGAAATTTTGTAACATCTCTTGAGTTCAGGATGCTTTTTAAGAAATTATTGTTATTGGTGAGGGACAGGGAACAGTCATATTGGTTCTTTCTTCTACCTTACACAGGTGTGTGTGTGTGTGTGTGTGTGTGTGTGTGTGTGTGTGTTATATATATATATTATATATATGGGTTATTATATATATTATATGGTTGTTATATATATAATATATATATGGGTTCTGGGAATTGGACAAAGATTAAGCTCTTTACCAACAGCTCTTTCTGGCCCTCAGTGCTATCTTTGAAATGGAGCACTTGCTAGACTCAAAAGAGAATTAGAGATAATCTGTTAATCACTTTGTGTCTTGGGTATTTTGCTATTGCTGTGATAAAACACCAAGACCAAGGCAACTTAGGAAGTGTTTAATTTGGCTTATGGTTTCAGAGGATTAAAGTTCAGGATGGTGGAGCAAAGGAACGAGAGAAACTTGGGACAGAATGGTCTTTTGAAACCTCTAAGCCTGCCCTCAGTGACATCCCCTCCAACAAGACCAGGTCTCCTAATTCTGTCCAAACAGTCCAACCAACTAGGGACCAAATATTCAAGCATGAATTGTTCTTATTCTAAACAGTGCATGTAGTAATGAATTACTTAATATACTTAAACCCCTGTAGACAATCCAGTTAGATTACACAGCCTCATCTCTAAAAGTTTAACTTGATAACTCAGATTTGTAAGCTCTTTAAGTTGGGATAGATGATAGAGTGCCTTATCTAATTGACAATTATGATGGACTGGGTGTTAATTATATATCATAGTTCGTAGTTGACATATGCTCAGTTTATATATAAGAGAAGAGGGTTTTTTGTTTTGTTTTTTTAATTTGGACAGAAAAGGTGAGATGTTGGAGATTGGTCCTTATGCCTTTATTTTGGTTCCCTAAAAGACATGCTTCCAGACCTGAGGATCCCTGCCCACAGCTAACTTAGATTGATAATTTTTAAAAATTGCCATACAGCGAATGGCTGGACAGAAAGACAGGGGTGGGACTTTTAGATTATGCAGGCAAGGGGCCAGGAGAGAGGGGAAAAGAGAACCACCATGACAGACAAGGAGAAAGATGAAACTTAAGGCCTTCCATCATGTAAGAATCCAGGAAAGTGGCCCTACAGTTTACTTCCTCAGTTAGATCAAGAGTAGCAGAGACAAAATAAAGATTTTAAAAGATATTAACCCAGGAATACCAGAGAGGCGTGTTTGCTAGCTGTGGGGAAATTTAGATGTGCCTAGCCATTGAACTAGTCAAGGCATATCAAAATTAACTTGTGTGTATGTCCTTTCACTCAAGAAATCAGAGGGCTCTGGAGGGTGGCTAGAGCGACCTGCTAGGGCCAACGCAGTTTAACCAATTCTTTACTACTTCAGTACTATCAAAACCAATCTTTATTTTTTACAGGTTCAGCATGCGCTCAAGAAGTCTGAAAAGGCTTTGGATACCCTAAACAAAGCCATTGTTATTGATCCCAAGAACCCTCTATGCAAATTTCACAGAGCCTCAGTTTTATTTGCAAATGAAAAATACAAGGTGAGATTTATATAAGTTTTTCACACTGTATTATGTCTCATTAAAAACAAAAAACTTCAAGGCCAAACTAGCCTACAAATAAAAATTAAAAGTTACATGTTATTTAATATGGGGGATTTTTTTGATTTTTGTGGGTTTGTTTGTTTTTTTGTTTTTTATTTTTGTTTTGGAAACTGTTTTTTCTGCTTATAAAGGCCCAGGGTAGGGGGCATAGTTTCATTTTATTTTATGAAATACTCATGAAATGAGGTATAATCCTAGTGCTTAGGAGGCTTAGATAGGAGGATTGCCACTAAGTCCACTTTAGCTACAGAGTGGTCCCTATACATTTTAAGCTACAGAGTGATAATTCGGTCTCATAAAACAAAGTAGCATTGTCCCCTAGGAAGGATTGTGTGAGGTATTCAGAAATGTTTATGAATTCCACATCTAGAAAGACTTTTTTATGCACACAAAACTGTCTTAAAAGAAAGACTTAAAGCATCCTCCAGAGACTAAAGTAAATGAAGTGACAGAGAGTGACTGGATGCTCACTGTCATCCTGGGAGGTGTCCGCTCATTGATGGGTACTTGTCCAGGAGGCACAAGGCCCTGGTGCAAGCCACCACTTCCAAAAAGTGGGAAGAAAAGACTTATTGAGTACCTGCTATACTGGATATATTAGCACACTCCCAATCCCAGGGCAGGGAAGAGGAAAGCAAGAGGATCACAAGTAGTAAAACAGGTAGTAGAGCACCTACCTAGCAGGCACAGAGTCATGGCTGAATTCAGTGCCCAACACCACATAAGTCATGTGTAGTTTATACCTGCATTCTCAGCACTGGGGAAATTAAAAAAAAAAAAAAATCAAGAAATGTCATTTGGCATTAGATGTTATAACCAAGAAACAGAGATTAAAAATTCAGAAATGCAGACTAGAAGTGATATTCTTCCCATTTATACAATGCACTTTCAACAATAGCTATATATCCCAAGCTGGCTTGGAACTCATAAAGCCAAAGATGACTTTGAACTTCTTCTCTGCCTTCCAAATGCTAACATTACTGAAACCGTCATGCAGATTTATGTGGTGTTAGGATAAAACCCAGGGCTTCTTGCATGCTATGTAAGCACTCTACAGGCTGAGCCACCTCCCTAGTCTCTATACCCTTCATAGTATTTGTGCTGAAGTTTTATATAAATAAATTTGCTTATGTTATCTGAATTCCGTAATTTCCTGATAGTCTTCTGAGCATATCACCTTGGATCCCTGCTTCACACTGTCTTTGAGCTTTTTATTTAGAAGTCAGTGTGTTTGTCATCTTTTTAAAATATATCACGGTTAAAAAAGTTGAATATGCCTCACAAGCTTACTTTTCTATTAACAGTTACTATTTTTATTAATAGTTCAGAACATACTTTTCTTTGTTCATAGATACTTTTTTTAATTGTTTTTTTTTTTTTTTAATGTATGTGAGTACACTGTCATTCTCTTCAGACACACCAGAAGAGGACATCTGATCCCATTTAAAATGGTTGCGAGCCACCATGTGGGTGCTGGGAGTTGAACTCAGGACCTCTGCAACAGAAGTCAGTGTTTTTATCCACTGAGCCATCTCTCAACCCCCAACATTTAATTTTTTAAAATCTCTATATTTAATGTTTGTTTTTAATTTTTTGTGTCTATATGTGGTACCTGACTACACTTGTTTAGTCAGAATTTTGTAAGACTTTTCTTTAATAATTTTTCTCTTCGTTTTTTCAGTCTGCTTTACAAGAACTTGAAGAACTGAAACAGATTGTCCCCAAAGAATCCCTTGTTTACTTCTTAATAGGAAAGGTAAAAATGGCCTCATGTTAGGCCACAACTTTGTAACAAATAATAAATTCTTTTTCTTTCCTTTTTTAAAGATTTGTTTCTATTTCCAGGCAGCAGTGGGACCTGCCTTTAATCCCAGCACTGGGGAGGCAGAAGCAGGTGGATCTCTGTTCTACAGAGCAAGTTCCGTGACTGCCAGGTCTGCACTGAGAAAGGTTCCAAGACCCAAATTTAGATCTTCTAGAAGAGCAACAGCAGTTTTAACTGTTGAACTATCTCTCCAACCTCAACAACTATTAAATTAAAAAAAAAACTATATGTATTATATATACAATACTTGCTCTGTAGACTAAGCTGTTCTGGAACTCAGAGACCCACCTGTCTTGCCTCTGCCTCCCTAGTGATAGGATTAAAGGCATGTACTTAGCAAATCTAAAAGCCCTGGAAAAATTGGATTTAAATTAAAAAGATGGTGTTTTGCTGTCCCAGCTCAAGATCAGCCTGGACTATATTCAAGAACATCTTAAAAGACCAAACTTAGAGAGCTAAGGACAGTCTCATGTCTGTGTTTTTAGCTGTCCTTGACATGGATCCAGGCTTTGTGTCTTGCACCTGTAATCTCAGAGCACAAGCAAGAAGTTCTCAGTTCAAGGACAGCCTGAGTGACGATGTGAGACACTGTGCAGTTCATTAGTAGATTATGTGCCTGGCTCGCATAAGGTTATATAAACGAAAGCTACTCAGCTTCTCTAGTCCTTCCTTCCATTGTCAGTGTTCTAGTTGGTGAGATTTATTGGAAACTCCTACCTTTTGAAAAGTAAAGGAATTCTGAACCCAACACCTGATTATATAAAGAATGTGAAGTCATGTGTTGGAAAAAAACATCCTCCAACCTGAATGGACTCGAAGTACAAAGATCAGAAGCCTAATTTATGTTTCAAGATTTTTCAATTGAATTGAGTGCTCTGTTTTTTAGGTTTACAAGAAGTTGGGTCAAACTCATCTCGCCTTGATGAATTTCTCTTGGGCTATGGATTTAGATCCTAAAGGAGCCAATAATCAGATTAAAGAGGCAATTGACAAGCGCTACCTCCCAGATGATGAGGAGCCTATAACGCAAGAGGAACAGATCAGTGAGTAATCCACATAAGATGTGTAGCACACAGAAAGCTAGTGTGCAGAACCTGTGGGTGCCTCTGCACTTTCCAAACTGGCACTTTCTTTACAGGCAGTGAAATTACTTCTAAATGCAATTACAGAAAATGTAACTACTTCTAAATCTGATGTACTCTGTGACTTTGAACCTCAGCTCTGTAGTAGCTGTTGTTTACATTCTATTTCATCCTGGACAAAACCAGAAATCTATATGTGTGATTAGTGCATACTTACTTACATATATTAATACTAAGAGAATTGGAGTTTTTCTGAGATAAATTCTGACTAGCTTTTGTTCCATAAATTTTAGTGAACATCTTATAAGTAAAATTTACAATTTCATTACTGCTTTTATAAACTGAAGGTTCTATTCCACATTTCTTTATACTGTCAGGGACAGTCTACAATGTCAGTAGTTAGGAGTTAGCAGAAATGTTAGCCTCTTTTGATGTTGTTGTTATATCTATTTTATGTTTCAGAGAGCTATCTCTAGCTCCTAGAGTAGGAATACAGAGTTCATAGGGAAAACAGCAGGAGGCTAGAAACATTGTGTAATTAGTGGAGTTGTGGAGTATGGACAGGCCTTGGTTGGATCCCAGTACTTTATAAACCACATGTAGTGCTGCAGGTGAATACAAGGAGGAGCATCAAAAGTGGAAAGTCGCCCTTGGCTACTTAAGTAGGTTCAAAAGTTTAATACAGCAAGTTAACTTGTAGGCATGCTGTGAGACAGAATTAATATTGCATGCCCTTAATCCCAGCACTGGGGAGCAGAGGCAGATGAATCTCTTCTTATGTAGCCTGTCCTGGAACTCTGGTCTACATAGTGAGTTCCAGAACAGGCTATATAAGAAAACCCTCTTTTGGGCTGGAGAGATGGCTCAGTGGGTAAGAGCACTGACTGCTCTTCCAGAGGTCCTGAGTTCGATTCCCAGCAACCACATGGTGACTCACAACCATCTATAAAAGAATCTGATGCCCTCTTCTGGAGTGTCTGAAAACAGCTACAGTGTACTCACATAAATATAATAGATAAATGGGGGGGGGGTGCTGAATTGCTTTTTTTAGATAACATTTGGAATTTTCTGGTTTGTGGGGGGTCTCATCTCTGAACATAATGAAGTCTTCCTTATTTTGTGAGCCAAGAAGTTGTATTTGTCCTACACCTTGTTTTTTCTTTCTATATGCATAGTGGGAACAGACGAATCCCAGGAGAGCAGCATGACAGATGCAGATGACACACAACTTCATGCAGCGGAAAGTGATGAATTTTAACTGTGGAAGTCAAACTCTGACTGTGGCTAGTGCTGACATGTTTCTGTCCCTCCATACACTGACTCTCAACTCTTGAGCCACCATTGCCGTCATTCATCACCTAGACCATGAGTGTGCCCTTTCGCTGGACCCTGACTGTACTGAATGAAAGGCAGTGCAATACTTAGCTGCTAACAAGACTGGCTCTGTTACCAGTATGAACGACAATTTGGGGGAGGGGTGAGGAACTTTTCTTTTTTTTCTTTAATCTCCTCAGTTGGAAATCTATCATGGAAGGAAGAGTTATGTTTTATCTTGAAGGAACCATTAGATACAAAAATGGTGATGAACCAGAATTTCTCGGTCATTTTTCCAAAATTGTTTTTTATTTGTTTCTATTCCTGATAAACAGAGTGACTGACCTTCATTCTAGGTTCTTCGAGAATGGTGTTAGCAAGTGCCAGATGGAACAATAAAAGACATTGCCTATAACAGAGTAAAGTTCATTGCCAAGGAACATAACTTACCTTAAGCTTGGAGTGTCTCCTATAAGCAAATGCAGTGGGCCTGTTTGGACTCATGTAGGAGTCAAATATCCCTCCATACAGTGTACACTTATTCTTGGCAAGAATGCTCTAATGTCTAGCCAAGAATTTTAATTTATTATCTTGCTTCAAAGTGTTGATCATTGTTGTCTTGGTATTGGATACTTTAAAATTGGTCTTGACGGTACTGGCTTTCCTCTTTGAGCTCTGTGAGATTGCCTTCAACACTCAAGAGATGGTAGATTGGTTCCCTGATGAAAAGCCAACCAGGCCCTACTAACCACTGTGCTTACCAGAAGAATCAGTATGAGAACACTAAAGAGAGACCTTCGAGATCATGATAGAGAAGCCTTAATACAGTTGGAGCTGCGCCTAACCGTGAGTCTGCCTCTTCCCGGGAGTGCGAGGATGTGTGTGACCTCTGTTGAAGTCAGCGCCGTTCTTTTCAGCTCTGTGCTTCATATTGTCAGTACTGTGCGTCACCACAACTTGTAATGAGCGTAATTAATTGGGTTTAAAATACTGAAAATTTTTAGCCTAAGGAAAAGTTTCTTATGAAAGAGACAAATTCTCTCCTGAGTTCATCATAATATGGGTTTGTGTGTTTGGGGACTGGCCACAATTTTAAAGATCTAATTATGCATATAAAATGGGAATTATTGGAATTTCACAGTAACAGATTTAAACAGTCTTAAATTGTGTATCTCCTTTATTGTAATGTATTGAAAATTTTAGAGAAACTTTAGTTAACATTTTATTAAGTGCCAATGTCAGAATATAACAAATTATAGTTTCTTATGAGTGACAGGCCTACAGTTATTATTTTGGAATATTTGATGAAGGAAAAACTTAACCACTGGTTACTTGTATATGTAAGTCAAGCTGTGAAAATAAGGTGGATTACAAAATATGTGGAAAGAATGTTTTAGCCTGTAAACTCAGTCATTTCCTGTCGGTTAACTTAATCTTCTCATCCAGATGTGAATTAGATACCACTATAAAGTCAATTCTTGGGTTAGGTATTAGGTGCCAGGGAAACATTTAAGATAATTTTCTACCTAAATCTATGTATGTGTGCCATTTAAAAAAATAATTTATGTGGAAAAGGAAAGGTGGGAATAAATGACTATCATAAAAAAATTCCCATAGGCTAGCACTTCACTTCTAACAGATATTCCATTTTATTATTCATTAGTTATGTAAAGTTTAAATTTTCCTTTCTTTTTTTAATTAGCAAATCATAAGCCAGCTTTATACATATATATATTACATTATCAGATCTAGAGTTTCCTAGAAGGCTTTTACCCTCAGTTCTGTTGCAGACCTAGAGAAAGCTAAGCTCGGAGCATAATTTGCTGAAGTGTAATTCTTTTAGTAGGAATTTATGTCCTGTGCCAGAGGGACTTTCTGGTGCTGCTGAGTTTGAGACAAAGGAAGGGGTGGTTGTGGCCATGGCTGAAAGGCTCACAGACACCTGACCTGCTCTCACACTTTCCTCACTCCTGCTTCTAACAGCATTTGCAAATGGACGCCTTATTTCCATGTAGTAACTGTTTCTTGGGTTTCTTTTTATTTGTGTCTTTGCTTTCTTTCTTTTTTTTTCCCACGGAATAGGGATCAAATAAGCAAACACATTTTGGTAAGCAAATTGTTTCAAATTTCAGGCCTTGCTTTGAAGGAAATTAAGGATACTAAATACTTCACTGTCTTTTTCACACTTATACATATGCACACGGATACAAATACACACTCACAAAAGCATATTAGAGCATTGGATTTCATTTTCCTCATAGAAATGGTTATTACTACACCAGAATGAATATTTTTTTCAGGAGAACAGATGGTACTCAGAATAAGGAAAGGTGGGGCTCTGTATTTCATTACTTAGAAATTTTTATTTTATCCAAGAACTGCAAATAACACTTGAACCATGCTGCTGTTGTACCTTAAAAACTCAGTGATAACCAGTGTCTAGTCGATTAAAACACTCTTCGAAGAAAACAGTTCTGAAGTCCCTAATTAGCCAGAGTATAGTGTGGGTCTTCACTGAGAAAAATGTTGACCCACTTTCTTTGGGAAAACCTGGGAAAATCCAAGTGTGGGTGTGCCATGTGTGTTCTATTTGCATTGAAACAATGTACTTTTGTGTCGTCTTTTTGCTTTTCCTGACTTATTTCAGAAATTGTATAGTCTTTGGGGGGAAAGTCTTTTCTGTTAATATATTTACAGTTCATTAAAGGATATGGAAAATCCAAATAAATTACTTTTGAAAGCAGTTTATAATCAAGGTGTTAAAACTATGTAAAAGCTGTGTCATCTGCATTTTTATACTGAGTCACAGCAGCATAGTGGTGAAAGATCACATTTTATGTTCTACACGAGCCTAGGACAATGTTTCTCTAATTTTTACTTACACTTTTTAATATATATTAAAGTTCATACCCTTTTTAGTATTATTTGGAATTTTAAAATAAATATTATGACAAAAAAACAATGGTAATTTTTAGAATATATTATTTTGAAACTGCAGAACCTCTCTTACCAGCAGCTCCAACTTAGGTCAACAAGTTAACAGCTCATTCTTCAATGATGTCATTTCTGAAGTTCCCTCCAGGAACACATACAGTTTAACATGGTGGCTCAAAGGCAGCCAGGGACACAGAGTAGGACTTTATCTCAAACTTGATGGGGGGTGGATATTGGGCTTACTTGATAAAGTTGGAGCTGAGCTTAGATGTGCATTACCAGGTAAAAAGCTGGGCAGCAGGAATGGGAGGATCCTTGAAGCTACCTGGCCATCCTGTCAGTCTGAATGATACTACCTCAGAAAAGGAGCTAAGTACTTGAAGATATATTCTGATGTTGACTTCTAGTCTCCACAGTCACTCTCACACACACACACACACACACACACACACACACACACACACACACACACACACAGAGAGAGATATCTAGGTTCAATCTCAGTACTACCAAAGACAAAGCGGCTGGGGCATTTGCCTGTATACAAAGACCTGAGTTGGTTTTCCAGCTCTGAGTAAATTGGTCATAATGGCTCATTCCTAAAATAAAAGCTCAGCACTCAGGAACTAGACACATGAAGATCTGAAATTCAAGATCATCCTTAGCTACATATTAAGTACCCTGTCTGTAAATGAATTATTCCTAGTATAAGTGTAAATAGTGAATTAATCTGGCAGCTAAATTTCTTTAACTTGTTAGTCCCCAATAATCACACAGATAAACCAAGATTTATTTAAAATTGCACCTCAATAGCTGAGCAGTTCCATAATCTACCTTTACTTTCTAAACTAATCTGGCTACCTCCCAGCCCCATCCCATGACACTTGGATGTTGCTATTGATCTGGCTCTTTGGGCTTCAGGTGTATTTCTGTGATCTCTTCCCAACAACCCCTTCCTCATGGCTCCAAACTTCCATCCTCCTTGCTGTCTGAATCTCTCCTCCACCCACTGACTGGTGGTCATCCCACCCTCTTCTCTATTCTGCCCAGCCATTGGGTGATGAGGCAGAGAATAAAGGGTAAGAATTGTTTACACAGTCTTGAAACTAGAGGTTCTTGGTATAAGCATTACAATGCTGTGTCTGATTGAGACAAAATGAGGGCAGAGAAATCAGCATTTGAATAACAAGGGTAAATTTTAACACTTTGTACAAAAACATTCCTACACCTGTCTGAAAACAAATGAAAATTAAGACCTGGGAAAAGTAAAATACACAAAATTTTTACAAGGTTTTAAAATTTGGAAACCGAATCCAAGGAACCTGAATAAATAAAAGGTCTACAAACCTTGTAAAACTAAAAGTTTATTTATTCAGTTATCTTGGAGAAAGGGAGATGGTTCTTTTTGGACTTTGAGAAGAATCGCAACACAGAAAACAGATGAAGCACTAACTGAGCTAGGCGAGGGGGTTGACAAGGGAGTTGACAAGGGGGTTGACTACTTCCCTGGGACACGTCACCTCTTGTCATCTAACATGGTGTGGTGAAGAACGGGGTGAAAGTACTTGTTCAAAAGAACCAGTTATTTTCTCGAAAACAGGTCTCACCACGTTGTTCCAACAGCCTAAAACTAACTTACTTGTGCAAGACATAGTGGTGAGCACCTTTTAGCCTAGCACTCCGGAAACAGATGGGTAAAGTCTGTAAGTTCGAAGCTATCCTGGTTAATAAAGAGTTTCATGACATACAGAGCTATATACATAGACTCTGTCTCAAAAAATGGTGTGTGTGTGTGTGTGTGTGTGTGTGTGTGTGTGTGTGCACGTACTTACCTAGATGAATTAATGTGCCCTCAGAAGTGGTTGGTTGTTGGGTACCCTGGACCTCCAGTTCCAAGCAGTTGTGAGCTGTCTGATACGGGTTCTGGGAAGTAAATCCAGGTTCATGCACCAGGATGGCTGGGTGCTGGGACTTCTGTCTCAGCCTCCTGCCTGCAAGAGTGCTGAGATCACAGGTGTTTACACTGTGTATCTGACCTTTAAGTGGATGCTGGGGATTCAAACTCAGGTCCTGCTTCTACAGGGAGCACTTCCCCACTGAGTCATCTCCCCAGGATTCTCATATACTAGGATGAAGAGGCATGGTACATGTTAAACAAGTGCTCTACCATTGAGCTGCTGCTGGAACCCTGTTTGGGGGTTTGTTTTGAGGGCAGGTTTAGAGAGTTTGGGGTTGTTGGTTGGTTGGTTTTGTTTTGTTGTTCCTGTTTGGTTTTGAACCCTGGCTGTTGTGAGTAGGCCAGGTGAGCCTTGAAGTACAGAGATCTGTCTGCCTCTCCTTACTGAGTTGGGACCCTGTATTTTGAATTTCAGTTTGAGACCAACTTTCACTTAAGTTGTCCAGGCTGACCTTGGACTTTAGTAGCCCATTGGCCTTGAACATGTGATCCTCCTTCCTCAGACTCCCAAGTAGCTAGGATTACAGGACTGCATAACTCTGTCTTTTTTTTGTTTTTGTTTTTTCTGTTTGGGATTTTTTTTTTTTTTTTTTTTTTTTTTTTGAAATATCATCTGCTGTTCAGGCTAGCCTCAAGCTCACTGTCTCTCCTACTTCATCCTCCCAAATGCTGAAATGATTGTTGCTTATTTGTGAGTACACATGTGCATACCACAGCATGTGTGTGCAAGCCAGAGAACAACTTCTTAGAGTCTTCTCCTTCCACCTTGGACATCCCACAAATGGAATTGAGATCATTAGACATGGCAGCGAGTACCTTTCTCTCTGCTGGGCCTCGTCATAGCGCTTCACTAGCTGAGTGATCTAGAGTAGTTAACTTTAATGAATTATGAACCTTTTCTCAATGGTACAGAACATAAAATATGTCCTTAGCAACCCATCAGGACTTTTCTGACAATCTTAGCTGTTTCTCTCAGTAGTGATTGGTAAAACTAAAGTGCACTGCAGATACTCTGGCACACGTCAAATGGAAACGGCACAGAAAACTAATGAAACAGTCCCTAAAACACTGTCCTGGATCATCTTCAATCTGGAGCAGCTGTCAACTGCTACCAGTTTTACTATTGTTTACATATTTCCGGTGGCTGTTTTCCTCTGTGGCGAGTTATCACACAACCTATAAGCCTACAAAGTTTTAATGGTTATTGTGAAAATTGTGAGTTTCAGTGTTTGTTGTTTGGGGATTTTGCTTTCTGCTTACGTTTTTCCAAGACACGATTTCTTTATGTAGCCCTGGCTGTCCTGGAACTCATGCTGTACTCTAGTCTGGCGTTGAACTCAGGGATCTCCCTCCTTCTGCCTCCCAAGTGCAGATTAAAGGTGTTTTTATAACACCCAGCATTTTATTATTGTTGTTGTTGTTGTTATTTTATGTGTACGGGTGTTTTGCTTGCATGAATGTCTGTGCACTAGCACATGCCTGGTTCCCCTGGAGTTCAGAAAAAGAGAATCAGATCTCCTGGAACTGGAATTATAAAGGTTGTGAGCTGCCTTTTGAGTGCTAGGAACCCAATCCTGGGTCTTCTCAAGACCACCCAGTGGTCCTAACCTCTGAACTCTTTCCAGCCCCTGTTTGGCTGGGTTGTCTTGAATTATCTGTACTATTGTTGGGTAATAGTCCTGCCTGATAATTTATAATGGCACTTTTAAAGAAATAGTTTTGTGACCCCTAATCTAGAACTTATAGCTGGATTTTTATAACCTCTTAAACACACCCCACCCTCAAAACACAGTGTGCTAGATATTTTTCAGCACTTGGTCCACTGGGGTATCTGACATAGGAAGCAACACTTGACAGTAGTTTTCAGTTTTTGTGTTTGAATGTGTGTGTGTGTGTGTGTGTGTGTGTGTGTGTGTGTGTGTGTGTACACACCACATGAATGCAGTATGTACAGGGGCCTCAAGAATGTTAGATCTCCTGGAGCCAGAATGTGGATAGTTGTGAACCACTTGACATGAATACTAGGAAGTGGACTCAGATCCTCTGCGAGAGCAGACAGAACTACTACTGCTGAGCCATCTTTCCAGAACCCCAATCTTAAACTTTTCTTTCTATGGATGTTCTATAAAGATGTTCTATAAAAAAAATGTTCCACTAACATTACAGTGGAATTCCTTTGCCACTGCCATGCCTATTCATAGCATTCAATTCTGCCTCAGCTGTCTGTCATAACCATTGGCCACATCCTTTCTCTTGGAAATTTTCAACAGTTCCCATCATGACGCAGCCCTGCAGTGCATCTGTGTTAAGGAAAAAGGAAACGTGTTGGGTGCCAGCAAGATGGCTCAGCAGTCAAAAGAGCCTACTATCAAGGCTGACAAAATTCTCCCATTCTCTGACTGCCATGTGAAGTGGCATCAATTTCTAGTTTCCTTGGAGACTGAGTTGTGCCATGTGATATTTTTCTCCTGTAGGCTTTTTTTTTTTTTTTAACCTACTTTAATAAGGATTCTTAAATGTGTCAACCTCCCTTATAGCCCACCAACCAAAGGTAGGGGAGAAAAATGGCTAATCGGACCTGTTTAGAAGTAATTCCTTGGGGTGATTCCAGTCTTTATTGTCTGAAGTTCAATCCACTCAAATCGGATCCAGAAGAAACCACAAGGCTCTACCAAGCTGCACGAGTCTGCTACAACAACCAGAACACCGCCAGAATTTCTTTGATGACAAGCAATGATCAGTTAAAAAAAGAAGCAAGTTGGGCCAATGCGATGGTGTCATCAGCAAAGACCAGCAAGGCAAACCAGTGTCAGCGTGTCACCCACTGTTATCCTCTTCCCAAACATGACATGTCATCTCAAGCTTCCACTCCAGCAAAGCATCAGATGACACAACTGAGTTTCCAATGAAGCTAGAAATTCCCACTTCAGCCGTGTATGAGCCCATACACACAGACATACAAATAAACAATAAACTACATGTAATTAAGTTCTCTTACATTTGTATTTTTATGTGAGTAGGCACTTTTGCATGTATATTGGCACCACATGCATTCTTGATGCCCTTGTATGCCAGTAGAGGGCATCAAATCTGCATCTGGAGAACAGTTGTAAGATGCCTTGTAGGTTCTGAGAATCACTAAGCCATCCCTACAGCCAATTGTAGTCTTTTAAAATGGAAGGAAGGACAAATGGGAAGAAGGAAAAAAGCCTGTTACGAGCCAGAGAGATGGCTCAAAGGTACAAACACCTCGGTGCTTCCAAGACTGACAACCTGAGTTCAATCTCCAGGACCACATGGTGGAAGGTGAGAAGAGTTTCTGGAATTTGTCCTCTTATCTCCACATATACTTATACACACACAATTTCTTGATTTTTGGAGACAGGATAGTTATTCCATGTAGCTTTGGTTGCCCTCAAACTCAGATCCATCTTCCTCTATCTCCTGAGTGCTGGGATTAAAGGTGTGTGCTACCACTACCCAGCTCACTATATTTTAAAAGATATGAAAGAAGGAAAAGTATGATGAGACACAGGAGTGGAGAATTCATAGTAGCTTATTTATGAATCTCATACTACAATAAATCATAGACTAGAACAAAACAGCATTCACATGCACTGAGGCAGGCTCAGTGAGAGTAATGTGGGGGCAAAATAACAAATATAATGTATATGTGCATGCAATTGTCAACAGATAACAAAGCCAGGATTAAACACAATGAACACTTCAGAGGTTTATACTTTATAGTAGTCACCAAGACTTCAATCACCTGTCAGTAAAGAAAACCATTCTCAGCAGGATAATGATGTCACCAAAAGCCCGTGGGTGTGAGGGGCAAGGGAACAGCAGAATGGAGTAGAGAACGTGAAGAAAGAACAGTTTCCAGGAAGAAAAAGTGGAAACCACAAAGATTGAAACCAGAGCACAGTTTGGCCAGCATTCCCCTTAAACTGTGGCTCCAGGGAAAGGGTGAGAAGTGGGTGGAAGTGGTATCCAGAGCAAAAGCAACCCCAAGACGGGGGTGGGGGAGTAGGCACGTCACCTCCTCACTCATAAAATCCCTGAGTTAGGTAGGAGGGACTATGTATCAGACTTCTCGAGAGTAACAAATCTTACAGAATGAATATATATATATAAAAATTTTATATATATGAATATAGTGTTTTATAATATATATATTGTATTATATATAGAGAGAGAACCTACTTTGGGATTTCAATATACTATATGTGTTATATATGTAAATATAGCATATATGTGAATTTATATACTGCATTATATATGTATAATATGTAGAAAATGCATATATAATATAGTATATTGGAATCCTGAAGAAGTAGGCTCTAATGCCAGTGAAGGAATGTACTTGTTAGAGCAAGCAGGCAAAGACCAAAAGCTTCCTTCTTCATGTCTGTAGATGGGCTTCTAGAAGAAGGCTTAGCCCAGATTTGAGGTGGGTTTTCCCAGCTCAAAAGAATGGATTAAAGTTTTGTATCTTATCGCTGTAAAATCCAGATTAAAGGTCTGTTTTCCTGTGTCAAAGAATTAAAACAGGATTAGAAGTAGATCTTCCCACTTAAAATCCCTCAAAGGTGTGCACCTAAATTTTTGAGTTTCAGTTCATTCCAAATAGCTGTTGAAGCCTGCCTGTTTATTTTAACATAACTGCAGCCATTTTGTATTCAGTCTCTATTTTGCTCAAAAGGTGAAACTAAATTCAAGTTCTCAGACACTGCTTCCCTGAAGTAACCATCCATATCTGACACTGAAAAATTCTCCTAAAAGGTCATGGTTGTATACTTATGCTGTTAACTTCCGTTCACTACTGGTCACCACTCCTCTTACCTCACTTAGGACCAATCAGCATAAAGGTCAGCTGAAAATACCTGTCTAGTTAGCCAAAATGTGGTACTGCCTCCACTGTTACCTTCTGAACGTGTGAACTTGGTTCTTCCTATAAAAAGCCTGCCCTAAGAACAGACTGGTACCACAGTTAAGCTCGGGGGTCCTTTTTTGTCAGTCTTGGGGTGTGTATTCAGTAAACTATTCTTACTTAACTAAGATCAATGTTCATATGGTTTGTGTGGTGATTCCTGGACCCCAAAAATAGCTATCACAGTTGACTCAGCAAGTAAAGCCAATTGATGCCAAATCTGATGGCCTAAGCTCCACATGCTGCTGGAAGGAGAGAACCGGCTCCTAAAGGTTGTCCACATGCCCATACAGATGTGCATAAACATAACAATGTTAAATTGATTAGCTTAAAGGGAGTTAAGTCAGCATCCTACCGTTGAATAATTTGGAATAAAGCCTTCTCATATAAAACTACTAAAGAGAAGCCCTTCTGGAACATTGCTAAGACCCCTGTACTTGAGAGGCGGAGGCAGGAAGATTAAGAATTCAAGCTCATCTTTATTGTCCATTAACTTTGAAGCCAACAGAAGCTGTACAAGATCCTGTCTGAAAACAAAAAAACAAAACAACAGCAAAAAAAAAAAAAAAAAAAAAAAAAAAGGACAGTAAGCCTGCCCTGTAAGCATGAGGTAAGCATGAGGACAGACCTGGGTTGGCTTCCTAGAACCAGACATGGTGGCTACCATTTTTTAATTTCAGCACTCTAGGAGGCAGGTGCAGCCTGGACTACAATAGAGTACACATTAACCCTGCCTCGGTGTGTGTGTGTGTGTGTGTGTATAACTTAGCCTGCTAGATAAGCATCAGGCCACCAAGAAACCCTGTTTCAAAATGAAACAACAAATCCAGGCTGGAGAGATGGCTCAGCAGTTAAAAGCACTGGTTGTTCTTAGCATCAAATGGCAGCTTACAACTGTCCTAGGGGTTCTCCTGTCCTCTTCTGGCACTGGGCACTGCATGTATGTGATATGCACATATGCATGCAGGATGTAGAATGACCATACATACATATAAAAATAACGATTAAAAAGCAAGTTGGGCAGCACCTGAGGAAGAGTATCCAAGGTTATCTGGCTTCCAGATACAGGCGCAACTTCTCATGCAAGTGCAGCCTCACACACACAGGAACGGCCTCACACACACAGATACAACCTCATACACACAGATACAACGTCACACAGGTGCAACCTCATACACATATATGAGCATACACACAACAAAACTGTAGAAAGTGAAAACTATGAATTAAAGGATTTTATGCAGATGCGAACCTCTCAAAATTAAAGATATATAGTTTTACATAATGTTAGTTTTTTTAATCACTTAAATTTGTAAAAACAAAACAAAACCCATAGGCAAATATCTACAATAATATATTAGAACATTTTCTAAGTTTCCAAAATTTGTGTCTATTACATGAGGTATTTCTCTCCTTTATTAATAATATATTCTTTCTTATACAATATATCCTGATTACTTTCCCCTTTTTCCTATTTCCTCCCCATATCCCCTTCATCCAGATTCATTCCAGGTGTGTCTCTCATTAGAAAAGAACAGGCTTTTAAGGGATAACAACAAAAAATAACTAAATATAATCAGATAAAACTGGCTGGAGAGGAGTTCGTGTGGCGGCTAGGCAGTGACAGATCCAGCGTCGCACGCGTTTCCCTCTCCGCGCCGCCACAATGCCCAAGAGGAAGGTTAGCGCGGATGGAGCGGCGAAGGCGGAGCCCAAGCTCCGCGAGGCTGTCGGCCAAGCCCGCCTCTGCCAAGGTGGACGCGAAGCCGCGGGAAAGGATAAGGCAGCAGACAAAAAAGTGCAGATAAAAGGGAAGAGGGGAGCAAAGGGCAAACAGGCTGAAGTGGCTGACCAGCAAACTACAGATCTGCCTGCAGAAAAAGGAGAGACGGAAAACCAGAGTCCAGCGTCTGAAGAAGAGAAAGAAGCCAAGTCCGACTAAGCACCCATCGCGTCTGTCAGTCGTCCCTGCCTCCCTTCTTGTACAATCCAGAGGAATATTTTTATCAACTATTTTGTAAATGCGAGTTTTTTAGTAGCTCTAGAAACATTTTTTAAAGGTGAGGGAATCCCACCTTATCCCATTTTTTAAGTGTAAATGGTTTTTTTAAGAAGTTAAAAATCATTTGCTGGTTGCTTATTTTGGGGTACAATCAGAAAATAGCAGGATACTGAATCAGGAGAGACTGTTACTGTCTCTGGGGTCACCATAACATTCCGTAGAGGGGGCTAGTTTTATATCCTACAGTACAAAGCATACTAAAGGGCAGTTTGGGGTCTCAGTCATATATCCATGTCTGGAATATTTTCCGTGATAGTGTTTCTAGTAGAACCATTTTGTAAGAAAACCAGTCTTTGGTCCTTGCCCTGTCAGAACTTCGATGCCTGTGGTTGTGGCAGTCCACTTTCCTAACATTTGTAACAATGTGCTGTGAAAGATGGAAATTTTGAGTGTGTTCTGTGTGTGGCATGAAATTGTGAGTCGGTACTGAGGATTATGAACATTTGGTTGTTATGTGAGGTCTTAGGGAAACTTGCCACATTTGAGGCTGGAACATCACTGGAATAAGTGCAAAGAAAAACAATGTGTAGCTCTTTATTTGTATACATGAACACAAACACTCTTCAAAGTTTGGGTACTTGTGATAAGAATTGGAATGTCTGTGAACTCTGCTCCTCAACCAATAAAATCTCAGTTATGAAAAAAAAAAAACTGGCTGTGCAGGTATACATGCAGACAGAGTATTTCTACATTAAAAAAAAGTCTCAAAGTAAGATAAGATAAGACAAAAACCATTACAGCAAAATTGGGCAAAGCAAAGGAAAAGAGTACCAACAGAAGGCACAAGAATCAGAGACTCACTTGTTCACACTCTCAGGAGTACCATAAAAATACTAAACTGAAATCCAGCTACCAAACCCAGACACTATTGCTGATGCCAACGCACGCTGACAGCCTGACAGCTGTCTCCTGAGAGGCTCTGCCAGAGCCTGACAAATACAGATGCAGATGCTCGCAGCCAACCATAGGACTGAGAATGGGGTCCCCAGTGGAGGAGTTAGAGAAAGGACTGAAGGAGCTGAAGAAATTTTCAACCAACCAGGGCTTCCAGGGACTAAACCACCATCAAAGAGTACGCATGGACTATATGTATGGCTCCAGCTGCACGTGTAGCAGAGGATAGCCCAGGGCATCAATGGGAGGAGAAGCCCTTGGTCCTGTGAAGGCTTGGTGCCCTAGTGTAGGGGAATGCCAGGGCAGGGAGGCAAGAGGGAGTGAGTGGGTGGGGAAGCACCCTCATAAAAGTAAGGGGAGAGGGGATGGGATAGGGGGGTTATGGAGGGGAAACCAGGAAAGGGAATAATAATATTTGAAATGTTAATAAAGTACATCCAATTTAAATTTTTTAAAAATAAAAGCATTAAAGCTAAAAAAAAAAAAAAAAAAAAAAAACTAGACTGAGGGGAGAGATGACTCAGTGGTTAAGAGTGCAGACTGCTCTTCCAGAGGTCCTGAGTTCAATTCCCAGCAACCACATGGTGGTTCACAACCATTTGTAATGGGAGCTGATGCCCTCTTCTGGTGTGTCTGAAAACAGCTACGATGTACTCATAAATAAGATAAATAAATCTAAAAAACAAATACTAAACTGAAAGCTATAATATATAGTATAATATATATTCATTCAGAGGACCTGGTCCAGACCTGTGTAGGCCCTGTGCTCGACCCTTCAGTTTTTGTATGGAAAAAAAAGACTACCAGATTTTTGTGAGTTTAATGCCAACCATGGTATACATAGTGAATTTCAGCCAAGCCAGAGCTACTTAGAGAGATTCTGGATGGATGGATGGATGGATGGATGGATGGATGGATGGATGGATGATTTCTATATTTTATATATTTATATATTATATATATTTTATATATTTATATATTATATATACATATATAGAGAGAGAGAGGGAGAGAGGGAGAGAGAGAGAGAAAGGCTGGAGAGAAGGCTTGGCAGTTAAGAGCACTTGTTGCTCTTGCAGAGGAACCAGTACCCCATGTCAGCCTAAAATGGTCTCTAACTCCAATATCAGGGAATTTGATACCCTCCTCTTGCCTTAGTAGGCACTAGTGAGGCACACACACACACACATACACGCAAGCACTCATATATACACATAAAAAATAAATCTTTAATACAGGGCTTAGAGAGAGACAGCTCAGCAGTTAAGAGCGTTGGCTGCTCTTCCAGAGAACCCGAGTTTGTGTTCAATTCCCAGTACCCATGTGGCAGCTTACAATCCTCTGTAACCCTTGTTACAGGGGATCTGACACCCTCACACAGACATACATTGCAATCAATTCACCAGTGTACATAAAATAAAAATAAAATAAATTCTAAATTGGGGGCTGGAGAGATTGCTTCGTGATTAAAAGCACTGGATACTCTAGAAAATGAGCCAGGTTCAGTTTCCAGAATAGTGTCTGACGGCTATCAGTAACTCCAATTAAAGAGTTAAAGAGAGCTGATGCCTCTTCTGACCTCCAGGGACACCACGAATACAAATGATGGAGGCACAACATCTGTCAACATAATAAACAATCTAAACACTATCTCTGATGAGAAGAAGCTGAGGATGTGGCTCAGTTACCTGAGGTGGTAGTTGTCTGGCCTGTACTAAGTCCTGGGCTTGGTCTCACACACTGTATGTATGGACTGAGTCTGGTGGTGCACCTCATGCCTGTAATCTCACCACTCAGGAGGTAGATACAGGAGAAAGGAAGTTCAAGGTTGTCCCTGGCACCATAATCAGTGAGTTCTTCTTTGATGTTGTTATTATTTTTTTGCATAGTGAGTTCAGTGCCAACCCAGGGATACTTGAGGTCCTATCTTAAAATTAAAAAAAAAAAAAGACCACTAGCTGAAAATGACAAAATGCTTGCTCAGAATATTTGTATTATGATCAAAACTCAACACTGAAAGAAAAGGAGAGAAAAAAAAGATACAACTTCTCGCCAAACAGCTTGGCAAAAATGCAAAATTTATGGCACAGTATTTGTGCTACCAAGCAAAACTACATACATATTTATTCTGGAAATTTATTATAAAGATACATTTCTAAAAGTTTACAGTTCAGTGGCCTGTTGTGTGTATAAGGGTTTCGTTTGCATGTATGATGTATTTGCATCTGCATCTCACACATGCCCGATGTCCACGGAACTCAGAAGAGAGCAGATTCCCCAAAACAAGAGTTATGGATGCTGAGAGCTATCCATAACATGTGGGTGCTGGGAACCAAACCCAAGTTCTCTGCAAGAGCCGGCTTGTCTCTCCAGCCGTGATACATCTTGGCAATATAAAAACATAAATACACAATTATAGTTTCTGGATACTTTTTATACTTGCAAACATTAGAAATTACACGAATGTCCAGAAAGAAGAGGTTTGATTGGCCAGACTCTTAATACATAGACAACAGGGTACCCTGAGGATCAGAAAGGAATGAAGGTGGTCTCTCTGGACTATTATAGACTAACTTCCAGGAAATGCCATTTAACTAAAAAGTAAAGTACAAGGACCTGCAAGATGGCCCAACAAGTAAAAGCTCTCCGTACAAGCCTGACAACCTGAATTTGATTCCCAAAGCTGTAAATTGACTTCCAAAGTTGTCTTCTGGACTCCAAATAAGTTATATAAAATTTGTGCACTACACTAAACACATACACACAGACAAACACACACTCACACTCTCACACACACACTTACACATACACTCATACTCTCTCACACACACATTCACACACACACACACACTCACATGTAGGGAGCTGCGCTGTGCCGCGCCCCAAAGATGGTGCAGACCTCTGCCTTCTGCCTTCCGGATGGCGAGCGCTCCCTGTGATAAACAACTCCTTATTTGGATGCACTTGCCTGGCTCCTGACTTCCGCATGGTTACATCCTATCTGCATTGCCTACGTGGCAGCTTATGGTTTGCCAGTCTAAAGTATATAGCTTGCTCCCTTCCCTTCCCGGAGTCAGAAGAAGCTTGTACAAGGTTCCGGAGTAAACTGCTTGAAGAAGATCTTTCCCGGGTTGTGTCTTCCTTGCTGGTCGAGGTTTGGCGCGACAAGTGGTGCCGAAACCCGGGATTCTCCGCTCAAGATCAGAACTTCTTGCAGTCAGGGCAGCGCTGGTAAGTTCCCAAGGTAAGGTGGGACAATAAGGACCGTGGAGAAAAGCGGCGATAAAGTCTCAGGGTAAAGAGCGAAAGCTTTTGCAGTGATAGCAAACTAAAAGTAAAGCATTGTGCCTGACTGAGATCGGGTAGGGAAGAGGAAAGAAAAGTTTATGGACCCGCTCTTGTAGTGGTGTGCTGGTTGCTCGTTAAGGTCCTTGTGTGGAGTATAATGTTCTGGTTGTGCTACCCAACGTGCACCTGAACAGAGCGCCAGTAAGTTACAAACTAGTGAAAGGAACACTAAAACATGGGGTCATCACAATCGCACCCAGTTTTTCTGGCTCTTCAGGAGCTACTGGAATCAAAGGGCTTAAAAATGAAAAAACACACCTTACAGAGGTTCCTGAGCGAATGCGATACCATTGCACCCTGGTTCGCAGTTTCGGGTAATCTCTCAATTGCGTGTTGGGACAAATTAGGAAAAGATCTAGATTTTGCCAGGGATCAAGGTATGCTTAAACCTGGTGTCCGCCCAGTCTGGCGCCTTGTGCGCAGTTGCCTTGAGGATCAGAAGTGTCATCAGCAGGCGCTAGAGAAGGGGCGGGTTGCCCTCGAAATGTTACCGGAAGATCTGAAAAGGCAGAAAGTGAAGCAGGAAAGGAAGTGCAGGAGGAGGAGCTCAAGGGTATTTATCCCTCACTAAAGGAATTAGTAGAGGAGAAGAACAATGAAGGAGAGGAAGAGGATGAGAAAGAGGAGAGGGGGGAGAGCAGCTCTGATACTGATGAGGAAATGAAAGAAATTTTGGAGCTTATGAAAAGGCAGTCACTCAAGAAAAGGGGAAGTCACCGTCTTAAGATGGTGGCCAAAATGCAAGGGTGTTGTCCATCTGCTCCGCCCCCCTTATAACCCGGAAGAAAGGGGAAGTCATGCTATCAACAGTCACTCCTGCCCCGAGGTGTGGCGAGCAGTACGCACTGAGTTACATCTAGCTTACCTGGTCTATGTAGACGGTAATCAGCAGAGATACCATGAGCCACTTGACTTTAAAGTCATTAAGTCTCTGGCAGAATCAGTGCGCATCTATGGTATAACGGCCTCTTTTACAATAGCCCAAGTAGAGGCCTTAAGGAGATATTGCATGACTCCGTAAGACTGGTCCAGTTTGGCTAGAGCCTGTCTTTCTCCTGGCCAATAAATCTTGCAACAGGCGTCGCTCCCAATAATATGTGGTACACAGACATGCTTCTAGAATGGGCCGATTTGTCAATGCTCAGACAGGATACCCAGTGGATGTTTACAATCAGATTAATTAATGATACTGCAGTCAGGGCATGGAAGGCTCTACCCAACAGGGGTGAGGTCAGCGGGAACTTGACAAAAATTTTGCAAGGGCCCGTGGAACCTTTCTCTGATTTTGTGGCTAGACTAGTTGAGGCTGCAGGAAGGATCTTTGGTGATCCTGATCAGGCCAAGCCCCTCATTAAGCAACTAGTCTATGAACAATACACCAAGGAATGCAGGGCTGCCATTACTCCTTAAAAACATAAAGGACTTGAGGCCTGGATGAAGGTTTGTCGAGGAATAGGTGGGCCTCTAACAAATGTGGGCCTCGCCGCTGCTGTTATGCAGATCACTCAAAGGAGAGGAGGGAACTCAAGAGCTTGCTTTAAATGTGGCAAGCTAGGACACCTTAAAGGCAATGTCCAGAAAGAGGGAATAAAGCTAATACAGGAAGTGGTCAACGCCCTAAGCAACCAGGGCTCTGTCCAAAATGCAAAAAGGGGAACCACTGGGCCAATTAGTGTCACTCCGTGAAAGACATCAATGGACAATCTCTTGGTTCAGGTTATGGTGGAGCTCGTCCAGAAAATGGGCAGCGGGGCCCTCGACCCCAGGGCCCACAAATATATGGGGCAGTGGAACACCAGGATACGGAGCAAAATCCCGAGACTTGGCCCTTCCTTCGACATCTGAGGGACCTCGGAGAGTCACTAAAGGCTCCGCAGGTTTGGACCTCTGCTCCACCACCAGGCTCATATTGACTCCCCGAATGGGGGTCCAATTAATAGAGACTGACTTTAAAGGACCCCTCGAGCCTGGAACAGTAGGATTACTTATAGGAAGATCATCTACAGCTCTGAGAGGGCTACATGTCCACCCAGGAGTTATTGACCCTGACTATACTGGGGTGGTGAAAATTATGTTAGAGTCTCCGAAAGGAATTGCTGCTGTTTCCCCTGGTGATAAAATAGCTCAGTTGTTGCTGTTGCCTAGCTTGCATGAAAGGTTTGCTGCTCAATCTACAGAAAGGGGGGAGAAAGGTTTTGGGGCTACTGGCTCTGACTTGTCATTCTTAGCTTTAGACCTTGATCAGCGGCCAACTTTGGAGTTACAAATTGATGGCAAAAGGATTCTAGGGCTCTTAGATACCGGGACTGACAGAAGCATAATAGCGAAGAAGGATTGGCCCTCTGGATGGCCAATACAGGCCTCTTTTCAAACTTTGCAAGGCCTAGGCTATGCAAAAGCCCCGGACATGAGTGCAAGACAGCTGAAGTGGCGAGATCAAGAAGGACATTCGGGGGTTATGCAACCCTATGTGTTAGAATTGCCAATTTCCCTTTGGGGGAGAGATTTGCTAAGAGACATGGGCTTTAAATTGATTAATGATTATTCTGAAATATCCCAAAATATTATGAAACATATGGGCTACTTTCCAGGCAGAGGTCTAGGGAAGTATCTACAGGGTAGAACAAGTCCTGTTCCTACCCGACAGGGACAAAAGAATCAAGGTTTGGGTTTTTCCTAGGGGCCACTGAGGAAGGCATTCCCATTACCTGGAAGACAGAGGAGCCAGTGTGGGTTCCTCAGTGGCCACTTACCTCTGAAAAGCTTGAGGCAGCTAAAACTTTAGTACAAGAGCAGCTAACTATGAAACATATAAGGCCATCAGTGTCTCCTTGGAATACTCCAATATTTGTTATCAAAAAGAAATCAGGAAAATGGAGATTGTTGCATGATCTACAAGCCATTAATCAACAGATGCAGATCATGGGCCACTCTTGTCCTCCTTGCCGGCTTGCTGGCCTTTAATAGTATTAGATATAAAAGACTGCTTTTTTTCTATACCTCTCTTCCCTAAGGATAGTGAGAGGTTTGCTTTCACTATCCCATCATGTAACCATGAAGAGCCAGATCAGAGGTATGAATGGGTGGTCCTCCCCCAAGGTATGGCCAATAGCCCTACAGTGTGTCAACTGTTCGTGGGCAATGCCATTGCCCCGCTAAAAAGAAAATTTCCTGCTTTGAGATGTGTTCATGATATGGACGACATTCTCTTACCTGCTAAGGATGAAGGCCTGCTAAATACCGCATACAGAAAATTAGTAAAATTATTAAAAGGCAAGGGTTTGTTTATTGCCCCTGAGAAAGTCCAAAAGGGCGACCTAGTAAATTACTTGGGAGCAAGAGTAAATCCATATGCTGTCATTCCCCAAAAGGTGGAAATAAGAAAAGATAATCTTAAAACACTTAATGATTTTCAAAAATTATTGGGAGATATCAATTGGATTAGATGTTATTTAAAGTTACCAAATTATGAATTAAAGCCATTGTATAATATTTTGGCTGGAGATTCGGCTCTAGATTCTCCCAGACAATTGACTGCTGAAGCAAGGGAAGCTTTAAGGAAAGTTGAAAAGGAGTTACAAAATGCTACCTTAAATCGATGGAAAGAGAGTGCGGATATTAAGCTCTGCATATTAGCCACTTATTTGCATCCTACAGGACTGTTATGGCAGGATGGCCCTCTACTTTGGATATATCCCAAAACTTCCCCAGCTATGTCAGTAGAACACTACCCTACATCTGTCACAGAGTTAGCTCAGAGTGGAGTTCAGCAGTGCATACAGTTTTTTGGCACGCCTCCTGCCTCCATTATAGTGCCTTATGCCAGCCAGCAGGTGAAAGTCCTATGTGGCACTGTGGATGACTGGGCCATTCTCCATTGTGGATTCCCAAGAGAAATAGATAACCATTATCCAAAACATCCAATATTGATGTTTTTCAAGGAACATCCAGTAATTTTTCCAAAGGTTACCTCCACTATTCCCATTAGTGGAGCCCCTAATATCTTTACTGATGGATCTAAGACAGGCTGTGAGGCCTACATGGTAGAGCAACAAGAGCCTGTATTATACCAGTATCACCCAGGTTCTCTGCAAGTTGTTGAGTGTAAGATTGTAATAGAAGTGTTCAAAAATTGTTCCTTTCCTTTTAATTTAATTTCAGATTCAGCCTATGTTGTTAATACTGTTAAAATATTGGAAGTGACTGGGCCAATTTAACCTAGCAGCACAGTGAGTGCCCTCTTGCAGGAATTACAAAATTTGATTTGGCATAGGGATCAGAAATTTTTTGTTTAGCATGTTAGAGCACATACTGGACTGCCCGGACCACTGAGTGCAGGAAATGATGAAATAGATAAATGTACCCGGAGGGAGTGTGTTTTTCTTAGCTCGTCTCTTGATCAGGCACTACAGTTTCATCAACAATTTCACGTACCATCCAAGACTTTACAGCAGAAATTTAAGTTATCTAGAGCTGATGCTCGCCAAATTGTCTTAGAATGTCAACAGTGTATTACCTTCCATCACCCTCCTGGGATAGGAGTTAATCCCAGAGGTCTCTTGTCGCTCAAAGTATGGCAAATGGACGTCACTCATATTTCTAGTTTTGGGACTCTAAAATATGTTCATGTTTCTGTGGATACCTGCTCAGATATCATTCATGCTACACCCATGAGTTGGGAAAAGGCATGTAACATCATTGGACACTGCCTAGAAGCCTGGGCTGCCTGGGGAAAGCCCCAACACTTAAAAACTGATAATGGCCCAGCGTACACTGCCCATTCTTTCAAATCCTTTTGTAAACAAATAGATATACAGTTAAGCCGTGGCCTGCCTTATAATCCCCAAGGACAAGGTATTGTTGAACAAGCTCATCACACGTTGAAAGAGTGTCTAATAAAACAAAAGGGGGGAATAGGCCATGGCAGGTCACCCAAGGAACAACTATCCCTAGCCCTTTTTACCCTGAATTTTTTAATTTTGGATGATGATGGCCTCACTGCCGCTGATCAACATCAATGTCGAGCGAGCACGTTGAAAGGCTGCATCAAATGGAAAGATGTGATTACAGGTTTGTGGCACAGGCCAGACCCCATGTTGGTGTAGACGTGAGGGTCTGTTTGTGTGTTTCCCCAGGACCAACAAGATCCACTGTGGGTTCCCAAGAGGCTAACCAGGAAGTGCAACAAGAATGAAGATGCTACTGTGGCTGATGCTACTCAGCGTGAACCAACTGCAGACTCAAGCAGAGCCCCGATGGGGGATTCTGTCGGTGTTCCCGAGACCCATGCCGATACACCATGATGCTAAGTTGTTCCCTCGCCTTTTTAGCACCAAAGAATCTATTGATGTGCCTTATCTGTCATTAGATAGAGAGATAGCTAGTGTTAGTGAAAATAGAAATATATCTTTGGAAGTTTATGCTTTATTTTTGTGAGAAATATTTCCCAATCCTATAGTCTTTGCCTATTATTGTATAATCAGACCGCAGCTTGGTTTGACTTGTCTGATGTTGCCAGCGGCCCCTGTAAATCAGCCAATGCCTCCTGGATTAGTGGTTGGTGGCCTGCTCGGCAGATTAAAGAAGCTGCACCCCAGCAACCTAAGTGGGCACAGTTTTTCTATGGCCCCAACTGGGGACAATTCTGGCCATGGACAGGATGTCAGTCTCGTAAGGTGACCTGGGTAGGTAGTGGGTCGGCTTTTACCTTTTCCCCGGGGATTGGTACTAGCTTTAATGCCACCCATGCAGGCTTCAATTATACAGATCAAGACCCACATCAAGTTTGTCCCTCTAATCCTTTCGAGAATTGGCTTCTGTGTGGGATTAATGGCAGGTGTATGAATTTGGAACCTATGGCTATGATTGGAGGAGGTAGCCATGGAATCTCCGAGTTTTCTTGGAGCACTTCTAAGTCTTGGGGCATCTTTAAAAATACCCCTACTAAAAACCCAAGACCACACCCAAGACTACTACACGTCGAGTCTTTATCCATGCCAGTTGTTCCGGGGACGGAATTAAACCAGGAAAGAATATTACTTTTAAGCCCACTCCTGTGTGTGTCTATCCTCCTTTTGAGTTTATTGTTAGTAATGCTAGTCAGGAGTTTCAGGAAATTTTGTTATGTTCTAATAGTACATGTTTTTATACGCAATGCTGGGATGCAGAAGAGTTTAGTATTGCTGTGGTTGCTCGCATGCACAGATGGGTGCCCGTCCCTGTGGATGCACCTCATGCTATGACCTTGTTCGGGCAGAAGGATTTTGGCATCACTGCGGCCATTATTACTGCCATATCTCTTGCCGCTGTGGGAGCTGCCACCACAGCTATTGCCATGAGCCAATCTGTGCAGACCACAGCCCATGCCTTAAATAATTTATCATCTAATGTTGCTCAGGCTCTTGATGTACAAGCAAGTGTTAATGCCCAACTTAAGGGAGGATTGATGGTGGTCAATCAAAGGATTAACCTTGTGCAAGAACAAATTGATACTTTGTGGCAGTTGGCCCAATTAGGATGTCAATGGAAGTATTCTAGTGTATGTGTTACTAGCATTCAATATGAAAACTTTACAAGAGCTGCAAATTTGTCTAAACAAATGTCTAAGTATCTCCTAGGAAATTGGACTGGCGAGTTTGATTCCCTAATGGACCAGCTCCGCATAGCCATTGTGAGCGTGAATTCCACCCGAGTAGATGCCTCCCTCTGAGAAGGACTGTCATCCTGGATCGTTTCTGCTACGAACCATCAGAAGGAATGGGCGGGAATGGGGGCTTTTATTGCTGGTAGCCTTTGTGTGCCTCTGGTTCTTATGCAGATTAAGGTTTACCCAACTTCGTAGCCATGGTAGTCCAGGCATTTGCAGCCATTAAGGCCAGACAGCCCCCACAGGCATGGCTGACAGTCTTGCAAGACAAATACCGACCTCGGCACACTTGGCATAAAACGTTGTCCCTGAGCTTTGAAGTGACCCTGCCCAGTGACGGGCAACTTCCCTTTCACCTAAGACAGAAGCCGTGAGGGCGACTCGGTTATCCAGAGACGGGAACAATAAAGGGATGATCCTAAGACAGGGAGCGTTGCCGCACTCAGCTTATGCTATTAAGGCCATCCTAATAAAACAAAAAGGGGGAACTGTGGGGAGTTGCGCTGTGCCACGCCCCAAAGATGGCGCCGACTTCCGCCTGAAGGCGAGCACTCCCTGTGATAAACAACTCCTTATTTGGATGCACTTGCCTGGCTCCTGACTTCCACAAGGTTACATCCTATCTGCATTGCCCACGTGGTGGCTTATGGTTTGTCTAAAGTATATAGCTTGCTCCCTTCCCTTCCTGGGATCAGAAGAAGCTTGTACAAGGTTCCTGAGTAAACTGCTTGCTGGTCGAGGTTGGGCGTGACACTCACGCACACTCTCACACACACCATACACACACACTCATTCACACACACTCACATAGAGACCAGATGTCAACGTCTCATGTTTTCCCCAGCTGCTCCTTATTTTTGAGACAGGATCTCTTCATTGAACCTGAAACTCACTGTTTTGTTTTGGATGGCCAAAAAAGTGTAGGGACCCAGCTTTGTTGGTCCCTCTGCCATCAGGTAGACTTTTTATGTAAGTGTGGGAGGGAGAGGGGTCTGAACTCAAGTCCTGCTTTAATGGCAAGCATTTTACCCACAGAACCTTTCCCTATCCCCGCTGTCTTAGGGTTTCTATTATAAAGGAAAACATTTGATTGAAAATGGCTTACAGTTTCAAAGGTTTAGTCCAGACAGACATGGTGCTGGAGAGTTATACATCTTGATTCACAGCAGCAGAGGAGAACTGTACTCCACTCTGGGCAGAGCTTCAGCATAGGAGACTTCAAAGCCCACCCCTAAAGTGACACTTCCTCCAAAAAAGCCCCACTTACTTCAACAAGACCACACCTCCTAATAGTGCCACTTCCCATGGGCCAACCAGTCAAATGAGGGCCCATACCTATTCAAATCACTACACTCTCTTTTTAAAAAAATTTTAGAATATTTATTTATTTTATATATTTGAGTACACCGTAGCTGTCTTCAGACACACCAGAAAGGATATCACACCCCATTACAGATGGTTGTGAGCCACCATGTGGCTGCTGGGAACTGAACTTAGGACCTCTGGAAGAGCATGTAGTGCTCTAAACCGCTGAGCCATCTCTCCAGCCCTCTTTAAATTTTAATAAATAAAATGAAGCTCAAAGACTGAATTAGGGCTGAAGAGATGACTCAGTGGTTAAGAGCACTGGCTGCTCTTCTAGAGGTCCTGAGTTCAATTCCCAGCAACCGCATGGTAGTTCCCAACCATCTGTGATGGGCTCCAATGCTCTCTTCTGGTGTGTCTGAAGACAGGGACAGTGTACTCATATACATAAATAAGTAATTATTTAAAGAAATAGACTAAATTAACTAGGACAAACTGGCAGCGGGGCATGATCTCTAGCATATAGCCGCTGAGGCTAGAGGATTGCCATGAGTTGGAGGTTAAACTGGGATATATGGCAAGACTCCTCTCCAAAAAAAAAAAAAGAAAAGAAAAGAAAAAAGAAACAAAACAATAAAAACAGAAGTGGCTGGAGAGATTGCACTGCTGCTCTTACAGAGCACCTGGGTTTGGTTCCCAGTTCCCACATGGTGACTCACAACCATTTTCATCCCAGTTTTAAGGAATCCAATGCCCTCTTCTTACCTCCTCATGTATGGTGATACACATCCACACCTGCAGAATAACACTCAGGCTCATAAAAATAAGTACATATTTCTATAAGACAAAACAAAACAAGAAAAAAAGCCATCTTGCCTAGGGGTCCCAAGTTCAGAACCAGTACAAGTATCTGGGGGAAGTATATCAGATACATAAGTTTCAAACTCAGCACTTTGCCTTTTAGATGCACAGCTATTATCTAAGGGTCGCACTGTAAGAGGCACTGACCTGGGAAACACTGAGCTCGTGGCTTCCCTGTCCATTAGCTTTAGGTATTCCTCCTGTCCCAAGCCCTCCGTGGCAGCTTTCTGAGTGTAGTCTACATGCCTTTGTGCAATGCGTTCTGCAGAGCAGAGGGTCACACCCAGCCACCTGGTGATGGGCAGGTCATCCTTCTCCTGCGTCAGGGTTAAACTGGGGTGATGAAGAACAAATTGAAGTTCTTAGGCCTCATTCCTATTACTGCCTCTAGATTTCGTTGCATCCAAAAAAAAAAAAAAAAAAAGGATCTTTTATCTTTAAAACAAAATTGTTAAGACTCTATCACTGTCTCAGAAACAAGAAGACTCACCTCTGTCTCAGTTTGTGCTCACTAGCCTCACAGGCCGTGCTAAACACCAGGAAGCAACTAGTGACAATGCGGTTTTAATCAGAATTCCCTACATCAATGATGCTGCCTTTTACCACTGAAAGGCATTTACTGTGGCTTATGTATGATATGAAATAAAGAGTATTTAACACTTAAAAAAAAAACCAAAATTGTGTGTGTGTGTGTGTGTGTGTGTGTGTGTGCAATGTGTGTGAATGACTGACTGTAAAGGCATCAGAAGAGGGTATAGAGTCCCCTGGAGTTGGGTCCTTTAGAGCAGCAGTAAGCATTCTTAAGGGCTGAGCTATCCCATCAGCTCCTAGTCTTTTCTAAAATGTCCATGGGCCTGTATCTCTGTACAGGTTTGGTTGTTTTTCCTCCCAGCTCCAGGCTCCCAAAAATAAGACTCAGACTCAAAATATATTTACAAATACCTTGGACATATAGCCAGGTTCATCTCTGACTAGAGCATGACTTAAAATAGCCCATTTATTCTGGCCTACATTCTGCCAAATGGCTGGTTACCTGTGCTAAGGCACCAGGCGTCTGCCACATCATATCTGCGCCTGGCTCTATCTCAGAATCCTTTCTGCCTCCGGGATGTCCCACTTTCTATTTCCTCGATGCCATAGGCTGTCAGATTTATTATTGACAGGTATCATCTCCATACAGACATAAGATATTCTCTCTACATGTCTCATCCGAGCTTATAAACCCTCAAAGCTGTTCCATCCACCAAGGTGAAGCACACACTTCCCACATACCATGAAAAGTACTCCGATACTTCACCCAGACTCACCTTCCAGACAGAGGTTCTTAGAATGGGACCCTCAGACCCTCAGTGACTGCAGCCTTAGATGGCAGGCTCCACTCTGAGGACCACAGCAAAATCTCCAGTAGTTACTCAGGAGATTGTGTTTACAAGGAGTTTTCAGGGTTGGCAGTGTAGGTTGGCAGTGTAGAGTCCTTGCTCCCATGGTGGTATAGGTACTATCCTTAGTGTGCTGTAAAAGAAACTACAAAAAAGAACTAAAGAGCTAGTCCAGTCACCATTCCAGACTGATCTCTTGGTTCCTTTCTTGGTTTTGAGTTACATTTATTCACTGGTGTGGTGTGGTGTGTGTGTGTGTGTGTGTGTGTGTGTGTGTGTGTGTGCAGGTGCACATGTGCCATGGTACAAATGTGAAAGTCAGAGGACAATTTGAGGGAGTCTTCTATCATGTGGATCCCAGATATTGGTCATCAGATTTGGTGGACGTGCCTTAACATTATTCTGGGCTATTTCCCTTGGATACTTTCTTGAATTCCATGATTCAGCACCATCAAACTACCAGTTTCTAGAGAGGGATCTACTGACCCCTCTATTTGCTTGAATTAGTTAGAGATAGACTATGCCCAGATATTAGGAGAGCAGCACAGGGAAAGTGAGTGAGTGCACTGGAGTTGAGTTTGTTCCTGAGCTCATGCAGCTCAGTGCAGGAAAGCAGAGGCAGGTGAAGCCAGAAGAGTAGAATAAATTGCCAGAGGTAGTTTGAGGCCAAGCAGAGTAAAATCAGTGAGAAGCTGAGAGAAGCCAGATTGAAACAGTCAGCTTGGAGAAGAGTTTGAGCCAGAACAGCTGAGTTGAACCAGCCAGCCAGTGTTCAGAAAGAACTAGAAAGGGTGAGCGTATTCATCGATAAGCCTCCAAGAAGACAATTATATCAGGTGGATAAAAAGATATTTAATGTCTTCTGTTTCCCTTTAGCTTGATCACACCTCATTGGATTGCTTTTGCTCATTTTTTTCTCTGTCTCTCACACCTCCTCATACACTGGTAGACAACGGAGGGGTCTCTGTGACCCCGAGGCTAGCAGAGTAACAACCCAAGGTAGGCAAGAATGCAGTTCAATTCAATATAATTGAATAGCTGGTGTTGGCTTCAACTTCTGAAATCTGACACTGAGTGGTTTATTTTAGGCATATTTAAGCACAGCACAATTTAGTGAAAACTTTTTTAGTGTTACTGTACTCAGTCACATACAATAAAGCATACAAAAATCTTCTTGAGACTCAAAGTAAGCTAAATAGATCAGATGTGACTCTATCCAAACTCTTGGAAAGTGCATGTAACATCTCCCATAAAGATGGGTTCTGTAGATTGACAATATGTGACACTTCCCATAAAGACACTTTCTGTAAAGTTGATCTATAGATTGACAGAGAAACAGAAGCTTATGATCAGGGACCCAGGGAGAACCTAGTGTGGTCACACAGATATTGCGGAGGTCACCAGGCTATTAACCATGTCTGCTGCCAGCCTTCTGGGTGGACGAAAGGTTAATGCATCCCTTCCTTTTTAGGCATAGCCCATATGTTTAACACTCCAGGTTCCCAAGTGCTTGTGTGTGAACAAAAGGACCTTCATGCATCCTACAAGGCATCTCACCCAATTTGCTAGTTTATGCGGGTGCTCCATGACTGTTTTCAGAACCCTGTGCTGCAGATGGTCAGAAGCCTAACAGCTGACATCATATGACCTCTTGTGGCTGGAATTCTTGAAGCACTGGGTAAGATGTGCTGGGCGTAAACAGAATCACTATACTTGTCTGCGTTTTACTCCAGCACCACTCTGGATAATAGCTCTGTGTAATAATCTCTGTCTCTCCTCCTCCTCCTCTTCCCCCAGTTTCTCTGTGTAGCTATGGCTGTCCTGGAATTGGCTCTATAGAGCAAGTTGTCCTCAAACTCAGAGATCCACCTGTCCCTTCCTCCTGAATGCTGGGATTAAAGACATCCACCATCATGCCCGGTTGCACAATGGTCTCTTAATTAAATCCACGACAGCAGAGACAGAGGAAATTATAAACATATGACATTATAAAGGAAGGTAAATACAAACGAATTGTCTTGTATTATGCTTTAGAAATACATCTTTCCATTTCTGTCTAGACATACGTGTGTGCATGGTGTACTTAGAGACCAGAGGTGAACATTGGGTGTCTTCTTCAACTGCTCTGCACTTTACTGAGACAGGGTCTCTCTGGAGCTCAGTGATTCAGCTAGACTGACTGGCTAACAAGTCCCAAGACTCCCTCTGTCTGCACTTCCCTTGGATTATAGTATGTGCTTCCTGGCTGGGTTTTTATGTGGTGGAAGGTTTGATCTCAAGTCCTTGTGCTTGCATGGCAAGCTCTGGACTGACTGAGCCATCTCCTTATGTCTTAACCCATACGACACTACTTCATGCCAGGATCAGTCCTTTTACGCTAATGGTTCAAACGCAGCATCTTAAAACAAAACAAAACAAAACTTTTATTATTGATGGGCAGCGGTGGCGCATGCCTTTTATCCTAGCACTCAGGGGGCAGAGGCAGGTGGAAATCTGTGTGAGGCTAGCCTGGTCTACAGAGCGAGAGCACGATCCAGGACAGCCAGGGCTACATGGAGAAACCCTGTCTCGAAGAAAAGAAGGAAGGAAGGAAGGAAGAATAAAGATTGGCCTTGGGCCATGTCTGAGGCAGTTCTTTGTTGCATATTGATGTATGAGGTCCCAGCCTACTGTAGGCAGTGCCACCCCTTGGAAGGTGGGCCTGGGCTGTATAGAAAGGGCAAGCAGATCAGCAGTGTTCTTCCATGATCTCTGCATCAGTTCCTGGCTCTAGGTTTCTGCCATGAGCTCCTACCCTGGCTTCCCTGGGTGATGTACTGTGGTGTAACAAACAAACCCTTTCCTCCTCACACTGCTTTTGGTCATGGTGTCTATCACAGCAACAGAGAGAAGCAATCTAGGGTACATTTTAAACATAACGCGAGCACTCAGTAAATAATCCATTTTCATGAAATATTTATAAAATATTTTAAGAGAGTCAACTCTTGCAAGTTGTCTTCCGACTGCTACACATGCTCTGTGGCATCCTTATGCCTGTATCTACACATATAAATATTACACACACATAATACCCCACATATGCCACACACACACATACCCACATGCCACACCATGCACACACACCACACATACACCACATATATATACACACATACCCCACATACAATACAACCCTCCCTCCACACACACACACAATTTAAGAAAAGTCTAGTGTACTGGAGAGAGTGCTCACTGAGTAAGACTGTTGCTGTTCAGTCATAAGGGCCTGAGTTCAAATGTCTACCTGTTGTATTTTGTGTCTGTGCCCCAGTGCTGTGGGGGCAGAGACAGCTGGGATAACTGGGGCTTGCAGGACATTAGCCTAACCCAAGGTTCAGTGCAAGGCTCTGTATCAAAGGAGAACGAGGCTGAGAGGAAGAGTACAGAACACCCAATATTCTCATATGTGTGCACTACAAACAATTAGAATTAAGACATCTCTGTAGCCCAGGCTAGGCTTGAACTCATTCTGTAGACCAGGCTAGCCTCCAACCTGGAGATCCACCTGCCTCTGAGTGCTGTAATTAAAGGCATGCACCACCACACACAACTAGCCTTGTCTCAAAGTAGACAAATCAAACAATCAAACAAAAAGAGTCAGAACAACACAAAGAGCTATTACATTTTGCAAGCTTCAGACACATGCTGTAGTCTCAGCTCTGGGGAAGCTAAGGGCACTGGCTACTTGGCAAAGGACCCATGATCGTCGGACACCCATGTTCAGTGGCTCACAATCTCCAGCTCCAAGAGATCAGGTGCCTTTCTCTGACCTTTTAGGGAATCTGTATTCAAGTGTGTGTATCCACACAGACACATAATCAAAGACTAAAACACATCTTTTTAAACAATATAAAACCAGATCCTCTTTCCTGCTCAGAGATCACAAACATCATGAAAGACATATGGACCAGGAAGTGCATGACTAGCCATCCAGTACAGAGGAAACAAATGGTTGTCTGCACCCCCAATGCTAGGGACGCGACATTGCCAAACACAGAATGTTGGGAAAAACTGGGCAAAATGTTAAAAACAAACAAACAAACAAAGACCAGATGTCACCTCTGAATTTAGATCCAGATCCTATTTTTTTTTTAAAGTGGAAAAACTGGCTTCTGAGTTCTTTTATGATTCCTTGGCTTATGCAAATGAAGCTCATAAGATGTGGTCCATATGAGAAGAAAAAGACCTCAAGAAAACAATGACAAGAGTCCAAGGACAGAGTGAAGGTGGCTAGGGTAACTGGAAGAGCCAACAGTGACACTGGCAACGGTGAGCTGGAGACTGAGGCAGGAGGGGAGCAGAGACACTGGGGTGACCTCACCTACTCAGTGATGACCCACTTCCTTTCTGGTTTGCTTTATGTCATCTCTTTTCTTTTATTCATCTCTTTAAATTTTTTGTTTATTTTTGTTTCACATATATTGAATACCCTAGAATTATGGATACCCCCTTTTTCCCCCCACATATGTTGGATACCCTAGAGCTGGAGGTACATACAGTTGTGAGCTGCCATGTGGGTGCTGGGAATTGAACCCAAGTCCTTTGGAAGAGCAGCAGTGTTCTTAACTGCTAAGCCATCTTTCTAGCACCAACATTTAAAAAATATTTAGTTATTTTTATATTTTATTTAAGTGTATGTGTGTGCCTGCATGAGCTTTTATATACACCACATGTATGCAGGTCCCCCACATTGACTAAAGGAACTAGAATTGCGGATATTTGTGGCTCCTGATGTGAGTGCTGGCAACCAAGATCTGCCCCTCTGTAAGAACAATAAATTCCTTTTAACTACTCATCCAGCTTTCTAGCCCCAAGACAGTGCAAATTTCTAAGGAGAGGACTAATAAAATTTACACATGCATACACAACACAAAACAGAGAAATGTTATGCTGCACTGTTAAAATTTCATGCTCCAGAGCTCTGCTGGTCTATATGGAAAGCATGTCTCACATGCAGGGCTGGCTTCCCAGCCCCACAGGTAATACACCTGATGGACACCATCTGAATTTTGTCAATCTCCTATCCATTACAGAGCTTTCAAATCCTGTGCTCATAGACTAGACCAGCACAGGGCTGTATGGAAGGGTAATGCTAACTGTCCTAGCTCTCTGCTGATTCTCTCTTCACTAGACCATCAGATTTTACTGATAAAAGCCTAACTCAAAATAAAATTAAGAGTTTGGTTTCTTCTTTCCTTCCTTCCTTCCTTCCTTCCTTTTCTTTTTTTATTCCTTCTTTCCTTCCTTCCTTTCTTTCTTTTCTTCCTTCCTTTTCTTCCTTCCTTCCTTTCTTGTCTTCCTTCCTTTCTTTTCTTCCTTCCTTTCTTTCGCTCCCTTCCTCTCTTCCTTCCTCTCTTCCTTCCTCTCTTCCTTCCTTCCTTCCTTTCTTTCTTTCTTTCTTTCTTTCTTTCTTTCTTTCTTTCTTTCTTTCTTTCTCTTTGTCCCTCCCTCCCTTTCTCTCCTCTCTCTTCTTTCTTTCTCTTTCTTCCTCCCCTCCTTCCCTCCTCCCTTGCTTTTCCTCTCTCTCTCTCTCTCTCTCTCTCTCTCTCTCTCTCTCCCTCTCCCTCTCCCTCTCCCTCTCCCTCTCCCTCTCTCCTTCCCAGGAGTGGAGAGATGCCTTAGCAGTTACAGGCATTGGTTGCTTTTGAGGATGACCCAGGTTCAGTTCCCTGCACTCACATGGCAGCCCATAATATTCTGTTATTCCGGTTTCAGGGGATCTGAGGCCCTCTTCTGGTCTCCATAGGTACACCTGGTACCATACATACAGGTAAACCACCTATACACATAAAATTATTTTTAAAAATTTAAAAGACTTTTCTTTATTTCCTTCCTGCAGGTTTGTGCATCATGTATGTGGTGCCTGTGGAGGCCAGAGGAGCTTCAGATTCCCTAGATCTGGAGTTATAGACAGTTGTGAGCTGCTATGTGGGTGCTGGGAACTAAACCCAGGTCCTCTGCAAGAGCAACCAGTGGTTTCAAATGCTGAATATTTCTCTGGCCCCAAAGCAATTTTGAAATGGAAATTTAAGGGTTCTTTGGAAAGTACTTGTACTGGATTTTTTTTTCTGGGGCAAACACGTCTAGGAATGTTTAGCTGGAGTGGACACCGTTGAAAGGCTAAGGCAGACTTGTTAAGGAATGTTTAGATGAAGCAGACACAAGAGAGAGGATGTTCTGCTAAAGTGAGCACGTGAAAGGACACATGATGAAGAATTCTTCACTAATGACACCCGTGTATTGATCCACCTTACACTGCATAGTTGAGCTGCATTTGTTAGGACTCCCTAGAGAGAAATGCACCAAAAAACTTCTGGTGGGGTGTTGCTGTTTCCTGTCACTTCTGAGGCTGATTGGCAGAGTGATGTCAGCTGAGACAGACTCACGTGCTGAGGCAAGACCTGGGAAGGACATGTGATGTTTGGAGGGATATAAATAATGACTTGACAGACAGCAGAGGAGGCTGAGTTGGGCTTTCTGGTAACGCTTGCTGTGCAACGCTTGTTGGTTTTGAGTCTTCTCTGATCTTTGCTTCCCTAGGAGAGAGGCACATACCTTGTCCATTTTTCAGTAATTTTAAAAATTATTTTTATTGTTAAACATAACACATGAACATGAATGACTTCTTTATACATTTCTTTTTAATTAAAATTTTCTGGGGGGAGGAGTGTCAGAACAGAGTTTCTCCCTGTCCCCCTGGCTGTCCTCACAGAGATCTATCTGCCTGCCTCTGCCTCCCAGTGCTGGGAATAAGGCATGTGCCACCACTGCCCAGCTTAATTTAAAAAAAAAAAGTATTAGTGTGTGCGCATACTTGGCCCACTTATGAAGGTTTGGGGACAACTTTGTTGAGTTGAATTTCTCCTGTTACTCTCAATGACAGGATTAACTCAGGTTGCAAGACTTACACAGTTCCTGAAGGTTTTCCACACAAGTGCTATGGCCTACACTCGTGTACACAGTAATGATATAAAAAAAAAAAAAAAAAAAAAACCCACAACTTAAAGCTGGGTGCTAGCGAAGTTGCAGGAGGAAGGTCACTAGGACCTAAGCCAGCTTGGGGTATGTAATGAATTCCTAGCTAACCTAAGTTACATATGAAAAACTTGTCCCAAAACAAACAAACAGCAACAAACCTCAAATCCAAAACAAACAAATCCCCCAAACAACAACCAAATGCCAAAGCCAGCCAACCAAATCAAACGAAAGAAAACTAAACAAGAAGCCACACTGTGGTCCAACAGCTGTGATATTTCCAGTTGGAGGCTGTGGGACATCCTGTGAGTATTCTTGTAGGCAATACTGCTAATATAATTCTGCATTCTCTTTAAAGCTAATAGTGGGGCTGCTGGACCCAGAGTATGCCCATCTTCAGTTTCCTGAGATTATATCAGAGTCTTTTCTAAGGTCCGGTCCAGCATTGACAGAAGTCAGTGGTCTTTAGTCATTAGCATCGACTTATTCACTGCCTTTGGGAATTAGAGCAGTGTCCCCATCCCACTGAGTCTGCAAGGCTTTTAAAGAGACACTGGTCTTCCTTCCCGGAGGAATGGAAAAGCATAATTAGAAAAAATGGAATAGCCTGACTCTGAAATATTTAAGTGAGAAACAAGAGTTGAGGTAAATGTTATTATTAATATAGATAACCATCTTATTAATATAGATAACCATCACAAAATTTTTATGGACTGGCCTGGAATAAATAAGATGCCCAAAAATATGGCAAACATGATATTTAAACACTGAGTATGTTGTCTGCATCAGAGTTATTTTTTTCAACACTAGACAGGAGATGTGGAACCCTATGCTTACTAGCTAAATGCTGTACTCGTGAACTAAATAATCTATCTCATTAGGATTTTAAAACCTCAGTGCAAGCAGGGCAGTGAGGGCACATGCCTTAATCCCAACACTGGGGAGGCAGAGGCAGGCAGATCTCTGTGAGAACGAGGCCAGGATGGTCTACAGAGTGAGTCCCAGGACAGCCAGGGGTACACAGAGAAACCCTGTCTTGAGAAAAATAAAATAAACAAAGAAACAACAACAACAAAAATCCAAACAAAAAATATCCAAATCCATTACATAACTTAATCCTCATAGTAGCCCTAACATGAAAGCATCATCATCATCATCATCATCATCATCATCATCATCATCATCATCATCATCATCATCATCATCATCGACCTTCCTATTTCTGGACGAAGTTCTCCAGGCTTATCTGGAATTTTCAGTGTCGATGAGGATGACTTCCTTCCTCTGCCTCCCAGTATAGGAATCATAGGCATATGATTTATGAGGGGTTTCTAACAGGGTTTCTAAAGTCCATTCTGGCCTGAAACTCATCTTAAATTTGGAGTTACCCTTCTGTCTCCACAGTGCTAGGATTACAGATGTGAACTACCATGCCTGATTTAGAAGCAAGCAAACCAATAAGTGAGCACGTATATATGCACGTATGCATGCATGTATGTGTGGATGTGTTAGTTCTGGTGATTGAACCTACACACGCTAGGGAACCCAGCACTAGCCCAGTAAAATTTTTAAAAAGTTTTATTCTATGTGTATGCGTTTGTACCTACATGTAGGTATGTGTATGCCTGTGGAAGTCAGGCGAAGGCATCCGATTCCCTGGAACTGGAGTTACAGATGGTTGTGAGCTCCGGTCCTCTGTAAGAGCAGCTGCTACTATACACTACAGAGCCATCTCTCTGTTCCCTGCTCTGCCTCACTCTGTAGACAGTAGTCAGGCAGCTGCAGGGAAGGTGGTCTAAACAGAATTAATCAACTGAGAAAATACTGATAGTATTTTCGTTTTTATTTTTAAAAATTATTTCAGACATGTGGATTAATTTTTACATCCTTCCCATCCCTACGTCCAATTCCTTCTGTCCATCCCTTACAGCCATCCTTCCTCCAATCCCTTCTGTGTCCCTTTTACTTCCTCTCAGAGTCTCAACCTCCTCTTTAATTAAAAGGTGGGATCAAGAATAAGGCATCTTCTTGTGTCAGCCTCTCAAGTGCAGGGATTTCAACTCGACCATACCCAGATCAGCTTGTTTTATTCTTGGGAATTAATGACATCCCACCCCAGCCTCCTTTTCCTCGTGATTATAGATCTGCAGCATGCCTCGAGTGTCCTCTCTCCCTCTGTCCTTGGGCACGCTACGAAAGCTCCCACGGAACTGTTCCCCCAGCCCTTTTTTGTTCTTTGAAGAAAGACAAGACACATCCTTTCTTCAGTTCTCATCTATTACCCTGTTTCTTTGTCAGATGTCAGACACCTGCGGGTGTGAGTGGAAACCAGAAAGTATGTGGAGGCAAGGAAGACGAAACATATGAGGAGCCACGGGTACTTGGAGGGTGGGGAGGAGGATTACATTGTTTGTTGTTTTTGGGGTGTGTGTGTGTGTGTGTGTGTTAGTCTGTAGTTCACAGAGTAGGAATTCCACAAGGTGTTGTTGCTTTAATGCAAGAGAATATGTACATTTCCTCCAACTGTGAATGGAGACAACAAACCTTAATAGTTTTAGCAGAACCTATGGTTCTGCCATTTAATATGTTATAGTTTCACAGTGTTTCAGATTTTTCATTTTGAACTATGACTCAATTATTACTTGAAAGTTAAAGTGGCCACTGAACTCATTATTAATTGATTATTATTTAAAAGCACCTATATTGCCATAGTACACTTTTAGAAATACTTTTAAAAACTTGGCTCTTTTTGTAAGTTTTCTGGGTTCTTGATTAATGGCCATTAATGGCATGCTTGCCCTAAAACTGTATTTTGGGGACTAGAGAGATAGTTTGGCAGTTAAGAGTACCTGCCTGTTCTTGCATGGGACAGAGGTTTGGTTTCCAGCACCCACACAGTGGCTCCAGCAGTTTGAAATTCTAGTAACTTCAGGGCTCAGGGCACTCGTCTGGTCTCTGAGGGCACTGACCCTGCGTACGGGGTGGTTTAAGTACCTGCGGACAGAACACTCATACACATAAAAATACACACCTTATAAAACAAACTATATTTTAGTTTAAGCAGTGTTCTTTGGGTTTCTCTGTAGCCCGAATGATCCTCTGGGTAAATCTGGTCGGCTTCCTATATACGTTTTATATGATAAAAGGAATTTGGGGAAAGAGAGCCCTTATGTGTCAGTAAGACTGAAAAAGCTAAGATTTCTGACTTATAGGTGTTTTCTCTTTAGTTCTTATTGTCACATGTCTACTGTGGCCTAAAGACAGTCCTTTAAGTGTAGTCTCAAGACCTAAGGCTCTCTCAGAGTTTTGGTATTCTGTTTTGCAATATAGACCCTTGCTTCTCTGCCTTCATGCTGGTTCGACATTATTTTAGCTTTTTTTTTTTTTTTTTTTTTTTTTTTTTTGAGAAAGTCTGTCTCCTCATATGTGGATTTTTTTTTAGCCCCCTCTCCCTAGTGTTTAGGAATTCCTCAGAACACAATCACTTATTATTGGTATTTGAGACAAATTAAAAGGTAAGACTTCCCAGTATATGTGGATGTTGACCTGGTTTTCTTAGATAACCATTTTGTTTCTGATTTTGTGACCTGATTCAAAGTTTGTTTGTTTGTTTTTTTTTAATAGTCTCTCTGTAGCCCAGGCTGGCTCTTGAACTTAATAATTTTCTACATTAGTCTCTTGTGCTAGGATCATGCGCTGCTAATTAGTATTGTTTTAGTTGTTATATTTATGGATGGCACAAAAATCAGTATCTACAAAGGATGTGTCTGAGATATTAAGTCTTCCTCTTCCTAGGTCAGCTGAGAACTTCATATCAACCCAGGAGGTAGCCGCTGCTACCACCTCTGAGAGTGAATTTTGACTCAGCTTTTTCTCAATTCCTTCCTGGTCTGTGAGATGTGTGGCCTTTCCAGGCCTTCAAGACCTCAAATCTGGTTGACTTTAAAAATAAACATTTATATCTGTGTATATTTTAAGTGCATATACAAAATCTTTCCCAATGGCCTTCCGGGCCGGGTTCTCATCACATCGCTTCCTGGATGAAGAACCTGGAAGGGTGAGGTTAGGGGCAGGGGTGGGGGGTGACAGAGAATAGGACCTGAGGGACTGAGGCCAGGGGTTGAGTGGTAGACTGCTGTAAAGCACTGTAGGGATTCCTATTCCTATTTTTCCCACTAGGCCCCCTTCCAGGTCCGTCCAACCCAAGCCTCTCCTTTCCTAGGGCCAAGACAGAGACAGAGAGATACAGAGACAGAGACGCCGAGGCACCAGCATCTCTCTCCCCCCCATCCCGCCCCATAGCTCTGACGGACGTCCACTCTTAGCCAATAGCGCTCGCGAATTGCCCTCGGCGGGCCAATGGGAGACAGAGGAGGGCGGAAGCTTGCCCGCCCCTCACTCTAGGCTTGGTTGAGCCGTGCAGGTAGGTCTGGGGCCGGGGGAGCTGCCGTTGGCACTGCTGCCCCGGGGGGTGGGGGCGCGGCGGGTCGGGGTGATGGTGGCGCAGAGTGGCGCGTTTCGGCCCGAGGACGCCGTGGGGGGCGCCGCCGCGGGGCGGCGGGAGGTTGAGGGGTCGCGTGAGCGGGCGCCGCCGAGGGCCCTGAAGGCGGCCGGTCTGAGGACGCGGGGACGCTTGTGTGGGGCGCGGGGACCCTCGGCCGGCGCCCACCCTCAAGGCCTCGGCCTCAGGCCGTGGGCCGCGGCGTGCCGGGCGACGAGTGGCCACAGGGCCTGGGGGGGGGGGCGCGGAGCAGAGCCCGGGGCGCCAGGCCGAGCGAGGTGGGACGGACCGTGGCGGTCAGGACGGGAAGCGGCATCCTGCGGGCCGCCCCCTCCTGAGGCGAGTCGGTCAACGGCCACGGGCTCCGGGCCGCGAGCCCCGGCCACGGCCGCCCCCCTCCTAACAATGGGGACCGGGCCGGAGGAGTCGTGGGCCGCGGGGGATGGGAGAGGCTCCCGGACGAGGGTCCGAGGCGGGGGAGGGGCGCGCACTTGAGCTCGCTGGGATCTCGGTCCCACGGTCCTGTAGAGCTGGGGGTCGCGTCGCGGGGTGGGGTCGAGGGGCGTCCAGGCTCGCCTGAGAGTCGGGTCAAAAGTCAAACTCCTCCCGTCCCCACCCCCCAAAATCCAATGAGAGCTAGGCAAAGTGATGCCAAGTGTCCCTAACCGAAGTGACAAACGTGGAGACAGCAGACCCACTCTAGAGCTTTATTTTTAAAACGGGGACATCGACTCTGATTTTAAGAAATTATTTTTAAAGAGGTGAGTGTGTTATTTTTGTGTTCCTACACGGGCAAGCCTCCATTTTAACTGAAGCAGTAACTGGTTAAGCTGGAATTTTCATTCAGGCCTAGGACATAAGACCCTACAAGGGGTCACTTTTTAGTCCATCCTCTGGGTCCCTGCAAACTTAACACCCTCCAGCTTCAAAATTGATTTCCTCTGGTCTGCTTTTAAAAATCTCTGGCAAAGAAGGGTCTTTTGTTTTTGCTTGTAGTACTTCAGTGAAGAATAGTTTTTTTTTTTTTTTTTAAATGTAGTACCAACTCTGAAACAATTTTAAGAAAAGTTAAAACATGCAAAATTGTCAGAGAGGTTCTTTAGTTTACTAAGTGAAATAGTCGTACATCTTTTTAGATAGTTAAGAAGTCATTTTTAGCAGTGTTTATGAAATAAATACTCTGGTAGCAATAACTTTTTTCCTCTGGGATTTTAGTTTTCTGAATCTTTGATAAGTAATGTTCAGTTATTTAAGATTTGTGTTTTTCTTTGATATGAAATACATTTCTACACATATAGAGATATACATACACCCTTTACAAAGGGAATTTATATTGTACCTTTTTGGGGGGCACATGGGGAGAGGAGTTTGAGACCATCTCATTAAGTAGCTCTTACCTGGCCCCAGAGCTCACTCTGTATCCCAGGCTGGTGTTGAATCATAGATAACAGCCTGCTTCAGCCTTCTCTGAGTGCTAGGATTAAAGTGCATGCCCAGCACTTGTACATTTTTCCCAGATTGAATAGCTGTTTACATATTCTATACTACTTTTCCATCTAAGTAAAAAACTCTTCCTTTTCAGATCTCCCTAATTCCTTATCCGTGGTAACTGGGGAATTAGTCTCTTCTTGCTTATTTCTGAGTTGTCTGAACTATTCCTGACACTATGTATGCTATTTGGATGCCTCTTAAGGTAAGATATATTTGCTTTTTGTTATTTTTATTTTTGTTATTTCATCAATGTATTTTAAAATTAAGAATATTTGCTCCCTTACTGTGTTTTGAGTCAGGGCTTCAGAGTCCAAGCTGCCCTGGAACTTTTTAGGTTGCTGAGTATGGCCTTAATGTCAGGAATTTGCTGTCTCAAAGTTCCAGATGCTAGTATTATAGGTGTTTGCTACTATGTATAGATCTATCTAGAATGTTCTTGAATTTGCTACTCTTCAGGATACTCATCCTCAGAACTATTAGCTTCTTAGGCTTTGTGTTATTGTTGTTCTTGATTGTTGCTATTTGGAAATTAATGAAGTTCTTAAATTAGCTCTCATTATAAGGATGAGTTCAACTTTTTACTTTATTATAGCTTACAGACTTGTAAAATTCTGTTCCAAACCTGGTAGAAGTGTTGGCAATTCAGACTTTGAGGTCCATTTTCAAACAGGTACTTCAGAGTCAGTCATATGAACTTGGGTGTGTCCCACTTTTGCAAATCAGTAGCTGATTCATGTGTTACAAAAGATGTGTCATTAACCATTTGTTTACTGATGTATCATACAGTATACTAAGGTTTATATGTACACTTCTTCAAGTGTTCCCCAGGCCAATGTGTGAGTCCTTACACTAGTTTTTTTTCAACACGTGGCCACTGTGCCCTTTCCTTTCAGAGTGCGCCTCATTTGGGCAATGTAGATATGTGACCATTTGATAAAAAAATGATAGCTGTTCTTTAAGTCTCCTGTGGCTCTTTAGTAAGAGATAGCTAAAGAACTCTCTAGTAGGACTGAGCAAAGAACAAAGCTGTGAAAAGTGAGAAGAGGGGACGGACCAAGACATGATTATCAGTAGTGAAGTCTCTTGATGGTTGGATAATGGTTTAGCTAAGATTGTGTTGTGGTGATTCCAGCATAGTGAACCAGAATAGTGCAGTCTGTGTAACCTAAATATTTAGACTTTTGGGAAATCTTTAGGTAATGCAGATGGAATCTTATCTTAATTATGTTCTGGCTGCTGTTGTTGGGTAATGGGTGCTTATATTAATATGAAGGGATCCAAAGTGACACTTTTTTCCCTCCAACCTTTCCCCCATAGTACAGTTGGAAGGGTTGAGTGGAGAAACACAGCCAGAAGTTCTGAAGAACTGGAGGACCTTGTATAATTGTGTTTCCACTTCTTTTTTTTTTTTAAATTTATGTATTTATTATATGTATATTATGTATACAGTGTTCTGTCTGTATGGTATGCCTGCACACCAGAAGAGGGCACCAGATCTCATTATAGATGGTTGTGAGCCACCATGTGATTGCTGGGAATTGTACTGAGGACCTCTGGAAGAGGAGCCAGAGTTCTTAACCACTGAGCCATCTCTCCAGCCCCTGGATTTTTTTTTTTTTTTAGGGGTGGGGGAAGACAGGCTCAAGCTGGCTTCAAACTTATGATATAGCTGAGTATGACCTTTAACACTCCCTACCTCAGCCTCCTGAATGCTGGAATGATATAAATAGGTATGAGCTACCATACCATGCCTGATTATTAATATTGTGCTAGTGAGCCCAACTCAGTGTATCCTGCACCCTAGGCAGCATCTTTCCAACTGAGCTAGCTACATGCTAGTCCTGAGGGTTGCCCCCACCCCGTCCACAGGTTTCTGGCATGTAACCTTGGCTGCTTGGAACTCACTAGGTAGACAAGACTGGTTTTGAACTCATGGTGATTCTCTTGAGCAGTGAGATTACTAGCATTCTTGGCCAGTGGTTTCAGTTTATTGATGTTACCTTTTTAACTATTAGTGCTTTGTAACTGTAGGACCAAGCACTAATAAACTTTGCTTATGCTAGGTGTGGTAGCGTACACCTTTAATACCAACACTTTGTGAATTTAAGGCCAGTCTGGTCTATGTAGTTACAGGTCAACAAGGGCAACTAACAAAATGAATGTCTGCTATGTAATACAATTATAATGTGGTCATGGCTGATCCAGTTATCGGGCCCATTTCTCAATAGTCTTTTGCAGTTGTCTTTGTAGATGCTTTCCTTCTTTTGCTCCTAAAAGTCATCTGCCTTGCCTTGATCCTTTTTTCTCATTCTGTGTAGGAACTCCAGTTTGTAGTAAGTTGAAAATCACTTACTGTCTATATGCTGATGATTTGAAAATGTGTGTTTTCCAGCTCTGACTAGAATCTTCAATCTCAGTAATCTCCAGTTACTTCTTTGATATTTCTCATTAGGTATCTCTTTGTATTTTAATTTTAAAAAATCAGTGTGTAATGTATTAGATACCATTATGACATACTGGAACAAAGTGGGCTCATTACTTAACAAGTCTAACCTCCTCCTATCTTCGTACCCTGATGATTGTACCATTATCCATTCAGTCATTCAGGTCAGGGGTTTAGAAGGCCTCCAGAGTTTCTTGTGCCATCTTAACCACTACTTTATTTTTTAAGCATCAGGATTATGTTTGAATTACTCATTTTAAGTTGCTAATTATGTATGTGTGTGTATGTGCACATCTGCCACAGTGCACATAGGGAGGTCAGAGGACAACTTTTAAGGATCAGATCAGTTTTCTACTTCCATCATGTGGGTCCCCATGATTGAACTCAGATTGTCAGCCTTCGAAGCAGACACCTTTACCTGTTGAGCCATCTTTCCAGATTACTACCTTTATAAATGCTTTCCTGTCATTTTTGCTTCTCCCTTCTGAGTTCAGAGTATCACCTTTTTGCCTTCATGGTATTTAAATCACATCATTCTCTTTACCTTCTATCTTCCAAGCTTCTTGTAAATGTAGATCTTATTGAATGATTATATCCTCTTTTTTCCCCCCCTACTATGGCTCTTTGAGCTTTTGAGGCACATTTTAGTTGCTTTATCTCTGACAGCCTGGCTTCAGTCGTTCAAACTCAGCAGTGCAATGTGATATGTTAGCAGTTTCTCTTGTGTGCTCTATACCTGTCCTGAGTCTTTACACAGATGCTTACCTTTTAAAAGAGTTTTTGCTATCATCTGGGGACTTATTCCTCTTCCCTTTGTTTGTAATGTTTGTGTGTGAATAGAGGTCAGAAGAAGGCATCAGGTCCTTTGAAGAGCTGGGAGCTCTGTGAGATGTACAATGGTGCTAACTAAATGGATCTTCTGGAAAAACAAGAATTGCTCTTAACCACTGAGCCATCTCTCTAGCTATCTACTATTTCTTAGTGACAGTTATCACCATAATATTAACAACAACAGAAACTACCGCTGAATGTCTCCTGTGGGCTTCCGGTCCTCAGTGTGTGCAGCACCTGTAGTGCTTGCTGTGAGTGTTCATTCATGCCTAGGACATCTAATAGTGAGTGGCCACTAGTTTGCTTCTCTTGCCCTTTGTGTAGCCCCTAATTTCTTTGAGTTCAAAGGCTGTCTCTTATTTTTTATATTTTATTTATTTATATTTTTTAAATTTTCATTTTTTATACTTAGTATTTGGAATTTGTTTGGACTAGATTGTCCAAGGACATTGCCAGACTTGGGACTTACTTTCTTATAGTTTTTGAGAATCTTTCTCTGTAGCCCAGTGTTAGTTTGGGTTTCACTCTGTAGCTCATGTTGGTCCCTAAATTTGTGGTGATCCTCCCACTTCAGTCTCCCAAAACACAATGAAATATACATTTTAGGAGAGTATCAGTGGAAAGCTGAATTATTATAGCTACTTGCTTACTCTTTAAAAGTAAACTGAGTCTGGTTTGGTAAGTGCAGGCAGCTTTGGAATGAGGGAGGCAGTAATTATATTACATTCTTGTGGTGCTGGGTCCAAGCCTAGGACCTAATTTGTATTAGGGAAGCACTTCACCCTTCTCCTTTCATATTTTTCTCCCCTATTGAACCTCTGACCTCACTATGCTGGCATACACTCTGTCACTGAGCTATATCCCAGCCTCTTCCTTATATTTGCTTTTGATGACAATTCAGTCAATTTCAAAAGGTAACCAGAATGTATCCATATTATTAAAATATAGAGAAATTAATTATGTGGACCTGTAATATACCAGCCAAGCAATGTATTTATTAGGGAACTGCTACAGTTCTTATATAGTAATGAGTGATTTTTGCCCTTCTCTTTTCTCTAGAACATGTTAAGTCTAAGTTTAGAAACAAAGAACTTCCTCTTACCACTCTGTATATGATGTTTGTAGCAATAGTTGTATCCAGTTTACTTACCTCTTGATCATGGTTACATTTGGCCAGCAGGGGGAGCTAAAGTTACTTATGTGACTTTATCACAACTGATTTTTTTTTAAGTTCATCAAGAGAAAAAAGCTGGGCTGGAGAGAATGGAGAGACCCATGCCTTCAGTTGCATATGTAGTAGAGGATAGCATTGTCTCACATCAATAGGAGAAGAGGCCTTTGGTCCAGTGAAGGTGCATTTCCCCGATGTAGGGGAATGCCAAGGCACTGAGGTGGAGAGGGTGATTGGGAGAGGGAACACCTTCATGGAAGCAAGTGGAGGGGTCGGGGGATAGGAGTCAGGGAAAGGGGATAACATTTGAAATGTAAATAAAGAGAATATCCAATAAAAATTAAATTAAAAATAATTTTTTTTAAAAAGAGAAAAAAGCTTTATTGACAAAAAAAAAAAAAAAAAAAAAACCACAATGAAAGTTCACGAAAAGAAATTATAAACCGGGCTGGAGAGATGGCTCAGTGATTAAGAGCACTGGCAGCTCTTCCAGAGGTCCTGAGTTCAATTCCCAGCAACCACATGGTGGCTCACAACCATCTGTAATGGGATCTGATGCCCTCTTCTGGTGTGTCTGAAGACAGCTACAGTATACTCATATATATGTAATAAACAAGTCTTAAAAAAGATTAAAAAAAAAAAAAGAAATTATAAACCACCAAGAAGCATGAAAAACATTTTTATTCCGATAACTAATCAAAGGTATGCAAAGTAAATGATTTCACTTCTTAGATTGGCAAATAAACTGTCATAGGCTGGCCTTAAACTGTCATAGGTCTATCTCCCATCCTTACCCCATTCCTGTGCTGGTCTTGAGGTGTGCCACTACAACCTGGCAAGGGTAAATATTTTTAATGTCTTAAATACATGGGTAGTAAAAAAACTCAGGCTACAGAACTATGGTACCATTGTAGCTCTTTGGTGCTGTGAATTGAATATAGGGATATTTATTTACTTTTAAAGATTTATTTATATATGTCATACATATGCAGTGCCCAAGAAGGGCAGAAGAGAACATTGAATCCCCTGGAACTGGAGTTATAGGTGGTTGTAAGCCACCTGAAAAGGATGCTTAGAACTGAGCTTGGGGGCTGGAGAGATAGCTCAGTGGCTAAGAGCACTGACTACTCTTCCAGAGGTCCTGAGTTCGATTCCCAGCAACCACATGGTTGCTCACAACCATCTGTAATGGGATCTGATGCGCTCTTCTGGTGTGTGTCTGAAGACAGCTACAATGTACTTATAATGAATAAATAAATCTTTAAAAAAAAAAACTGAGCTTAGGTCCTTTAGAAGAGCAGCAAACACTGTTAACTGATTAGCCATTCCTCTATTCTATTTATTTTTGGGTGGGGGTCTCACTATGTGGCTATGGTGGGCATGGAATTCTGTGTTGACTATATACTGGCCTTGAATTCACAGAGATGTGTTTGCCTTTGCCTTCCAAGTCCTGAGATTAAAGACATGCTCCACCACTTGTTGCTGAAGTTAACTAGAATTACAGTCTTACTATGTAACCCTTGCTATTTTGGAATTCACAGAGATCTATCTGTCTCTACCTCCTGAGTGCTTGAAATTGAAGGCACGACGAGTTAACTGGCCTGACTAAAATACAGTTTTTTGAAGATTAAAGTAATTTTTAGGTGTGTTTATTTTACTTGAGTATGATTTTTTTTTTTTTTTTTGCCTGCATTATATATATATGACCACCACACTGAGTGCCCCAGAAGTCAGCAGAAGGTGTTGTATCCACAGAAACTACAGATACAGATAGTTGTGGGCTACCATGTGGGTGCTGGGTCCCCTGTGAGCATAGAAACAAGTGCTCTTAACTGCTAAGACATCTCTCTAGCCCTTGAATATTGTTTTGATTTTTTTTTTCTTGAGACAATTTCTCACTGCCTGAAACTCTGAATAAACTAAGTAGGGCTTGATGTGTTTACTTTGCCCCCCAGGTGATGGGGTCACAGCTGTCACTTTCATGTCTGCATTTTGGAGGATTATTTTAAAATGTCTTGAAAATTTCAGGATTCCAGAGCTTGAGAATTTTAGAGCTACATAAAAGATCTTAAGTATGAAATAGATGGTTTGTATATACTTGGCCCAGGGAGTGGCACTATTAGGAGATGTATAGCGTTGTTGGAGTAGGGTGTGTCCTCACGTTTGCTTGGGCTTTTAAGACCCTTATCCTAGCTGCCTGGAAGATAGTTTTCTTCTATTGGCCTTCAAATGAAGATGTAGACTTCTCAGTTCTTCCTGCACTATGCCTACCAGGATGCTGCCTTGCTACTGCCTTTATAATAACATACATATAAGCAAGCCCTAATTAAGTGTTGTTCTTATAAGAGTTGTCTTAATCATGGTGTTTCTTCACAGCAATAGAACATTGACTAAGACAGAAGTTGGTACCAGGGACTAGGGTATTACTGTAATAGGCCTAACTATGCTTTAGTTTGGAAGAATGTGGATTTTGGGACTTTGGATTTGGTAAGCAGTGGAATGCTTTAAGTGTGGCTTAATGGGCCATCCTTTTAGGAATATGGAAGACTTTGTTGCTAAGAGTGATTTGAACTGTGCAGACCTGGCTCAAGAGGTTTCAGTGGAGAACTTCAGTATGTGATGTAAAAGACTTTTGTGATGTTTGGTAAAGAATGGCAGCTTTTTTCTATTGTCTGAAGAGTCTGCCTAAGGCTAAGGTAAAGAGATTTAGATTAATTGCTTTAAAAAAGGAAGTCTCAAAACTGCCTGGCATAAATTCTTTTGTGTGGTTAGGAGAAAGTTCACTTTTATGAAGAACATTTTAATGAAAAATGAAAAAATATAAAATATATGGTTCAAGTATTAAAGGGGCACCAAGAAGTTACATAGAATCCTGTGTTCAAAGAGATTAAGAGATTAATGGAGTGTTGATTTCAGAGCAAGATCTTACCCAGCTAAATTTACTGATTGCATTTGCAGTTAAACAAGGAATAGTTTTTGGATTTTTAATCTGGAATGAACTACAATCCAGAAATGGAGGGCGTGCTTGTGATTCAGATCTTGAGGAACAATGGCCATGGAAAGCTTAGGCCCAGGCAAGATATTACACACCTTTAATCCCAGGAGACTGAGGCGAGCAGGATCTCTGAGTTCTAGGCTAGCTTGGGACAGAGCAAGGTAAATTAAAGCTCAAATTTAGGGAGGTGGTATATGCCTTTAACCCCAGCATTCTGGAGACAGAGCCTTCAGATCTGAGTTCAAGGTCAATCTACAGAGTAACTTTCAGGACAGCCAAGCTTAGGCCTAGATGCTGCCATGTTCTTACCTTAATGATAAGGGAATGACCCTCTGAACTTGTAAACCAGTTCCAGTTAAATGTTGTCCTTTTAAGACATGTTTTGGTCATGGTGTGTTCACAGCAGTAAAACCCTAACTAAAACAACATATAAAGATGGGGAGAAAGAATGGAAGGAACGTTGTCAACTTACTTGCTTTTGGAAAAGGGAGAACCACTTTTCTGACAACCAATTGCCATATAATAACTCAAAGCTTCATTGAGTTGGCCATCCATCTGTCTGGATTGGCATTAATGAATGTTTGGGGTAAGGTTTTGTTTTGTTGACCTTAAAAACTTAGGGCTTCTAGAAATTATTTCTACCCTGTAGGACCCAGGCTGAATTTATCAATAGATATAAGCACTCTGAAATCTGTTTTTGACATCACATACTTTTTGGTGATAATCCATTTCACAGAGTTCTTTTATGTCTTTTTTTTGTTGTTGCTTTTTGAATAGGGTTTTTTTTTTGTGCATCTCTCCCTGGCTGTGTAACTCTTCCCAACCCTCCTCTAGGACAAAAGGCCTGCCTAGCCATCACCTGGCTTATTTTTTTGTTTGGTTTTGTAGAAAGACATATATTAACTTTTGAACTTAAGTGATTAATATGTTGTATTAAGATTTGGTGGATTAGAATTTACCATATTGGATTTTTTTTGTTTTTTTAAAAATAAATCATATCGTCCCTTGGCTTTCATGTTTTCCCAGTTGACAATGTATAGTTTTTAAATTTAATCTTCAATGAAACCTGTTTCAGCATTTTCATGCCTTTGATCTTCTCTGGGTCTTTGACAAGTTGATTTCCCCTCTTGAAATTATGATAATCACCTAGAACTACCTTCTCTTTTCCCTTATAATCTTTTTTTTTTTGAGTCAGGGTCTTGGTATTACAGCCTTTCAAATGCTGGGATTACAGAGATATACTACTACACTTGGTATTTACTTACTTATTTGATTTTTGGGATGGGATCTTATGTAATCCAGGCTACACGTCCATGTTTATACATGGAACTTGTTTGGAGATCAAAAACCAACTTGCATGAGTCAGTTCTCTTTTTCCACCATGTGGGTTCTGGGAATTGAGCTAAGTTAATAAGGCTTGGCAGTCAGGGCCTTTACCTGCTAGGCTTGCTGGCCTACAGCTTTTATTGTTTTATTCCTTTTTTATTTCTTTTTTTCTATTTTTTTCACTGCATGGGTAGTAGTACATGCTTGTAAATACTAGCACTTGGAAGATTGAGGCAGAAGGATCACTGTGAGTTCGAGGCCAGCCAGGGTTCATAGTGAATTGAAGGGCAACCTAGGCTATAAATCAACTCTCTCAAAATATGCACCCTCCAAAAAAATCATTAAAACCTGAGACTGTGTTTTAGATATAGCTAAACTGTGTAGACTAGGAAAATTGGTTCTGTTTGTGGTATTTTCTTTGTTGTGAATAGAATTATTAAAAAATGTTTTTTTTCTCCTCTCTTTCTGCATAGGACATGTCATAGAATGTAAAAATTATTCTATAATTGTTCAAAAATAGCTTTTTGATTGGAAGACACAAATCCTTTAAATACAGCTTAAATTTGTATTCTATAACTATATTGGCATACTTGTTATTTTCTGTCTGATATTTAGTGTGCTTTTCCTCAGTAGGCTCTTAGATGAGAGTAGAGTAAGGGTAGAGTTGTTAGTTAGCTGTCATTTTTAGAAAGCTTGATTTCAGATGTGTCACTCTGGAATTTCCCAATTTTGTCTGCACAGGAGCTGCCCGGAGCAGGCTAGTCTCCCTTTAGCTGCTACAACTGCAATATTTAGGCAGTGTTCATCTTTGCTGAAATATTCAATCCGCTGAAAGCCTAGGTTTTGAAAATATTTCTCATTCCATATACTTAAAAATCCTTTCCAGCTAGTGTGGTTTTATATTTGTGAAGAAGATCATACTTTCATCTGCAACACAAATTTCATATATTTATTTATTTATTTCTTCCTCTTCTTTTAAGGTCCTTCTCCTCTTGCTCCTCCTCCTCTACTTCCCACCCCCCCATTCCTCCACCCCCTATCCTAAGACAAGGTTTCTTTGTGTGTACTCTTGGCTATGCTAGATCTCACTCTTAGAAACCAGGTTGGCCTCCAATTTATAGAGATCTGCCTGCTTCTTCCTCCGGAATGCTGGGATTAAAGGGTGTGTGCTACTGTGCTGGCCAGAGTTTTCATAGACGCTCACTTAGATAGTATTTGCATACTTCTCAGAGAATCTGAGTAGGCTGGTATGTGATTTCTTCTTTTTTGAACACAGGGTCTTTTTCTTGCTAATATGTCTCCAATTCCATCTCATATAATATTCATGCTAATGTCTCTGATCATATCTCTGTAAGAAGTTGCTGTTTCTTGAGTAGATAGAAGTTTATATTGACATTTTTGCTTAGTAAGTATTTTGAGTAGCTACATATGTGGACTTGAAAGAGGGATTGGGTAAATGATGCTAAAGCAAACAGATTCCAGTTCTGTTCAACTGATACTTACAGAAGGTCATTCTCCCATATGACCATGTGTTGCAGTGAGTTTTTAGCTATTCTGCTTTATAATGTGGGTCACACTTCAGCCACCTGCCCAGGGAATCTTTGGATTCTCAAATAAAAGACACACACATATTATCTTATTTTTAATAGGCTGTCTAGCTTAATGGTCATGCACTTCTTATCCTCTGCCTGCTACCCTAGGCCCAATTAGGGAGGTGGCCAGCGGCCATTTACTGGAATTATTACATGGTCTGGTGGCTCTCTTTCCTGCAGTTCTAAAACTGAACTGTCTTGCGAATCCTGGCAATCCTATTTCCTCCTCACCTGCATCCTCACCCACATAACTTAAGGGTCCAGCCCTGTCTCCTTTTGCGCTGCTATTGGCTACTGGCATCTTTATTGATTGACCAAAAACCAATTGGAGACAAGGACCTTTAGCATTTGGATACGCAGATTCCTGATTGAATCAAAACATTAGAACCAGCCTCTAACAACAATCAGCTAGTATGTTTTCCTGAGCAGTCTTATAATTGATACTTTAAATGTCTGTTTGACATTTGGTATATTAGTTTAGTATGACATTTGACATTTGGTATATTTAATGATGAATTTGGTTCACTGTCAGTGATTTATATGCTTTAAAAATAATTTAGAAATAGTTTTCCTCCCATATATCTTCCCCAGTAATTATTGAAGTAAATAAAAGTTGCATGTTAGCGGTTTTAGTTTGATCACTGTTAATAATTATTAAATCCACTTACCAAGTGACCCTTCTGTCATTTTTTTTTTTTTGTAAACATTTTTTTTTTTTTTTTTTTTAAAGACAGGGTCTTGAATCCCGGCTGTTCTGGAACTCAGTTTGTATCCCTCCTAGGTCAACTTTGATTGCTTAGCAATCTTCTGAATGGTGGGAATGAGAAGCTGAGGCTTAGCTGTTAGGTTTTACTGAGTCTGTCTCAGGCCTCCTGGACAGCTTTCCTTTACATTCTGCTTTTTCTTATTTGTAATTTTTTTCTATTTTGTGAAAAGTAGTTTTTCTCTACTCTCTTATCCCTTACGAAGCTACTTAGCAATTTAAGATTTTTTTTGGTTGAGAACTTAAATTTTGTTATCTTTTGTTCTCAGTAAAATATTTTTTTAAAGATTTACTTATTTATTATATATAAGTACACTATAACTGTCTTCAGACACACCAGAAGAGGGCATTACAGATCTTATTACAGATGGTTGTGAGCCACCATGTGGTTTCTGGGAGTTGAACTCAGGACCTCTGGAAGAGCAGTCAGTGCTCTTAACCTCTGAGCCATCTCTCCAGCCCCAGCAAAGTATTTTAAAGTCCATCTCTGCTTTATAGTGCACATCTATTTAAGTAAAAAAGCATAATTTTATATATAACTAAAGTCTAGATTGAGGATTAAATGTTTTCTCAAATTGGGTGGCAATTTTAAATTGTTTTCCATGTATATAATTAACTGATAATTATGGAGATTATTATGTCTTTATTTATATTTCTAGTGGTGATATATGTCAATATTTTTGTGTGTGCTTGAGCACAGGTGAATATATGATTATGTGAACAAGGGTGTGCACATTCCATTAGGCATATGAAAGGCAAAGGACAACTTTAGATATCAGTCTTTGTGCCTTCTGCCATGCTTGAGACAGGGTCTTTCTCTTGCTTTTTTTTTTTTTTTTTTTTTTTTTTTTGTGGTGGTTCTCCACTGTATATACTTGTCTCCTGTCTCTGCCTCCCATTTCACAGAAGAAGTGCTGGTGTTATAGATCCAGTGCACTGTGCCTGACTCTGGGAACTATGACTTTGGTCTCCATAATTGCATATTGAGTGCTTTAACTACTGAGCCCAGCCCATACACTTTAACTTCTGATTGTAATTCAAAGGTCCTGCTTGTCTGTCTATCTGAGGGGGCTACCCTAATATTTTTTGGAGAAAACAAGTGTTTATTATTTACATTTTATATAATTTTTCCAAAATTTTGTGCTGTTAGACATGTGGAATATTGAACCTCACGTCATTATCATTATCATTATACTTTCTATGTTTCAAAATCATTGAACTTTAGTGTTAAATTAACCTTGACTTGAGGCTTTTGTTGCTCTTGCAGAGGACTAAAGTTTGATTCCTTGCAACTGTAGATGGCTCATAGCCATCTGTAAATCTAGTCCTAGGGGATACAGTTCCTTTTATGACCTCAGCAAGCACCAGGCATGCATTCAGAGCACATATATCCATGCAGGCAAATAATTCATACAAACGAAAGAAAGAAAGGAGGGAAAAAAAAAACCCTTGATTCAAACTAATACAAGTTTTCATCTCATAAAGGAGGACATTTAGAGAATAAAAAAAAATTACATGGCTATTTCAGGTATAGATATATGACTTAAAGTATATTTCAGCATTACCTTAGTCCAGTGATCTGTTAGACTCCAGTGACTGTCCTAATCATAATTATGTCAGACTATATGTAGAACAAGCACTACTGATTTATAGATGACAAAGATAAAATGATTAGAATGAATTGGAAGTGAGCTGACTGATGGTCATATTCTCTTCTTTAGAACACACTTTACTAGGTGCTCATACTTGAGAGTGAGAACATCTTTATGCTATGGATAGTTTTGGTAACAAGAATGCTCAATACTTTCTCTTGGAGTAAATGCTTTGTCAACTATCTATCACAGTAGTCTTTGCTAGGCAGTGTATAACATTGTTGCTTTTATTTGAGCTTTTAAAATAATAGTACATTTCAGTACTAACTCCTTGAAGATAATTCTTCCAGTAATAGGATTTTGTGTTCTTTAAACTCTAACTCATTAAACTGTGTTCTAAACTCTTAGAAGTTATTATTCTGGTAGATGACTGATGATATTTGTGACATGCTGGTCTTCTTATTTTATTCTCTTAAGAGTAATTTAGAGTAGCTTAAATTGGAAGGAAATCTAAGTTTCCCATACATGCACTACTGACAGTGAAGTTGCAAGTATGACATGAAGGTAGATTAGTGTGTTTAAGTAACTTCTCTAGAAGTAAAGGGCAGAAGTAAGGTTTACCTTCTGACATTTCACAGATGGTACATTGTTATGCAAATTGAACTTTTTACAAATTAAATACTATTTTAGCTTTATTTAAGACACATTTATCTATTTATTTACTTACTGACTTTTTTGAGATAGGCTTTTCATTTGTAATTCTGGCTGTTCTGGAACTTACTCTGTAAATCAGGTTAGCCTCAAATTCTGAGATCCCCCTACCTCTTCTGGGATTAAAGGTGTACATTGTTACATCTGGCAACAAATTTAATTTTTAAAGTATTTTATGTATGTGAGTGTCTTGCCTACATGTGTGTCTGTGAACCACATGTATGCGCACAGAGATAAGAGGTCATGTTCTAGGGACCCACTTCTGAAATTGAACATACAGGTGGACTGCTATGCCCACCCCATATTTGAGGGTTCTGAATGTTTTTCATTCTTGCATAGCAAGCACTTTAACCACTGAACTACCTTCCCAGTGGAAATATTACTATTAGTATATTGATCTGACATACTCTTATAGAATTTACTGGTGCTAATACATTGTGATTCCCTTAGTGTTTTCTGATATTTGTTTTTTTTTTGTTTTTTGGTTTTTTTTTTCCAGATGGGGTCTCTCCCACATTTCTGAGCTAGACTCAGACTTGCTATATAGTAGTAAGGCAGGCCTTGAATTCCTTATCCTCTTGCTTCCACCTCTCAAATGTTGGGATTACAGGCATGTACCACACCCAGCTCTATTTAGTATTTTCTATATATAAGATTATAGACTCTGCAAATAAAAGTATTATTTTTTCCTTTTTCTATCAGATATTTTTATTTTTTTCTTACTAGTCACACAGGCTAGAACCTTTAGTACAGTGTTGACTATAAGTGGTGATAGTGTACATGCTTGTTTTGGTCATTCATTCATTCATTCATTCATTCATTCATAGGGTTTCTCCGTGTAGCTTGGCTGTCCTGGAACTCCTTTTAAACCAGGTTGTCCTCAATCTCTGCAGAGATCTAACTGCCTCTGCCTCCCAAGTGCTGGGATCAAAGGTGTGCTCTGCTAACATCCTTGTTTTCATTTTTGATCTTAGAGAACAGTCTTTTTTCTTTTTTTTTTTTTTAAGATTTATTTATTTTGTGTATATGAGTACACTGTAGCTGTCTTCAGACACACCAGAAGAGGACATAAGATTCCATTACAGATGGAAATGAGCCACCATGTGGTTGCTGGGAATTAAGCACTGAGCCATCTCTCCAGCTTCTCATATCATGTATTTTCATGTATGCAGTGCTCAGGGAGACCAAAAGAGGGCGTTGGGTCACCTAGAACTGGAGTTGTAGACGATTTTTATCCTCCATGTGCCAGTGCTCTTAACTACTAAGCCATATTTCCCCCTCTGGCCCTGTGGTTTTCTTCTCTAATAATATTGTGTATAACAACAGACTTTCAGCTGTTAAACTAACCTGGAATAAAACATTTAGCAACTGTAATCTGTTTTTGTATGTTTCTGGATTCATTTTTGCTTTATTGAGGATTTTTATAACTATATCAGAGAATATTGATCTGTATAGTTTTATCATGAGGTATTTAGCATCAGAGTAATAATGAGATGTGTCTAATTGCCTAGTTACTTAATGAAGATAAAATAGTTAAAGGTATAACTAATGTTTAAAAGTCTGTTACAGAATGAAAAAGAAACTAGAAATGTCTCCTAGGGCAACAGCAAAGACTGGAGAATAAAGAAAACAGAATTCAATACAGTTAGATTAGGTCACAAAATTTCCCTTTTGAGACCTTTTGCTTATTTTGAGACATTCACGGTAGAGGTGACGAGTCTAACACTTTAGATCCCTGTTGCTTACTTGGCTCCTTTAACTTTTCCTTTTATTTGGGGTACTTAAATTGCTACCTCATATTGTTTATGCTTTTAAGTAACACCTAATTTTAGACTTCCTGTGATGATTTAGACAGTCTTCAGAAAAAGGTGTTGCAAGAAAAAATTGGAAGCATAAGCCTATTAAAATTGTACTAATTGAACTTTGGCAGCTATTAGCTTTGACTCCCCTCCCCCCCACACTTAAATAACATTGAAGGGCTGGCAAGGTGGATCAGTGGTTAAGATCTTCCAATCCTGATTTCAATTCCCAGCAACCACGTGGCAGCTCACAACCATCTATAATGGAATGATGCCCTCTTATGGCATGTAGGTGTACATGCAGATAGAGTGCTCATAAACATAAAAATCGATAAATAATTAAAAAACCATCGGATAATAATGTCTTTTGTGTGTGTATGTACCATGTAACTTCTAGTCATCCTCTGCTTGTCCCCCTATCCTTGGAGCTTAATAAATGTTAATAGATGAAAAAATGAATAATAGAGCTTTAAAATTTTGTCTATTTTTAGTAACATTTAAAGTAGAATGGGGGTTTGTAGAGGAATTTTAATCCAGCAACATGGCTGCTCTGGCTAGGGATAACACACAAAGACCTAACTAAGTTTGTGTGAGCTGGCTAGAATGTAGACATGCCCTTAGTACACATCTTTAATCTCAAACAATGTAGGTAAAGTAAGCTTGTACGAGAAGCCATGTTTTGAAGATTATGTCTAACTTGAGGGCTGTTCAGTTCAGTTTAGTTGGGTTCAGGCAATGCAATGGAGTTCAGATGAGTTCAGCAGCTGAGTTTGGTTGAGTTCAGTTCAAAGCCAGTTTTATTGGGATTGTTTTACAAAGATAGGTTACAGGTGAATACATAACAAGCAAAGAATGAGAAGGAGCCAGAAGATTAGAACAGATTGCCAGAATTAGTTTGAAGCCAAGCAGAGAAATTCAGTCAGAAGCTAATAAGAGAAGTGAGTTTGAATCAGTCAGCTTGGAGAACCAGTTTTTGGCCAGAACAGCCGAGTTTGAACCAGTCATCCGGAGTTCAGAAAGAACTAGAAAGGGTGAGCTTATTTAGCAGAAAGGCTCTGAGACAACAATTAAATTTGTTGAATAAAAGTTACATTGACGGGATATATAGCACGATTGTTAGTTGACTGTATTTAGCATGTTTAAGACTTTGGGTTCAATCTTCAGTAACTCCCCCAAAATGTTTTAGTAAAGAATACAGGTATTCTTAGAATACTAATTCTGTGGATCTAGACATTAGTAACAAGGTTTAATTTTTTTTAATTATTATTATTATTATTTGTAAATAGGATCTTGCTGTGTCCCTGGCTGTCCTGGAACTTGCTATGTAGACCAGCTCACAGATCTATCTACTGCCTCCTAAGTGCTTAAAAGTGTGACTACATAGTCAGCTGGACAAGGTCATATTTTGGTAGTACTATCATAGATATTCCAGGAATTGTGAGGTGTTCCCTCCCCACCCCCTTTCTTTTAGCACAGTTTTGTTTGTGCCTAGGCTCGCCCAAAATTCACTGTATTATTCAGGCTGTCCATAAACTCATGATTCTTCTGTCTTACTCTCCCCAATACTAGAATTACAGATATGTAGTTTCATGGCCTAGGAAAGTATTTGTCTCTCTCTCTCTCTTTTTTTATAATAAGGATTTATTTATTTATTGTATACACTGTAGCTGTCTTCAGACACATCAGAAGGGAGCATCAGATTTCATTAAAAATGGTTGTGAGCCACCATGTGGTTGCTGGGAATTGAACTCAGGACCTCTGGAAGAGCAGTCAGTGCTCTTAAACACTGAGCCATCTCTCCAGCTCCTATTTGTCTCTTTTAAAAATTATTTTATATTTATTTATTTGTACTGTGTATTTTGTTTGCATATATGTGTATGCATACCTGTTGCCTTACAAAGGTCTGAAGAGGGTGTTGGATCCTGCAACTGGTATTATGGAAAATTGTGAGGCATTATATGGGTGCTGTGAATCAAACCTAGGTCCTCTGCAGCCATGCATGTATAACCTCTCTTTTCTTTTTAAAGTAGGCTCTGGCTATATGGATGAGGCTGGCCTATATTTGAGATCTTCCCACCTTAGCCTTCTGTAGCTGTCACTATATATACAATAACAGCATGCCTGGCTTTCCTCTCTCGTTACCACAGAAAATAGTTTCAATTAGATATTATGCAGTTTTTATTATGTGTTGAAATTTGTTCATTTGGAATAATTTTGTTAAATTTGTGATTTAATGTCAGTGTGATTGCAGCAATTAGTTTGGAATATTGTTGAAAATAATACTTAATTCTATATTTTGTCAGTCTAACTCAACATTTTTAAAATGCTGAGGAAATTTTAGGAATTTTTTTTGGTAGATGAATGACAGAGATAAGATAGGAAATTTAGCATTTCCTAAGTTTCAGACATGTTTACATGTTCTCAGCAATATAATGTTTCTTTGATATCTTCAGGTATTGTCATCTGAGCAGAGGCTATATTTGTGTATGTTTTTCTGTGTGCTTTTCTATAAATGGTCGGAACCAGTTACTCCTCTATCCCCTTTCTCCAAGTGCCTCTAGAATCTTGTTGATAGAGATGTCTTCTCTGCCAGGCAGGGTAGTGTAAACTTGGGATCCTATCATTTGGGAGGCTGAAGCAGGGGATTCATGAGCTCAAGGCTAGCCTGACCTACATGAAAGACCCTGTCTCAAAAAACAAATCAACACTAATCATACAAATAAACAAAAACTCCTCTTTTTTTGGAAAAAAAATGGAAAAGATGACAATTTTGCGTATTGCTACAAAATTTTGTTTATTTTAGCAAAGTATTTTTTATTTTATTACAATATTCGTTTAAATTAACACTGTGGACCAAGTTTTCTTCTTCCCCCAACCCCTTTGAGATAGTGTCTCCCTATTAAATACCTCTAATTATCCTGGAACACTCTTTGTTTTTCTCTTTTTCTTTTCTTCTTCTTTTTGTTTGTTTGTTTGAGACAAGGTTTCTCTATATAGCCTTGGCTGTCCTAAAACTTTCTGTGTAGACCAGGTTGGTTTTGATCTCAAGAGATCCCCCCTGCCTCTGCCTCCCATGTGCTGGGATTATAGGTGCACACATTTCTTATTCTATCACTGTATGTTCTTATGTATACACAGAACCCCAAATCAATGGCTTCAGAAAGAAGAGTAGCTTAGTAGGTAGTATTAAACAAGCACAAGGACTTAAGTTTGAACACTCAGCACCTGCATAAACGCAATGTGCTATGTGTCTGGAGTCAAAAACAGGCAGATCTAGGAGTTTGGTGGCTAGGTAGTCTAGCTAAAATGGGTGAACTTCAGGTTCAGTGAGAGATCTGTCTCAATAAGTGTAAAGTACTGGGTAGTAGTGGCACACACCTTTAATCCCAGCACTTGGGAGTTTGAGGCTTACCTGGTCTACAGAGTGAGTTTCAGGACAGCCAGGGCTACACAGAAAAACAGTGTTTAGAAAAAATCGTTAAAAAGACGATTAACTGCAGCCGACTTTCTCCCAGTTCCTTTGTGCACGCTCTGACTTTATTCTCTGTTCCATGTGTAGAACCTCAGTCTGTGCTTGTACTTTGATGGCTTGCTTGTGGCAGTACTTCTCTGGTGGATTATTACTGTCTGTACAATAAACATAACAGCCTCTGTGGTCCCCCCCCCCAAAAAAAAAGAAAAATTGTTAAAAAGAGGGGGGCATAAAGCAATAGAGGCGTATACCTGAGGTCTTCCTCTGATGTCCTTATGGCCACATACATTTCTATGTATAATAGTGCTTCCCCAACACACACACACACACACACAGTGGGGGTAAGGGATTGGGGAATGATGGACCTCTCCATTGGAAGGAACAGCTGTTCAAAATCCTTCAAAATCCCTAGGTTGTCTTTAGCGTCACAGTAGGTTTTATGTTTTGTTATTGTTTTAGAATTGCCAACTGACTTATTAAAATTACTGATTTATTTCAACACCATTTCATGTATCTCATGTTGGCCTTCAACTCTCTAAGTAGAAGATAACTCCTGCCTCCACTCAAATGTTGGGTTTACAGGTTTGGGCCTGTTGTGTCTGGTGTATGTAGTGACAGGAATTGGCTGGGATTTTGTGCATGTAAGGTAAGCAGTCTGCCAATGATGGAGTCACCCATTCTGGCCCAGGCTGGCCTTAAATGCCTGTATTAGACTCCTGAATAGCTGAGATTATAGTGCTATTGTGATGACTTCGGTTGAATTTTAATGCTATCTTTTGAATTATTCCCAGTTTATTTCTAGTTTTAGAAGTATGTTTAGAGTTAGCCTTTGGAATGTTACTGTTTTGTTTTGTTTTTGCTAACATAGCTAATTCATGACGTTGCTTTAGAATTAACTTTTTTCTTTATTAATATTAGACCATTTCTACAGTGAGAGAATATATTTATGTAGTTCTGGAGCTAGAGTATGAGGAGGAAAATTGCCTTTTTTTTTTTTAAGGTGGAGTTTATAAAAGGAAGGCTATACCTTTTTGGAAACAGGTTCACAGGTTCTCATGGAGTACACATTCGAAAATAAGAGAAATTAATCTTTATGTTACTACCATAAGGTTTGGGAAACCTAACTTCACTTGGTTTAAGTAATCAAATGTTTTGTTGTTGTGTTTATAGCTGGAATTGCAGAAGCCATGCAGATGTCAGAATTAGTTGTTAATGATGTAACTCTCATCAGGACCAAGACTCTTGCCAGCTATCCGTTCTGCCTGCTTTGATGCTGATGGCTTCTAAGAAATAAAATATTTTAATAGTTTAAACTGTTAGTGTCATTGGGGGTGCATGCTAAATTTTTGTTTTTCCCATATCATTAAAATGGCTTCTTCCTGGTAGCTTTCACTCTTACCTCATGCTCAGTTCTAACTAAGCACTAGTAAAAATATTTGGCCAGGATAGATTGGATATTGGGCACATCAACCATGATTGTTCTAAAAAGTTCTAAAAGTGGATTTTTTTGTTTTGTTTGAAGCAAGATCTCACAGTGTAGTACTCGATGGTTTGGAACTCACTATGTAGACTAGGCTAGCCTGGTAATTTGTTGGGGTAATCCTCCTGCTTTTACAACCCAAATGCAGTAATCATAGATATGTGCTACCTAGTTTTTGTTTGCTTGTGTTTGTTTTTTGAAGCAGGATTTCTCTATCCTGACTGTTTTCCATGGCTGTCCTGGAAGCTCTGTAGACCAGGCTGGCTTCAAACTCAGACGTCCTCCACCTCTGCCTCCCAGGTGCTGGGTGGGATCAACATCATGCTCAGCTTTGTGTACATGTCTTAATCAGGCTTATCATGCATTGTTTCTCTGGGGGAATATTTTTCCTGTGTTTTAGCACCTCCCAATGTCTTGCCTTTTCCCTCTATCTTGTATACCAGCAAGCATATGGATTTTATATGACTCTAGCTGGTCTTTAAAGTCTAATGTATTGATGTATAGCTAAGGATGACCTTGAATGCCTGATCTTCCTGCATTAACCTCAGGACAGGTGGAATTTGAGAAGTTGTCACTAAGCCTATCTTTGGAGGAAGTTTTTAAAAAGAAATATATTTCTTTAAAGACTTGTATCTAGTGGTGCATGCCTTTAGTCCCAGCCTGGTTTACAGGGAGAGCTCCATCCAGGATAGCCAGGGGTACATGAGAAGTCCGTCTTGTGTATAGATTTTTGTCTGTAATTGCTCACCTTGAATGTAGTTGTTCATAAACTTGGTACTTAGTTTTGTTGTTTTGTATTTTTTTAATATTGGAGTGGTTATACTGAGGTTCAGGAACTCTGGATTGTCCTGCTTTCCCCACCCCCACTTAAATGCTGGAATTGGATGCATATGCCAATGTGCTTGTGTTTAGGTAGTGAAGCTTTTTATTGGTGGCTGTGGGTTTTTTGTTTTGTGTTTGGGGGGACAGAGCCTCTGTACCCAGCTGTCATGGAACTCAGTATGTAGAACAGGCTGGCCTTGAACTCACAGAGTTCTCCTTCCTCTCCTAGTGCTGAAATTATAAAGGCATGCACCATGACTGGCTAGATAGTCAAGATTTTAAGAGTTAGGATAGTAATAAGATGTTATGAAGAGTTTCTTTCACTAATATTTAAGAATTCATTGCAGAAAGCTTTGCTTTATTTTCATTCAGCTCATTTAGATTTTGTAATGTTCAGATTAGGGATCTAGTTCACCATCTGTTTGTCCTGTAATTATGTATAAACATCCTCTGTGGCATTACTATTTATGTGGATATATATATATATATATGTATATATATATATATATATATTCACACACAACCTTACCTGTATTATAAGTTAAGAAGCCCAAACTATTCATCTTTTTTGGATGCATATGTAAATATGTATACATCTATCAGTTCATGTGTAATTTGACTCTATGGTGCCTCCTACCTTTGATATTTGAGAACCAAGATCATGTTTGAGACTGCAATTTGAAAAATGCACATGGAAACTCAAGAGAAATATAGATACAGATGTTGCAGAAACCTGGTGAGTTAGAGACTTTGTGGGCTAATGAAAACAATAGTGTTTTTTGAGGAGCTGAAGTGACACATAACACCGGATACTGGTTTTGGTAAACCACACAAAGTATTGAGCATTTTTCGTCTTCCTTTTTTGGTAGACTTTACCCTTCTCATCTGCTGAGCTTGGTGATTTAGTTGTTGGAACAAGTTTTATGCTATTTGATTTTGGCGAGTCCTAATAATCTTTTGACATCATTAGCTTTAAAGGGTGGTGGATTTTACTGTGTAATGTGGCACTTTGCATTATATTAAGCTTTTTAAACCCAGAAAATTTTCTCTTACATTAAGCCTTATTTGGGAGAAAGGAATCAATATAGTGCTGACAAACTAGCAGTCAAGAATAATAAGGTGCCACCACTTTTTAAGTCAATGCTAGAAGAAACACGACAGGTTTGCTTTTGTTGTTGTCCACTGTTAAACTTTCAGCGGGGCAGTGAACTTTAATTTGGTGTTAGTAGGAAACATAAATATTGTGTAATGAATGCGTTTTTCCCTATTTTGGCGGATCTGACAAATCAAGAAGCCCAAAACAAGACGCGGGCTTAGCGAAAACTACAGTTCCCAGCGGGCCCGGCGCTGGTGGGCCATCACTTCCCCTTTAGCTCCCAGCTGCCCGGGCTAGCCCCGAATCGGTCCTCGCGCGTGCGCAATGGCGTCTGCTTTTTTTTTTTTTTTTTTTTTTTTTTTTTTTGGTTTGGCGGCTGCGGAGCGTGGCGCTAGGGCTAGCAGCCAGCCGTGTGCTGCAGTGTGCAAGAGCAGGGTGTAGGACAAAGGGCGGGTTGCGGGGACCGCGTCACTGGTCAGGGAGCTTCCTGGAGCTTCCTGCCTGTCTTAGAGCACGGTTAGCCCTGGGGTAGTGTGGCCGCAGCAGCTTCTTCATTCGCTGCACACAACAGTTCTTCGCTCACGTCCTCTAGCTCTGCTGTGCCAGTCCGCCCTCCCCTCATACCGGCGCGCGGCACCGCCAGCCCCAGAGCCGAGGGAATGTGACGGCGTCAGCCCCTCAGGTTAGCCTCACCTCGATCGAAGCGTGGGCCCCGCGCCGCTTGCCGCAGTGCCTCGTGTCGCTGCCGCACGTATCAGGCACCGGGTACCGATTTCCGCAAACAGAGGCGCAGGAGCAGCGGCCGCGGCGAGGAGCCATGACTGAGGCGGCGGCGGCCGCGCCTCCTGGCAGCTCGCGGGGGCGGCGAGGCGGGCGCCCCCTGGCGGCGCGCCGGGGCGGAGCGGCCCGCCGCAGCCGCAGCCGGCGGAGGCGCTGCTGTCCCTCCTCCCCGTGTCCCCGGCACTCGCCCGCTCGCTTGCTCGCTCCATTCTCCCTCCGCTTCAGATTAAAGGGGGGGAGGGAAAAGGAGCTCGGCCGCCATTTTCCCAGTGCCGCCGCCGCCACCGCCACCGCTCGCCGCGCCGGCGGGAGAACCAAGCGCCGTAGCAAAGCCGACTCGTCTCGCCGCAGCGGCTTGGGGGGCGGCCGAAGTGCGCTCCCCGGCCGTGAAGAAGCGCCCGGGGTGGCGGCCGGGGTGCGGGCTGCAGACGGCGGCGCTTGTTTGTGCGGGGCGGGGGGGGCAGCTTTACCCTCTGCCCCCGCCCGCCCGCCGGGGCTGCGGTCCCCGGCTGTGGCCAGGCCGGGCCGGAACGGAGGAAGGCCAGAGAAAGGGCCCGAAAGAGAAGAAAAAGCAGCCGCTCCCCGCCGCCGCCTTCCCCTCCCCCTTCGCCTCGCCCCCCCGCCCGGAAAGTCAGGGCGGCTCCGGGCGCCGGGGGGGAGGAGAGCGGCGGGCCGGGCCGGAGCCGCCGCCGTGCGCCCCCGCCCGCTGGTCCTCGGCGCCCAGGCCGGGGGGCTGTTTGCAAACTGCGCCCATTTTGTGGGGCCGAATCCGCCCGGGCTACGCTCCTCCATCACGTGGTAGGTGCTGCTGCTGCTCCTTTCCTCCTCCTCCCGCTGCCCTTTCTCCTTCTCCTCGCTCTCCCTGTGGCTCCCATTTCTCCCTCTCTTTGTTAGTTGTAACTAGAAAGGCAGGGCAGGGGAAGAAAAATCCCCGGAACTTTAAATGGCCTCTCCGGGCTTCCCCGCTGCGGGTCCGGGCTGGGAGTCGCCCCAAGGGCGGGGGTGTGCGGGGGCCCTTCCCCACCAGCTGCCGCCTCGTTCGCTGGGCTTTCCTTTGGCGTTCTATTTAAAAAGGCGGCTTGGAGAACATGGTTTATTTCCGAAAAAAAAAAAAAAAAAAAAGACCAAAAACAAACTCTTGTTCTTGCCTTGAACTTCTCTTGACTGCAAAAGGTCTTTCTTTGCTCAGACACATCTTGCATGTCTGTCTCACGGTTTGTATCACAACTATGATTGTTAACATTTTTTGTTGCTTAAATATTGAGGTCATTTGCGTTTTCGGATTTAGTCTCAGGCAGCCCCCCTTTTTTTCAACTAAAGAGCAAGAGGCATTTATTTGCTTTTAAGTGAGTTGGAATCTTGCTGCTTTTTGGGGGGCCTGTTTTCCGACTGACGGCCTTTGATTCTCAGCAAATAGTTTATAATTGTTTTTCATATTGTAAACAGTCCTACTCCCATGTTTTACCTAGAAATCCTTTTGTTTTCCAATGTTGGAATCCCAATGTGGATTTTTAGAGAAACTCGTTACTTAACTATTGCTTATTGATTGCCTTAGGGGAAAAGGGGTGACATGATGGCGCCACTTTAAATTGCTCTTTCCTCCGCCTGTTTTTTCCTCCTTTATCCTGGAGGTCACTGGAGCATTTTCCGTGACCTATTAATAAAACCGCGCTTGAGGGTGTTAGCTGTACAACTCTTAGGGGTTAGAATTTGGTACCTTAAGGATCGAGAGACCCGAATCCTGCAGTCCCCAAAGTTAAGCGAAATCTCGCTAGTCCTCCAACCTAGCTTCCCTCCCCTCCATTCACAATCCTGGTGTTGCCATATCCTTCGTCACGTGGCTAGCAATCATTGTGGGGTTTTTGTTTGTTTGTTTGTTTTGGGGAGTGTATGTTAATATTTAAATTGTAGCCAAGTAAGTGTCCCTCTGCCCATTGGAGAGATCGCTATGCTGTAGGTTTTTTTTTTCTTTTTTGATACATTTGGAGAACATTTTAAAATAAACGATAAAATTACATAATCCTCGCCTTGCATAATCATGATATAGTTACAGAACTTCTTCTCAAAAGTAGTTTCAAGTAAGGGAAATCGTCACATTAAAATGATTTCTGTTTCTTAGAATGGTCTGTAGTTTATATTTTACACCCCACCTCCGTTTTTGTTTTATTTTTAAGGTCATTTAAAGTACCAGTATTTACAAAAGCATAAAGTGGGCGTGTTTCCCTTCCCCCTCTTCTATGGGCTGTAGTTGGTTTTTTGACTTATACTCTTACCAATTTAGAAATTTTCAATTAACTGCAGCTGTTGTCAATTGAGACTTTTTTTTTTCTTCTAACAGTGGATACTTTTGATGTGTTTCTCTGTTACATTTTTGATAGAGAAGTTTTTAATTCTAATATTCGAAGCATGTTACTTGGTTGCTTAGTATTGTAAATTCAACCTAAAATACTAAAGTACTTTTTTTTCTTTTTTTTTTAAGATAAGTTACTAGTTTCAAAAAGTAAATATGAAATGTAGTTCTTGGGTATGATTGATCTGTTTTCTCCTGTCACATATGTTATCAATGGCTTGGACCATATTCTGTGCTAACAGTTACATCATGTCACGTGATTGGTGCAATGTGATGTGTTGCTCTAAAAATATAGCAAGGTAAAAATGCTCATCCTTTGGAAATTTAAAAAATGTATTGTAAGTATTCGGTAACGACCCTTAGTCCTGGAATTCTGAATTAGATTTCCACTAGGTTTAGCCAACTAAGTGTTCTTTTGACCTTTAGAATATTTGGTGTTATTTGTTAGTGACCTCAGAACTTGAGATAGTTTGACTTTAGCAACCACGTAGATTCTTAAAATCTTTATTCTGATGAAGGTAGTTATTTAAGTGTATGTGAAATAAATAGTTTTTGCACACAATTAAGTCATCAGTTATATACAGATGTTGAGATAAATTGGAAGTTTGGTCTTCCCACCTATAGGAATCTGGAAGTATTAGGTTGCTGCATCTTTCCTGAAAACCTAATCCAGATCATTAGTTCCTGACTTTCAAGTTCAAATAATATTACATTTCCAGAGCAATCTTTGAATTTTTAGATCATTTATTGCCCTATCAAGGAAAATTCCAGAAGCTAGAAAACAATTTGATTTATTTGAACTTATATTAAGGTGAGAAGAATATTTTATTTTTTTCTCCTTCAAATACTCCTAATACCTTTTTTACTCTGGTAATGCTACACTGTAATCAGTGTTTATATTATAACCCCTGGATTTTGACCATATCTAGATTGACTACAGATTTTAATTACTTTTAAAGTGAACAAATTTTAGGTTTGCTGTGGTTTAATATGAGCCATTTTATGTAATCTGCAAACAGGGCTTTTGTGGGTGGTGCTGTTTTCAAATGCATTTTAGTATTGAGTAGTTGTAGTTGTGAGTGACATTGTTTCCTTATTTTAGAAAAAAAATAATTTTTCAAAATGCTCTAAAATATTAATCTATACTGTATAGAGAAAGATTTGGGTTTAAATGGTGTGATTTCCTATTAAGCTTCTTTGGGTGGTTTCCTAGGACTCATTTTTCCCACCACCCCTTTTGGTAAGGCAATTAAGACAAATGAAAGTGACTTTCTAAAAAATTTGCATATGTGTATATCTAATTGGATTGCCTCATGTTCCAAGACCTGTTCATTTCTTGATCTAGATGGAAAGAAGTAGTGTAGATTAAGTATGTGGTATTGATAACTAGCAGTTATCTGGTTATTTCTATGACCCACAATTCTCAATCTATATATAACACTCAAAAGATAGTACTTCCTATCTCTGCCGGCAGCCTTGAAATGCTGAAGCCCTCTACTTACAGTACTTTACTAATTTCTATTGTCTTTTGTTGTTTACCTCAGTTTTTGAGCTTCATTTTGAGAAATGGAAGTACCAAGAAGAGTCTGCACTCTGGTAGTAATTCTTTCTCACAACTTGTAGTGTCTGTAAACTAGTATGGTGCCTATTAGGTTTGAAACTGTGTCTATTCAGGTTGAAAAATTATTCTTCCTAATGATTTTTTTAAAAACTGATAAACAACAAAAGAAATCTTTTTTTTTTAAGGTAAAGGGAAATGATTCAAATCTTGCTTGCACTAGCCAGCAGGCCAGGTGTTGGGGGCATTTTATTTGAAACTTCTGTACTGTATACTCACTCCATAAAAAGAGCAAGGCAAGGACACTAATGTAAAATATCCTTCCTGGTATCAAAACAGCCTAACCCATGAAGGAAGGAGCTTACTTAAAACGAAGAATAGAGTACAAGGACAGGTCGTTTAAAACTAATCAGTGAAGAACATGCTCTGGCATTTGTTTCTGTTTAGTCACAGGTCTGGCTTTTGTATATAGGCTACTGGAAAACCTTAACTAGATAATAGTAGTGATTTACTAAAAAGTTTGGACTTATAAGTCCAATAGATATTTTTTTTCTTTGTTAAGCTTTTTCTAATTTTGGTAGGATAAAGGTGAAGCCAAAAATGTATGGAAACCAACTTCCCCAAATTAGAGAGCATAGCTGGTGAATGAAAAACAAACTTGAGGCCAGTTGGAATGGCACACACCTTTAATCCCAGTATGGGCAGTAGATTTCTGAGTTTGAGGCCTACCTAGTCTATGTAGTAAGTTCTAGGACAGCCAGAGCTACATAGTGAGACCTTTCTTAATAAAGAAAAACAAACTTGAATAGTCTGCAAGAAAAATTTAATGATTGTGTATGAAGATTTTAGTGAACATTACAAACTTATGAACCAAGTGAGGTTTTTTGTTTGTTTGTTTTTTTCTCATGGCTGAAGGGAACATTTTAAGTTTTTTTCCAGATTTTCAAAAATATGTATTTTTATTAGTTGCTTGTATGTGTGTCTACATGTGAGTATGTAAGAGTGAGTGCAGATGCCCAAGGAGGCCTGAGACCAACAGATCCCTGCCGGATATGGGTGCTAGGAACTGTAAGTGCTCTTAATGGCTGAGCTGTCTCTTCTCCCTGTAAACTTTAATCCTCCTTTGGCTACCAAAGTTTTGGCAAATGCTAATTGTTTAATAAAAGTTGCATCTTGTTTGTGGTGCTAAGCTGTAATGCCAACCCTTAGTTTTTCAAAACATGGTCTATTAGGCCTCTAACTTAGTACTGGTAATGTAAGAACCTTGCATCAGCGTCCTGGGTGGTGGGGTTATATGGTGTATGTCAAAATCCCCTACATAAAAATTATTTTCCACAAATCTTTAAGATTTCAAACTAGCTTTATAAAATTTTAGCATTTGAATGATTTCTATCACAGAATTATTTATACAATTATTGGCTCTGAATTTGTAGTTTTTAATTCTAGTTCTAGGATATTGTTTTTAAATTTCTTAAATGATGGAGTCAGGGAATGCAAAGTCAAGCTACGTTTGGTGTCATTTTTGTTACTGTACATTGTTGCTTGAACCAGAAATCTGAACAGAGATTTTATTGTAAATTTAAATATAGTAGATTTTGTTCTTGTTTAGTAAAGGGGTCATGAACTTGATGAGGTCCCTCACCTTTTAGTTTCTTTTATTAAAAAAAAAATACAGCAGTTTAAGATCAGACCTGGTTAAATTCGGTTGGAGGGGAAATGTTGAGGAATAACAAGGTTGAGTAACAATTTTGTTAACGGATACCCAAGTTTTTTTTTATTACTTGCTGTTTGGTCTTTATTGACTAATTTGCATTAGAGGGTGTGAAGGAGAAAGAGATTTATATATATATATATATATATACACACACACACACACACACACACACAGAGAGAGAGAGAGAGAGAGAGAGAGAGAGAGAGAGAAATGTCAAAATAGCTTTGTGTGTGTTTTGTGTGATAAGGAGTCTAGATTAGTAGAATGCTTGCTTAGCACTTGTGAGGTCCTGGTAGGATCTCATGCACGCACTCACAAAGAAAGACTTTAAATATTTGTGCATGTGTATACTTGTACTTTTTGTAGTTGGTAATTTATTCCACAATATCTAGCCTTGGGCTTCTCAATAGAATAAAAGAAGACTATTAGTATTAATTTTTAACATTTCTCTGGTATTGAAAAATATTTTTAATCATTTAGTTTAAAGGAAAAAAGTAGGTTTTGGCAGGATTTCTGGCATTTAACTGTGAATCTTGAAGAACAATTCTTTTTGAATTGGCTTGGGCTCACTCATCAAAGCCACTAGGTTTGTTAGAGATAACAGCTCTTGTGTTTTTGTATCTCAACTTAGACTGGTAAGGAATTTTGAATTCACGATAGGGTAGAAATAGATGAACACTGTTGATAGTTTGATTAAATAATCATCCATTAGAAAAATTACATCTGGGACTAGAGCAATTGATCAGGGGTTAAAAGTATTTCCTGTTTTTGCAGAAGCCTGGAGTTTGGTTCTTAGCATACATGTCATGTGGCCTTAACCACCTATAAGACCAGCTCCAGGGAATCCAGCGCTGCCTTTTGACCTCTGAAAGTGTGCACAAATATTAAAAATTCTCACATTCCTTTCTCTCTCTGTTTCTGTGTCGTATATACAAATTGATCCAAACTTCTTAGAGGACTTTATATTTTCAAATTTTAAGCTATTTTTAAAAAAAATAGAACACTTTTAAAAAATATTTATTTACTTTATGTATATGAGTATTTATTTACTTTATGTATATGTAGCGATCTTCAGACACACCAGAAGAGGGTGTCAGACTCCATTACAGATGTATGTGAGCCACCGTGTGGTTGCTGGCAATTGAACTAGACCTCTAGAAGAGCAGTCAGTGCTCTTAACCCCTGAGCCATCTCTCCAGCCCTAAAATTACAATTTTTAAGTGAAAGGATTGGGTATATGTCTGTGTATCCATGAAAACACTTCTGTTGGGTAAATTCCTAGAAGAACAGTTGCTAGATAACATTTTAAGTTATTGCATTTAAGATTTGGTAGACATTGCCTTCAAAGTATAATAGTTAAAATAGGTCAAAAAATTTCAAAATGGTTGTGGAGCTTATTTCTAATCCCAGCATTTAGGAGACAAAGGCAGGCAGACTTCTTGAGTTCCCAGGTCAACCAGGGCTATATAGTGAAACCTTATCTTAAGCTTTCCAGTCTGGGTACAGGAATTTAGCTATGTGAATGAGTGGAACTTGAGATTGAGGTTTACCTTGTATATCTTGGTAAAGACTTTAGATTGTGTCACCTCATGACCAGACATTTCCATCAACTTTCTCCCTAGTGGATCTGCATCTGATTCATTCTGTGTAAAAGCTGGCATTTGTCTGCTGCACTGTGTTCCTTAGATAATAGATTTAACACCAACCATTCTGTCTATTTAAGAAATGTTTATCCTGAGGAATGATAGGCTGAAATCTGAATTTCTGTTACACTGGCTGCTATTGCCCAGAGTGCCAAAGGAGTACAGATTATGAGGCTAGATTATGATCACTAACTCAACTTGGAAGGATTGAGGCACACTTGCATGACCTTGTAATTTGACGATAGACTTTGAAAGAGTAGAATGGGTAAAGATAGAGGACCGTGGAAGAACCCGGAATTTTCTGTATTCTGGTGAGCAGTGAAGGCAGAGTGTAGAGAGCTTCAGATGCTGAATGCTAAGAGAGCAGATAAAGAATTTGAAATTTATTCTTAGTTTAAGCATCACATAATCAGATTTGATTTTCCTCTTTCTTGCCTTTGATGTAGTTAGATATGGTAGTAGAGGCAAGACTGGAGGCTTGTCAAGACTGGATGGATGGAAGAAGGAAGAGGAGCTGGAGATGATTACTGCTAATTCTTTAATTATCATAGTACACAATGAGGTTCTGAAGTAAAACAGAAGCACTAGAAATGTTTTGAATGTGTTGATCATTCATTCAGTCCACTGAGCACCTTCCCACTTGCTTTAAAAATTTAGAGTATCCTACACTGCTTCAGGATGGAGTTGCTTTTTGACCCACCTATTCAGCCCAAGTGACCGTGGGAAAGCTCAGGGAAAGTGGGATAGGCACATTCCGTCTCCATTGCAGTGCTTTAAGGGTTCTAGAGCCCGTGAGCTGGTTACTCAGTGTCCACATGAAGTACCTGCTCTCAGAATCATTCAGGTTGTCTCCTGTCTTGGAAACTTTTCTTAACCCCTTCAGACAAAACATACAAAACTGTCTTCCCACTTAGTTTGTATCTTATGGCATTAGTGAGACTGTACAATCTTGTAATCTTTTTATGGTTTGATGGTAGTAGACATATGTGGTGTTTCTGTAAGAAGATAAACCACTGATTGACATCATAATTTATATATACAGGGAATAGTTATTGAAGTGTGGAAATTGGTTTTGTTTGAGTTTGATGATGAGACAGTTATTTTTCCCTTTTTTGGTATAGGAATCTTTATGAGCTTTCTTTCTACTTAACACCTATTTCCTCTGTAAAGTCTCCAATGACTACTCTGCTTGTGTCTTCCTTTACTTGTCTTGTTATCCTTTGTGTTTTGATTGATACATGCATTTTAATAAGTACATATCGGGGATAACAGGTCATTGGGTGTTCTCATTGATTTTTCTCTAAAGACTAAAATTAAAGTTTTAATGTTACAGTTAAGACCCTTCTATGTTAAACCTAACCTTGAACTCTGCCTAGTATAATTGTTTGAAGCGGGAGCCTGGGGCTAGAGATGGCTCAGCTGTTAAAAGCACTTCCTGTTGCTTCACAGGACTGGAGCTTGACTCCTACCTAGCACAAGGCTGTTCACAACTGTCTGGAACTTCAACTCCATGGGATCTGGCCTCCTTAGTCCTACAAACTCATAGGCACATCCTTAGTTATATACATGGATAAAAATAATCCTTTAAAAAACTATGAGATTTTGCTTCTGCAACGTAATAGTTGTGTGACCTTCGGCAAATTACTTATCTTGGAACATCAAGTTTTTTTCATTTATAAAATAAGGACCGTAGGACTTACTTAGCAGTGTTTCTTTGAAGATTAAATAAGAATACAGGTAAAAGCTGGCACAGTAAAAGGACATTTAATGTTAAACAGCAATTTAACATTTTGCATTTGTGTGTGTTTTGGGGAAGCACTGTTACATATGTACATGGTATTTAGGTGTGCATGTCCCTGGGTGTAAAAGTCAGATGACTTCTTGTGAAAGTTGGTCTCTCCTTCCACCATTTAGATTCCAGAGATAAACTAAAAAGTCAGGCTTGATAGCAGGCCTGCTGAGCCTTCTCTTTGTCCTTAGTAACCTATTCTCCAGTTAAGATACCCTTAGTAATTATGAAATCTCAGTTAAGAGGCTCAGTTGTTTTAGAAAACTAAACTGTTAAGTGGTTAGATCCACTTTTTAAAAGTTAATTTAAATAGTTTATGTATGAGTACACTGTACTTGTCTTCAGACACACCAGAGGAGGGCATTAGATTTCATTACAGATGGTTGTGAGCCACCAGGTGGTTGCTGGGAATTGAACTCCGGACCTCTGGAAGAGCAGCCAGTAAGTGCTCTTAACCGCTGAGCCATCTCTCCACTCCCAGATCCACTTTTAAGAAATACTTTGTTGCCTTTCTCTAGCACATTCTAAGACTGTACCACAGGTGGTGATGCTTTTAATTCCAGCACTCAGGAGGCAGATGGAGATGGATCTCTTGAGTTCAACGCCACAATCTACAGATTCTGGGACTGTCAGGGACTGTCAGGGCTTTATAGAGAAACTCTGTCTTGAAAGACTGTATCTTGTGCTGTATCTAGTTACTTGATCACAGATTACTTTGTAGTTACTCTCTTCCTGAAACTATAATGCACCATCTGATTTATTCCATCTGCTCTTTGGATCATCTGCCAAGTTCTCTTTTTGTCAGTTGATTAAAATTTTTTTTAACAAAACTGGTTTGTATTTGTATTCCAAGGTTTTTGAGAACTCTTATCTCCATGATGGTACTTAATGATTATCAGATCTAGATAAAGTTGGTAAGCATGTAAAAAAAGGAAACTTATTAAGGAATTTTACTTTTCTTGGAGTTAATAAATTGGCAGTTGGGGAACGTTTGGATAGTTTGAGGTGAATGCAACTGATTTTAAGTACATCATATAGTTTCAGCAGGAACAAAGGATATGAATCCGAGAAAATTTTGTGGGGCTTCTGGAGATGTAGAAGTTTGGAACTAAAAGGAGTTTCTAGGTGCATGATTATCTTGGTATATACTTGCCTGATAATTACTTTTAAGTTTAATCGTGAAGAATTTGAATTTGGGAAAAACAATGTAGCAAAGTTGGAGAATATGGAAATGAGGCAATTAAGGAACTAAAGTAGCAGTCAGGAAGCTGTTTGGGATTATCTAGGTATGCGTTGGGGAGGGCTTGGGCTGCACTGATAGGCTTAGTTATAAAGAGAATATCCCAAACTTGAGCCTGAGAAATAAGTGGAAGAATTTGATCATAAAGGTAAAATTAGGGTAGATAAGAGAGAGCTTTCTTTTTATGTTGTCTTTGTAAATATTGTATATTTGCTGTATTTGACTTCTGTAGACTCAGCCCCTTCATATTTCTGGTTTAAGCTCTGAAGGCATATTTTGCTTTGTTTTAACTGCATTGTTTTTTTTTTCTCCTTTTTAACTTGTAATCCGGCTGCCCAACTGATCTCTAGAGCTCCAGCCTCATTTTAGAAACTTAATGATACACAGTTGTCCCAAGCCCGAGTTGTCAAACTACCTTCCTACCTTTTAAAAAAAATTGCCTTTTCTATTAGTATGGTATATATTTAAGAACACTCTTCCTTTATATTAACTGTGTTAGTATGTCCTGTGGTTTCTTAGAGCCATTTTCTCTTAACTAGAAAGGAACATCACCATTATCTTGTCCTGGCCTTTCATACTGAAATTTTAACTAATGTTTTTATAGCTCGATTGAAACCTGGCAACTTTTTGTATATATATTTTTTAACCTTCTTGCATTCTTGCACTTCTCCCTCCCCCTACCCCTTCCTATCTCATCTCCCATGACATGATGGTGAGAAAGTCCTATTATTAGAAACCCCATTAGGGACACCAGGAGTTTTTTTTTTTTTTTTTTTTTTTTCTCCCTTATTTGACTTTTGCTTTTGTTTTCAGTATAAAGCATGGTTGATTGTAATACTTGGCTTATTGACTAACTAGATGGCCTTAACCCTTCAACTTAGGTCTCTGCAGTCTAATTTTTTTCAGGGTACATGTTTACAGGTAAGCCTTGTGCACCTGAGTTGCTAACTAGGGAATTACAAAGGAATAAAAGTGAATGTTTGTTCATATGTAGGCTGTGACTTACCAGTACTCAGAAGAGCAGTGGGGAGAAAGGCTTATTTCTTTCAAAACATCTTAAGGAGTTGTGGTTTTTGCTTTGCTGTTATTGAGGCTGCACTTGACTTTCCTAATTTTTTTTCCTCTTTCAGAGAAGACACTACTGGTATCTATCTATTAAATTGGAGATTCCCAAAGATACTCTGCAATACACAGAATTGCCCTTCACTCCCCAACATGATAAAAATTTCCCAACCAAGATGTTACCAATACTGTGGTTGCCCTCTGGCTATATATTTTCGTTTTCTAAGTGCTACTTATATTAAGGAGTTTACCCTTGAAACTGTCACAAGAATAACAGAATCACAACAAAGAAGTCATGTAGTTGTGATATCAGAATGATGTGGTATCATGTTGTTTTTTTTTGTTTTGTTTTTGTTTTGTTTTGTTTTTTTTTTTTGGTATCGTAGTTTTGTTTTTTTTTTTTTTTTTTTTTTTTTTTTTTTTTTTTTATAGAGGTTTCTCAGTATGGACCTCACTGTCCTAGAATTCTGTAGACAAGGCTGGCCTGGAACTCAGAGATCTGCCTGCCTTTGCCTTCTGAGAGCTGAGATTACAGGTGTGTGCTACCACCATCTCTTTTAATAGAAAAAGTTATTTAATATGATGAAGTGCTGTGTGAATCTCCATCTCAAGCTTTCTGAATTTTATTTTTTATTGAAACTTGTGTGTGTATGCTCGGTGTGTGTGTATCTACAAGTACACCAGAATATTCGTGTGGAGGCCAGATGATTAAGCCATGGGAGTCTGTTTTTTTCCTTTCACCATGCAGGTTCTGTAATCAAGTTTATGTGGTCAGGATTGGAGTTCACTCCTTAACTGGCTGAACCTCTAAATACTGTTTGAAATTGAGAAGCTATTACTCAGCTCACTTTTCTATAGCTAAAAGACCTTGATTTGGTGTTTCTTTCCCTTTATTTCTACAAGCTTGATTCACAAGATGAACCTGTGACAGCCGGTACTGCGTAGTTTCTTGTTTTTGCTTTTTTTTCTGAGACAGGCCTCTGCCTTCCAAATGGTGGGAATACAGGCATGTATCACAATGCCCAGCTGAGCCACCTGTTCTTGACATTATATTCTACTAGATTAGCTAAGAATGAACATTAGACTAGAATTCCTTATTCTGTGTGTATAATATGTATATTATTTAGCTCCATCAGTAAATTGGAAATTATCTCAACCCTTAATTTATTGCTCTGGTTATTATGAATAGTAAAGTTAATTATAGTTTTAAAGCCTAGAATTCTTTAAAGAAAGAATTTAAAGCTTAAAGTTTGACTTAAATTTTTAAAAAATTGACTTATGTATAAATATTTTGCCTACATATATGTCTGTGCCCCACAGGGATGACTGATATGTGTGGAGGTTGGAATGGGGTATTGTATCACATGGAGCTGGAATTAACGGTTAGATAATTGTGAGGTGTGAGGCAATCAGAAAAGTCCTGGAAGAGCAATGAGTACTCTTAACCAGTGAGCCATCCTTCTAGCCCCAAGTTTGACAGGCTTTCTTTGCTTTACTTATTAAAGGACTTGCCGTCCTTTTTCCTCTTTCAAAAAGTTATTTCTCTCTCTGTGTGTGTGTTTGTGTGTGTGTGTGTGTGTTTGTGTGTGTGTGTGCGCGTGCATATGCATGTGTGGTACAGTCTTGTGGAATTGATTATCTCCTTCTGCCTTTGCATTCATTGGTTCTGGAAATGAACCCTGATTAGTGCTTCTGAGATGTCTTTTGGTTTTAATTTTTAAATAAGATTTATTTTATGTATATGAACACTCTATCTTCATGCATACCTTTGTGCCAGGAAAGGGCATCAGATCCCATTATAGATGGTTGTGAGCCAGACTTTGTTTAATAAAACATTTTATAATCAGTAAATATAGATATGCAACGTTATTCTATGTTGCATTTTTTGTTTGTGTTTTTTGCGTATATTTGTTTAAATAGTTCATAATTTAAATTCTTGGTTATTTAGTTTGCTTTACTTTTAAAATTTAATCTAATTTTGGTATCTGGAGAGTTTAGCTCCATGATTAAGAATATTTGTTATTCTTACAGAAGATGTGGGTTAGGTTCCCCAGCCACCTTCGTGGTACTTCACAGTCCTCTATAACTCCAGTGGGGGGGGGGGGGGATGGAGAACAATAGACACATACATGCAGCAAAACCTGTATACTCATAAAAAAAGTTTTTAAAAATTAATACTAGTTTTTGAGGAAGGTTCTCATGTAGCCCAGACTAGGCTTAGACTTTCAGTGTAATAGAGGTTGTCCTTGAACCTGATCCTCCTGGTTCTATTTATTAAGTGTAGGGATTACTGATCTGTGCCATCACATCTTGCTTGATTTCCTTTTACAAGCCACATTATGAAGTAGTGAAGTAGTTGGGGTTTTTGTTTGTTTGCTTTGTTTCTTTTTTTTTTATTATTGAAAAACTTTATTTTTAAAAAACGAAGATAAATGTACAAATTTTTAAGCACTTTTGCATAAAAGTATACGAATACATTTTTTAAGGTTGTAATTAAGTATTTGTGGGTAGTTTGCTTTGTTTCTAATGTAGATACACTTTAAAAATTGTAAGAAACAAGAGTCTTAAGGTGTTTTGTGGCAGTTGTAACTAATGAGGCAAATCTGATAAGCACTATATCCAGTGTTTTGGCATTTTCTTCTTTCTATGTGTATGAGTCCTTAGTACAATTAGTATAATCTTCACTATTTCATCAAGAATGTGTTTTAAAATCAGTGAATAGTTATTTTTGTGACTCATGCTATAGTGCATTTGTAGAAATCAGGACAACTTGAAGGAAGGAATTGGTCAAACCCTGGTGGTTAGGTGATGGCAGGCATCTTTACTTGCTTGGCCATCTAATAGGCCCAAGGTGAAAGTAAGGAATAATTTTGTTTGGTCCTATTCCCTTGGTTCTAAGACTAGCAGTTTTCCTTATCTTTGTTTTTGTACTCTCATTGTGAAGGGTAAAGGGTAAAGGACAGGACCAATGGAGATGGCTTGGTAGGCTTAAGGCACTTACTGGCCTTGAGTTCTATTGCTGTGTCCTACTTTGGTACAACGAGAGAACCAGATCCTGCACATTGCTCTCTGACTTTCACATGTGTGCCATGGCATGCACATACACACACCCATCCAAAAATAAATATAATTTTTTAAAAGGCAAATGATGTTTTTAGTATTACTGTGAAAATATTAACCTTCAAAATGGTCATTGAAGGCTGGTGAGATGGCTCAGAAGGTAAAAGTGCTTGCAAGCCAGAAGACCTGAATTCCATGTTCAGAATCTGTGAAAGGAAAGAACCAGTTTCTAAAAAGTATTCTCTGATTGTCACACACATACATACACCATTACAACCACCACTACTACCAGCAACCAAATAATTTGGGGAGGGCATTTGTAGGTCTTCAGGGATACAAGAGATTGTGCTTTTAGGGATAGTTGGTGTAATCTTTATATAGGTTTCCCTTTGTTTCCAGACCCAAATAGATGAATCAGGAATGAAGAAGAAGCAGTTAATTGAGATATATCATTAATGGGTTAGAATTTAAGAAAATGAGGCAGGATGAGAAAAAAAAAGTATCTTGAAGAAGAAAGTCAATTGTGAGGTTTTAATGGCTAGAGGATCATTGATTAATGCAGCTCAGAAAACTTTTTGAGAGTTAGTGGTCCTTGTGCTAAGGAAGAGAATTGAGGAGAAAGCAAATGGAAGAGATCTTGGGCAATACCAGCATTTTAGGAGGATCTCACGAAGAGAATAGAATAGTTCCAAGGATATCAGGAAAGAAAATATCAAGGAATTCCACACTACCTATTGCTTAGGGAAAATTCAGAATAGGACTGTTATTGTATAACTGGTTAGCCTTCCTGGAGTGATGGTGTCGAACGAATTTAAATTCTAGAGAGTGAAAACTGTAAAGGCAACTGTATTAATTTGAAGTACTTTGTGGTTGGGGAAGTGAGAGTTATGTTGGACTCTTAAAGACACAGGTTTAGTCTTAAAAGAAAGAGCCAATAGAAAAGATATGTGCTGAATGAAAGAAAGTTGCTATTACAGTGTGATGCAGTGTGCCTAGTAATGCAATGTAAGTTTCTAAGGAAGAAACTGATGAGAACTAGATTCCTGGGCAGAAAAAAACCCAAACTCATGTTACTCAGCATAAACTTTTTTATGAGAATAAAATTTTTTCCTTCTATTACTGGGTATGTGTCGTCGTCGTTGCCCCCGACCCCCTGCATCCCCAGTCCTTCCTCTCCAACAGGTTTTCTCTGTAGACCAAGGTGACCTCGAACTCACAAGAGACCAGTCTCCCTTTGCCTCTCAAGTGCTGAAATTAAAGGTGTGTTCCACTACCGCCAGGCAAAGAGGTTTTCTTTTAAATACAAGTAATTATAACCATTTGTGATTACTTTAAAATGAGACTGTTGTTTTGGCACTATTCAATCTTTAGTTAACAGGTAACATAAAGGGTAAAATTATTTTCTTGTAAAGGATTGTGTCTCTCTCCTCCCAGGTAAAAGATATCTCCAAGATCCAGAATGGCTACACAGTCATTTTCCCTATTTTGGAGGCAAACTTTGGACAGTAGCCTCATGTCGTGCTTCTGTTGAAAATGTGGGTTGTTTTTAAATGTGCTTGTATTTCTGACTTCCTTTTTTTCTCTTTCAGTGTGCTCTCAGGGGAGGCAGTAAAGGGCCAAGGAGCTGGCCTCAGCACTGGGAGAGGCTGGACTTCCTGTCTCTCTGTGCTGAATGGCTGCGATGGCGCCCGCTCTCACTGACGCAGCAGCTGAAGCACACCACATCCGGTTCAAACTGGCTCCCCCATCCTCCACCTTGTCCCCTGGCAGTGCCGAAAATAACGGCAACGCCAATATTCTTATTTCTGCCAACGGAACCAAAAGAAAAGCCATTGCTGCGGAGGATCCCAGTCTAGACTTCCGCAATAATTCTACCAAGGAAGACTTGGGAAAGCTGCAACCATTGGTGGCATCTTATCTCTGCTCTGATGTAACATCTGTTCCCTCAAAAGAGTCTTTGAAATTGCAAGGTGTTTTCAGCAAGCAGACAGTCCTTAAGTCTCATCCTCTTTTATCTCAGTCCTATGAACTCCGAGCTGAGCTGTTAGGGAGACAGCCAGTTTTGGAGTTTTCCTTAGAAAATCTTAGAACCATGAATACAAGCAGTCAGACAGCTCTGCCACAAGCACCTGTAAATGGATTGGCTAAGAAATTGACTAAAAGTACAACACATTCGGATCATGACAATTCCAGTTCCCTCAATGGGGGAAAACGGTCTCTCACTTCATCATCTGTGCAAGGAGGTGAGGTGGGGGGATCTGACTCTGGGAACTTGAAAGGGGGTATGACCAATTGCACTCTTCCACATAGAAGCCTTGATATACAACACTCAACTCTATATAGCAATAATAACACTGCAAACAAATCTGTTAATTCCACGGAACAGCCGGCACTTCAAGGAAGCAGTAGGCTATCACCTAGTACAGACTCCAGCTCTAACTTGACAAATGTGAAGTTAGAAGTCAAAAAGTCTCCCCTGTCTTCCATTCTTTTCAGTGCTTTAGACTCTGATACAAGGATAACAGCTTTACTGAGGCGGCAGGCTGACATTGAGATCCGTGCCCGCAGGTTACAGAAACGATTACAGGTTGTGCAAGCCAAGCAGGTGGAGAGACATTTGCAGCACCAACTGGGTGGATTTTTGGAGAAGACATTGAATAAACTGCCAAACTTGGAATCCTTAAGGTCCAGGAGCCAGTTGATGTTGACTCGAAAGGCTGAAGCTGCCTTGAGAAAAGCTGCCAGTGAGACTGTCACTTCAGAGGGACTTAGCAACTTTTTGAAAAGTGATTCAATTTCAGAAGAATTGGAGAGATTTACAGCTAGTGGCATAGCCAACCTGAGGTGCAGTGAGCAAGCGTTTGATTCCGATGTCACTGACAGTAGTTCCGGAGGGGAGTCTGACATTGAAGAGGAGGAGCTGACTCGAGCCGATCCTGAGCAGTGCCATGTGCCCCTGTGAGTAGAACCTATGTTGACGCAGTCATTCCTAAAAATGTGGGATGAAATTTAAATAAAGCCCCCTTTTGTAAAGAGTTTGATTCTTGTGTATTGACAACTAGGTTGCTGTAAATCTTTTCCTAGTTTTGGGTAAGTAAAAGCATATACCTAAAGTGGAGATATGGAAGGCATTTCTGCTATGGTATTGTGTTGCTATGTGCTAAAAGTTTTTCTTTTTTAGGACTTAGTGAAAAGAAACTAGAAAAAAAGTTACTTGAATAGATTGCTTTTGAAACTTCATTTTAAGCTGTAATGTGTATCTTGATACTTTTTTTCTGTTGAACATTCAGCATACTTGTCTGTCATTTTTAATATGAAATTTCCTTTCTGTTGGAAAACAACTGTAACAGCATAGAGAATACATCCATGACCATGGGGCAAATCAATATTCCCATAGCTTGGTTTTCATATTTGGTTTGCCTGAACAAGTCAGTACTCAGAAACACTGCCTTAATGTTTACCAGTTTTTGTTATAAATGATATTTCAAAGAAAACAGGTATGTGAGTGAGATGTGAGGAAGGGACACTCTGCTTTCTAGGAATTTTAGTGTGTTCAACCATCCAGTAATCTTCTAAACTCTGTTTTGTTTTTTTTTTTTTTATTTTTACTGGGAACTTTGGTTATATAGGTATGAAATCATGTTACCTCAGTTGTTATTACTGATAGATCTTTATTGCCTTTCATCTTTGTTTTGGGTGTAAGACTGAAAATCCCAGTGGTTTAAACCCACCCTAGTCTTTTTGGTAACTTAACTTTCATCTTGAAATTACCTCTGAAGCCATCAGTTCAACTACCTACTATCAAAAAAGAAGTCTAGTGCCAGAAGACAGGCAAAGACCAATGTGTATTTTATAGTGTCATATTCTAAGGACTGATTGGAAATGCTTCAGAATATTTTAAACATTTCCCTTTTATGTAATGCACTCTTTACTTCTTAATGCTTTAAACTGTGTGTGTGTGCACAGATATATTTTTAAAAATCAGATTCATCTTTTTTTTGTATTGTTTTAGAATCCCCCCCCCTTTTAGATTTTATTATTAAAAGTGTATGTGTGTGCCTGGTGCCTATAGAGGTCAGAAGATAGTATGGGGTGTCCTGGAATTGGTGTTACAGCTTTACAGACAAGTTGTTGTGTGTGGGCTGGGAAATGAATCTTGGCTCTTGTTCTTACTTTATGAAACTATTCTTAATATGGAGTTTAGGTGTGCCTTTAACTCAGAATTATCCTGCCTCAGTCTTATGAGGATTACAGGTGTGCACCACCGTGCCAGCCTTTTTTCTTTTTAGAATTCAGCAAATTACGTATTTTGTATAGATTTACTGCTTTCTAAATCTTTAGTTTTGTAAAATAATACATAATCTCAGGATGGCATACTATTACTCTTTTCTTTTATGGGCAGGGCAGGGAGGGTAGTGGGGTTTCCCTGTGTATCCTTGGCAGTCCTGGAACTCTGTAGACCAAGCTGGCCTCATATCTGCCTCCCAAGTGCCTCCATCTCCCAGCTGGGCTTACTTTTCCTTTGGACTACATTTATGTTCTTGAGGAAATGTACTTGAAGATTAATTAAGTAATCTATCTTTGCTGTTTATCTGTTAGATTTGTGAGAATAGGAACAAATACTTGAAGAAAATGGGCTTGATATCTGAAAATAGATTTACCTTTTTTTCTAGAGATATGTAGTCTTACTTACTAGACAAGGCTAAATATATAATGATACCTAAAAACAGTTTTCCTCACGGCTGGAATGATGACAAGTTGGAGGTCTTGAGTCCAATTAATTCCCAGCACCCACATGGTGGCTCACAACCATGTGTAATGGGATCCGATGTCCTCTTCTGGCATGCAGGTGTATGCAGATACAGCATTTATATACACTAAATAAATAAAACATTTTAAAAATAATTTTCCTTGATGCTAATAAAAAGCTGATTGAGGTTGGAGAGATTGCTCAGTGGTTAAGACATCCTGAGTTCAAATCCCAGCAACCACATGGGGGCTCACAACCATCTGTACTGAGAACTGATGCCCTCTTGTGTATCTGAAGAGAGTGACAGTGTACTCACATATGTAAAATAAACCTTTTTTAAAAAAACACTGATTGATTTTTATTGGAGAGTTTGATTGTTAGATAACTGTGCTCTTAGTTAGTGAATTACCTGCTATGTTAAGTTTGTTTGTATTATCCACATGGATAATAATATGTATCTGACAGTAAAGACCAAATAATTTTGTCTCCATGCTTGACTTCTAACATTTTTTAAAAGATATAACAGACACTGCATTTAAAACATGGTAAATGAAGGGAACTTTGTTCATTCAGTAAAAGAGCATTCTACCAGACGTGGTGTACACTTTTGGGCCAACCTTGTCTACGGAGTAAGTTCCAGGCCAGCCAGTCAGGGCTACATAGACCCTGTCATGTTTCCAAAATTTAAAAACAGGCACCTGAATCTGTATGCCTAATGTGTTCAGGATATAATACATTAAAAACATTTGTGTCTTTGTCATTTCAAGGGTGCTTTAATCCAGTGTGAAATTTGATTCAGTGAGCTGAAAGTATAATTTTAGTGGTTGAGCACTTTTGTAGCACTCATAAAGGCCTTAGATTTTTTTTTTTTAATCCCAACATTCTTTACTCCTTTTTTATGATCTATGTGAACAGAGATACTCCCCAGTTCTTTCTCCTACAAACTATAACCAAAACCAAGTCAACAAACAAAACCCTCAAATAAATAACCAAAGAGAACTTAATCTATAGGATAATCTAGTTAATGAGATATTTACCATCTTCTGTTGTTTGGAGTTTTGTAAGAGTGTACTATTTGGCACAGTGAGGGGGAGATAGGGTTCTTTTGCTTTTACCCTGAGTGCTGATATACCAGGTGATTGCTATCATGCCTTATAAGGTTTTGGAAACAAGCATAGGGGTTCCTGCATGAGAGACAAGCAAATAATGCCAGTTAGTTCATCTTTTCAAAGCTCATTCTTAGATTCATGTTTTTCTATTCTTGTTTTATATTTTAGTTTTGGCTTTAGTTTATGCTAACTTGTATTTTATTAGCTCCTGAAGCTTGTTTTGAATCAGTTACCCCAAAATAAACTTGATTTTTGTGCACCTCAGTGACAGTAAAGCACTTTTCTGGATTTTGGATGGTCTTGATTGTAAAGGAACTTTCTCTGTAATAGAGTGGATTTCTAAAGTTTTGTAGAATTTGCTGTTTATTTGTTTTTAGGGTACTCTAAAATGCTGTACATTATAGTTCCTTCTTTAAATTAAAGATGCAGAGATGCTGCTGCCAAAAGTGGCAGTCCGATTGTTTTACTTTTCTATTCTTTCATTTCCACAGCAATAGGGTAGGAAAAAAATTCAGCCAGAAGTAGTAAGTTGTCATCTCTGATAAATCTTTCTATTTGGTAGAGATGCTAATGGTGAATATGAGCTGAAGACATTGTACAAATTCTCAAGAGAACTGAACAACACACATCCACTGGCTATAGGACTAAGTATGACTACTTAAAATAGTCCATTGAAGCTATGTTTCTTGGTAATTGGGTTGCTCAACCTCTTAAATGTAATGCCTCTTCCTTTTCTATGATCTATGTGAGCAAAGATACTTCCCAGTTCTTTCTCCCTTTTTATTTCTGAATAGGTAGCAGGTATAATGCTTGTGGAATTCTGAAGGAAATTTGGTAAAGGGGATTTGGGGGTGTTAACTGCTACAGATGTAGCTGCTACCTGTTTCTGCAACTTTAGACTTGTTTTCATTCTCTAAAAGTAGAAAGTAGTTTTACTGAATTAGGGCTGTCATACACTGTTTCTGAATGCAAATGTGTGGAACTCTACAGGTGAATAAATTAAGCATTACTTGAAGGAATTATTGTTGAGAGGAGAATAAAATACAGTGAAACAAAGTAAAACCCAAGTGTCCAGTACATAAGATTGTTAGGTAAACACTCGATAGAAATGAGATAGGAAGACATTTTAACAGAAAGGTGGAATTGGAAAAAAATAGATACTAGAACCACAAACAGTAGTTTAGATTTTGATGGGCAGATCTTTAGAGAAAGTTGGAATTGTGGTCTATAGAGGTTGATCAATACAGGCAGGTGGCACAGTCAATGCACATTGTAAAGACAGGAGTGGTGGGTAGAGAACATTTTGGAGACCAGTCAGAGTAGGTAGAGGTGATTTATAGACTAAGGAAAGGAGATAAATTCTAGGTAAATTTCTGTCACTCAGCCAGACCCCTTGCCCCAGCCTCCAAGATCTTTTTAAATAGACAGTATTATATATTTTCTCCTTTAGTCTACCATGTGCTTAGAGCTGATATATGTTTTACAAACATGTGCTTACTGCTTAAGAAAATATATTCCTAAAATGGGAATGGGGAACACAGGTCTATAACTCCAAATTTGGAAGCTATGGTCTTTTCCACCTGGGTGTGATGGCAAAGGTCTTTCATCCTAGTACTTGGAAATCAAAGGCAGATGGACCTGAGTTCAAGGCCAGCTTACTCTACATAGTGAGTTCCAGGACAGCTTGGACTGTGTGGAATAATGTTTAACTTTGCTGATGCCACAGCCCTTTAATGCAGTTTCTCATGTCGTGGTGATCCCCAACCATAAAATTATTTTTGTTGCTACTTCATAACTGTAAATTTACAAGTACATTGTAGTTGTCATCAGACACACCAGAAGATCCCATTACAGATGGTTGTGAGCCATCATGTGGTTGCTGGGAATTGAACTCAGGACCTCTGGAAGAGCAGTCAGTGCTCTTAACCACTGAGCCATCTCTCCAGCCCTGTTTTTTTCTTTCTTAAAAAATATTTTTAGACAGTGTCTTAGATATAGCCCAGGCTAGCCTTCAGGTGATTATGTAGCTAAGGATGATCTTCTTTCTCAACTCCCAAATCCTAAAATTACACTACCACATCTGCAAATATCTCTAACCTCACTCATGAACAATGACTGATGAATTTATGGAAGGGTAAGACATGGGACTGGTATTTTTTCCCCCTGCATTTCCTTGCAGGATGGCTTAAGTCCAATCCCTTTAATAGGTAAGTCCTTCAATGTGGTTCAGAGGAGTTACTTTAATTATCTTAGTAGCTAATCTGAGTGTGTTATCCTAAGGTTAGTCACAATGTCCCTTAGGCTGTTCCAGAAGAGTAGTTCAGAATTTTTTAAGCAAAAGATGAAATAATTTTAATAACTTTCAATGGACTCTAATTACTTGGACTAGCTTTTGGGCAGCAATTAATTTATAGTAATAACTTTGCTTTCAAAGGGCAAGGAAACATTTTGGGAAGTAAGGAATGATGAAAACATGCAAAAATGGAAAGTTTGGTTCTTGTCTTTTTGGCTTTTATTTTTATCCAACACAGTAGTAGGAAATGAAGCATTGGATGGACATTGTGTTCTGGGCACTAGGTATATGTTATGGGCATTTTATATAGTGTGTTGTTGTTTTTGTTTTGTTTTTGAGCCCTGGCACTTTTGGAATTGTAGACCACACTAATCTTGAATTCACTGAATTCTAGAATTATTGTGTACACCACTAGCTTTGTAGGAATTTACTTAGTAAGGGTAATAAATATTGGGATTTTAGAGGGGCAGGGATGCATTGGTATGTATAAAAATCAACCGCCATATATGGTCTAGAAATGTTAAACTTAATTATTTTCTATTTGTTCATGGGTATTAAATATATGTGATTTTTACCTAAGTATATTTTATTATAAAAACTAATAAAGTCTAAATTAAAATAGCAAAAAAGATCTGTTTGCCAAAGATTAAAAAGGCCAAGAAAGTAGAAAATGAGGTTGGAAGAGTAGGCTGGAGTGACATAATTTTGACTATTAGGCTGGCACATTTGAAGTTTATCCCAAGAATGGTAAAGAACTGGGTTAGTTCATAAAGGACTCATTTATTGCTATTGTGAGTTGGATAAGTTGGTAGCTCTTCAATAGTATGGCACTAAAAGTAGTGTAAGGCAGCAGAGAGGCTAATGTGGTAGCTTTGCTACTGAAGAAGGTTTTACATTGGAATTGTGGAAGTGGAATGGAAGATGCATAAGATTGATATCCTAGAGAAGTTTAGAGATGAGACTGGGCGCAACAAAATTGTCATTTATAGACAAGAAAAAATTGACAAGCAATTTAAGGTAAGAAGAGTTTAGTTTATAGATTGAGGGAACAGACTATAATGGATATAAAGTCCTGGCAGTGGGGATTGATGTGGTTAGCCACATTGTATCCATCATCAGGAAGCAGCAGCCAAGCAATGGATCTTTTTACTCATCTCTTTTGTCTTTGTTTTCTTTTTCTTTGTCTTCCTACCTCAGTTAACCTAATCAAGATCATTTTTCCATGAGTGCCTGGAGGCTTCTTTCCTAGGTGATTTCTATATCCTGTCAAGTTGTCAACATTAACTTAGGTGGATGTCATAGATGTATTTTAATTTTAATCCATGAATTGTAACAAAACTCACTTGTCCTAGTAAAACTGGAGAGATGACTACATGATTAAGAACATTTGTTGTTGCAAAGAATCTGTGTTAAATTTTCAGTATTCATATAGTGACTCACAACCATCTGTACCTCTAGTGCCAGGGGATTGATGCCTTCTTAAGATCTCCTTGGGCACCAGACACACATGGTACATACACATATATACATTTAGACAAAGCACCCATACACATAGAAGTTTTTAAAGGGCGTTGATTTATACCCTTCCCTCAGTGCTTAGAATTTTGTGTGACGTTTATTTATTTGAGACAGTGGGGGAGGGGTAGAATGATGTGACACATTTCTTAGTTCATTGGATATTTTAAAAAAATACTTTAAAATTCCTATGGAAGAGATTTTTCTACTTGACCTTGTCCAATGGATAGAAAAGAACCCTGGGTAACATTTTGGGCATTTACTTTATGACTTAGATTATGCTATGCCACATTTTAAATTTTATTTATTTATTTATTTAGTTTTAGACAGGATCTCTCCTCAGCCTTGGCTATTGTGGAACTCACTGTTTAGAAGGTTGCCCTGGCACTGACAAGATCCACTTGCCTATGTCTTTCAAGGGCTGGGATTAAAGCACCACTCCTGCCAATGCCACACACCTAATTATTGAAAATATCTTCCTTGTGCAAGATAGGCATGATTTGTGGTTTGACGGCTTATCTTGTTTTCTGTGGTGTTTATAGAGGATCAAGTGATTTTGAAAACTAAAAGCTTGTTCAAATATGCTATAGAGAAAGTGTAAGAATCCTGTGGTCAATGATGCATTTATCCTAGAGCTTTTCACAATCAAGTCTCACAATTATAAGTGCTTTCTGAGAGGTTTTGTGGAGCACATCAGATACTGAAATCTTTTTAGGTTTGTAGAATAGAGAACAAAGAAATAAATGAAAAGGAAAATTAATGTGAATGTTATAGGTGTTGCTTATTTGACTTGAAGCTTATATTTTCTTATACATTTTAGATGGAGGTGCAGAGGGGGTTTTTTGCTTTATTTTTTTAATAGGTGTTCATTATGGTAGCTACAATGATTGAATTCAGAGTTCTGCTTTGGCCTCTTCACTGCTGAGATTACAGATGTGTGCTACCTGGAAAGTCTTGTTTGATACCTGGTTCACAGCAGAAAGGTTTTCTAAAGCTTACTTACCTTGATCCCTGTATACTTTTTTTTCTTCTTCTTGATAGGATCTCTACTGATTAGCCTGGAACTCTGTAGACTAGTCTGGCCTTGATCCTCTGGAGCTCTCTTTCCCTACTTTCTTTTTTAAATTAAAATTTGTATAAAATTATTGTGTAGATGAAAATAAAAAGCTTAATAGCTGCTCATTAGCTCCTAAGACAAGGGCAGCATTCTAACAAAGCACAAAAGCATTCTATAGAAAGATAGTTTTACTATTTATCTCTTTTCAAGGTTCTTTAAATTATGTCTATATATGTGTGTAAACATCTCTGTGTTATGCACATTGGAGGCTAGAGATTGACAGTGATGTCTTTCTTCATTGTTTCTCTGACTTGCCTATTTACTTTTTCACTGAAGTTGGAGCATGGTGAATGGTTAGAAAGTCTGGCTAGAAGACTCAGAGGGCCTCCAGGCATGAGCTCTGCTGTGCCTAGCTTTTTGCATGTACTGGGGATTCTGAGATAGTTGTGCTTCCTTGGAAAGTACTTTACTGACTGAGCCATCTTCCCAGAGCTCTTTTCAAACTCTAGACCAAAAAAAAAAAAAAAAAATTGAGAAATTTACTAGTATTTCCAGATACTGCATTAACAAATTGGTTATGATGGAGTAAAAAGTTGTGGTGGTAGAGAGACAGTGCTTAAGAGCACTTTCTACTTTTGCATAATACCTGGGTTCAGGTCCCAGCACCCACGTGGTGGTTCACAACTATAAGTAACTCTAGTTTTAGGGAACCCCGACTTCTTAGCTACCAGGTATGAATTCAGGTCCTAACTCTCCCTCTATCAAGAACTATTGATGGTTGCTGGAGGAGGGGGCAGTCATTAACTTCTTCAGTTGTGTACCCACTGGTGAACTCATCAAAATCTCTTCCCAGATCTACCTCCACCCCTAAATGTGATTGTTCTTTATCTCAAGACCTCTATTGGGATTAAACATATTTATTTGACTTTGTATACATTTACAGTTGGTGATATAAAAGGAATTTTAGTTCAGAAAACAAAATCATCTTTTCACTTTAAAATAGTTTTCTACTTCAAGTTAAGTCTTATAAAGAAAACTGGTGGTACTTTAATAGCTGTGTATATTTTCTAGTTTTATAAATATGAAAAAGTAGTTAATAATCTTGGAACATGTGGACTTAATTGTGAGCTCAGACGTAAACTTGTCAACAGTGCCATTTCCTGCTGTGCTACCTGATGAGCCACCTCACCATATCCCAACCCTGCTCTTTTCTTAAAGACTTACTCTTTTTGTGGTCTACCTGGCTAGATTATTTTATGGGGCACTTGTACGTCAGAAGGTGTTGAGTCATTGTTAAAAAAATAGGTATGTTGCTAGTGATTAGTTGTTGTCACTGTTAGTAAGAGTATGTTGTTAGTGACCTAGGAGTGGGTGTTGCTGGGTCTTTTATTTTCCTTCTGTTTGTTCTGCTCCCAGAGCTACACATATTACACACACTAGGCATATATCATTTCTTGGCTACAAATTATACATTTTGAGCAATTATGCATTCTAACCTTTGTATAGATACTTATCTGTACAGTATTAAAGCAAATGCTTTCTTTTTTTTTTTAAACAAAAAACATAGATAAAACCTAATTTGAATTTTACCTTTAAGTAATCATCAAAGTACCATAATAATGGGGCTAGAAAGCTGACTCAGGTTAAGAGTGCAAATAACAACAGTTATTTCAAGTTTTAGTCTATACTGTATGACACCTGACCCCACAGTTATTCTCATAAGTGGTCCTCACAACAGCCTCAAAACTCAACCAGTGTCACTCAGAAGCTTTATGTCATCTTTTGTGTTATTTAAAACTCTTAAATCAGAGGGAAGAGTATTGTAGGTCTCACTGTTGCTGTAAGGCTGGGGTCTTTTATCTCTGCAACAAAGGTAATAAGCTTTCAGTTAGAATAAGAAGTTAGAATAGTATCAATGGAGAGAACGATGTGTGGCTTGCCACTTAAGTGTCCTTCCTTGTATTTAATGCACAGTCTCTGCCTCTCTTAATTTTTTGAGGTTTGATTGTTTTTACCCCCATGTGTATGGTTATTTTGCTTGATTATACGTGTGCCACATACATGCAGTGCCCACAGAGACTGGAGGGAGCATGGGGTCCTCTGCAGCCACTACATGGTGCTGGGACTTGATTAGTTCCTCTGGAAGAGGAGCAGATCTGAGCCTTGAACAACCCCAACAACAAAATTTTTATTCCCACACTGGCTCAGCTCCTAAATTCAGAGAAAGAATTTACACTGTGATACTTAATATTTCTGGTGTTTGGACAGTTGAAATACTTAAAAGGATTATGTAGATGGGACTGGGAGTTAAGATATGTATGCACTAGACTAAACTGGACTCACTGTATTTCACCTGTTGTTTTCTCTTTTAGATCAATTATAAGTGAGAAACACCCTTCATGTTTGTAAAACAGCCTTATTGAAATGAATTCATATATAGTTCACTACCCTCTATTTTGTTATTTGAGACAGTGTAGCCAAGGTTGCTGTAAGTTGCCAAATACTGACTTTAAAAAGACAAAACTTTTTAAAAGTGAGTGTGTGTGTGTGTGTGTACACATGCATGCATATATGCCATGGTTAGCATGTAGAGAGCATACAGGACAGTCTTGAGATTTGGTGTCCTTTCAAAGTCTGTGGTAACCCTCCCCCTCCCCCATCTCTCCCTCCTGTGAGTCCTAGGGATAGAATTCAGATTGTAAGGCTTGGTGACAAGCGCCTTTACTTGCTGAGTTATCTTACTGACTCCCAGTTCATTCACTCTTCACTCACTCATTCACTTGGAGACAGCCTAGCCTATAATTAAGGCTTTTGCCCATTCTCTTGGGTCTTGGAATTACAAGCATGCACCTCCATATTATATTAGGCTGATTATTATTTTTTAAAGTTGATGTATATTTCATCATATATATTTATGTTGTATAATTCATGTTGTATATAGCTTTCAAAAATATATAATAGGGGCCAACAAAGTGGCTCAGTGGGTAAAGGCATTCCTTAAGCCTAATGGTTTGAATGTGATCCCTAGAACCTCCGGAGGAGGAGATCCAATTCCTGCATACAGTTGTCCTTTGATCTCAGCACACATCCCTACTTCTCTCTGCCTTAATAAATAAATGTTTCTCACTCACACAGTTTATTTTGATTTTCAGAGTTGTATAGTTCTGTCACAACTTTCTAGGTTTTCACTATTTGTAAATAAACATATTCTAGTATAGCAAAACATTGTTCCTCCTCCATTTCTCTTGTGCCATGATTAAGTTTTTTATGTGAATAGATTTGCTTCTAGACATTTCACACACATGGAATGATATTATCCTTTGGTGCCTAGTTGTTTTCATTTGACATGGTTCTTTTAACAGTTATGAATAATACTGCCAAGATTAGGACTTAATTATTTACGTTTTTGTGGTTTGAGACGTTCTTATTGCATGGCCTTGGCTGGTTTGGAACTTGATATGTAAACCACTCTGGCCTAAATCATAGACCTCTGGAATGCTGGGATTAAAGGCATGTGCTACCATATCCAGTTATTTAATACTTTTTGATCCACGAGTATTCCAGTATGTTCATCTTTTGATGTGCTTTGGCTTATTTCCATCTTTGTCTATATAAACAATTTTGCTATGAAAATTCATGTATAGGTTTTTTTAGTGTGAACATGTTTATATTCGTACCTAGGAGTTCAGTTAGTCATGAGTCATCGAGTAATTTGGGTTTAACTTTAAAAGGCTGTTTTCTGAATTTGTTCTATCATTTTATATTCTGATTAGCTGTAAATGTAGATTCCGGTCTCTGCACACCCCTTTCCACTGCTTATTTGCTGTCTACTATGCTAGTGGCTATGAAGAGGCTGGTACAGAGCAGGATGTTTAGTCCAAGACAAAATAGCCTAACCACGCTTTTAAAATGAATTCTCGTTATTCAGAAATACTTGACTGTAATTCATTTGCTTTTCCTTGTCCTTTTTGCCTTTTGTGTCATAGTGCAGAAAATTTTGCCTAGCCTAACTAAGGTCATGAGAAATTTATGCTTCATGCTTTCTTCCAGGAAGTTTGAAGTTCTGTTTTTCACTTATATAGGTCTATGGTTCATGTTGAGTTTCTTTTTCTTTTTAATTTGTTTATTTTATGTATGTGAGTGCACTGTCACTGTCTTCAGACACACCAGAAGAGGGCATCAGATCCCATAACATGGTTGTGAGCCATGTGGTTGCTGGGATTTGAACTCAGGACCTCTGGAAGAACAGTCAGTGTTCTTAACCGCTGAGCCATCTCTCCAGCCCTCGAGTTGAGTTTCTTGTGTATTAAAAATACTTTCTTCTTTGCAAGTGTTTCAGAGTAGAAATGTTAATTTGTTGAAACATAAATTTTAAAGTTGAAGGAGGTTTATGAGAGTTATATTTCAAGGAAACCCTTATCAACAGAATTGCCTATTTCCTAGGACTGCCTAAAAATGAAGGAGAAATTTTTCTTATTAATTTCTTAATGTTACTCTCTTAAAATGTATTGCGGACTTTTCTTATGTGTGTGGTCAATTCAAGACCTTACCTCTCTTGCTGATTGATCTAAGTTACTATGGGAGATTGTTACCTGAATACTTTTTAAAAATTGAGTCTATTTTTACGTTTTGGACAGTGTTTTCCAAGACTCATTTTCATTGGAGAGTTAGTTTGCAAAGTCAAAAGAGTGATGTATACAGGACAGAGAAAAGAAAGTAAGTTTACAATGCTATTCTTAGTATTAAAATTTTAAATTTTAAGTGTGTGCATGAGTGGAGGTCAGAAGACAAGTTTGTGAAGTTAGCTCTCTTATCCCTATGGGGATGAAGTTCATTTATCAGGTTTCTATGCTAGGCTTCTTACTCACTGAGCTCTCTTAGCAGCCCAGGATTTATGTTTTTATTATATATGTTAAACATACATATTTTTACAGGTGGAAAAGTATATACACAGTTTATTAATTTGCTGACAGCAATAACTAGGATTAGGTTTGTATTGCTTCAAAGACAGATTTCTCTGGGTCTCTTTACTCAGCAGTAAACAGTAAGCAATGCATTGAGTAGTTGGAACACGCACTTGTAGAAATGTGAGTGGCGCAGGTGAAAGTGATAGAAAATTAATATAAACTATAAAATGAGTAACTTTGACTTAAGAGAATTAGGAATTTTTAATTTAATAAGAACAAGTATTTTATTTAGTATGGCATGTAAAATATATTAAGCATTTAAATATTTCTTAGCTTGTGAATGCATCTGAAACTTGTTCAAAACCATATTGGTATGAATATGAATATTGGTATCCATAGAGAATTGGAGTCCAGGACACCACCACACGTCCAAAACCCAGGGATGCTCAAGTCTGTCCTTCCATAGATGACATAAGCTTAATGTATGTTTAGTATGTATATCCTCTCCCATAGTTGAACTAAAAAGTCATCTTTAGATAATACTTAATGCAATGGAAGTAGTGAATTATGTTACTTGTAAGTAGTTATCCTGTATTACTTGGACAGTAATGACAAAGAATGTTTTATGTTCAGTATATTCATGATTCCATTTTCCCTAGATATTTTAATTTTGTCTTTAAAAAAAACTTTCAGGACTGTTTTGTTAAGGGTTTACGGTAAAACAAGTGAAGTGAGGTAAAAATTGCACCAGTCACCAGAAAAAGAGTTGGAGAAAGTACTGTTTTTTAAGTTAGTTATGGAACAGTCTTATCTTATTAAGAATGCAAGTGGGCTAGTGAACTGAATTGAGAAAGACTCCTTCCTCCAGCGCCCTGTCTGAATATTGTAAATCTTATGTTAAATCTGTAGATGCAGAAGCCGTGAAATAAAAAGTGGGTCGTATATTTGTATGGTCACTTGACTATTAAGACTAGTGTATTAATTTACTAATAGCTGTTTCCTGTCCTTTGTTATTTCTGGTATTTTGTGTTTTGAGACTACTGTATAAAGCAGTACTTTCTTTACATTTCTTTGCTTATTAATGAATTGACACTGATCTCAATGAAAATGCAAGACTTTGAATACATTTATTTTTTTAAAAGCCTAAGACTATAATTACAATTAAAAATACTCTTCAGTGGTTTTCCTTTTTTCTTTTTCTTTTGTTGTTGTTGGATTATTTTTTGTAGTGTTTTGTTTGTTGGTTTTGTTTTGTTTTGGTGGTGGTGGTCTTAGTTTTACAAGATAAGGTCTCTCTCTATAGCCTTGGCTCATCTGGAACTGGCTCTGTAGATCAGGCTGCCCTTCTGTAGATAACTCACAGAGATCTATCTACCCCTTGAATGTTGGAATTAAAAGCCTTAAGTCAGTCAAGTGAAATTTAAAGTTTAATAAATTTTTATCAGAGAATTCCTAATTAGAGTATCTTTTCATTTGTGTATTCACATTTATTTTGTCTGCTAATTTAAGGTGTGTCTATGTTGATGAGTTACTATTATGATCTTCTGATGTAAGGGATCTTGCTCAAGACCGTGAAGGAATTATATCATCTTTGTATCAGACTTAGTACTTTGAACTTTTGTCACATGAACATCTATATAACCAGTTGTGTGTTCTTGATTTATGGATCTGAAAGTGTTTATTTGCATATATGGGAACCGTATTCTCAGTATTTGTGTTTGTTACTGATTTATGTTATAAATTACAGCCTGAAGCCTGGTCAGTTTTTATATGTACTTTTCACCAAAGGATATGTTGCTTCTTGGGAAAGTTTTCTAAAACAAGAAAGTGAAAGTTCCATTAAAACGGGGGGGGGGGTGTTGATCTGGTCTTCTTTTTTTTTTTTTCTATGAAAGATTTGGTGTTAGCTATATTAGTGCTGTAAGGTTTCACTGAAAAGGCCAGATCAGATAATGAAAGAAGTTAAATGTAAGCTGGGTAGCATTGGCACGTGCCTTAATCCCAGCACATTGGAGTTCTATCAAGGTCAGCCTAGTCTGCAGAGTGAGTTTCAGAACAGCCAGGACTACATCGAGAAAGAACCCTGTCTCAAACCCACTTCCAAAAAAGAAAGAAAAGTTATTGCTAAGTAATATTTTGACTATTTGAGGTTATTGGTGGCAGGGAGAGGAGGGCTAGTGAATTTAAAAAAAAGAAAAAAGGAAAAAGAAGGGAAAGTCAAATATGATAGTGCTTTCCTGTAAAGGCTAGAGGATTTTGAATTGGAGGCCAGCCTGACCTATACAGATCCTGCCTTAAAGTTTTGTCCAGAAGAATTTTGGGAGTGAGGGCAATGGGAAGGACACTAGGAAAAAATGAGGGAATCTAATTGGTATTTGTTGTATCTGTTACCATTGAGGAAATTTTTTTTTTAATTTTCTATTTCTTGAGTTGGGTGTATACATATCATATGTGGAGGTCATAAAAGCTTTGTGGAGTGACTTCTCTTTTTCCAAATTTGCACAAGTGCTTTTACTTGCTGAACCATCTAGCCAGTCTGGCAAATGTGAGTATTAATAATGTCAGATTGTTCCTTTTTATTTTCATGTCAGTCCTCAACATTTATAAGGGAATATACTTACTTTAGTAGAAAAATAGAGAGATGTTCATATGATCACTTGGCTACTATGTATAAGACATTGGGTTCCAAGGGCTGGAAAAATGGTTTAGTGGTTAAAAGTTCTTGGAGTTTTGCAGAGTTCTGGGGTTTGGTTCTTAGCATCCACATCACATGCTGGTTCACAACTGTCTATATAACTCCAGTTCAAGGGGATCTGATGCTCTCTTCTGTCTTTCGCAGGCACCAGGCACACACATGGTACATACATACATACACACACACACACACACACACACACACACACACACACCTTTTTTTTTAAGGTTCCATCCTCCAGACCTGCTAAAATAAAAGCAAAAGATTAGAAAATTGTATCTTAAAATTCAGATCATTTATATGAAGATTACCATGGATTATTTTCTTAAATATAACAGTAACATAGTAATACAACTATGTAAATAGTATATCTGGTTATAATCTAGAAAGAACATAAAATGGCTCTTCTTCTTGTAGTTATTGTTTGTTTTAATTTTATTTATTTTGCACTATCTTATGCAACCTGAGCTCTCCTCAAACTCATCAAGTAGCTCAGGATGGCTCTGAACCCATGATCCTTCTGCCTCTCCCAAATTAGGATTGCAGTGTGCTCCACTTCTTAATTTTAGCACTGATTAATACCTCTCATAGAATGTGGTGGAGGGTAACTAGTTTAAAGACAGTTGAATTTGAAATCCTAGTCATTAGAAGAATCATGATTTGATGCCAGCCCAGGCCACATAGAGAAATCCTGTCTGGAAAAGCAGCAGAACTTTAAAAAAAAAAAAAAAAAGGTACTATATAATTTTGGGGGATGTGTGAGTTCCCCCACTTACTGCTTTCTTGTGATTCAGAATGTCTTAAGTTAAACCTGTGGATTCCTGGTATTTTTTTTTTCAACCTCTTACCATTCCCTTTGATGTGTTGTGGTAGAAAAAACAAACATATAAATAGAACCATGTTAGAATCCCTGTGTGTGCTTGACCTAGTTCTTGCAAGCATCAGCCTAAATAATCCAAATGCCAATTCCAAAGAACTTACTATTTCACTCAGTATTTTAGAATGTATCTATAAAAGATAAATCTTATCTGGCCTCTTCTCACTCCCCACATTTCTACTTCTTTTTCTATCCTCCTCCCTTTCCCCTCCCTTTTTTAGCCTCTTTCTTTCTATACCATTCAACAGGGTCACTAGTTAGCCTAGGCTGACTTAGAACTTGAAGCAACTACCTTAACTTCGAGAATAGTAGAATTGCTACCACACCCAGTTGTTTTTGTTTTAGTATCTAAGCATTCAGATGGATGTGGAAGAAAAGGTGGGACATTGTTCAATAATAGAAGAGCTTTATTAACTTGGAGTTAAAAGGTAAACATATTCTTGTTTAGAATCAAGTGTTATCAGCTGCTGTAGAAGAAAGTTACTTCCTTGTTATCACTGAGTTTTTATAAATTTAGAACAGCAGATTTAATAAACTGATAACTATGAAAGTACCAGGCTTTTGGCAATAAGTAACTCATTCTTATATAATAGAGACTATTTTTTTAATCTCCTTAGAGATGGGCATACCTTTAATCCCAGCAACTAGGAAGGCAGAGACAGGATGATCTCTCGACTTCAATACATAGCAACACACACAAACACATGCACACCTCTCTCATTTTAAAAATACAATAATAATGTAATGCTTTTTTTTTATCAAGAACCATCTTTGTTCTTAAGAATTTCTTCCAGTCGTAATTTATGATTGTTCAGTGATTAAATTAATGTATTAATGTTGCTAAGGTAGTCGGTTTGAACAATGCCCTGGATTAGAACAGAACCCTAGAATGATAAGTCTTGGCATTTTCAGTACAGTTGGCTCACAATAGTCCATTCTGTGAAGGGATGGGGTCTATATACTTGATTCAGCTTCAATTTTGGCTTAGCAAACTGATAATTTAACAAACTTTGACAAATAATTTCTGAATCTCAGATTGTCATTTATTTGCTGGAGCATAGTGGAACTGTTGGGAGGTAGAAGAAGAAAGAAAAGTGGCCAACCCAGTACCCGTTATAGCATTTCTTAAATGTTTATGTTGTGACTAACTAAACCTTGGTAATTAATCATAAACTGCTACATATAGTATAAATCTACATATCTTAAAATCTCATTGATGTGATGAAGGGGAAAAGGACAAAAACTTGGATATTATTTTACATTTTCTATGTAAAGATCTACTTGGCTGAAGGTAGATTTAGTTGTGTAGTAATAGTAAAGCATCAAGTCTAGAGTTGACTCTTTAACAGTGCTGCTACCTTCTAGAATAACAATTCAAAAATGCAAGGCCAGGGAAAGAATGTGTGTGGTAATGTTATTATTAAAATTGTTTTGTTTCATACATCTCATACGCTGTGGCACTGACTGGCCTTCATGATCCTTCTATTTATATCTCCAGAGTGCTGTGTTACCTTGCCCAAAATTACTTTTTGCTGTAGCTGTTCAAGTATCTTTAGGATAGAAAGGCACATTTGTTACTGGATCTGGCTTTAAGCCAAGGTCTTTTATTAGTCCTACAGAATGACTACATTACTGTGATAAGATTTTTACCTAAATCTTCTAATTTATTGACATGAGTAGGTAGTTTTTGCATGCATATTAGATGACTGGAATGTATTTAAGAATAAAATATTTGGTATTACCTTTAGTTAGATTCTATCTATTGACTGGCCTAAGGTTGGTCTCATTTTTTTTTTTTTCATTTTATGTATGAGTGCTTTGCCTACAAGAATGTCCATGATAAGCATGCCTGGTGGTTTAGGATCCTCTGAAACTGGAATTGAGCCAGTGCTTCTAATTCTGAACCCTTTTCTGTAGTATAGGTATACATGCAGGCAGAATACTGTGTAAATAATAAATAACTAAATCATATATATATATATATTTTTTTTCCATAGTGCTGTCATGTTGCTTGATCTCTAAATAGGTCCACTAAGTAGACTGACTAGAATAGTTACAAATTAACTCAGGTAAAGATGTTCACTGTTAGATATTGATGACCTGAGTTCAGTCCCTGAAACCAATGGCATCGAGAACCAGACAGTTGTCATTTGTCATCTGACCTTCACATGTGTACACACACTGTCCCACACATTACCCACATAAAATACTAAATTAAGAATTAAGACAAGGCCACTGAAATTTTTGTTTGTTCTCTTTTGTTAGCATCATAATTCATTTTCTTAGAATATATAACCAGACATTTTGACATTTCTTTTTCCTATTTTATCAACGCAAATACTCAAGGGTAGTGTACTCAACTGTTTCATAAAGGACTATGGAAGATTCAAGTAAACTCATAAACTTGAGAAATTTTACTAAAGTATTTCAAGATTTTTAGCCACCTTTTTATTTGTTCCAGTAGGCTACTGATAGTACTCCTTGATATTATTTAGAATCTAATTCATATTACGTATATTCTAGCATGAGACTGTTAAATCTGAAGCTGACCTTTTGCATGCACTGACTAGATGTATGTTTATTGAGGTAATTCCATTTCTAATAGAAAGTTTTCTTTAAAAAAAAGTTTATAATGGAGTGTTCTGTCTGCTTGTACACCCATGTGCCAGAAGAAGGCATCAGATTCCTTTTATATCCCACCATGTGGTTGCTGGGAGTTGAACTCTGGATCTCTAGAAGAGCAGCCAGTGCTCTTAACCACTGTGCCATCTCACAGTCAGTCATTGTGGAGTTGTAAAAACTTGAGAACCGAACTTAAACAGGTAGTAGTGATAACAAGGATTTATCACTAAAGACAACCAACCATATGGAACTGAAGCATTGAAATCACCATTTTAGCTACTTTGTTGTTATTGTTCTTTTTCCAGTCAGAGCTTTGGTTGTGTATTTCTGGCTAACCTCAAACTCTTCCCAAGTGCTAGGTTTATAGATGTGTGTTTCTATGTCCAGGTTTATTGTTTGGTTTTTTTTCCTTTGGGAGATGTTTTGATCTTTTTAACTTTAAAAAGATAGGTGACTGACTGCCTTGGAACATATATAAAGGTCAGAGGACAGCTGTGGGAATGTGTTCTTCCATTTTACCACGTGGGTTCTGGGACTCAAGCTCAGATTTTCTAGCTTGCCAACAAAGTACTTGTACTGTTGAAGCCATGTCAGTGGCCCACTTTTTTCTTTAAATTATCTTTTTCTAATCATTTAGAGCATTCATACAAGAGGAGTTAGGCCCATCATGGTGGTGCAAGCCTTAATCCTAGCATTTGGAGGCTAGCCTGGCCCACATTGTACATTTCAGGCATACCAGAAATACATAGTAAAGCCTATGTAAATAAAAATAAAGGGTTGTGACTTGTGGTACCAGGGATCACCCTTCTGCTGACCTTCATTTTCAACCACAAGAATTGGGTCTGTTGAATTAGGAGCCAGTCTTAGGAAATGAAGTTGTTTGTGACCAGAGACCAAGGTATCGGCACTTGGTGAACTCTGTAGATAAATCGATTTTTTTTTTTTTTAAAGATACTTGCTTTTAGTAGGAGTGCTTTCATTTTCATGAGACAAAATTGCTTGATTGAGATAAGTAATGCTTTCTAAGTTATCTTTGTGGTCAATGAGGACTTTTCATACATAATATTTCTTAGCTAACTAATTTTATATTTGTTATAAAGAAGCTACCATATTTTGTGGTATGAATACCTGTTTAAGTTTTGGTTGTTGGGCTGACTGTTGAGACAGGGTTTCTTTGTGTAGCCCTGACTGCCTCCTGAGGATGTGCCATCATTACCTGGCCCATTTAAGTATTTTTTATTTAAAAATCTACCTATATAATTATTGATAGTAGAATAAAAACATATGTGTACTTAGTTGCTATATTAGAGCCTTGAGAAATAGATAATGAAATTCCCAAAAATAGAAGCTCAACCTGGGCCATGAGTGTTTCTAGTAGAGAATTCCGAGCCTCTGAACAAATTTAGTGCCTCATTAGTTCTCAGTTATGTCATTCTAAAGAATCGTTATTCTTTACTTGTTAGTTCAACAAATAACTACTGAGTGCTTATTTTTGAAGGCCAGACATTGTTTTATTTGCTGAGAAAACAGCATGTAAATATTGCCCCTTATTTTCTTGTGGGAGGATTTGTCAAGATAATAAGTTAATAGTCATATGTTACGATAAACACTTTAATGAAAAGTAAAGCAGAAAAGGGAGATAGAGATACAGAGGATAGGAACAAAGGTAATGTGATTAAGTAAAATGGCTCGAGCCTAAATGTGAACATACTGTTTGTATAAAAATGAGCAATTAACCATGGAGACACAGGAAAGATGTTTCTGGCAAAAGAAACAGCAGGTGCCAAAATGTTAGAGATAGATCCTGTATGTAGTATTCTCAGCAAGCTTGCAAGCCAGTAAGGGAAATTGAAGGTAAAGTCAGAGATTTAAAGGGAGACTGACTGTTATGTTATGTATGCTGTTTTAGGACTATAGCTATTACTCTTAAGGCAGTGATGATGATGCCCCAGCCATAAAATTATTTTTGTTGCTACTTCAGAACTGTAATCTTGCTACTGTTATGAATTGTAATATGTAAGTATCTGTTTATCTGATGGTCTTAGGTGTGACCTTTGGGTAGTTCAGGTCCCAAAGAGGTTTGAGACCCACTGCTCTTAAGTATGGAAAGAAAGCAGCTACTTTCTTGAGCTGATCCAGTTTGAAATGGCTGCACACACATCCCAACTCTGTCTTGGGCTTTGTGTGTCCCGCCACTAGACCCTCTTTTGATCTTAATTAAGTTGCCACATCAAAGAGCCCACCAAAATACTCTGATCCACTTGATATGATATAATTTACCCACCTAGATAAGTCAAATCATCATGTAGAGATCATCCGAGAGAAACATCTACATCTGCCTCTATGTTGCTCTCCTAGCATTTCCTCTCCTACCTTACCAAAACTTTGTCTCCACCCCACTCTCTACTGTCCAATCGTGTGTCACCTATATTACAGTTTTGATGAATGCATGTCATTTCATGTTTTTCAAAATAAAGAGAACCAAAGTGTATTTATGTCTTTCTTTGTGAAGATTGAATTTGGGTCAAATGGAATATGCCTGAAGTACAATAATCATACATGGAATAAAAGTTTTAGAAAAAAAATGAACCTTGGGATGGTAAAATGGTTCAAGAGGTAAAACACTTGGTGTGCAGTCTTCACAGCTTGAAGATCTATTTAGGCGGATATCTGTCTGTCTATCTCATTTCCTGGAACTTGATTTGTAGATCATGCTGGCCTCAAACTCAAGAGATCCACCTACCTTTGCTTCCTGTGTGCAGAGCTTAAAGGTGTGCACCACCAAGCCCAGGTCTGTTTTATTTTATTTGAAGACAGAATCATGGAACCCTAGCTGGCCCTTGAACTTGCTGTGTAGACCAGACTGACCTCAAACTCAGTAAGGTAACCTATGTTCCCTGGATCCTGTAGTAAAAAGAGAAATGTTATTCTCTGACTTCTATATATGTGCATGCATACCTCATTTATTGAAAGCCATCCCAAACTCTATTACAAGAGATCACTATTGCTTAAGACTAGTAATAATCCTTCTCTGCTTTAAGCTCCTCAGCCAGCCAGAATTCTTTTACACTGTAGATCAGGCTGGCAGCTTGAACTTCTCATTTTTTTCAGAGGTACTTAGGATGGCTTGTGTGAAATTAAGTGGTTAGATGGTTCAGGGTGTCATGTTCTTCTTGACAGTTCACCATGATTCTCATTGGTTTTACCTGGTATACTATGTAATCCTAGTAAACTTATTCCTGGCTTGCCTGATCACCTACATGTTATGTTTTAATTGAGTAGAAGCTAATTTATTTTAAATTTTTAAAAATATAATCAGTCAGTTCAGTCGACTATTCATCATGTTCTAATGGAATGCCTGTTTTAGGGACATGCATTTTATTTGTACTTGTTCATAATGGGTATGAGTGTGCAGGTGTGTAGAGGGCATGGGTCACTATTGGGGATCTTCTATTTACCTTTCATTTAGTGTTTGCTTACTTGGGTTTTGGGAGATAAGGTCTCACTTTGTAGCTCTGACTGGCCTGTAATTCATTAGTGACCAGGCTATCCTTGGACTTAGAGGCCTCAGTAAACCTATTTGAGTGCTGGGATGAGCGGCATGGACCATCCAGACTGTCTCTACCTTATTTTTTGAAGTAGGTTTTCTTTCTGATGACTGAACTCACGAGCCAGTGAGTTCCATTCCCCAGTGCTAGGATTATAAATGCTTACTACCATGCCCAGCTTGTACATGAGTACTTGGTGTTGGGGGTCTGAAACAGGGTCCTCTGGTTTGATCATCACAACTGTGCTATGTCTTTAACTGCTGCTGATTTTATAATGGAGAAATAGCACCACTATAACAATTTTGAAATTTTAAGTACATAAATGTGTTGTTTTAAACCCATGATTTTTTTTTAGTTATAATTTATTTTATATAAAGAATTATGCATGGTTTGCAGTGTGCCCTATGGCTGTAATCTCTAGCACTTTGGCTTGTATAGCAGATTTATTCATCATGTTTGTAGTTTCAAATATTAGACTATCCAGAGATGTAAAAAGAAAAATTATTCCTTAAAGTTTACAATTGAGGATAAAAAAAGTAAAAGAACCATCATCTAATTGTGGGCTACAGTGTCTTCAAGACACATTTTTATTGCATAGCCAGAAACTCAGATTTCACTTGTCTGCCCCCCCCCCCCTCCTGGGTATTGTGATTATAGGCATTAAATTACCGTTCCTGGCCTAACACACACTTAAGTAAATATATGATAACAGTAATGACTAAGAGTAACAAGGTAAGTAACAGTAAGAAGTGAGAATACAGCAAGAAGACATTAGGAAATTGTGTTTAAACCTCAACATTTGAAAGTCCAATCCATCAAGAGAACTGCCAGAAAATCAGTTCTGATTCTTTACATTTTCATTTACAGTGCATGCATGGTGAGTGTGCACAGCTGCGTATAGGTGCATGAAGTATCTCACCTGTTGTTTTGAAACAATGTTTTGTTTTTGTAATTATTTGGCTTTGTACTTGCTATGTATGTAGCCCTGGCTGATCTCAAATTTATGAAAGTCCTCCTGATTCCTTCCAAGTGTTCATATATGGATGGGCACCACCACTCTCTTCTCTCTGAAGTCTGACATCATCTTTAAACAGTATTCTAATTTTAAAAATAAAGAAAAAATCCCAGCTGAGTATAATTATGTTCTAGCTTTATAAACATTTGTAGGTTTACACATGTAGAAAAGAGACAGTTTGACTTTCAGAAGAGTCAATAATTATCAATATATGATCTGTTATGTTTCACCTATTTCCTCTAGCCTTTATTTCAGTATTGTAATTTTAAATACATATTTTATGCATTTTTATTCTGCCTATGTTTTATATGTGTGTGTGTATATATATATGTATATAACGTGTATTCTTAAGGAAGAGTGGATTGTTTGGTTGAAGGCACACTCTTTTCCTACTACACTTACTTCATTACACAGTGTAATAAAAGACCAGCATTCCGCCCTTGTTCTTTGCTGTATTATATATACACTTGTGTATATGTGATAGTGGATTCATTCCCATCAGATCCAGAAAGTGTCTTATGCACACACTATCATGCACCTTGGACTCTTTAAAGGGTAAAGGCCTTATACTGGATAAATTTGCACCTTAACCTAATGATGAGCCCTAATATCACAGTAAAAGACATTTAACTTTTAAATACATAGCCTCATCTACAAAGTATTCTTGCCACTCTGAAACCAATAATCAAATCTCTAGAACAAACTGTCAGTATATTAAAAGTAGAAGAAAGTATGATAACACTACAGGGATACAAACATTCAGAATGTGGTGTATAGGGTAAATGAAGTAGTAAGTAGTGGTGGGGGAACTATTAGGAATTAAACAAGGTTTACAAAAAAAGAACAGAAAAATCTTTTTTGAGACACAGGGTGTCTCAGCCTTGGCTGGGCAGTTCTGCTCTCAGTGTTGGAGCTCAGTGCTCATCAACACTGTACTAGAGATGGAGCCCAGACCCTCAGGCAGGTGCTTGACTAACTGAACTATTTCCCCAAGCCTCTTTTCCTCTTCTTTCTTTCATTCTTTTGTTTTAAGGGTCATGTTTCCTTGTCCTCCCTGTCCCCTCCCCAGCCCCCCCCCCACACACACAGGGTTTTTCTTTATCCCTAGTACTCAGTAATGTATATCTGTGTGAGGGTTTTGATCTCCTGTAACTGGTAATACAGACAGTTGTAAGTTGCCATGTGGTGCCGAGAGTTGAATCCAGGTCCTCTGGAAGAGCAGCCAGTATTAATCACTGAGTCATCTCTCTGGCTACATTTGCTTCTATAAAAGACGTATTTTATGTGAATGAGCAAGTACTTGAATGTTTGTACATCACTTGTTTACCTGGTGCCCCTGGAGTCAAAGCCTTGACATCACTTCAGCCCATCTCCCCACCAGCCCCCATGTCTAAACGTGTTGTGGTGATATAGAAGCCAGGATATTTTAGGCGTTATCATTCCAGGACAGAAATTACTAAAATTATTTTGTAATTCCACCTTTGGGGAAAAAAAAACTTAATCTTTTGGTGCCTCATAATCTCCACTGCCTTAGATGTTGTAATTATTCAACAATGAAAAACTCATGTAATGTTTATAACATAGTAATCAGAACAAAGAAAATTTTGTAAAAATATTAAGGCGGGTACTAGACATTTGCTGGTATTAAAATAATGAAACCAGGGGCTGGAGAGATGGTTTAGTGGTTAGGAGCACTGACTGCTCTTCCAGAGGTCCTGAGTTCAATTCCCAACAATCATATGGTGGTCATAACCACCTGTAATGGGATCTGATGCCCTCTTCTGGTGTGTCTGAAGACAGTGACAGTGTACTCACATAAATTAAAAAAAAAAAAAATTTCTGCAGCAGTCCTTTCTTGCAACCCTTACTGTCTACATCAGTAGTTTTCAACCTGTAGGTTGCAACCCCTTTGGGGGTCCACATACCAGGTAATTTTGCATGAGATATTTACATTATAATTCATAACAGTGATAAAATTACAGTTATGAAGTAGCAAGAGTCAGAACATTGGGAAGGTTGAAAACCAATGATAGTCTATGTAATGAGTAGAAAGAGTAGTTTAACCTTGGAAGTGGGAAATGGGTAAATATCCTTAGAGCATATGGTCACCAATGATAGTCTATGTAATGAGTAGAAAGAGTAGTTTAACCTTGGAAGTGGGAAATGGGTAAATATCCTTAGAGCATATGGTCAAGAAACAATCTAGAAATATTTTTGTATTTAGTTTAGAGCAGTGATTTTTTTTTTTTTTTCCCCATTTGATCATGAGGATTGAACGTGATTGCTTAAATCAACTTTTAGCCTCCTACAGAAATCCCTGTATCCTTCCTTAGGTTTATTCTCACTCTCCATTTACTGAATTGTTGGTATTGTATATGTCAAAGAGTCCTGCAGTTGACTGTTGTCTGCTTCATTATTTTTAAAAATGTCTTCTTGATCATCATTTAGGAAACCTTGCCTCAGAGATCCTGTTTTAGCAAACTTAACAGACTTAAAGTTAGACCTTGTAACAGTTGCTAATTCATACTATTTCAGTAGATAAGATAAAAGTGAGTCAATCGTTCAGAAAAGGAATGGTTTTCAAACCATAGATTCTGCTCAGATTTGAAGGCATCAGCTGCTGCTTTATTGTAGTCATCAAGAGCTTTGCAGATACAGTGGTGGAATACCTTGTCTTTGTAATAATTTCTAGTTGGGAAACTGAGACAGGAGAATTGTCACAAAATTGAAGCCAGTTTGAATGATGCAGTTAGAGCATCTACCCCCATTCCGCTCCCTAAAAAACCTGCTAAAGTACTTGCAGTCATTTGAGATAATACTAACATTAATGGAGGCCAATGAACACTCAAATACAAGGAAATAACTGAAACTATGTAAATGAAATCTAAGTTTGAGATCTTTTCTTTTTCTGTAGGAGTTTAGAGTGTAGGCCTGGAGAAGATGGCTCTGCAGTTAAAAGCACTGGCCACTTTTACAGACCATCTAGGTGCAATTCCCAGCACCCAGTGACAGCTCACAACTTCAGTTCCAAGGAATCTGACACCCTCTCTGGCTTTCCTGGGCATCAGGCACACATGTGATGTATATAGATAGACAAGAACATGCTACATTCTATGTCAGATTATTCTTAGTTGGATTTTTTATGTGGGAACATTTTTGTTCATTTATTTTGATAAATTTATGTTCCCTAGAAGAAATTGTTGTTTATAGCAGCATTTCTTTCAAACTGAGCAGGTGGCAGGGTTGGGTTATTGGTGATGGTGGTGGTAATTTGGTTTTTTCAATATAACAAGCAAAATTTTTTTCTTGTATACACTCCCCAATATCTTGGCTCTAGACTACCTAACCAAAATATTTTAAGATTTATTTATTTTATGTATATGAGCACACTGTTACTGTCTTTAGACACACCAGAAGAGAACATCAGATCCCGTTACAGATGGTTGTGAATCACCATGTGGTTGCTGGGAATTGAACTCAGAACCTCTGGGAGAGCAGTCAGTGCTCCTAATCGCTGAGCCATCTCTCCAGCCTGTGTGTTAACTTTCTAACTTGCCAATATACATAGACAGATCTCATTTTAACACCGGAGGACATCTGGTAAAATGAACAAACATTAAATGTTGAATTATACCTGGAGACAGATATATTAGCAGTGTAAAAACACCTATGAAACAGCTTTTCTATGGCTACAAACTTCTAGTAAGCTATGACCTTGTAGAAGGACAAAAGAGAATAATAAGCTAAGAGAAATTTTTATCAAAAGGGTTTTCTTTTCTCTGACTTGTATTCTAAGTTTGAAGGTTACTTTACACTAGACACGTTGGTTCTTTCCTCTGCACCCATGCCTTGGTCCTCAACCTATAAATTTGGGGGGCGTGGTTAATGTTACTGAAGTTGTAGCTAAGTTTTTACTATTTAAGGTGGAACTTTTAAATGATTATAGAGCCCAAGGATTAAGGGAATTGAAACCCAAGGTTATAGTCATTGCATGTTCTTATCTAAAATACACACTGTGTTGATAGGTGGATTTCATCATTTTATGAATAACATAACTATGAGGCAGATATTGCTGTTATTTCCAAAGGTCAATTTACATATCCAAGATTATAAAAAGGAAAAAGTAAGAACATTGTTTGAACATTATATTATCTCTGCTCTTGATTTTGCACTGCTTCTCCCACCCCCTTCTGTTTGGAGACGTGTCTCAGTATAGCTCTGCCTGCCCTGGGACTCACTGAGTACACCATGGTGTCCTTGAATTGACCTGGCTGATTTTTAGTTGTTTTATTTTTGTTTGCTTGTTTGCTCCCCCCTGGAGTTAGTGACTGGGAATTTGCTCTTCTGCTTATTAGTAAATCTCTTATTGAAATTCCGGCAGCTGTATTCTCTGTGTGCTCTGGGACGGCCTTAGTTTTACTTACTTTTTTCTTTTGGTTTTGAATCTAAAGATTTCAGAATTTAAGTATTTCAAGTTCTTTTTCTTGCATTCTTGGAAGTAGTATATAACTCTTTGAAATAACTTTCCTGCCAACTATTCTCATTCAATATAGCTCTGTTATCTGTAGTTTGTTATAAAGTCATCTTACTTTGAATTTCTTAATAGAGTCTTTGTTGAATTATAAGGAAAGAACTGGAAATAGGATTGAAATTCGATTTTAAAAAAGCAGAAATACCACCTTAAAGTCCTTCTGGCATAGTCATTGTTGATTTATTGAGATTAAGAGGCTTTTCTCTCCTAGCTCAAAGAAGAGAAATACAATACAGAACTGTTGTTTTTATTTTTATTATTTTATGTTTAGGTGTGTGTTTTCTGTTTGTAACTCTGTGTACTGCATGAGGCTGAAGCCTATGGAGGTAGTAAACCCTCCTTGTTTGTTTTTTAATTTTCATGTTTTCCTATGAACACTGTGTTTACCTGCACTGTCATTTACTATCATTTACACTTAATTTTTACATTATGTGAATTTTCCTCTTAGCATTGTCTCCTGAGATGAAGTCATGTTGATACATAGAGCTCTAGTTAATTTTATTTTTTTACTGTAGGAACATCTTTTAAGGCATAAACTATAATTTATTTGCCTTTTTAAAAGCAGAAATAGATTATATAATGAATTTGTTTCCTTGTGCACCTATAAAAGTATATTTTCGGAAGTGTAATTGGGCATGGCTTTTTTTTTTTTTTTTTTTTTTTTTAACCTAGCCAAATTACTCAAAAGTGGTTTTACCAGTGTTACAGATACCAGCAATATGAAATAGGCATTTAATATTTCTATTATGGTAGTATTAAACAATATTTGTTGTGTCTGATAGCTATTTGGTCTTTTTTTAAAAAGAATTCTTGAGTTTTAAAGACAGGAGCTCAATCTGTAGGCTAGCCAGCCCTCAGTCTTATGGTAATCCTTCTAAGGAAGTGGTTTTAATTTTGTCCAGAGAAGGTGGTGACAATCCATACACCAGTTATATATAAACTTTGAGTCTTTATCACGGTTTGTTGGTCTTCCATTCATCTTGTACTACTTTAACTATTACCAGTTTATATATGTCATGATATATAGATATATATATAGTTATTCATGTTAATATCATACTTTTCTGAATTTCTGTTCTCAGCTTTAAATTAAAATTAGTTGAGAGGTGCTAGAGTGGTGGCACTGTGATTAAGAACACAGGCTGATCTTCAAAGGACCTGGTTTTGATTCCCAACACCCACATGGTGGGGATTCAACTCCCTCTGCTGCCCTCCAAGAGCACCAGGCATGCACACTATGTCTAGACATACATGCAGGCAAACATCCATACACATAAAATAATAAAATTTAAATTGCACCCCTTTCCCCAAAAATAAAGAAGTAGACAATGTAGCACATACCTATAATTTTGCACTGGAGAAATGGAGGATGAGAAATTCACGGTCATTTTTAGCTATATAATAACAAGGCCAGCCTGAGATACATGAGGCCCTGCCTCTAAGCAGCAGCAGTAGCAGCAATAACAAAAACCCAAATTTAATTGAGATTAGAAACAAATATTCTTAGCTGTATTTGAGAATCAAAGTACAAAAGAATGTATTCTGTAATTTATAGTTTATGACTTTCTGATTTTTATCTATAAAAATTCTATAGTATTAACTTGTATTAATACTAAGTTATTGCTAAGAAAACGAAGGTTTCTACTCTGCTGTAAAGTTCTATAGTTGGTTCTTTTTTCAAAAACTGTTGAATTACCATGGTTGTAGTCATCCTTAATGCTTCTAGGATTTATATATATAATATATATACATATATTATAGTTAGGACAGTATATATCTTTAATCCCAAAAGTAGAGAATCAGAGGCAGGTAGCTCTCTGCGTTCCAGGACATAGTGAGACCCTCTTATCAAAATAGGTAAGAATAAATGATGACGGACAGACGGGTGGACAAACAAGGGGGTTGTTACAATATTATTTTAACAAAAAAATACGGTTTATCTTCTGAGAATCTAACACACTTTTAGAAGAAAATTGTCGTTGATGTCAGGTACAGTTATCACCTCTAGTTAGGCATCTTCTGAAGGAAATTGAATGAAGTGCTTTAACCCAACATCTCCCGTAGATTGTGTACTTTGTCTTTTTGTCTGTCTTTACATGATAGTCCATCTGTATAGAACCTACCCACACTGTTCCCCTCCCCATGTGGTACAGATGCTAGTTTTGCTCTTGGATTTCACTCAGTTTCTTTCTTTGTAGGAAACGCAGGTCTGAATGGAGATGGGCTGCAGATCGAGCAGCTATTGTCAGCCGCTGGAACTGGCTTCAGGCCCATGTTTCTGACTTGGAATATCGAATTCGTCAGCAGACAGATATTTACAAACAGATACGTGCTAATAAGGTAAAGAATACATTTTTGGTATATTCTGGTCAGTTTAAAAGCTACCATTATTCCCTTCCTCCCACTCTTTCCCAGTCTTCAAAAAACTCTGTGTCAAGATAAATGGTTTGATGGCTCAGTATGGCAGTGTAGTGTGAGAGAGAGCCTGACAGAGCTAGTGCAGCACAGGAACAGGAGACTACAGTCCTCAGTTGCTATATATTTAGAAAAAAAATGGTATCTGGGCCCTATTAAAAAAATAACAGGTTTTGTTGCTTATTTCATTAGAGATTGTCTATTATTGCTAAGCTTCTCTTCCTTGAAGAAAATTTTCAATTAAAAGATTATCAGAAACAGACATAATTAACTTGATAGTGACATTGAGCATTTTTTCTTTTTGGAAAATCATTTTTGAAGAAAGGTCTTTTTTTTTTTTTTTTTGGTTCTCTTTTAATTTGACTTGAAAATTACACATAGGAAGCAAACCCTTAAACTGCTGGGAGCTTACTTTCTACATACAGTGGTCTTTGGTGGAATATACTAGAGAAGGAAAAAAATCTACTTTCATGATACTTAACGTTCTTGCAAACATGTTTTATAAATAGTTTGTGATTGGGGACTCTAGAGACCCAACTTAGCTCAACAGTTTTGGTGGCAAGCACCCTAACCAGCAAAATTGTCTCAAGTCTTTTGTAAACATTCAAAACTCAAGATGCAGACTGAAGAAATGGCTCAGTAGTTAAGAGTGCTGTCTGCTCATTTTGAGGAACTTAATTCTTTCCTAGCATTCATGTTTACTTCACAACTGCCTGTCACTATATCTCTTAAGTTTGATGCCCTTTGGCCTCTAAGATTATTTCTACAAGTGGCATACACATGCACACATTAATAGAACAGATCTTTAAAAATTAGTTGTGGTTGAGCTGCATGACTTTTAGATAAGCCTAGTGTTTTTTAAAATGCCATGTATTTCACCTTCAGTGCCTCTGAAAGGCAGACATGAGATCGTTCATAGTTATAATCAATGTGTTTAGGAGGTGGAGGCAGGTGGATTGCTCTGAGTTCAAGGCCTGGCCTTAAGAAAAGTATTACAATGTGAAAGCATTACTTTCCAAAATTTTGTTATTCTGTAGTTTTTAAACAAAAAAGGGGGACAGTTGACAAAAGTTATACACAGGGAGCTAGAGAGATGGCTTAGTGATTTAAGAGCCCTAACTGCTCTTCCAGAGGATCTGGTTTCATTTTCTAGCACCTACTTTGCAGTTCACAGCTGTTTTAAAAAAAAGCTGTACAGTCTCCTCTTACCTAGTCATTTAAAATGTGTGTGTATGTACATGGCTTCACACGTATAAGCTAGAGCAACACTATAGGCAAGTTCCTCAGATGCTGTCCATCTTTTTTCTTTTGATAAAATCACTGCCAATTGTCCTGGAACTGGCTAAGCACACCAGAGCCCTAGAGACTGCCTATCCCTATCTCTAGGATTGGAAGACTGCAACACTACGCCTGATTTTCTATTTTGTTTTATTAATTTTTAGGTGTGGGTTTTGGCACTTGGTCTCAGTTTCTCTGCTCTTTAAAAGTTCATCAGAAACATAGCTTATAGTGTTCCTTTTTAAATAATTTGTTTCTATGTAGTTTTTAAAAAATAATTAGAGGGCCAGAGAGATGGCTTAGTGAGGATAAGAGCACTGACTACTCTTCCAGAGGTCCTGAGTTCAATTCCCAGCAACCACATGGTGGATCATAACCATCTACAATGGGATCCGTAGCCCTCTTATGGTGTGTCTGAAGACAGCAACAGTGTACTCACACCATACAATAAATAAATCTTGTAAAAAATTAACTAGAGTTAATTAACATTTGAGTTTCCTTAAGTGGTCTTCACAAAGGAAAAATTTTAATGAATTTCATGGATGTCAAGTGGTGTGGGAACAAAAAGAGGCAATTAGCTGTGCCTATCTTGTGTCAGGGATGCCCTTTCAGTGTCTCCTTGGGGCTTTTCACAACTAATTTATATTTGAGAATGAGAGTTTCTTAGTAACAACTAAGTCTAGTAATATATTCATTTTTATTACTATATTTATTTTGCATACATCAGAGCATGTTTGTATTACATGTACGTGAGTGTTTTGCCCACATGTATGTATGTGAACCAAAAGTATGCCTAAGAGGGCTTCAAATAACCTTAAACTGCAAATTACAAATACTCATGCTGGGAATATAGCCTCGATATCTGCAAGAGCATTAAGTGCACTTAACCACTGAGCCATCTTTCCACCCTGCATGATGAGTTTTTAAGTGTTAGTATGGGTCTGGTGAGGTAATTCAGTGGGTGAAGGTGCTTGCTGCTGCCAAGCATGATGACCTGAATTGGGTCTTCAGGAGCTGCTTGGTAGAAGGAGATAACTGACTCCTGTGAGCCTATAGGCATGCACACACATGTAAATAAATAAAGTAGAAATAAAATTTAAGCTTGACATATCTAATCCTAAGGCTTAGGATTGATGATTCTTTTTGAAGTAATTTTTTACTTTTAGGAAACTTTTGGAAAGCATATAGAAGAAAAGTGTGTTTAGAATGGTGTCAGCAACCCCTTTCACTCCCAAATCAAAAGTTAGTCCAGTACAAGGTTTTGAGATACATGTTATTTATGCGCTACTTTTTTCTTGTAGGCACATGCCAATGTCTTATACATTGCCATCTTGTGTGTATATCTTGCATATTTCCCTATCTTTAAAAATATATTTTTGACGTTAGCTATCACTTTGTTGTGGTTGATTGTTACATACTTATTCAGCTTCTCTGTGCTGTTCCTGGATATGCCTCCCAATGAGATGAGGCTGGGAACACATGCCACCATCTGGTGATGCTATACATAGGGCAGAAACAAATAAAGAACCCAATTTTTATTAGATATTTTATGTACTTTAGTAATCACATACTTTAATGTCGTTCTTTTTAGAGCATTTTTCAAAAAAAATCCTTCTGTTTAAATGATGTCATGAGGAATACTGTTATAAAACATTTTTACCTGATTAAAAACCGCTAATTTTGTCTGCTTTTGCTGTTTGTAAATAAGTAGCTTATGCTGGCCTTGAACTTTTGATCCTTACACTTTCACATACAAAGTGCTGAAATTACAGGTGTGTACCATTTTTCCCAACTTTGTACTTAATAGCTTACTAGTTCTTTTAGATTTATGTTTATTACTTTAAGCATATACCTGTTTAGCTTGTGTTCGTGTGTGTACACCTTATTGTGTGCCTAATGCCTACAGAGATCAGTAGACAACCCTTTGCAACTAGGGTTGTGCCTGTTGATGAGCTTATCATGTGAACACTTGCAACCAAACCCAGGACCTACACAAGAGTAGCAAGTACTCTTTTTATTTCATGTATATTATATGCATGTCTGTGTGAGGGTGTCAGATTAAAGACAGTTAATGTGGGTACTGTGAAATGTATCCAAGTCTCTCAAAGAGCAAAGTTCTGGAGGATAGAAATTGGGATGTCAAAGTATTCACCCGACCATTCTCTATTCTCTGTCTGAGGCTGTAGAAAAGCCATTTCTTGCCCTTTCCTAACTTATGGTTATTGCTGCCCGTCTTGGCTTTCTTTGGCTGTAGCTGCGTCACTCATTGCCTGTCTTCACATGACTAACTTTCTATATTCAAATTTTTCTAGTAAAATATAGCTGTTTGGGACTGGAGGTGACTCAGAGTAAAGGCACTTGCCATATATGCCTGGTATCCTACGTCTGACTCTCAGAATCATGTAAAGCTTGTAGGGGATAGTCTACTCCAGAAATTTGTCCTATTCTTACAGTAATACATACCATGCACAAACAATTAAAAATTAAATAACTAAAAATATACACAGAATGTTGTATTTACAGTCCACACCAAAGGGTGTGTCTTCACTTGATTTCATCTGCAAAAGATCCTATTTTGAAGTAACAAAAGATCCTATTTTGAAATACCTTAAATAATCCTCCTGCCTCTGCCTCTCAAATACTCAAGTTAAAGTTGTCTGCTGTAATATTTGGCTTTTAGTGGTACTGTGTTGGGTGTTTAGGTTTTTAGATGGTCTTTCACTTATGTAGCACACTTTAGCCTAGAACTCGGCTGTGTACCCCAGGTTGTCCTCAAGTTTGTAATTCTCTTCTCTGCCCCTGCCTGTCTCTGTAGTCACTGGGATCATAGAGATGTGCATCACCACTCCTGATTTACCTCGCTATATGTTGATGTTACCTCCTTCTCTCTCTTGTTCCCTCTCCTCCCCTCTCTCTTAGAGTTGTCTGTGTAGCCCTGCCCGTCCTGGAACTCATTCTATAGACCAGACAGCCCCCAGATTTGCAGAGATCCTCATGCCTCTGCCTTCCACATGCTTGGAGTTACCTTTCTGCTGGAGAGACACTCAGCAATTAAGCATTGACTACTCTTCATAGATTTTGATTTCCAGCACCCACATTGAAGCCCACAACTATCTATAGCTCCAGTCTCAAGACATCAGATACTTTCCAAAGGCATTGTATTCAAGTGGTGCATAGACATAAATTCAAACAAAACACCCCACCATAAACATAAAATAAAAATACATAAAAAAATAAAATTACTACAAGTTTTAAAAGTAATCTTTTCCAAAAGAGGAATCATTTGAGAACTGCTTTTGTTATTGTTTGTTTCCCCCCTCTCTACTCCCCTACCCCCAGAGAGTTCCAGGGTTCAAACACCAAAAGTTAGCTGTTACCTTCTAAGACTTAATGTACTTTATAGTCTCAAAAATTCCTTTTGGAAGTAAGTTTTTGTTGTTCTCTAACAAAAGTACAACCTCTAGTGTAGCTTCCGACTCTTTCATGTACTATGGTCTCATTTTTGTTTTGGGAACAGTCTGGCCAAGGAGGACCTGGGCTTCTATTGCTTCTGCCTCCCGAGTGCAGCCCCAGTTACTGTTTGTATTGCACTCAGGGTCTCATGCACACTTACCTTATTGTTTGAATTTTTCTGGGTTAGAGAGTTGGCTCCCTCTCCCTTTTTATACGATGCTTCTTTGTCTTAGAAAAGGAAAAGCAATGTGTTTTAAATCAAAGATTTACTTAAGGTTCCATAGAGAAGTACTAAGATAGCTTTCAGATGAAATATTTTTTAGTGAAGCTAAGATACGAGATGTAACAGCAACAGTGTAGAAGTTCATGTATGTATGCTCATCTGTGCTTCAGAAAATATCTCTGGTTAGAGGTTGATAGCAGACAGATAAATTTAAACAACCTTCAAATATTTTCTTCTTAAAGCATTCTTTTGTTGTTGTTTTTGTTATCGTTATTATTGGAACATATGTATTGAAAATTTACTTTAATCCCAGGCACAGAAAGGCAGGGCTGATCTTTTGAGTTTGAGGTCAGTTTGGTCTGCAGAGTGAGTTCCGAGACAGCCAGGGCTACATAGTGAAACTGTCTTACTAGAAAAAGAAAAAAATTAAGAGTATTGAAACCCAGATACAAAAAGAGCTAACTAAGCCACACATGGTGACTTGTAATTTTAGTACTTAAAGAGGCTGAAGCACAAAATCTGTCTCATTTGAGGCCATCCTCGGCTGTGCATAAACACACACACACACACACACACACCAATTTTAATAAAAAGGTGGAAGGAAGATGCATTTTCAAACTGTAAAGCCATCTACCTGGTTCTTGAGAGTTTGATTTGTAGTAGATTCTGGTTTGCCTTAATTTGAGTAGGGAAGCTTGAGCTTCTCAAGAGTGATACAGTGGAGTGGGTCTGTGATACTAGACAGTCTTTCAAAGCAGAACTTAACCTAGATGGGTGCATACCTTTAATCCCAACCCTCTGAAGACTGACGTAGGAGGAGAATTATGATTTTAGAACCAGCATAATCTGTGTTTCTAAGCCTTGTCTTGATTTAACCATTAATCAACTACTCCAAATACTTCGGCCTCATGAGAATTTTGTTTGCTTGTTTTCTGAGTTGGGTCTCATATATCCCAAATTAGCCTTGAACTGGAATTCCTAATGGTTTTTTCTGCTCCTTTCACGTTCCGACATAACCAATTACCATCGTGTCCATTTAGATAGAAAAAATTTAAAAACAATGCTCAAGAACTTTACTTTTGGCAAAAGGGTTTTGATTTTAATGGTAAGGCTTAGGAGGTTTATTTTATGCTTATGAATTAAGAAAGAAAATATTTTCAAGGTTTTGTTTTTTGAAGCAGTTATATTATAGGCCAGAAAAGTGACTTTGAATCTGTGACCCTTCTCTTTCCTTATCTTCCTCAATGCTGTGATGTATGAGGCACCAAATTCAAATTGAAGTTTCTTTTAAATGGAGAAACTTTTCATTAAGGTGTGCTACTTTTTATTAAATTGAAAGCTATTGTGTATACATACATTTATGGTAATGTTTTCAAATATCTGTTCCTTGGTTTTATAATGGACTTTTTCATGTACTAGATATTGAAATTAGAGACTCTCACACTAAACACAGACTAACTACACCACTGAACTGTATTTTTTGTGTGTGTGTGTGTACTGAGCATATGATTTTTGAACAATAAAGATTTTCGGTATTAATTTAGTGTGGAATCCTATTTCTTCAGAGGTAAATGTTTCTCATGAGTTACTGTCCTCTCTTAGGAGTCTTTTTATCTAGTATAACCCTAATCCCATTCTAGCATATTCAGTTATATCTCTTGCAGAGATAATTCAGAGGTACTTTTTCCCCTAAAGAAAGGTGTGTGTGTGTGTGTGTGTGTGTGTGTGTGTGTGTGTATGTGAGTGTACTGTCACTCTCTTCAGAGATATCAGAAGTGGGAATTAAACTCAGGATCTCTACAAAAGCAGTCAGTGCTCTTAACAACTAAGACATCTCTCCAGCACAGTATAGTGATTTTTTTTTATACAGATACAACTGAAACCCTTCCATTACTGATGTTAATCTAATAAAGTGTAGTTAATAATGTATCAGGTACAATAAAATATTCTACTTGGATAAGATTCTAGGTCTGGTAGGTCAGAATAAAAAGAGTGACATATAAGGCAACTTTGTACATTTATTGGTGAGTGTTTATACATACAGACCACATATGCTTTAGAGAAAACTTTTAGGCAGAATGACTCATGGAGTCAGCTTTCTTTCTTCCTTCCCTGTGTGTATTATGGGTATAGCAGGAAGCTCCTCTACCTACTGAGCATTTCTCTGGCTCAGTTTTGAGTCCTAGCATCTTACTGAAATTGTGCTGCTCCTCAGCTTTTTGTCGAAGCCTTTTGACAGGGTTAGAATCCAGGGCTTTGGCCAGGTGGTGGCACTCACCTTTAAACCCTCACTGGGGCATCAGGGGCAGGAGCAGGTGGATCTCTAAGGTTTAGGACAGTGAGGGCTACACAGAGAAACTCTTGTCTTGAAAAACAAAGCAAACAAGCAAAAAAAGAATCCAGGGCCTTGCACAGATGAGTACAAGTACTCATGTACCACAGCCCTGAATTCAATCTCAGGAAAGTAAAGTCACTACTTTGAGGCTAGTTTTGAGCCATAGGATAAGGGAAAGGCCTCTGGTTAATAAACTGAGCCCCAACTAATTTGAGATTAATTCCTAAACTTGGTAGTTCATACCACTCACACTGTTTTTCTACTCTTTGTCCTACAGGGGTTGATAGTCCTTGGGGAGGCACCTTTCCCAGATCATACAACAGAATTACTTTCACTTAGTTCTGAGGTGAAGACAGATCATGGGAGTGATAAATTGGTAAGTATAAAAGATAGAAAAGGGGGAAAGAAAAGTAGCTCTTAGTAGGTCAAGAAACTACAGTCACATATAAAGTTATAGAGTAGTGGTTGGATCGGGGCACATAGGTATAACATACTCAGTCAGCTTTAGTGGGGTAACTTTTCTGGACCAATATAATTAAAGAGTGGAGGTGGGAGCCAGACTCTTAAACAAATTGAAACAAAAGGGACAGCCACATTTTGTATGACAGAGAGGGTTGGGGGGAGAGAGGGAGAGAATAAAGTTTGAGATAGGGCTTCTCTGTCATGCAGAAAGCTCTGGGTCACTTCTTAGCACTGAATAGGCTAGGTGCAGTAGTGCTTACCTGCAGTCCCGGTGCTTGGGAGGAGTATCAGAATATCAGTCATATTTTGCTACGTAGTGAGTAAAAGTTAGAAAATATGGAATCTGTCCAAATCCCCCCACCCCCTTTTTAAATTAAAAGTTGGGTTAGGAGTGCTTGCTTCTCAATGAGACATCTGTATTGTGCCTCCCCCTGCTCTTGAGGAAGATGGGTTATAAGAGCCAAAGATGGTGGGTAGCAACTAAGAAACCAGTCTTTCACTCACAGCAGGACAGTTATACTTGTGAACTTAAAATGGTTATGACAGTGTACACAAGACACGTAAAAACTTTACCCAGACAATACCAGCATAGAAAAGAAGGGACGTTGGGCACAAAATTTTACCCCTAGCCAATGGGCTACTCCTCTCTAATAGCTGTTGAGAGTGAGTTAGTTTTTTCCAGTGGAAGGCCACATGTACAGGAATATATAGGCAGCACAATTAGAGCTTGGGGGGTGGGGTGTTTTGAGACAAGATCTATTTTAAGTCCTGGCCCTGGAACTCATATGTAATCCAGGATGGGCTTTAACAGAGATCCTCCTGCTCCTGCCTCCCAGAGTGCCAGGATTTAAAGCATGCATCAAGAAGCCTGACTAGGATTTTCCCCATTAAATAAGAATACAAAGTTGGATGTGCAGGGAAGGGAGGAGATGAAACGGGTGTGTAAGTATGATCAAAACACATTGTACAAAAAATTTTCAACAAATGAAAAGAGCAAATGGAAAAATTTGGATTAGAGATTTTTACCCCAAAGGTACCAAAAATGCTTTTGTAAATGATTCTTATTTCATAACGAGAATAAAAGTGTCTTAATAATCTTTGGTATATACTTCTAGCTCAAATCTTTTCTTTATCTTTTTTTATCTTGGCACAGTTTCATTCTGGATTTAACATTAATTCATAGAAGTTTCAGTGACTTTGAAACTAAGAGTGTGTGTGTGTGTGTGTGTGTGTGTGTGTGTTTTATTTTGATTTTGGCCGTGCTTCCTAAGAAATGAGCATAAAGTTCTGGTTGCTGGTAGTGTTTTTGTTGTTGTAAGTGAAAATAGGAGTTTGCTTTATCTGTAGTCCAAAAGACTTTGCTATATATTTTCTATTATTAGTGTTAACTCATAATTTGGTAGAAACCAGTACAAGTTTAGATAAAGATGTTTGAATCCTGAAAAAGTCTTTGTCTAGCTCTGCTGGGTTTGGTTCTGTTTGCTAATGTTGAGACTGGGCCTTACAAACTTCCTCAGGTTACCTTTGAACTCTGTTACTTTTGCTACTGTGTTCTGATAACCTGATGAAAAGAATGTTCTTAGTTCTGGGAGATAATAGGCCATGGTGGGGACCTCAGGAATTTAAGTTATTTTGAATACATAGTATACATTATATTTAACTACACTGTATTTGGGGTATGACAAAGCTGAAAGTTTATGAGTAGATCAGGAGTTCAAGATCAGTCTTGACTGTATAGTCAGGCTAACCTGGGATACATGAAACTATTTCCAAATTTTAAATTAAAAATTTTTAAAAAGCCGGAATAGAGAGAATGGCACATGTGTATAGTCAGTTACTTTTTATCAAATCATCAAATGTTAGGATAATCATTGGGAGTGAGAGTTGTGGTTCAGTGATAGAATGCTTGCCTAAATTTAGCATGAGTTTAGATTTGGTAACTTCTATTTGATACTATATAAAGATTAATTAGATATATCATTAAAAGCAAAATCTAAAATACTTGAAAATATGAAATATTTTAAAGAAGGATTTCATATACCTATATCACAAGGTTTTCATTAAGAAAATAAAGTGCTGGACCTGGAAAGATGGTTCAGTGGTTAAGAGCATTTACGGGTTTTCCAGAAGACCCTGGTTCAGTCCCTAGCACCTACATCAGGTGGATCCAGTTCCAGAGGATTTAAAACCGTCTGGCTTCCATGGCCACCTACACAGTATGATACATATTAACTTACGTAGACTCATATATAAGTAAATATATAAGTAAAAATAATTCTAAACCTTTCAAAAACGAAAAGGAACCACTACATCAAATAATCTCTATTCATATATAATAACCCTTATTTGAAAAAAAATCTGTAAAGAAATTTTCCAAATTGTTATGTTTTGAGACAATATAGCAGTGTAGGTTAAGCATCAGATTCTGAGTCCCACTACTTCGGCCTCCAAAGTGCTATGATTCAATAATATCTTTCTTTTCATTCAATTACTTTCTTTATTTTGTTTATTTAGCATGATAGATAGCTTGCTCCAGGAGCTCCCTTGTCTCTGCTCCCCTAGCTCTGGGACTATAGGACTGCCACTCTAGCCCATGATTTATAAAAGCGCTGGGGATCTAAACTAAGTGTTTTACACACTGAACCTACTATCTACATAGCTCTTCATTTGGTTATTCATTTCAAAATAACTCCATTACAGTTAATCTTATATGGATTTCAATTTAGTTGATTGAATTACTTAGTTAAAAGGCTTTGGAAAAATCAAGAATTTGAGACTAGGACCTAGAGAGAGAGATGGCTCAGTCGTTTAGAGCACTTGTTGCTCTTGCAGATGACTTGGATTCAATTCTCAGCACCCATACCATGACTCATAACCTATGTAACTCCATATGACTTTCTTATGAGGGTATCAGGCACACATGTGATACATACATACATATATATATATATATATATATAAAATGCAGGCAAAATACTCAAACACATAAAATAATCTAAAGAAGAAAATAAATAAGATTAAGACCTGGATACATTGTGAAATTCTGTCTCAATCAACAAACCAACCCATGAACTGCTAATGGTTGGTCATAATAGTTTTCACTTTGTTACTGATAGGTACTTATTTGGTTTTGTTTTGGTACTTGATATTGCTTTCCAAGGTTGACCTCCAGCTCACAGCAGTCCTCTTAACTCTCCCTCCTGAGTGCTGTAACTAGAAAGATGTGTGCCACCACATTTTAGCCTTAATTATGTATTCAATATGATTACCAGCTCATACAAAAAACAAATTTACTAACCTAGAATACAGTGTTCAGTTCCCCTGCACCTATGTAAAGTTGGAGAGAATCAAATTTGCAAAGTTGTCTTATAACCTCCACACACAAGCAAGGGCACCATATACAAGACCCAAAATAGAATTTTAAAGAACAAAACCCCCAAAACTAAGTATCGTTGAAATGGTGGGGGCTTTGAGCTAAGAAGGGATACATTAGAAAACTTTAAAGATAATTGATTTATTTTAAGCTAAAAATATAAAACTAAATTCCTGTCACCTAGTTTGCCTTGTAATTTTGATGTTTGTCAGGGAATAACTCAACCAAACTAAAATATTATGTTTTAGCTAAACAAAAATGATGTGTGTAAGAAAATATTTCAAGATATGGTATTGTGCTATTTGAGTGATTTGTTTTCTTACTGTTTTGCCCACACCAACATTGAATTCTAAGCAATCCTTCCCCTTTAACTTTCCAGATGCTGAGATTCTAGCTAAGTTCACATAAAATCTTCCTTTTCCCCCATCCCCAATATTGCCTTATAAAACCTCTACTTAATATGATTTTTTTTCTTCAAGGCTTTTTGTCACATTTCTTTGGTTTAGATAAGAGGGCAAATTATTAATTCCATTGCCTTCCTATTTCTCTATGTTAATTATTTTATGCCTTATTCCTGTTCCAATAAACGAAAGAAAAAAATTGCACTGTCCCTCATTACCTCTAATTCTCACAATTACTCCTAAAGGCAATCCTTTATGGCCCTGCTTTAGACAAAGGATAATGAGTGAATTTTTTTTCCTGCTACCTTAACCTTTCTATGCTTCTCTATATAGAGCTATATAGATCCTTAGAGTTCAAATGAATATTAAAAAAAAAAAAACAAACCTCATCCCCTTTTAAAAGCACTCAGTGAGCCTTCAAGAAGGGGCAGAGTAAAAGCACCATTTTTGAGTGAAGTGGCAACAGTGTTGTGACAGGGATGGTTTATTGAATACACAGGCTAAGATTGATTGGTTGGGGCAGTAATTCAGAATTCAGGGCTGAGGCTATGGCTCCAAACATCTTTTTCTGTTAGCTTATAAAGGGTAAAATAGCAAAAACCGCAGTGAGCTCATGACACAGGTGCAGGAAGTCAGTCCTCCCTGGTCATGGGCTCTAAGTGGAGCCATATTAACAAAGCTTTGAGAAATTGCTTAAGATTAACAAACCTTAGAACATAATGGTATGTGATCAGCATGATACTGCTCTGAGTCGAGTTGTTTTTCTATATGCAGCAAAATGCTGAATCCTGTATATGTATCCAGTCTGATAGTCTGTCTTTTTTCTGGGGAATTGAGTCCATTGATGTTAAGAGATATTAAGGAATAGTGATTGTTGTTTTCTGTTATTCTTGTTGTTATGTTTGTGTGCTTTTATTTTTTTTTTTTATTTTCTTGCTTTTCCTGAGGTGTTGTATCTCCTCCTTGTGTTGGAGTTTTCCATCTATTATCAGATATTGTGTGAATTTGGTTTTGTCCTTGAATATGGTGATTGAGAGTTTTGCTGGGTATAGCAGCTTGGGCTGGCATTTGTGTTCTCTTAGGGTCTGTATGACATCTGTCCAGGATCTTCTAGCTTTCATAGTCTCTGTTGAGAAGTCTGGTGTAATTCTGATTGGTCTGCCTTTATGTGTTACTTGTCCTTTTTCCCTATTCTAAATATATATTTGATTTGTATAAAGGTACTTAGTTAGTCTAACATGCACAAGGTTCTGGGTTTGATCCACAGAACCAAATAGAAAGTAAAACAGTAGCAAATGATTGTATTAATTTGAAATGTGTATATATGTGTGTAGGTGGGTGCAAATGTGTATGCATAGAAGTGCTGAGGCAGGAGGCGTGTGTGTGTGTGTGTGTGTGTGTGTGTGTGTGTGTGTGTGTGTGTGTGTCTCAGTGGATTGGGTACTCACTGACTGAGCTAGACTAGCTGGACTGCATACTCCAAGAACCCACCTATCTTTCTCTCCAACTATATTTATGCTACCCAAATTTCTAGCATGTGATTTTAATTTTTATATATATATGAGTATTTTTTCCTTCCATTTAGTTCTGTGCAACCACATGTTTTTCTGTTGCTTACGGAGACCAAAGAGGGCATAGGGATCCCCTGGAATGGTGTCATAGATGGTTGTGAACCGGCATATGGGTGCTGGGAATCAAACCTCGGTCCTCTAGAAGAGCATTCAATACTCTTAATTCTGAACCTTCTCTTCTAGGCTCTTTTTTTATTCCAATTATGTGTATATGCTTGAGTGTGTTTTGTATATTAGTGCCTACAGAGGTCTGGAGAGAGAGAGTCAAATCCCCTGGATCTGTAATTACAAGTGGTTATGAGACACTAGATACAGGTGCTAGGAACCAAACTGCAAAAGTAGTAAACAGTCTTTGTTTTTTGAGGTAGTATTTTATTGTGTAGCAGTGGTGGTCCTAGAAGTCATTCTGTAGCCCAGGCTGGCCATGAATTCAAAAACAGATCACCTCCTTCCACCTTCTAAGTGTTGGGACTAAATGTGTGCAGCCTCTGCACTACTTGAGCTTAGTGTTTGTTCAGGGACAATTCTGAACTGCCCAGCCATCATTTGAGATTTTAATTTACTTTTCTGTCAAAAAATAATATATCCAAGTTGGATAGTAGCTGCCGTCCCAGCACTCAGGAGGCAGAGACAGGCAGATCTTATTTAGGGCCAGCCTGGAGTACTCAAGTTCCAAGGCAACCAAAGCTACGTAGAGATACCCGTATCGTGGGGGGCGGGGGCGCAGCATATGTGCTGTGTGTGTCTCTGTGTATTCGTCCGTCCATCCATCCATCTGACTCCACATGGAGCTATCTTAAAATAAAATACAATTGAGGATCCTAGATCTTTGCTACAGCACTTGTCAGACATGCTCTGGGCACTGATTTTGGTTCCCAGCACCATGAAATGAAATAACAGTTTTTGAAAAACAAATTTTTATATTATAGCTCTTGAAGTTAATTATACTGAAATTTCCTCTTGGCTCTACTTATTCACCATTTTTTGGAAGAGTCATGTTACTCTGTAATGGTTTTGCAAGACTTTTGTTTTATAATTAAAATTATGTGGAGGTCCTTCCTCTTTCAGTATATATGTATGTGTGTACAGTATGTACATGCTACTTATAATCTGGTAAACATTTGGGTTCCTCTTTTCTCCACAGCTAATGCTCTTAATTACTGTATTCCCACCGTGGTTTGGTTTGGTTTTGAAGTTCACTGTCAGAAATTTCAGTGAAATGGTGATGGTGGGATAGATGAGGTTTTGTTTGTTTGTTTGCTTGTTTTGTTTCAAGACCGGGTTTCTCTGTGTGGCCTTGTCTGTCTTGGAACTCATTCTGTAGACCAGGCTGGCTTTGAACTTAGAGAGATCTGTCTGTCTCTGCCTCCCAAGTGCTGGGTTTAAAGTCGTGCACTACCACCACTTGGCTCTGCTGAGGCAAATGCTAAATGTGTTTTATCTCTTCTCTTTACTCAGATTGAGTCTGTTTCTCAGCCATCAGAAAACCCTGGTATCCCTATTAGTCATATTACAGAGTCATTGTCTACCAAATCATGTGGAGCACTGAGACCTGTCAATGGAGTTGTTAACAGGTAATATTTTATCTCTGTTTCTCACACTTAATAGTCTTATAAACATTGGATTTGGAGCCCCTAGTTATTCCCAGCCAAGACTGGAAAAACCCTACTGCTCATTCATACTTTGTGTTTTATACTATGCCAAGTATACTTTATTTACTATGTTTATGCAATACCTTGTATCTATTACTGCCTAAAAGGGACTGACCATGCAGTTCTACAAATTATTTGAAGGATCTTAAAATCAGTTCCCTAATCATGTGAATACTGTATATATTATTCTTAGATTTTTATTTATTTATTTATAGAGCTGACTTTAAGACTGTTTGTTCTCTAATATTTGCAAAATTGTTTTCTTACCAGTCGTGATTTTCTATAGTTTTTGTTAGTTGAAAACTAAGGATGAAAAATTGAGTTTTGCACCTTGCAGATATAATAGGTATTGTGCACTGACAACCTCATGACTAAGCATTGCCAAAGTAATACACACTTAGATTAATGTGCATTGTTATCCAGAGTTGACCTGCTTCTGTAGAAGGCCTGTTTGTGTCTGTGAACATTTGGAAGTCAGGAGATGGAACCCACAATACAGGCTTTGTTTCCTCTATGTTCTGAAAAATGTCTTCCTCCCCTTTGTAGTCTTCAGCCTGTCCTGGCAGACCAAGTTCCAGGTGACAGCTCTGATGCTGAGGAACAATTACATAAAAAGCAAAGGCTGAATTTAGTTTCTTCATCATCCGATGGCTCGTGTGTTGCAGCCCGAACTCGGCCTGTACTGAGTTGTAAGAAACGGAGGCTTGTTAGACCCAGCAGCATCGTTCCTCTTTCTAAGAAGGTGGGTACTCATTTCAGTCTGTTCTCAACCTCATTTCCATTTACTTGATACTGTCCAAAGTTGGGTAGTCCCAAGTTTTCCTGTGAGCCTTCCAAAAGCTTCCTAGAGCCTAGGAATTAAAACTAAAAATCCTTTTGTTTTTTAAATTTTGAGTTTGCCATGTTTAACATGAGACAGTTTCATATTATAATTGAACTTTGTTCGTGATCAGAGACCACGATAGGCAGATAGGAAAACTTCTGGCTTGAGTTTTGAAACAAAATGAAGGAGTTTAAATTCTGCCATGAACACTTATTTTGATACAAAGTCTTTTTTTTTTTTTTTTTTTTTTAAAGATTATTATATATCAGTACACTGTAGCTGTCTTCAGACACACCAGATGAGGACATCAGATCTCATTACAGATGGTTGTGAGCCACCATGTGGTTGTTGGGCATTGAACTTGGGACCTCTGGAAGAGTAGTCAGTGATCCTAACCACTGAGCCATCTCTCCAGCCCCTTGATACAAGGTCTTACTGTGTAAATCAAGCTGGCCTGAACTCCTGATCCTCTGGCTTAAGTCGAGGGTCACAAGTATACACTACTACACTCTGCCAGAAGTGACCTCAGATGATTGGGATAGAAGGTGCTTGGGGTTCATGATGTGAAATTTCCAAATAATAAAAATATCATGAAAAAATAACATTAAATAATGTGAACTTGGACCTTCTAATTCACTGGAAAAAAATTAATGGAACTAAAGACCATTTAAAGGTGCTTAAGAATGTGTGATTCTTATGTTTGTAGTAGACTCTTGTTTTTATATGAAAACAGTATTACATACTAAAGCAAAAAAATGTTTTAATGTGTTTATTTGGCCTGAATATTTGTACGTGTATCATGTATGGTGGCTGCACAGTACCCTCAGATCAGCAAAGAATGTTGGATTCCCTAGGGCTTGGGTCATAGATGGTTGCAAACCACCATGTTCACTACCAGTTGAACAAGGAACTGAACATACTCTTAGCTGCTGAGCCATGTGTCCAACCACAAAAACTTGCTTTTTAAAAAGAATCTTAGATGTTTATTTTTCATTTTATGTGATTGGGTGTTTTGTATGCATGTTTGTCACTTGTAGATCTTAATATCACTGTTGGAACAAGGGCTTTAGTAAGATAAACTTGTTTGAAATAGTTAAATAATTAAAAGCCTTGAATTCCAGAGACTTTAAAAAAAAAAAACTTTTAGTCTCTGGATTTTAATTTTAGAATCAACAGGAAGGAATCACAGACTATTTGTTGGAAGATAAATCTGGAGATAGTTTATGTTGGGGATGAATTGGAGCAAAAGAGGGAGTGCAGTTAGTCCTGGAGCTGCAGTGTGGCTGACTACGGTGGCTTGGTGCCATTGAGGGACTGCCATTGAGCGTCACTGCTTTAGTTTTTTACTGGAATGTAGTGGAAAGAAAGAACACTCAAGGCAAGTTGTACACATATGCATACACACGAGCACACACTTAAAATTTTTTAAGAAATTCTGAAAATGTAACGGATCTTAATGGTGGTTTTGTGAAACTACCAAGGTTTATGGACAAGCAGCAGGCTTGTTTTCAGAAAGTCTTTTATTTTAATGGAGAGATGTTTTTGGTTTGGTTGGTTTGGTTTGGTTTTATATTTTGTTTAAAGCTTTGGAGTTTGTTTATTTGCTTGCTTGCTTGCTTGCTTAGACAGACCTGCAGCCCTGGGTAGGACGGGTAATATTGTCATCAAATAGTAATGAATGATGTCCACATTATAATATTATTTTCAGTTAGTATCTTTTTCCCTCAGCAGCATCTACCTTTGCAATGTATTAGAATTTTTCCCTTCAGTTTACCCAGTCTCATCTTTAGGATATTTGGTCCCAGCATTTGGATGGTTGGGTGGTAAGGTGGTAGGGGTAGCTGCATTAGGAGTTTTGGGGTCAACCTTGGCTCTGTGAGTTATTATTTGAATTTTCATAAAAGGGGAAAACAAAAAAAAATCATAATAGTTACAAGCCAGGAAGGAGCACATACTATTCTCTAGCACTTGGGAAAACAAGAAGGGATTCTTGGTGTTTAAGGGCAATCTGAGAAACAGTACAACCTTGCCTCTAACAGAAGGCATCATTCATGGGGAAAATTGAGTCATGCTTTGGCAAATGGCTGACTTGTTCTTTGTAACACAGATTGTAGGGATTTTTTTTATTAGACATCTCAGTTTTTTGTGTCAAAAGCTTAAAAATGTAAAAAATTTATTTTACATAATTAAGTCTTTGGAGGACTTAAATTTATTCATTTAACTCTATTTTGTCCTTTGTTTACTTTTCACAGGTTCACCGGAATATCCGCTCTGGCTGTGATGTGAATCCTTCTTGTGCACTGTGTGGTTCAGGCAGTGTGAACACCATGCCTCCTGAAATGCACTATGAAGCACCTCTGTTGGAGCGTCTTTCTCAGTTGGACTCATGTGTTCACCCTGTGCTAGCATTTCCAGATGGTAAGAAAGACAACAGATTTTTCTAGAGTCTAATCAATGATCTAAAATGGTTCCAGGTGAGAAAAAAAACGGGGAGATCAGATCACTCACTTCCTGTCAGCAAAAACTTGTCAGAGGTGACCCCTCCTGTCTCAGCCTCCCAAGTACTAGGGTTGCAGATACGTGCCACCATGCCTGACTTGTTACAATTATTATTTTAATTTTCTAAGGTTTTGTGTGTATGTGTGTGTGTGTTGCCACATCTATGTGTACCAGGAGTCTTTCTGGTACTGAATTAGATCTGGAAATGGAATTAATTTTGAGTCTACATGTAGGTTCTGGGAACTGAACAGCCACATTAGAATGCACCTAAACTTGTAAATTGAAAAAATATCAGAAATAGACATGCCCAACTTTAGAGGGCATCATACACATTATAGTCTATATGAATAGCATCCTTGAGGTGTTGCCATTTTATAGATGTCATTGAATGACTTTGTGGATCAGTGAAGACTACCTATTGAGCATATGACTGTACTGCTCCAACCTGTCCACTATATTTAGCTGCTTTGGCCTGCACTCTCAGTTTCTTCTCTAAAAGATAGGGTAACAATAGGGGAATCTCCCACAATTTTGTTTTGAGACAGGGTCTCTGTAGTTCTGGCTATCCTAAAGCTTGATATGTAGACCAGGATGGCCTTGGACTCACTGCCTGCTTCTGCCTCCCAAGTGCTGATATTAAAGAGAGGAGCCACCTTGCTTTGCCCTCGATTGTTTTTTTTTTAAAAGACAAGATGAGTATAATGTGATAACTATTCTGTGGCCCTGAGTATTATATTTATGTTTCCTCATCAGTTTGTACTGTTGTTGGGATCACAGTCAGCTGCCATTCTTTGTCTTGTGTCTTCCACCTTCAGCATGTTTAGGTACTCCTATTACATTTGCCCAGATAGGAAATTGAGCTGGATAGGCCTGGAATCCTAGCTGTTAAGGAGAGGCTAAGACAGAAGGCCTGCTGGTTACTTAGATTCTGACTTAAAATAAAAAGAGGCAGGTGTGGTGGTACACACTTAAGAATCACAACACCTGGGAGAAGGGAGTGGGGAAATTGTCAGAGTCTGAGGTCCATTGAGGTTGACACAAAAAGTTCTACACTGTAGTGAGACTTCATCTCAAATAACTGAGGGAGAAATTATTCACCATAAATCCCAGCAGTCAAAAATCAAGGCACATAGATCTCTGAGTTCCAGGCTGGCCAAGGCTACATAGTGAGTTCTCCCCATCTCCTTTAGGTTTTTTAAGATGGGGTTTCTCTGTGTAACAGCCATTGTGTAGATCAGGCTGGCCTTGAACTCAAGAGATCTGCCTGTCTCTGCCTCCTGAGTGCTAGGATTAAAGGACCAGCTGAGACCCCATCTCTTTCTTTTATTGATTAAAAAAGGTAATAGGAGGAAAGTAAAGTCACAGGTCACGCAGGCATGATTCTTGTTCAGTAGATAGTCTGTGATGGCATGCATCTGTAATCCCAGCACTCCTATATAGCAGGACAAGAAACGAACATAGGAGAGTCACCAAGAAACCTGCAGGTCAGCTAGCCTGGTCCACAGAGAAACCCTGTCTCAAACCACAGTGACCAAAAAGCTGGGGGCTAGAAAGTAAAAATAAGCCTGGTCTTGTAGCTATCTGGTAGAGAGCTCTTGCTTAGCATGTGTGTGTGTGTGTTTTTTTTTTTTTTGTTTTGTTTTTTTGTTTGTTTGTTTTTTTAAAACTTTGACCCCCAGTGATGAAAAATAAGTTGAAGCAGATATGAAACCTTTTTTATTCCAAGCTGTAGAAGATGAGGATTAGGGTGTGATTATTAGTATTGCAGCAGGAGGGCCTTTGTTTTCTTATCACCAAATTTAGTAATCAGTTCCTGCCTAGAAACGAAGCCTGATGAGAGCACCACCTGGTGGCTGAGAAGCTCTATTACTGTTTTGTGAGACACTGCCAGCATGAGTACTTGAGGGTATATGGTTCTCTGCAGGAGGAAGAAGTAAGCATTGGGAAACACCAAGACATGAGCAGAATCCTCCAGCAAACACAGAATATTAGAACTTGGTGAACTGAAGACTCAGTCTTTCAGTTACATTTCATTTTCTTTAAGGAAGTAGTATTTTGAGAAGGAATTGATGATCAGTTTATATTTTTCTTTATTTACCTGATAAAGCACTACACCTTTTTAAATAATAGCATGTTAATTTTTTGTAAGTGGAATGAGAGACATCCTGCAGCTGGAAGCTTTGGTGTGCTTTTTACATTGTTTTATTTTTTAAGCATATCAAAATGTGTATCCATGCAGATTTTACACTTGTAATTGGCCCTTGTACCTTAGCTTCCAGAGTGCAGGATTATTATATACATGCAAGCTACATGCCCCAGCATCTTTATTCAGTCTTCCAGTTTGTCTAGTTTTAATTTTCAGTACTTGTTTTTAAAACCAGAGCTTTGTGTATATGGGCAAACACTCTAAACACTGACCTACAGCCCCCTTGTCAGCTCACCCTTTCATTTGTCTATCTTCTAACCCTCACTCTTTTTTTGTGTGTGTGTGTGCTAGAAATCAAACCCGGGACATTGCAAATCCTAGAAAAGTGTTCTGAACCTGGACTATAGCCCTGACCCTCATTTTGTTAAAAAAATTTTTTTCCTATAAAACTTCTGGACCTTTGTGGTCTTTCTATGTGTAGCCCTAGCTGTCCAGGAACTCTGTAGACCAGACTGACCAAACTCATAAGGATCTAGATGCCTGCCTCTTCCTCTCAAGGGCTGGGGTTTAAGATATGTGCTGCTGCCACCACTGGCTTGTAGGATTTTGTTGTTTCTTTGTTTTTATTTTGTTTCATTTTAAGACTGTGTCTGACCTCTTCTAATTTTGACTGAGAATAAGTCATTTTCAGTACTCAGTTTTGCTACTAGTTTCACATTGCTGAGAGAGAAATAGACCCCAGATTATCGTCAGTAGTTGGTAATAAGAGCTTGTTATACTACTTCATCTCCTAAAGGAAGCAGAGAAATGGCTCAGTGGTTAAAAGACATTGCTGCTCTTCAGAGGGCCCAGGATTCAGTTCCCAACACTCAACATGGTAGCTCACAATCATTTATAACTACATCTAGGGGAAGGGGATTCGAACATCCTCTTTTCAGCTTTCAAAGACACTAGGTACATACATGCTACAGATATATACATGCAAGCAAAACACTCAAGTACATAAAATAAGAAAACAATAATTTTTAAGTGTATCACAAGTGGCCTATTTTTTTGTTTTTAACAGCTGTAAATTTTTTATCTTCTTTTGTTTTGTTTTTTTTTCAGATATTTTATTTATTTACATTTCACATATTATCTTATTTCCCAGTTTCCTCCCGGGAGACTCCCCCCCCACATGTCATTCCCTCCCCCTGCTTCTATGAGGGTGCTCACCCACTCTGGCCTCCACACCCTGGCATTCCCCTACACTAGGGCATCAAACCTTCACAGGACCAAGGGCCTTTCCTCCTGTTGATGACCAATGAAGCCATCCTCTCCTACATATGCAGCTGGAGCCATGGGTGTCTCCATGTGTACTCTTTGGTTGGTGGGTTAGTCCTTGGGAGCTCTGGTGGGGTCTGGTTGGTTGATACTGTTGTTCTTTCTATGGGGTTGCAAACCCCCTCAGTAAATTATCTTAAAATTCATTAGCAGAGTTAAAATGCATTTGGGATTTTATGCTTGGGATATAGCTCAGTTGGTATAGTACTTGCCTAGTATGGATGAAGCACTAAATTCCATCCCCAGTATTTTGTGAACTGGAGTTGGTGGCATAAGCCTTTAATCCCAGCACTTGGGAAGCAAAGGCATTTGGATATCTGTTGATTCTAGGCTAGCCAGGGCTATACAGTAAAACTCTTGTCTGAAACAAATAAAAAATGTAGAGTGGAGCTAGACTATTATTTTTGACATATAGTATATTTTGTTCTCTCTTTCAGGTCCTTCCTATCTTCATACCCACACAACTTCATGTTCTTTTTCTCTAAGAGAGAGAGAGAGTCGAAAATGACAGAATCAAAATCAAAACTGAACATAAAAATGTGAAGTCTAGCTAGGCAATGGTGGCCCAGCTTGGATCTCTCAGTGTGAGGACAGCCAGGGCTACACAGAGAAACCATGTCTTGAAAAACAAACACAAACATAAAGTTCATTTGTGTTAGCCAAACTACTCTTCAACATGGGGCCTGCCTTGTGGTATAGTTGATATACCTAATAACACTCCATTGGAAAAAACCTGATTTTTCCCTTTTACAGCAGATACCAATTGCAGAGGGCTTTTTGCTTAGGAGTGGAACTTTGTCTGCTTCCACTTGTGCAGTTTGTGTGGTTTGAACCTGTGTTGGTCTTATGCATGATGTCACAGTTCACATGTGTGTGTTGATTGGTTCTGTGGTCCTATTGTGTCTGGAAAATGCTGTTTACTTGAAATTGCCTCCTACCCCTGGTACTTGCATACACTCTGTATAAGATGATCACCTAAGTTTAAAGCCAGCCTGAACTATAAAGACAAGACCCTGTCTTAAAAACTGTTGCTCGGTGGTGATGATACACATCTTTAATCCCAGCACTCAGAAAGTGGAGGCAGGCAGGTATCTTGTTCAAGACTGGTTTGTTTACACAGGAAACTCTGTCTCCAAAACCAAAAAGGGGAAAAAAATGAATCTCAATTTTGCTGTAACTTAAAGACCAGCCTCTGGTCCATGGCAAGATAGTTTCTCAACTTCATTGGTTGTATTGAGGGGTAACCTTGATTGATGACTACCAAACATAGAAAAAAAAATTAGAAAAATTAGATAGGTTTTGGTATAATTAAAAATTATAAATAAAATAATTAATTAAGTATTTTGAGTACATGTAGCAAGTACATGGCTCAGGTAAGTCTCTAGCACCACCAAAAAAAATTTTTTTTACCAAAATTTTTTTTAAAAAAGGAAAGTAAGTGGGGAAAGATGCACATGTTCATGTACAGAACTGCTTTGTCTGTGGCAGTTCCTGTGATCCTTAATCAATGCAGTGCCAACAAGTGTTGTTATTTTTGTTCTTTTGGACCACAGCCTTGCAACCTTCCCTCTGTGTAGCTTGGGTCGGTGTTGTTTTATTTTACAGGTAGCAAGGAATTGAGGCTTGGCCAGCCTGGTGTACATAGCAAAGTTCAGCAAAGGATACATAGACCTTGTCACCAAAAACAAAACAAAAAGTGCCATAGTATAGACCTGAAATGCACTGTAAGTGAACAGTGGGGCCACCAAAATTGAGAAAGTACTAAAGGGCCTGGTTTGATTTTTATTGTGACAGTATCTTAGGCTGTTGCCTTAGATCTCACAGCAATCCTTCTGCCTATGTTTCTCAGGTGTTGTGTTTGGGGGTTGGTTGGTTGGTTTGTTTGTCCTACAAAGGCTAGAAAAAATGAGTATGCAGTCTTTAGTAACTAAGCACTAGGTGTTAGAGTACAATGGAAGAATAACTTTGAGCCTACAGGAAAATAATTGGGATCCTAAAAATTATTTTTCTAAAGAATTACTAAAATACTTAATTATTAGGAAAAGTCATACTAATTTAGAACTAGCCATGATAGTCCATGCCTACAGTCACAGTTATTCAGAAAGCTAAGGCAGGAGGATCACTAGAGCTTAAAGAACATAGTAGGACTTTGTCTTAGAGGGTAAAGAGGGAGTGATTTTTAAAAAGAAAAAAAAGGCAGCTTTAAAAGAAAACATAATCAAAAGGCAAAATAGTAGAACTCTAGAGCAAGGAGGGTGGCATAGTTTGTACTGGAAGAAGGATCCCAGTACTTACTATAGCAGCAGATAGCATAGGATATGCTGTGTCATAAGCCCCATGTGAGCATAACTAATTGCTCAATGAGTATATCGTGCATGTACATATATAGGAGTAGGTTTAAATACAAGTAAGTGTCTAGAATTGAAATGCTATGTTTACAATACACCATCCAATAAGACCAACAAACTTAGAGTATTACATCAATATTTGGGGGGGGGGGTTGTATTTTTACACCTATTGGAACTTGTAAATAGAAGGCTGAGATGGTAACACTATTGAGTGGCCATCAATAAAGATCTAATAAGTGGCTCTTCCATATGACAGCCCCTACTTTTTAAACCAGAGAGGTGTGTGAGATACGTATATTGACCTCTGGAAAGTCCATGACTTAACACCCTTTAAGGACAGAGGAGCCCAGGGATCAGGTTCTTAGACTAACCTGCAATGTCTTGTTTCTTACAGATGTTCCCACAAGCCTGCACTTCCAGAGTATGCTGAAGTCTCAGTGGCAAAACAAGCCTTTTGACAAGATCAAACCTACCAAAAAGTTTTCTCTCAAGCACAGAGCACCCATGTCATGCAGTCTGTCAGATCCAGTTCGTAAAGACAGGCACAAGTTGGTCAACTCCTTCCTTACAACAGCCAGTAAGTTTCTGGGACCTGAGGGATTCTCTGGAATCACTATTGTTACAGTTTTTAACCTCTTGTAGTTTTTGGTTTTCTATGCCAATATTCTGGAATTGGGAAAAGCACTTAGTTATTTAATACACATTCAGCTCACAGCTTATTCCGTCTGATTGTTTTGGATACTTTCTGATAGACTTTGGAAGCTATTTCAGATAGCCTCGACCTTAAATGTTCAGTAAACAGCCAGCAACAATATGATACCAAGTCCACCTGTGGACAGGTTGGCTTCTGAAGCCCGGTGTTAACATTTCTGTTTGTGACTCCCTGTCCTAGCTATTGTGCCATTAACTAGAGGACTGAGTCCCAGACTATCCTGCTGCCCTGAGTTTGTAGTCTAAGGAGAACTGAAGAGCTTAGAACTCAAACAAGATTTGAGGAAATGTATTTCACAGCTCTTTTTTGTTCCCCTCTTCAGAGCTGTCCCATCACCAAACACGGCCTGACAGGACCCACAGGCAGCACTTAGACGATGTGGGGACTGTGCCCATGGTGGAGCGGGTGACAGCTCCAAAAGCAGAGCGCTTGCTCCACCTACCGCCACCTGTGCATGACCCAACCCACAGCAAAATGAGATTGCGAGATCATTCATCTGAGAGAAGTGAAGGTACGGCCAGGCCCGGCACCTCTACCTGCATTAGCACTTGCTCAGAGCTTTCTGGGACAGCCCAAGCTTCTCTTAATCCCCCTAACCCAAGCTTTGTCCGTCACTTTCTAGAAAAGCATAGCAGGGGTCACTATTGCTTCTAAATGCAGGTCACTTCTTACTGCTACAATATCTGCCCAGTCCCCTACTTCCCGTCAACTAGTTTGCTGCAGCTTTTTTATCTAGGCTTGAAAAAGCATTTTTTGCCTTTAGTGTTTATTGCTGGCATTCCTAACACATATTAGAAGTTGAACTGGTCATCCATTTAGCCATCTATTTCTCTCTTTTCTGTTGATTTTTGCAGTGTTGAAGCATCACACAGATATGAGCAGTTCGGGCTACTTGACAGCTACCCACCATTCACCACACAGCCCCCTGGTGAGACAGCTCTCCACCTCATCAGACACCTCCACACCCACCAGCTCTAGCTCACAAGTTGCAGCCAGCACATCTGTAAGTACCTGTGTGGAGTTGATAGAACATTCTCCAGATTACAGGGCACTCATAATAGCTCTAGAGACCAATGTAAATACTTGACCCTCTGCTAAGTTTTTCATAGTAAAAGTGGATCTTTGCCATGTCATGGATAGACAGTTGCTATAGAGGCAAGGGAATGATGGGTGGTGGTGGGTTTACTTGGTTGATTTTTGAGTAGGAGAGTACTAGGACTTTGTCCATAGTTGGCATGGTCTGACAGGTTTTCTGAAAATTATTCTTGACTCTTTGGGATCTATTTTCACCCAGAAGTTGAATACCATGGTACCCCAATCTTTTTAGGCCAAGAAGTGTCTATGAAAATAAGCATGAAGGAGAGTTATTTTTAAACATTTGAGACAACAGTTTTTCTGTTTCTGCTATTGATGAATGGCAGTGAGTTCCTAAGCATGAACAAGGGAAATGGTAGAATCGATGCTTTTTCAGGTGTACAGAGCAGAAATGTGCATATACTGTGGCCATATTTACGTTAGTGTATGGATAATGGGAGGCCATTTAAGGCATATTTTCTATTTTCTACACTATCAAATCCCATTCAGGAAGTTATTTGCATAGCCATTCCAGACATAGTCTAATTAAACACAAACCTATAGCCAAGTATAGTTATCCAACCACCCCTTATATGGTAATTACAATAATAAGTGTAACTGTACTTGTTATAGTAAAGTCTGTTGCTGTGATACTTTTTAAACACTTGCACTACTGGTTTGTAATTCTAACACTTAGGGGTATGAGGCAAAAGGATCAATGGATTATACATGCTATCCCATTTTAAATCTATACTGTCCTTTGATAAATAGATAGCATTATGAATCCTGAGTTTTGTGGATGTGAAAACTAAGACTTCCCAAGGTTGAATGTGTTTCATAAGGTGAGGCAGTTTGAGGGTGTGATTGTGATTCAAACTTTCTCACCAGTACATCACAGTGTTGGCCTGAGAAGGGGTGTTGTAGAAGCCCTAAGCTCACAGAATGTGCTCACTAAGCTTCTAGAATCAGGTACAAACACACATTGTTCTTCGGTCTTGCGAATCACTGTCTCTTCCAAATAGCCTCTTCCTTCATGTTCCCCTCTCACAGACTTTGTTTGAATTAGGTGTATAGTATTCCTCTAACACTCCAACAAGCACTAGCCAAGGGTTTTACATAATCAGATAAAAAGTAATGAGAGTAATTCTCAGTTTAAAAAAAGAAGAAGAAGAAGAAGAACTCTTAAGGTCAAGGACTTGGTAAATCAGTTTTGTTTTGTTATGTTTTAATCTGTCGGCCCTGATAAGTCTAGAGAGTGCAAACTTAAACCTTAGACCATTTAGAAATATGCTTCCTAAATACATATTTTATGCATAGCATGCTGATGTTTAGACTTTGGGGGGGGACAAGGTTCCTCTATATAGTTGTATAGCTCACTGGTTAAAAAAATTCACAGAAATCCTCCTGCCTCTGTTTCCCAAGTGCTAGGGTTAAAGACATTTGCCACCACACCCAGCTCTTTTGGTTCTTATTGCCTTATTCAGGGAATCAAGACTTATTGAAATGTAAGTTGAGTGTGTGCCCAATTTAGGTTGATAAGTAAGGTAGTAAGAGGACAGCGGGGCACAAGACAGGCTTGTAAGGTATTTGTAGCTGTGCTTCACTTGATCGTTGCCTGTATTAAAATCATCTAAATGGTCTTTAAACAAATTGTGTTTGTTTTGTGTGTATCTTGAAATCCAGTGGATTTTTAAAAATACTTAGCACATCTTAAGATTAGACACAGTAGCACAGTAGTAGGATTGGGCAGGAAGAGCATGAGTTACCGAGCTCAGGCTGCATAGTAAGAGCACCCAAAATTTACTCAAGTAGAGGGGGAAAGGCCCAGATTCTTCCTGTGTCCTTCTGTTGTGAATGAGTGGAAGCAGAGGGCACGTGCCTCTTTCTAGCAGGAGCTTCATTCTTGACCATGATAGAGAAAAGGCTGTCTCTCCCAATGCTCCTTCAGGTTCATTCCTTGTGTGGTTCATAGAACTTAAGCCAAAATGTGACAGTAACAGAAGCCTTTGGGTCACTGATTCTCACTTGTAGAGCTCAGCCAGATAAGTTTCCAAAAATGTCAACCATTTTAGTTAAGCTATGACCCAAAATTTGTGAGGTCAATGACTGTCTATCTAGTCTTTCTGATGTAGGGAAAATTTTAAAATATGATGACCTGAAATCATTCATGACACTATCTGAAATTCTGCTCTTTAATATTCTTCCAATGTTCTAAGATGATGAATGAATAGGTTATCTCACCTTCTGAAGAGATATAATAGGTTGGCTAAGGGTAGGTAATACCTTTCTTTCTTACTAACCCCCTCTGGGCTGACCACACTTGGTGGTTTGGGTATGACCTCTTGGGTGTTTACAGCTGTATTGTTGCCGTGACAACATATTTGTCATCCCACTGTTTCCCTATGCCTCTTAGAGCACAGTTAACAGGCTGTTTCAGGATAAGGTAATTGCTCTCTGGGCAGAAGCAGCTGATTGATAGTGTTTCTTCTGTCTAGGAGACTTAATCATTTAGTTCTCTGCTTTATTCACTTTATCTGTTTGTCTTTTTCTTTAAGACAGGGTCTTTCTATGTATCTCTGGCTGTCCTAGAACTTGCTGTGTAGACCAGGCTAACCTTGAACTCACAAAGATCTGTCTAGATCTCCCCCACCCCCAAGTGCTGGAATTAAAGATGTACAGCACTACACCTGGCTTTATTCATTCTCAGTGTCCTATCTGTCATAGATACCCAACTCTGCTTCTGTAATTGGACTCTTGAAACTATTATTTCCCCAAAGATTTAATAATGTTCTCACTTATTGTAGAAACACATCCTTTTGGGGTGGGGGTGGAAGCTATAGACGGGTCCTTCTATTCAATTTCCTTCCGATCTTCTCTTTCCCCAAATAATAGAAAGATGAGAGTTATGTAAGGGCTGAGAAGGTGGTTGGTACACACTTAGCTGAGGAGTTGAGATCTTCAAGAGGAAGTGTGTTCATGGCAGCTAAGGTAAGATGGCATGTTAACGTGGGCTTACTCTTTGAGCCTCTTTCCTGGTAAAAGAATTCAGTGCTTTTAACCTAACTAGTCACCATTGTTCTAAGAGCGGCTTTTAACCACAGAGCCATTGCTCCAGCTCAAAAACAAGGATTTTAGATTTTAAGAGAGGAATATTAATAAAGCCGGGCAGTAGTGGTGCACACCTTTAATCCCAGTACTTTCAAAGCAGAGGCAGGTAGATCTCTGTTAGTTTGAGGTAAACCCGATCTTCAAAGTGAGTTCCAGGACAACTAGGGCTTTATAGAGAAACCCTGTCTTAAAAGCAAACAAAAAGAGGAATGTTAGTAGAATGAAGTAATAGGAACTCTACCACCACCACCAAATTGGCTTAAAACTTAGGATGCCTACCCATAAAAATCTAGCCATTCCGTTTCCACAGGAACCCTGAAGAAAGATGGTCAGGAACAGTGCCTTGTGAATGGGGTCTCTCTCTCTCTCTCTCTCTCTCTCTCTCTCTCTCTCTCTCTCTCTCTCTCTCTCACACACACACACACACACACACACACACACACACACACACACAGTCTTCCAGAAACAATCTGTTCAGATATACACTTGTTGCTGTGGTGGCCACTGCTACCCAAGGACCAGTGTGCATGGTCATTCTGTCGTATGACTTATGGTTTTTAATTTGTAACATTGTACCTCCCTTGAAACTTAAACTTCTGTCTTACAGCAGCCAGTAAGGAGGAGAAGGGGAGAGAGCTCGTTTGATATTAACAACATCGTCATCCCAATGTCTGTTGCTGCAACAACTCGTGTTGAAAAACTACAATACAAAGAAATCCTTACTCCAAGGTATAAAGAAACTGTATTTAATCAGCTCCTCTTCCTCTCTTTATATTGTTCTATATTCCCTTTCTCTTCTCACCAAGCAGGTCTATATCCTTGAGTTGTTTTCTTTTTAAAAGAAGGGTCTGGTACCAAGAATGATGGCCCATCCTGGTTCCCCAAAGTGCACTGTGGGCTATAGGTCTAGACTTTATTTTCAAAAACAATAAAAAGGGGAGTCAAAAGACACGGTAGGTAGCTCGTGCCTGCAATTCCAGATGTTAGGAGGCTGCTTAGGCTACAGATTTTTTTTTTTTTTTTTTTTTTTGAGGGAGTAGTTGGGAGGGGTATTGTTGTTTTCCTTGAATGCTGCTTGCATGGGTGGTGAATACCTATAGTCTCAGCAGTTAGGAGACTGAAGCAGATGGATTGCCATTAGGTTTGCTGCCCACTTGGGCTACATAGTGAGAGACTTGTTGTTTCAAAAAAGCAAGAGTGAATAGGGGTGGGGGAGGGGTGCCTAATAGGAATAAAATTATTTCTGTTGGCTTCTTTTATTTTGTTGTATGAATCCACCAATCCAAAGGCCAAGACAGGCCACTCAGACTGTGTTTTAAAGTACTGACTGTGTTATCTCAACATCAAACCAGATTTCTTAAAATGTTTATTTTATTTATAAGCCTCTCTATAGGAAAGTTCAAAGATTGTGTTCTATATGAATCAACTAGTATTAAATACTGTTTATTTAAAATTGAGTTTGGCAGTCTTATCAGCCTCTAACAGCTTGCTGCTTCTGTGGTTCTGTTTCTGTCCTTTGTGGGTATTTACATGTGAGGCTTCATTTGGAGGTAGGAGTGTCATAGCCTGCCTACAATCCTGCAATTTTTTTTTCTTCCTGTTTGCAGCTGGCGAGAGGTTGATCTTCAGTCTCTGAAGGGGAGTCCCGATGAAGAGAATGAGGAGGTAATGCCATGTTTATACTGCCTTGAAGGAACATAGACACCCACCCAAACCATGAGTCCCATATACTCAATGCTTTAAGACACAGGAGCATCAAATGCAAACTCATCATATTCTGTTTATGACTAACAGCATCTACAATGGGAAGACTGATTGTAGAATTATTCTGCTGACAGAATAATTAGCTTCCTGGGGAAAAGAGATTGACAAAATTGCTTTGTTACAGATCGAGGACCTATCTGATGCAGCCTTTGCTGCCCTGCATGCCAAGTGTGAGGAGGTGGAAAGGGCAAGGTGGCTGTGGACCACAAGTGTGCCACCCCAGCGTCGGGGCAGCAGGTAATGGGCACGCATGGGCTCCCAGTATCTATTGCGGGTGTGGGGGGGGGGTGAATATTAGCCACAGGAAGAATGATTAAAGGCCTGTTGGCTGTCAGTGATTTAACCACAGGAGTTTAGAAAGTGGGGACTGGTCTTGCAATCTTAACTTTAGATACCTCAGTGGGTTAAAAGTACTTGCCCTCCATGTCTCATGGACCATTTCCTTAAAGAGTAGTAAGAGACCACCTATTTTTCTTTGACTTGTCTTCAAAACCTGAACTAGTCCCTATTGGGAATTCACTAGTCAGGGCTGATGGCTCTTAGATACCATGTTATAGACCTACCTATATGGGTAAAAGTGGAAGAAAATACAGTTGATGGATCTTAAAAGAGTGCCATTGGTGTCAGTTTATATTAACTGCTTTATTTTAAATAACTCCTCTTACTACCTTCGTCCCCAGAAAGAAGTAGAAGTGCCTATGACCATGTCCTCACTTATTTGTGTATTTCTTGGCTCATAGGTCTTATAGGTCATCAGACGGCCGGACCACCCCTCAGTTGGGCAGTGCCAACCCCTCCACCCCACAGCCTGCCTCCCCTGATGTCAGTAGTAGCCACTCTTTGTCAGAGTTCTCCCATGGTCAATCTCCTAGGAGTCCTATTAGTCCAGAACTGCACTCAGCCCCCCTCACCCCTGTGACTCGACATTTGGCCAGTGAAGACACCCGATGCTCCACACCAGAGCTGGGGCTAGATGAACAGGTGAGGTGTCTCTTGAATTGGGGGAGAGCAAGATATGAGCTAGAATTGGGAGGGAGCAGCATATGCCAAAGATAGATTCTCCTCTCCATTGTTTTGAAATGCAGTGTGATTGTTCATTGTACCTAGGGTACCCCACCTTGGGAGGAGTCTCCCTTAACTTCTCCCCAATAATACTAAACAAAACTGGTCATAGATTCCAGGCTACAAGTTTGAGGTCAGAACCATGATGCTGAAAATAGGTTATCACCAGATTGTCTTGTCTCTCTACAGTCAGTCCAGCCATGGGAACGACGGACCTTCCCTCTGGCCTACAGTCCCCAGGCAGAATGTGAGGAGCAGCTGGATGCACAGGACACAGCAGCCCGCTGCACTCGCCGCACCTCAGGCAGCAAGACTGGCCGGGAGACAGAGGTGGCACCCACCTCACCTCCTGTTGTCTCCCTCAAGAGTCGGCATCTGGCAGCAACAGTTGCAGCTCAGCGCCCAACTCACAGATGAGCGGGATATGAGACTCTATACAGACTTACTACTATCGGCATTAAAGCTTCAGAAATCTCTGCGTTTGATATTCAAACATCATATGCTGGAAATTTTCACAGTTTTTAGTGAATTTAAGGAATTTAGATCCTCCTTTGGTTGGTTTGGTTTTGTTGTTTGTTTTCTTGTTCTGTTTTCATGTCACACCTGAGCACTTCCTCCAGTTGGCAGACAAGTTCAGGAGGAGACCCTGCTGGCCTGGTCCTGCATATCCTCTGCACTGTTGGATCACCGGACTTCCAATGTTAGATGCTCACCCCATCTCCCCTGCACCTGTGGGGTAAGGTGGACCAGCCAAATGGCAGCAGGTAGAAAGCTCCAGATCAGTACAGCCTCCTTAGATTAGGGTGGATAGAACAAGAGCAGTCTGTGACTTGGCTTAGCTCTGGTTGGTCACCCCCTCCTTGGTCTTCTAGGATGGCATACCCTTCCAGCCAACCTCTTGGCTAGCTCTTGTCACTGAGCTCTGGTCCAGCAGGATAGCTGGCTTCACCTTGTCACCCAAACCTCGAAGGCCCATTTCCAGTTTCATCTGCATTTGGTCGTCTGTCTTGGCTCCTTGACTGCAGTGCCCTGCTGCAGCTGCTCAGGTCACCCTACCCTACCCCATTTTTTTTCTCCCATCTATGACCTCTCACATACGGTAGTCCTTCTGGTCAGAGAGCTTCTGTGACCCATTCCTACTCCCCTACAAACTAGGAAGTGTGTGGAGTACACATCATCACATCTGCATCATGTTTTCACAGACTAGTTCACATGTCCTGTCTCCTTCACATCCCTGTCAGACAGTCACTTGGACTCCCCCTCTTCCCCGAACCCCTTGCCTGTGGAACGCTGTCTGGTCCTAGCTGTGGTTTCCATCATTCCCCATGAACCCTCCTGTTAGCCTTGTGCCTGTCTTATGTATAATCACATCACCAAAAAAGGGGGAGGGGAAAGGAATTTTCTTTTTCTGCCATTTTATAATCGTACAAAAATAGTAGGGCAGACTGCTTAATGGTTGGGGTTTTTTCACAATTTTCAACATTAGTGATTTTTTTTTTCTTTCTGTTTGCAAGTTAAAAGGTTTGTCATTGTTTCTTTAAACAACAATAATGCACCATATCCCTATGCATAAAGTGCTTCTTCTATTTATAAGGTTGAAAATTCTGAATAACCCTTTTAGCATTGTAAAAAACAAAAACAAGACAAAAAAACCAAAAAAGATAAAAATTTAAAAAAACTTGTATTTTGTAAATATTTTCTTTTCCTGCTTTGAGCTGTGTAATGGCAGCGAACATGTAGCTGTCTTTGTTCTATAGAAATGCTTTTCTTCAGAGAAGCTGATCTTTGTTAATGTCTTGATTCTGTTTGCAAAGCACAGACTAGTGCTTTAAAAAAAAAAGGAAGGAAAAATGAAAAAAATAATAATAAAAAAAGGATACAGAAAGTTGTGTTGGGCTTTTCTTGATACACTGGACGGTGTGTCTTGACAGAGCTGGCAACCCCAGCTTTCTGTGGGACTGCATTGCTGAGCACTGACCGTCTCACAGTCCTGGAACACTGGGTGCATGATGTGGTCTGTGATCAGTAGTTCTCTAAGGTAAGCAGTACCATCTGCTCTTGAGTGAAAACAGTTTCTTCGTTGCCTCTCATTCCTTCCTGAGAGGTCAGTAGGGTAAAATTTCAAATTTTCTGCAGTGGGGATTTCTACTTCTTACCAGTCAAACTTTGGGGTGTAGTGATCAATGAAGGTATATAGTTTGCACACATTTTTCTTATCTGGGGGAGACTACAGCTACTTACTATGAGGCTAAGGGTCCAATTCTCTTGTACAGGACCAGTGAGCAAGTGGGCTTTCTCCAGGGCTCAGAGCTGTTCTTTCCCAGATCATGTTCCTGCCTTTAGGCAGGAAATACCTATATGTATTAAGATGCACTGTACTAAAGCAGCTGTCTGCAGAGACTAAGGCACATTGGGGGTGGGGGGAAGTTAGGAAGATGAAATGTTTTAAAATTGGAAATCAAAGGGCGACGGCTCTGTGGAGTACAGAATGAGACCCTGGCTTTGAATCTAGAACCAACATGAAGCTGGGTGTCTGTAATCCCAGTGTTCCTATGTGAGATGGGAGACTGCAGCCCAAAAATCCCTAAGAAGCTAGGAGGCCAAATGGCACATGTGTAGAAAAATAATGTCTCAAAGGATTGGCAGGGCTGAGGATGCTTTGTTGGTGGAATGCTTGCCTAAGCATGCGTGAGGACTCTGCACCTCGTTAACAGCATGGAGTGCCTCCATAATCCCAAGCACTTAGGAGGACCAAGGCCTACCTGGGCTACATGAGAGAGACCCTGAGTTAAGAAAATATAGGTTGTCTTGTCTTTTCCTTTGTAATACTATGAACAAAAAGCTGCCCTATCTCTAGCAGGAATATTCCTTGATTTATAGTAAGATTTCAAGGTTCAAAAGCAGCAGTGTAATTGTGTGTGCATGTTGGGGTCTGTAGCTGGTTGGCCTGAGTTTGTTTCAGCCCCGTCCTCTACACTTAAGTTCTAGAAATGAAGGATCTCATACATCCCACACCAGACTTCTTCAGTTTTCATGAACTGTCTCTGTGGCTTTAGGAGCTCTTGAATATTGCCTTGTGAGCTCAGCCACAAGAGTACTGATTGATTGAAGGTATTATGCCAGCAACAGAAAGTGAGAATGAACCAAGAAAACTCTCACTCCAGTGTCTGGCTTTTTACTTGTATTTCCTCCCATTCAGAATTTTCTAAGGGTGTTGTTGGGGAGCTTGTAAACTATTGTTTTCTTGTACTTGGAACTCATGAACAAAGGTTTTGTTTAATCAGAGTAATAACTTTATTTCCAAATTCACTTTTACAGCAACAGTCAGTGTAAATCATTTGTTAAAACACAATACACTATATGGACATTCACAAACAGGAAGCTAAGCTAGGATGATTCATGTCCCGCCCCCCCACCCTCAAAATCACCAAAGAAATCGTGGGACTTGCAAGCACTGGAGATCATGCCCAGCACAGTAACTGAACAGGCTACAGTCCACTGGGAGGGTGAGATTGAGATACTGCCCAAAGTAACCCTTCAGAAGCCAGAGAAGTTTGAAGGCTCATGCCACAGACCTGCAGTTCATTACCTCCTCCTCCCTCATCCCCATTTACTTACTTTCCTGGAGAACAGATGGGACAAAGGAAGTGGGCTTGGCCACTGCTAGTAGTGTAGGCTATGGATCTGAAGTCAGTCCAGAGGTGATACTGATGTGCCAGTGGATTAGAGAGAAGGAAGCCAGGGTTTTGAGGAGGCATTGACTCGGCTCTGGACACGAAGGCAGCAGGCAAGAGCAGTTCTTAGATTTCCTACACAAACCTCAGAGCTGCACCTGGCTGGGAAGGCAGGGACCTAACTGGCTGCCTCTGCCTTGCAAAAGCCTATCAGTGGGACAGCCAGACCTCCAGGTTCTAGCCTCATGGCACCTCTTATCTCTAGCAAGTGATCAAAATCGTGTATGGGGTTACAAGAAGATTTAACTGCTACACTCCATGACTTCCCTTTGCCCAAGCAAATTATCTAACATGGCTCCTCCCTCCCCCCTTCCCCACAATACAAGCATTCTCAAATTGGATACACTCTTATCACTGAAGTCAATGTAAATGGAACTATTGATAAAGTGAATTAAGAGCTTGGAGGAACCAGGCAAATTGTGAACCCTCTCTAGCCCACCCAATGACATTCATTGGCTCTGGAGTGGAGAGGCATGGAAAGAAAGGACAGGTGCCAGGGCCATGGAGGATTGTCCTCACTGAAGTAACAAGCCAGAACCCCTTTGTAAACTGCCTATCATCACTGACCAGATAACTCCAAACTATGATTTGGGGGCTGACTGCCCTACAAGAGATATGGCAGAGTCCCCCCCCACCCCAATTCAAGAACAGGAACTGCAGGATGGGGAAATGGGTGTAAGAGAGAAAACCACAACAGGCAACTATGATGAAGGGACCACAGACCATCAAACCACACTTTCTTTTCCTCCCTCAGACTCTTCACATCTAAGGACAGTGAAGTCTGTCAGCAGTGGGGAGTTCACAATAGGGTAGCTCTGAGCACACAGAGTTCTTTTGGGAAAGGCTGGCTGCTTCTTTCTATATTCCACATTATCCTTAACTGTACCCAAGCCAAAAGTGGCTAACCTGGGCCATGAGATTCTTAATCTTCAAAGGCATTGCAGCTGTAGGAGGTCATGCAAGGTCAGGGGGCTGACACCTTGGAAACCAAGGGAGTCTCCGAGGATGTCCCTTTCATCAGTGGGGCAGTCCATCCCAAACCCTATGGTGAAGAGGCCAAATCCTGGAAAGGGCCCAAGGATAGCTACTGTACAGTCATAGTATTTTTAGGGCCACAGCTCTCCCTGCTGGTACTGGTGTCCTTTTCTCTTGTGATGCAGGAGTTCTTAGATGTCTTTCAGGGGCTGCAGTGGGACTTGAAGTTGTGATTAGGAGAGGACCATCTTCACTCAACAAAACAGGCCAGCCAGGAGCTCTCCCCGACAGGCGGAGCCTGCTGCCTCTAGCTGGTCCTGTGTTTCAGGCCTTGGCCAATGTCATAGGCCTTCAGTGTCACAATCCAGTGTCTGTGAGGTCCCAGATGCAGAGAAACCCTTCAAAACATGAGATGTCCCGGCAGGGTAGCACTGCAGTGGCCTGAAGCCAAGTCTCGAAGGAGATAAGTGACATCCAGGCCCTTTCATCCCTTGTGGTGAGCTAGTACCTTTTGACAAATATTTCAAGATACATGCGTCCTTTTTTTTTTTTTTTTCTTTCTTTTCACTATCGTAGTCACTCTGGTGAACCCAGACAAACAGACAAATCCAACTACAACGCAACAGGGCACAGACAGGAAAGAAAGAGCTGCATCTATAGAGGTGGCTGGCCGCTCCAGCAGGGCAGGCAGCACCGTTTCCATGGGACTGGAGGAAAAATATTTCAATCAAGGGGTATGTTCCCCAAATTGGGGTGTGAGGGACCGATTACGTGCATGGGGACTTAATGGCGGCTGAGCTCTGGGAGGCTAGCAATCGCAAGCTGGGGTGGAAGCAGAAGATGGGAGAAGTGTGGCCCTGCCCTGGGACTCTTGACTGTTCACACTGATGCCAGACATTGACACCTAACTTGGCTGCCTCCAGGTCAACACAGGAAGAAGTCAGGCCTAGGAGGCAACCACTAAAGTTTAAAAAAAAAAAAAAAAAAAAAAAAAAAAAGCAGAGGTGTCAGAGGCATCACCAGGCACACACTGGCTCCCATTCAGCAGGAAAGGGATGGAGTGAACCAAACAAGGTTGTAAGGTTCCTTGTGGGAGGCACACTGGTTGGATTCGTGGAACGTAGGACTAGAGACTAAGGCCCAAATCTTTGCCTTCCCTGGACTCCCAACCCCTAGTGTAGAGCAGGTATTGCCTATATCTACCCAGGGGCCAAGGGTGGGGCTGGGGGAGGCTGAGCACTCAGGACAGTGACACGTGATGTGCAGACGGCAGTGACAGGCTCTCATGGCAGACGTGGGCATGATAGGACAGGTAGAGTGGATACAGTGGCTGTGTGAAGGACTGGGAGGCCTGGGACCTCCATCCCAGAATACCACCTCCATCCCTCACACTGCAGAAGTGCCAGAGGACCAGGCTTGAGAACAGGCAGATGTCCCCTAAGAGGCACAAGTCCTTACAAAAAAACTGGTTAGCCCTAAAGTCCCAGGTCTATATGGTGGCCAAAATCATGGCTGTAGTTCCAAACTTCAGAACTCAGTAAAGCAGGTTTTCCTGTGAGAGCAAAGGGAAGCTCCTCAACTCAGGACCTCCCACCCTGCAGCGAGGGTGCCCTGGGATGTCAAGATAAGCCTTCAGAGAACCAATCTTCAAAGTGCCACCTTCTGGCCTACCTTCCTTCTGCCCAATACCCCTTCTCCCACGGGCTGCCCTTCCAAAGGGGTGCACACACCTACAGTACCCCACTGTGCTCCATCAATGGGCATCTGTGCTAGCTAAGACCGCTGCAGGCAGCCGGGGCTACCAGTGCTTCCCAAGCTACTTGGCAAGGAACCAGTGTCCCCTCTCCCAACCCGTCTTCCTCGCCTCTCTCTGACTCCCAGCCCACCCTTCTCTCAGCCTTCACTATCACAAAGTTAACATCGCCTGCCTACAGGCTCCACAAACACACCAAGTCTCAAATCTTTCATTGCTGCAGCTGTCCCTGATGCCCCTAGGAGTCCCTCAGCCACTCCCCAGAAGCAGCCTCCAGAGCCTCCTTCACCCTCTAATAGTCAGAGAGGGAGGGCGGGGTAGGGGGAAAAAAATCAATAGCAATTGCCCAAGGAAATATTGTGGGTTTTTTTGGCCATGTTTTTACATGTTTTTTTTTTTTTCTTTAAAATAGTTTATTACTAGCCCACAAATCAATTTGGAAAGATGAAATTTACTTTTTCCCATCACTGATTTTGAAGTCCCAAGCCAAAGCCGAGCCATAAAAGCAGGTTAGGGGACAAGCCAGTCAGCCTGTCTAGGAGGAGCAGTGGGGAGGGCAGAGGGTGAGGGGCCAGGTCATTCTTTTTTTTTTTTTTTTCCACACTCTCACTCTCTCCTCTCCATGATTATTGACCGCCCCAGGGGCCTGATCACAAACCCTGCTTGGCCAAGGAAGCAGACACTTCATCGGCTAGTGTGGCAAGCTGTGGTGAGTCCACCATGTCAATGCTGCCCGTGGAGGACACATTGCTGAGATGTCGTGGAGATGTGTCCCCAGACACTACAGGTGACTTGTACACGATTTCTGCTCCATGGTCTGTCTTGGCTTTGGCATTCTCTCTGAAGGTCAGCTTGTGGGTTTCAATCTGCAAGAAGCAGAGGGTGAGTTTAATGATAAGGCTGGGGAAAATGATTGTCTACACACCAGAGCTAGTCTGTGGTAGGAGGAAAACATTCATTCATTCATTCATTCATTCATTCATTCATTTATTCATTCATTTGTTCAGTTTAGTCTTGTTTTTATGAGAGTGTTTTTTAGGCTGGAAAGATGGCTCAGCCATTAAGAGCACTGACTGCTCTTCCAGAGGTTCTGAGTTCAAATTCCAGCAACCATCTACAATGGGATCTGATGCCCTCTTTTGGTGTGTCTGAAGACAGTATACTCATATAAATAAAATAAATCTTTTAAAAAGAAAAGACGGGGTTTCTCTGTATAGCTCTGGATGTCCTAGAATTTGTTTTATAGACGAGGCTGACCTTGAACTCAGAGCTGCCTCTGCCTCTCAAGTGCTGGAAGGCATGCACTGCCACACCCCATATTTACTTAGCACAGGCTCTCACTTAGCACAGGCTGGCCTGGAATTCTCTATCCTGCAGAGGATAACCTTGGACTTTGGATCTTTCTGCCTCTTGGTCCCCAAAGCTAGCACCTAGGTGTATGCCACCATACCTAGTTTACATAATGGTAGTATCAGACTCAGGGCTTCCAGCAACCTAGGGAAGCACTCCACCAACTAATTTGCATCCTCAGGAGCCACCACCCTACTTGTTTTTGTTTTCCAATTAGCAATAGTTGGCCGGGGTCCATCCACACCCGGCTGCCCAAAGACTGTGGCCTTTAGATATCCCACTTGTATAGAAATGGATACACATGTGCAAGTAAACACACGGCTTTGAACTTTGCTTTTCATGCTGGATACTTGCTTCATTATTGCTCACTTAATTTTTGTTAATTAATTAATTTATTTATCTACTGTGAGAAAGGATACCACTATGTAGCTCTGGTTGGTTTGGAAATCACTATGTAGACCAGTCTGGCTTGGAACTCCAGGAGATCTGCTTCCTGACCATTAAGGAATTTTAATCCAGCAACACGGCTGCTCTAATTAAATGCAAAAACCTTCTGGGTATATGTGATCTAAGTGGAATACAGACACACCCTTAGTATATAAATATCCCAAACAATGCAAGTAAAGTTAGTTTGTAGAAGGAAGCAGACAAGTTTGAAGGTGATGTCCAACTGAGGGGCAGGCAAAGTGATAGATCAGAGGAAGATCTGAAAGAATAAGTCAGAGATAAGATATGCCTAATTCTCACAAGAAGAGAGAGGAAGGAGAGGCAACTTGAGAGAGCAGGGGAAGAGAGAGGGAGGAGGCAGTTTTGCTGGGAGTTTTACCGAGGCAGGTTTAAGAGAGAACACCCTAGACACGGGTGAAGATAAAACAATCCAGAGAAGTAAGAAGAAGCCAGAAGATTAAAACAGACTGCCAGAGTTGGTTTGAGGCCAAGCAAGGTAATTCAGTGAGAAGGAGCAGAAAGAAGTCAGTTTGAATCAGCTTGAAGAATGAGCTTTGAACCAAAACAGGTGAGTTGAACCAGCCAACCAGAGTTCAGAAAGAAAGAGTGAGCTTGTTCAGCAGTAAGTGTAGGAGGCTGAAAACACTTTAGGCCTAGATTAGATTGTACGGAGACTAGAATCTTCCAGTACTAGGTCTAGGTTAGCAGACTGACACAGTAAGCCTTTGGAAACAATTACTACAGGAGAATAAAGGTTACTTTTCACCTGACTGATGGGATTAAAATCACGTACTACCACATGTGGCTGTATATCTACTCTCTCTCTCTCTCTCTCTCTCTCTCTCTCTCTCTGTGTGTGTGTGTGTGTGTGTGTGTGTGTGTGTGTGTGTGTGTTCACGTGCCCTAGAGCATGTGAAAAGATCAGAAGACAACTTGTGGGAATTGGTCTTCTTCTAACATCTGTGTCCTGGGAGCCAAACTCAAGGCATCAAGCTTGACTGCAAGCACCTTTACCCATTGAGCAATCTCACTGGAGTGGCTCGGTTTTTTGATTAATTACTATTAATCCCAGGCTGGTCAGGAACTGGCTGTCCCTCAGTCTCTCAATTGCTGGGATTACAGGTGTGTGGTGGTAAGGTTCAGGCATGATATTTTGATATTCCACCGAGTGTCATGCCAATGGCTATACCACTGCAACATCCACATCGTAGTCTATCTACTTCCTGCTGACGCATGTGGAGGCTCTTCTGTCTTTCCCAAATTACAAATAATGCTGAGTATGAATAACCTTAAGTGGCCTCACACATCATTTTACATGTTGTGTTTAAGTGTATCCTACAAATGTAATGCCTGTCTGTCTGTCGGTCTATCTGTACCGGGGATAGAATCCATAGCCTCAAGCATGCTAAGCACTTGTCCTCCTGTTAATGTATTTTTCACTGGCTTGATGTAATTGTCATCTTGGAGGCTTACTGACTCAGTCTGCTAACCTAGGCCTAAGCCTAGAGTGTTTTCAGCCTCTGAGACTAGCTGCTGAATAAGCTCACCCTTTCTTGTTCTTTCTGAACTCTGGCTGATTCAACTCAGCTGTTCTGGCTGAAGCTCCTCTTCAAAGTGAATTATTCAATCTGACTTTTCTCTTGGCCTCTCCTGAATTTCTCTGCTCGGCCTCAAATGAACTTTGGCAATCTGTTCTAATCTTCTGGCTCCTTCTCATTCTCTGGCTCATTCTGTCTTCACCTGTGTCTAGCTTGTTCTCTCTGCAACCTGTCTCTGAACAACTGTCCCAGTAAAACTGCATCCTTCCTCTTCCTGCCCTGTTCTTAAGTAGCTTCCCTTTCTTTCCTTACTGGACATCTCTGATTCAGTCTGTCAGATCTTTCTCTGGTCTGTCAATTTCTCTGCCTCTCAATTAGAAGTCACTTTCAAACTTGGGTGTTTCCTTCTACAAGCTAACTTTATCTTTACTGTTAGGGATTAAAGGTGTGTACTAAGGGCCTGGCCACACCTTGAAACAGGTTTATTCAGTAAAGAACATAATTTTGGGGCTCACAGTGTGATCAAACATCCTGCAACACTCCACTGTTGCTTCACACCACCAGCTCCGGACTCTGATGCTTACAGCAAGAAGGTAGTAATCTGGCAAACCAAAGAAGCCACAAAGGAGAAGCGGGCTATAGAACCGCTGATGCCGGTGGCAGCCACCACACACCCTATACCAGAGATTACTAAGGTCATTTCAGGTGTCAGCTTAAGAAATCATGTCACAGGGCTGGGGAGATGGCTCAGTGGGCAGAAGTGCCTGCAAAAGTTTGCTCTGCAAACACCAAGGCCTGAGTTTGAATCCTTGACACCCAAGTCAAAAAGCAGAGCATGGCTGTGCACACCTGTACCCTGTCACCTCAGTACTGAGGGATGCAACCAGGTACATCCCAGAAGCTCACTGACAGCCAGCTTAGCAAAACCTGCAAGATTCCAGTTCAGTGAGAGACCCTGTCTCAAGAGTGAAAGGGGAGACACTTGATGTTCTGCGCTGGGCTCTGCATGTATGTGCATGACTGTGCTCACCTGTACACTCATGTGCATGTAACACAAAGTGGGGGAGGATGGGTAGGGAACAATGCCATAGAAAGCATGAGATGGCAGTCTGAGGCATGACCCAGGGTTCTGTGCAGGCTGGACAACCTCTCCGCCGGCTGGACCACAGCCTCAGTCAGCATTATGACTTTAATACAGTTCCTTATGCTGTGGTGACCCCCCCATAAAATTATGTTGTTACCACTTCATAACTGTAATCTTGCTACTGTCATGAATCGTGATGTAAATACCTGATATGCAGGATAGGATATGCTATCTCCAAAGGGGATAGGACCCACAGGTTGGGAATCATTGCTCTTGGACCAATCCACCCGTTAACCCTCATGTCCCCATCTGATCTCCCATTTGGCCCCCTTTACCTTCTTATTCCCTCCTCCAGGGACATGAGTGATATTATCCAAGGAGCCAATCTTTGACTGGACTCTGTCCTTGAAGTCAAGCTTCTCTGATTTTACTTCCACCTGGCCACCACCTGAAATACAACGCACATGAGCCTCTTGCCATCTTCTGTGGTCTGGGGGACCTAGCATATGTTAAATGAGCTTGAAGCCTTCAGAGCAAAGTGCTTGGACTGCTGAAGACTTTGAAGAAAAAAAAAAAGTAGGTTAAGTGTCACCATTCAGGAAACATGGCCACTCTGACTCCAACACAGGCTGGGCCAGTGATCAAAGGAACAGCCCATCCTCTGAGAGTTGCCAGGGCTCTACTTTATTTAGAAAGAGGCTTAGCCACAGGAAGCCCCTTTTAGGGCTTGCAAACTACCCGCCTCTTCTCTAATGGAGAAGGTGCAGGTAGGATATTTACCCTGCAAAATCTTCCTCCTGAGATGGTTCAGTGGTACGCTTGGCCACGAGAAGGCGTGCTGCATTTTAAACCAGACGCCTTCCAGCTGTGGAAATTTCCTTAAGAACACTCTGTAAGCCACAGCCCCTCAAGACCTTGGAATCAAAGTGCCGGTCAAATGCGCAATGAGGAGAGAGACCCTAACTTCTCCTTTGGCTCAGTCACCACGCCTGAGTGTAGAAGGAGAGGAGGTGACCTGTACTGTTTTTGGGGAGGGTACTTTCTTTGAACAATGTTACCTTGAAGATAAGACAACAGCCCAGAAGGTCTCATGTTATAGCTGGTGCATTAAAGTGGCCCCCATGCTGGCTAAGATAAAGTTGGGATGTTCACAGATCCAGCCTTTGGGGGACCCCATTCAGACCCATGGCTGGTCCTTTTGTACGGGCTTTTCTGGACAGCCACAGGATGGGCTCTAAAACCAGTTCCTCGTCCCCTTCCACCCCTTGTCTAGGCTGACAAGCAGGGACAGACCCAGGTTCCAGGACACACAGTACTTTCACATTTAACATTCACTGCCCAGGTTACCCTATTCCAGGAAGCACCCACCAGCCCAGCCGGCCCTCGCCTGCCCCAAAACCTGCCTTCCTCAAGTGCTACCTGGCTTGTGATGGATGTTCCCTAATGAGCCACACTTGGAGGTCACCTTGCTCAGGTCCACTGGCTTGTAGACTATTTGCACCTGCAGGTCAAAGAGGATGGGAAAGAGACAGAATAAGGGGGGTTAGGTTACTAGGGGTGTAGCAGTGCATAGCCTGATGGACCATTCGTCAGTGGGTCTCATCAGCTACTGAACACATCCCACTCATGGAAAATATTCTCCCCAAATCCAGCCATCCCCCATCCCCCAGGGAGCTGGGTCCTCACCAAGTAGTTGTGGGACCTAACCATCTTCAATCCCAGAAACACAAGACGCTCTCATGGAAAAGCAGAGATACCTGGTCCTTGTATGAGACCACCGTATCTATGTAGCGGATACTTAAATATAAAAACATGAATCCTTCTACTGATGAAAGACCGATGACACCCAGTGGAGGAAGAAGCGATAGGCCTAGGCAGCCCCTGCACCTTCTCCTCAGAAGAGTCTCAGAGAAGCCGGTGAGGATGGGCGTGCTTCATTCAGGAAGCTCCCATGGTCCTGGACCACCAGTCAACCAACAGGACCTTGGACAACTCTCTGACTCAGGGTAAGAGCCAGTTGGTGTCTGGACACATAATCTCCTGAACACTTCAGCCTCTACTGAGAAGAACAAGCGACACCAACAGGAGGCAGGCACAGCTTCGGTGAGTGTCTCAGCAAGCGTGAGTGAGCAGACAGGACACACAGGGGGACCTCCCAGCCTAGGGCCCTACATGTGGCCCAGCAGCAATGCCTGCTCTGGTTTGACCTACAGGACACCCTGAAGGAGACCACCCAGGCAGATGGGGCTCCTGAAGGCCAGGCTCTCAGATCTGTGGTTTTACAGCTTAGACAGATGCTCACTAACTGCCACTGGCTGAGCCCCATGGGCCTCCCATACAGACAGACTGTGGTCTTTCCAGGGCTGAGGAGGCTCATCTCCTGTCCCCGTCCCAGGAGAGGGGTGGCCTCATGTTCAAGAATCAATAAAACAAGGTGGTTTTTACAGAGGTCTTAATGGACAAATCCTTCTTGTTTTCATGGGTAGCTGTGCTGATGGTGTTTTGTGGTGTGTGTGTGTGTGTGTGTGTTTCCTACTAATGGACCTGACGAAAGAAGAGGGCCACAGCTTCATATATCATGTGCTGGGGTGTCAGCCTGCTCTTGAAGAGGGTGGGGAAAGAGGAGATAATCCCAAGGCCAGTAGGAGCGCTGGGGCAGGTGATAAAAGAGGAGCCAAGGGCCTCCAGGAAGAAACAGGAATGCTACAGGGACCAGGGCTTCCCTCTTTCCCCTCTGGCCCAGGTAAAGTCACTAGAGAGTCAGTACTAGGGGGTGGGATGGGGGATAGGAGAAGTTGGGAGTCTGGAGTGGCCAGAGGAGAACGGAATGTACTGTGTAGAGAATGGAGGAGCAGCTGACTGGGGTCCTAGACCTGACAGACCAGCCCTGGAGAGGAGACCACAGCCCAGCCAGGAGGTGGACATGGATGAAACACAGTTTTCTTGCCTGCTTCAATCCCCTCCACCCAAGAGAGCCAGGAGTAAGCTAACTATACAACCCAAATGCCAGAGGCTTTAGCCACCAGCCCCCTCCCTCAAGAGAGCTTTCTCTGCAGGTCCATCCTGTAGTCAATGGTGGCCACAGACCACACACCCGGCTTTCTCGTGACTCTATATAAGGTCTTATCTAGCTAGCAGGCTGATAATTGCAGTGCACATTAGAAAGTTCTTTGATATCCTAGGCACTGTAGCCCCTTCAGGCAATCAGCATGTGACCAGAGCTGCCCTGAGCTGGCTATTCTCAACTTCCCCTACAGGAGCATCCGCCCTCTACAGCCTTTGGGAGCCCGAGTGAGTCCTCTGACCCAGCAACAGACCAGCTGCGAGCAAAACCAGACGCTTCTGGCTTTCCTCCCGAGCCTCAGCAGGCCTGGGTTGGGAAACTAAGGTATCATAAACAGCATTACAGGGCCCAGGGACAAGGACACTGATCTTAAAGAACACCTCTTCCCACAGCCCATGCCTTTCTATATACACTGAGAGCCCATCAGACAGGGCAGTAAGTACAGTATAGCCAACAGCCCCGCCTTTCCTCATGAAACAAAACAAGTATGGGAGGTGGGGTGGCAGGAGTGGAGGACGGAGGAAGAGGCAGACACGGTGAGTAAGCGCGAGGAGGCAGTAGCCACAGGGCCAGCACTTGCTGCTCTGGGGCCAAAGGTCCGAGAGTCAGAAGGCAGGGCAGGTGTCAGGCTGGAGGCAGAAGCACATTGCAAGAATAAACCCTGTGGGCTAGGCACTTTCTGGAAAGAGAGCCCATCCCTGCTTCCAGCACTCACAAGGCGGAGTCAGAAGCTCTTTCAGAGAGCCCAGGCCCCTCCTGGGACTGACCCAGAGCTGGTGAGCAGGAGCTGGCAGGGAGAACGCTGAAGCCACTTCACATATTCTGCCCTGTTGGGCACAGGCCAGCCGAGAGGACAAGGGAGTCCCTAAGTCCATGGAGGGAGCCGAAGAACATCTCACTGTTAATTGCTGAGGGTGTGCTGGGTCCCCAGTGGTGTTTAAAGAAGGACAAATTTTTAAAAAACCCTTCTCCGGCAAACAACACAGGCAATGTTACCTGTCACCTCTGGTTTAGGCTCTGTGCAACCAGAGTCCCTGTACTAGGGGGAGAGGAGTGCTAAATTTAACTGAGAGGCTTGGGAATTGTTTCCTCTCTTCTAAGATGAAGGAGACCCAGATGAAAAATGGAGGGTGGCTAGGGTCCTTTCTGACCTTGGCATGAGACAGTGTCTAGTGGGGTCCTATGAACCATTCACCCACAGCAGGAACTGTGGGAGGAGGTGTGCCTCTGTCTTCAACCCCATTTCCAACATCCACGGGGCTTCTAGGAACACATACATGGCACCGTGGGGACCCGGCTTCTCAAGAGAAGGGCCGGTTGGAGCTGACTGCTGTCCTTATTCTGTGGGACCCTCCATGGAGCAGGGAGGGGAGCCTGGGGCCACAGACACAGCATGGGGACACAGGAGGTCCTGAGCCTGAGATGATTTATTCTATGCAATGTCTCACAAGGACACACTCGTGACACTTCTCACAGCAAGGGCTGCAGCACACCTCGTGGAGAGCGTGACAGTACTCACACTGCCTCCGCCCGGGACGTGTTTGATATTGTCCTTTGAGCCACACTTGGACTGGACGTTGCTAAGATCCAGCTTCTTATTAATTATCTGCACCTTTGGTAGCCAGAAAAAAGAGTGAGTGACGACCACACCCAGAACACGGCCCCCTGACCTGTGGGCAGCTGGGGAGAGCCAGGGCTGAGCCCCGCCTCCTCAGGGGACTCAGCTGCCCTGGGACAGCACACTGGAAACCTACCAGAAATCACAAACCTGGAAGTAAACAGGACTGGGAACAGGATAACAGAGCTGGGAGGCCACCAGGTTGGGTGGAGTGACAACGGTAAACAGGGAGTCCCCGATGTCAAGCGATCGGAAGGAAGACAACAAAAATCCAAACAGCCCCACCAGTGCAAGGCACCTTACAACAAACACATCCCACGAGGCTGGAGAGTTGGAAGGGTGAAGGTTCCGAGCCAAATTATCTTGAACTGAGCTGGTGAGATGGCTCAGGGTAGACACTTGCCACAAGACCCCCACGTTGTCATCTGACTTCTGTATGCAGCGGTGTGCACATACAACACTTTAAACTATCCTAGGGTAATATTTTAGTTTTTTTTTTTAATTGCGTTTTGAGACAGGGTCTCTCTGTGTAGCCCTGACTGTGCTGAAACCCAGTAGTAGACCAGGCTAGCCTTGAATTTACAGAAATCCTCCTGCCTCTGCCTCTGGGGCAATGAGATCAATAGTGTGTACCACCTACCCAGCTTATATTTTAGATTTTTAAAAAAGATTGTACTATTTATTTATTTATTTATAGATAGGATTTCTCCGGATGTCCTGGAATCCCCTTTGTAGATCAGGCTGACCTCTTGCCTCTGACTCCCACATGCCATGATTGAAGGTATGTGCCACCACAGCCCAGTTGAGCTTTAAAAAAAATCCTTAAAAACCCGGGCAGTGTTGTCTCACGCCTTTAATCCCAATACTTGGAAGGAAGAGCCAGGCACTTAAGGCCAGCCTGGTCTATAGAGATAAACAAATCTGTGGACAGAGTCAGCTTGCTTCCTTGCTGGGGGTATTTAGCAGTGGTTGGTTTTCACCCATGAGGTGAGTTCCAGGCAGGGGCATGCATTTCCTGGTTGAGGGCACTGGCTGGCACTAAAAAGTTTCTGTGTGAGACCCACTCAGCTGTTGGTCTTGGATGGCCGTTATACCCTTCTGTGTCTCAGTTTCCCCACGTGTGCTACTCTCATCAGTTCCTTGGGATAGTGCCCTATCTATGTGTGCCTGCATGTGTTTGGTTTTCTTGCTCTTTTTTTTTTTTTTTTTTCTTCTTTCTTTTGAGAGAAGAGTCTCATGTAGCCCAGGCTAGCCAGGCTAGCCTCAAACCTGCTATGTAGCCAAGATAATGTTGCACTCTTTAGCCTCCTACCTTGGCCTCTCAGGGCTCAGATGACTGACATGTGAGACCACCAAGGTCAGCCTTACTCCTTTTTAACCTTTCCCTGATAAACTTCTAAAGCAGATGCGTCTGCTTTCAAAAAGGGCCAGGAAGCCAAGTGTGGAGGCCCATGCTTACCATCCCTGCCTGTCTGAGGTAGGAGGATAGTGAGTTCCAGGCCAGCCTGAGCCATAGAATGAGACCTCTATACACACAAAAAAGAAAAAGAAAACCAGAATGGGAGCAGTTTAGAACCAGAAAACAAGCTGGGCGGTGGTGGCCACGCCTTTAATCCCAGGAGGCATGCTTGTACGTTGTGATTTTGAGGCCAGCCTGGTTTACAGGGCTAGTTCCAGAACAGCTAGAGCTACACAAAGAAACCCTGTCTTGAAAAAAAAAACCAAAATAATAATAACAAAAACCCCAATAATAATAATAACAACAAAAACAATAATAACAATAATAAAACAAGCAAGAAGATGACGTTACAATACAGGGCGGTCACTGAGATACACATACAGTTCTATTTAGCACCAAGCTTCCTGGAAGTCAATGGGAAAAAGGAAACGTGATTGATTACATAACTCGAGATTTAGCAAAGAAAACGTAATGTTTTTTTGAGGAAGACGACTGTTTGCTAGACACGAATTAATCAGAGGATGTTAAGCAATCACACATGGTCTGCAACATACATAGAAACCCCGCCCTGTGTGTGTGTGTTTCTTATTCTAACCCCACAGGAAAGGAAACAGCTTTTGTGGGGTTTGGCACTAGATAGAATTACTGCTAGTGGTCATGTTAAGTCGATGCTCTGTCTGACACTCAGGTTCAGAGGGGGGAGAAGAGGGTGGTGGTTGGCCTTGTGAAACTGGAGCCCTGAAATACCGTTTCTCAGCAACAGCAGCAGGGTGGTGCCATGGCACTGGGCATTGGCTCTGACTAGACACTGGAAATATCCTGGAGGGAAAAGAGGACATTTTCATCTGAGGGCCTTCTATTCAGGAGGGAAGTGTTTGTGGGTGAGGAGTGGCTGAGAAGCTGGCTGGACCCACTTTAGTTTACACATCCCAGAGATCCTAAGCCATGCCAAACCCTAGGTGGACTTTGTTGTTTCTGCTTGGGTTCAGAACTCTCAGGGGATCCTTTCTTGGCCCCAAGCCTCTAGTCCCAGGAACTCCCAGACTGCTGGTACTAGCTGGGCTGGGCTTCACTTGGACAGTGGGCCAGGGCATCACCCCATGTGAAAAATAAACCTGGTGTGAGCAGCTGAGGCCCCAGGAAAAGCCTTTCCTTAGAGTCCGAGTGATGGGGTTGGGGACGGGTGCAGAAAGCCTGCCTGTATCCACACTAGCCAATCTGTGAAAGCCAACAGGTCGGAGGTCAGGCTCCGTTAAGGCTGCCTTTCAACAGTGGTAGTGGCTGGGGATAGAGCTCAGTCAGTAGAGAACTTTCCCAGGATGCACAAGGCCCCAGATTTAAGCCCTCACACTGTAGAAAACAGGATATGGTTGATGCAAATCTGTAGTCTTAGTACCTGGAGTACTTGGAGGCAGGAATATCAGAAGTTCAAGGCCATTCTCAACCACATGAGTGAGAGAGACTGCTCTTCCAGAGGTCCTGAGTTCAATTCCCAGCAACCACATGGTGGCTCACAACCATCTATAATGGGATCTGATGCTCTCTTCTGGTGTGTGAAGACAGCAACTGTGTACTCATATATATAAAATAAAAAATTTTAAAGGCTTTTGTTCTGTGTCAGTGAATATGTTGCATTTAAAATACAACTCCCACCCTACACACATACATAAAATGTTAGCATATTTTAAAAGTGTTCATAGCTCTGCATAATCATAGGCAGACAGAAACAAAAAGAAATGGGCAGAGATGAAAGACAGACAAAGACTGCCGGTTAAGGAAAGACTACTCTGAAAAGGAAGCAACAACTGTGTGGGTGTGGGGTGGGGGGCGGGGAGGTCCAAGAATGCAGGCTGTCTACAGCGCTCCATCGCCATCTTGTGGTCAGTCATGATACTACAACTTCTATAAGCGTTGACTTGGGGGACTCGCAGGAGTGTCCTGCGTGGACCTGAAAATCTTCAGAGGGGCTCTCCGTCTGCTCAGTCAACCAGGAGGGCAGTAACCAAAAACTGGCTAGGGAAAACGTGCAGTAATAATGGGAACCACCATTATTATTATTAATATTATTATTATTTCTTGCTCCTCTTCTTCTCCTCCTCTTCCTTCTTCTCCTTCTCCTCTTCCTTCTCCTTTCTCCTCCTCTTCCTCCTCCTTCCTTCTAACACAATCTCAAGTATCCCAGGCTACAGCTTTGGTGACAGTATCAGAATGGGACTTGGGACCCTGAGCCACACCCTTGGCTTGTCATTTTATCTCTTACTTTACTATCATTTCTCGTTATTTGATGCTTTCTTTCAGTTACGTGTGAATTTCTACAATTTAAATAAAAATTGAGGTGGCCCAGGCTGGCCTTTAACTCCCTGGTCTTGAACTAACGATTCTGCCTTCGCCTCCCACGTGGTGCAGTCATAGATGAGTGCTATGCCAGGTTTCCTCCATTCCAAGAAAACATTTCTCACTCCAGGAGAAGCCCTGGGACAGGATGAGCCAAGGTGGGCTTCCTAGGCCTCTCGTCTGCAGAATAGAAGTCCTCAACCTGTGGGTTGAAACCCTTCCTGTAGTGGAGGTCAACCTTGAACTTCTGAGCTTCCTGTTTCCTGCAGCTCTAGGACTATGGGTGAGTTCTACAAGGAAGTGTTTATCTGGTGCCTGGGACTGAACTTCAAGCATGCTAGACACATACTCTACTCCTGGACCCACATCTCCAGACTCTTACAATTTTGCCTTTCATGGCTAATAATTATTTTGCGACAGGGTCTCATTAAACAAACATTTCAGGAACCCAAGTGGTCAGCTCAGCTCTCAGAATCCCTCACCCGTGGGTGTCACCGGTCTTGTCCATCAACCTGGAATAAACGGCTTAGCATAGCTTCTGGAGGCGGTGACACCGCTCTGTGCTTGCAGGGCTGAGGGCTTGTTCAGACAACCCTCCTGCCCTGTGTTCCACGGCTCTGTCACATCCCATGCTGTCACCCCTGAAGTCCCAAGGCAAGTCGCTTTGTCTTCTTGGTAGCCAACAGCTTCTGTGTAGCTCAGCCCAGCTCCTTAGATGGGGCCAGCCAAGCCCTTTTCTTCTGTGGAACACTGCAGAATGGTGCACTCCCTGTTTGGGCCAGTTCCTGGTACTGATGTGAAAGAACTACCCAACCTGGTAAGCAGCCCTGTTTCAGGAAGGCTCAATGCTCCTGGGGCATCATGGGATGCAGAAACTCCCCTCAGTAACCATAGATCAGAGCCCAGGGGGAACTTGCCAGGGGAGAGCTAGGGGAAGGGCTCTCTAGGTGGATGACTGTCCCTGCAGATCAGAACAGAGCAAAGCAAAAACCAGAGCTTCCCAAGGGGTAGGCAGCAGAAGTGACACTGAGAAGCCCAGATTGGGGTTGGCAGAGTCATGGAGGTCACTGGACACAGTGCGGAAGGAGCCATTCTCCAGGACCAGAACAAATGGGAACAGGATGATGTCTCAAGGAAGGAGGGGCACAGAGGGGACAGGAGCCTGACAGTGGCTGAGACCCGGGTGGCATCTGAGATGGTGGAAAGAGAGGAGGTGTCTGTGTCTGCCTCAGGGTCTCTGACTTGCAGGTATTGTGTTCTCTCAACGACCTTGATGGATCTGCTTCCTAGTCTGGATGCTATGGTTGGGAAGGGAGGTGGAGGAGCCTGTGTTTCATAGATTCTGGGCAACCTTAATTCCTGACACCCAGGACTTTGATGGTCACAAGGGTCCTGAGTTGCAGCTTCCAGGAGGTGATTTGTTTTTATTTTGACATTTTTGATTTAGTGTGTGTGTGTGTGTGTGTGTGTGTGTGTGTGTGTGTGTGTACAAATCACCTGCAGGAATCAGTTCTCTCTCCACTCAAGTGGGTTCTGAAGATCAAGCTCAGACCGTGAGTCTTGGTGGCCCATACCTTCACCCTCTGAGGGGCCCTGACAGTCATTTTTGAAAAGTGGATAAGGGCTGGAATTCTGGAGACCATGAAGCCAAATGGTGGAAGGCAGCTATGGTTGCTGACCAGAGCCTCCACGTGGCTTCAGACTCACTTTGCTGAGGCCCTGACCAGGTGACGGGGGTCCCATGAACCTTTCCTTCTATAAACCACGTGTAAGCTGCAGTGGGGACACTGAGGACCAGCAACGTAAGCCGAGCTGCTGCCACAGAGAGAGGCGCTTTTCACCTCCCTCCAGAAGCCCTGGCGATGCAGGAAGTGAGCGGTAAGCAGCTGTCATGGTTTCCTCCACAAGAGGGACCTTTGCGAAGGTCTGGTTCAAGGGTGGGAGTGGCACCCGGAGGCCGAGGGCCAAGGCGTTCTGAATGCACATCCTCTTCTGCCTGCTGGTGCTCTTTCTCAGGGAGGGTGCAGTTCCACACCCACAGCTTCATCCTGTCCCTGGGGTTATGGGCAGCTACTGAATGCTGGAGGAGCTTCAGGGCCTAGAGCTTGGACCAAGAAGGTGCTGATGGCCACCAAATCCCTGTTGCTACAAGTCATTGTGACCTTGCTGTTCATTTTCCTCAGATGGGCATGTGGCTCTGCGGGCTTTTCTCCTCCTCTTCTTTCTTCTCTTCTTCCCCCTTCCTGTCTTCTTTGAGGCAGGGTCTCCTGTATAGCCATGCCTAGTTTAAAGAGCACTGTACGGACCAGGTTGGCTTGAAACTCACTATCACAGATCTACCTGACTCTGTCTCCTGAATGCCACCAAGCAACTTGTCTCTTTGAGGCGGGGTCTTGTCACATAGCTCATTAGCTTCAAGCTCATGTTCCTCCCAAATGCCATGCCCTGACCCCTCCGGATGGAGGCAGGCAAGTATCTTTGGGAGCAGGAGAACACAGGCAACTCTGAGAGGAGTTGATACAACCTAGGACCAAGCCAGTGGTCCAAGCCAATACCCAGTGATGTCACGGAGAGACAGCACTGAGCCTGAGGCCAGCCTCTGTCCTGGAGAGAAGAGTGTCGTGAACTTTAACCCAGATGCTCACCGTGCAGAGCCAATAGGAGGGTCTGGAGCTCCCCAACAAAGTACAGGGTTCAGGGAAGGTGCCCACAAGGTCTGTAGCCAGCTTCCCTCTAGTGACCAGCCCCAACCAACTTCAGCAGTAGGGAGAGTGCCCACTGTTCTGATGGAGGGTAAACACTGGCCCTAAACTCTGAGGAGCTCCTTTAGCCCCTTCAGAGATGTGTGGTCAGGGCCCAAAAGACAGAGAGTAGTTTGAACAATGGTCCACAGAACCACACCCCACATTTGCCTCCTCTCAGTCAGTGCTGGGTGGGGAAGGGACAAACTGTGTTCCTGTCCTTTATATGTTGATACCCCAACTTTACAATGACTGTTTAGAGATAAGGCCTTTATGGCAGTGTTGAAATGAGGTCAGTAGGGTGACCATAATCCCTCAGGGCTAGTGCCTTCTAAGATGAGACTGGGACTCCCTGAGAAATACCAAGGGGTGCAGAAGGGAGGACTCTGGAGAAACTTGGGGCAGGGGGGTGTCATGCCTGCTGACACCTACATAATCTCTCTCTGTTGCAGATTCCAGAACCCTGAGGAAATGTCAGTCAGCCTGAGCAACTCTCAGGAAGAAAGGAAGGAGGAGCCTCAGGATGCCTGGGGACCAGAGGTCTAGAAATTTCAAGACAGCCATAGAACCAGCTGCTCTTATTAAAACCTTTGAATTTCCCCAGAACCAAGGGTGGAAGCCCAGCCCAACAAGGGTGGTGGCACCCAGCAAAACCCATAGGCCACCATAGGTGGGTCCCCTTACACAAGTGATTGTCACCTGCCCAATTAGCAAGTCTAAAGAGAGGAAGGGAGGAGGAAGTACTTTATTGCAGGGAGGGGTGGAGAACATCTGGCTGGAGTGGGAACTACCCGCCTGGGCTGGCTTCCCGAAAGGCCCGCCACGCCCTTACCTTGCCGCCTCCTGGCTGGTGCTTCAGGTTCTCAGTGGAGCCAATCTTGGACCTGACGTTCTTTAGGTCCGGCATGGGCACCGGAGCAGTCTGCAGGCGGCTCTTACTGGCAGACGGTGACTTAGGGGGAGTGCGGACCACGGCCACTTTCTTGGGCTCTCGGGTGGGCGGCGTTGGTAGGGATGGGGTGCGGGAGCGACTGCCAGGGGTTCCTGGAGAGCCGGGGCTGCTGTAGCCGCTTCGTTCTCCGGATTTTGGTGGTTCACCTGGAGGGTGGAGAGAGGGGAAGGGACTGAGGCCACGTGGGCATGCGGGATGGGGTGGGGCAGGGGCGATGTCGGCAAAGTCCCCGAGGCCCCGGGACTGGGTGCCCACTGCCAGGATGCAGAGGGGGATCTGGGAGAAGGCCGTTTGTAGAGAAGCATCGCTCCTGCCCTGCCGCTTAGATATAATGATAGCTACTTCTCAATAAAACAACTGAAATCTCATCAGTGCCCAATATGTTATACCTCCTCCCAGGGAAGGTTCAACACTCCCCAACCCCTGAAGTGCCCCGAAGTCAGGAAGATGGGTTCTAGCCAATGCCTGTCACTCCCCTTGGAAAGGGAGTGATTGGGTGCCATGGTACTTTCCCTAAACTGAGGGGGTGGTGCAATGGCCCAGCCCTTATGTAGACTTCAAGCTGGGATCCTCCTGACCCTTCCCCCACACACCCAGAGCTCCTCTTAACTGTGGGAATGCAGAACAGTGAACCAATCCCCTGCCCAGAGCTTTTGGCACAAGCCACGCCCCCACATTGCCGAAGCCCAGAATGGCCTTCCCCTTGCCCCTTTCCGAATACCATCAGATTCCAGGAAAGCTGCCTGGACTTCTCACTAGACGCTGTCCACCCTGCATCCTTCACCTCCGCTCGCTTCCAGAACAGTACCCACAGCACGTCCAACACACCTAGAGTTCACCGAGCCACCACACCATTGTTTAGTATTTGAGAGCTTCCGATGTTAGCAGGAGGTGGGACTTGTGGCATGCAAATTTTGGGGGCCCCCACCCAGATCTGATAGAACCAGATATGACAGAGGCATTGGTCCTGCAAAACTGGTCTTTCTCAAGCTTCCCAACCCATAGCAAGGAGCATCATAGCTGCAGCCGGTCTCCCTCAAAGCATCAGTGTTCAGACTCAAGTCTCACTTCTCAGAAACCCCTAAAGCCATCAAGCTCGGAGATATATGGAGCTGCTGCTACTCTGGGCTTAGCCCTGCCAGAGATACAGCGTGGTAGTGTCTTTTGGGCGTCAGATCCCATTATAGACGGTTGTGAATCACCATGTGGTTGCTGGGATTTGAACTCAGAACCTCTGGAAGAACAGTCAGTGTTCTTAACCACTGAGCTATCTCTCCAGCCCCCTGGGTAGTAGTGTCTTGTGGCCCTTCTTTGACACTTGCAAAGCAACCTTGGGTGAGCCAGTGACCCTGTCTATCTATGCCTGTGTCCTCATTTGAAAAATGGGGGATCAGAACCTTCAAGATTTTGCTACGAAGGGTTGGAGAGATGGCTCAGTGGTTAAGAGCACTGGCTGCTCTTCCAGAGGTTCTGAGTTCAAATCCCAGCAGTCATATGGTAGCTCACAACCATCTGTAATGGGATCAGATGCCTTCTTCTGGTGTGTCTGAAGTGTGCTCATATACATTAAATAAATAATTATTTTGCTATTAGAAGGGTATCTGGGGGTTAGAGAGATGGCTCAGCAGTTAAGAGCACTGGCTGCTCTTCCAGAGGATTCGGGTTCTCTTCTTAGTACCAACATGGTGGCTCAGAACTGTCTGTCACTCCAGTACCAGGGGATCTGAAACCCCTTTCTGACTTCTTTGGGCACCAGGCAAACACCCATACACATAAAGTAAAAAGAAATCAATGTTTAGGACAGGTGAGGCAGGGAGGTCACAAAGGACCCTGCATAGCACCTTGTGTGCTGAGTGAGCAGTCACTAAACGCAGAAAAAGTTACGTGCGGTGACATGCTTCTATACTTTCGGCTGTCTGGGAGGCTGAAGCAGGAGGATTATTTGAGCCAAGAGAGAGCAGCCTTGGCAAATAGAGGGAGAAGCCTGCCCCCTTTTTTGAGACAGGGTTTTGGTGTATAGCCCTGGCTGACTTGGAACTCATTCTGTAGACCAAGCTGGCATCGAACTCAAAGAACCATTTGCCTCTGCCACTCAGATGCTGGGATTAGAGGCATGTACTGCCTGATGAGATGCCATTTTTTTTGACCAACAAACAAACAAAAAAACAAAAAAACAAACCAAACCTCAGTCCAGCAAAACCCTCTGCCTATTAGTAATGCTTCCCCACTGGGACTCAGGTTAGAGACGGTCCAAACCCCCAACACTCCCAGATGTCTCCAGACACATGTTCCCCATCCTACAAACAGCCCCAGTTCCCAGTGTAAATCTGAACACACAGGATGTAGTCCATAGATACCCCAGTGCAAACCGTACTTGAGAAGTAGGTTCAAGACTGGGCCTCTCTGGGGTAGCCTGGGCTAAAGCAGCACTCCCTCCCAGCCTTGCAGACAAAGCAGGAGGGCAGAACACACACCAAGAAGGTCTGCTCACCCATTCAGGGCAATGGACCCAGAATTACCTCTCTCAGATTTTGCCCCTGCAGGGGGTAGTTTTCTCTGCTGTTGCTTGGAAGCTTAAAAAGAAAAAAACAAATCCATAGACAGCTTCATTATAATGAGGCTCACAGGAGTCTCTGTGAGTACTTCAGGTGGTATCATCTGGCTGGTCCGCCTAGCATAAGAGGCAAGCGGAGACAGATGCCGGGACCAGTGAGGAAGATGTAGCCAATCAGCATGGAGCCACCTAAGCATGGGTGGGCCTGGAAGAGCCCCTGTTCCCACGCTATTGTGTGAGTCAGGCCAGCACAGTATTAAGGGAGAGGTGTCAGAACAGAAACACTTAACACATCATTAATGCTCCTAGATCATTAGTGTATGAGAAACACCAGACCCATTGGGCAGCCCAGCTCTCAGGCAACACCATTTACAATGCCAAGTAGAAGCATGCAGCAGGCAATAAGGGCTGCCTCTGGCCAAGAGAACAGGGACTCGAGCCAGGCCATACACAGAGCCCCACAGGCCTCCTGGGTACTACCAGGGAGCAATGCTGGCCAAGCAACGGCATCCAAAACCCTTCTGGGAGCAGGTCCTCAGGGCTTCTATTCCTGGTATCTATACTGGATGTGAAACAGACCCACTGTAGCCTGACCAGGTTCTTAGTGCTAAGTGGCTTTTGTTCACAGGAGGTTGGAGTAATGACCACAGCACTGAAATAAGAGCCTTGAGCTTTGGAGAAGGTGCCTAATACCCCAGCTGTGTGAGGCTGAGATGTTGGGGAAAATCGTGGAGAAAACCCTCATGATTTCCGGCCCAGACTACTGATCCTCCAAAGAGGCCGGGGACCTGCCAATACCTTCCTCTGGGGCTGCCTCCCCAGAGTCGTGGGTTCAAGGTCACGCCCCTTCCCTGCAATTTATTAATCACGTGACTGCATTTCTCTCATGCTTGTAAAATGAGCAAGATTTATTTCACCAATTAAAAGGTGAGGGCTTATTAACTTGCCTCAGACAACTGTCAAAGGATTAAGACCAAGACAAACGCTCTAGTGCTCAGCAAACCGCAAGGGTTAGTCGGTGCCAGGGGTTACTAATTGTCGGTGGCCTCCTGAGGCAAGGGTTAGACCTTCTGGAAGTTTCTGGATTATAAGAAAGACTCCAGAGAGCATTCTCACCTGACCCCGGAGGAGTCTTTGGGCTGGGTGTGGTCTTGGCTGGGATCCTGGTGGCATTGGATGAGCCTTTCTGGCCCGGAGTGGCTGCTCCCCGAGGTGTGGGGGTCTTCGCCCCAGTTTTGCCATCAGCCCCCTGTAAACCGAATCAGGGTAGAAGGTTTTCACCACTGAGAAAGGTAACTGTCACCAAGGAAACGTCAACCCCACCCTCCCACCTTGACTGAAGAAGGTGAGAGCAGAAATAGATGCTGAGGTCTTAGACCAGACTTGAGGGTTTGTGGAGCACACAGCCCCACCGTTCACCTGCACGTTAAGCACCAGGATCCTCTTAGATGAATTGTGGGCTAGCCTGTGTTATAAAGTGACAGTACTGTTTGAAGCAAGATCAGGGTCAGAGTAGATCAGTAGGCTGACCCTGAAAGACCACACCTGGTGGGTGGACACCCATTTTTCAGACTCTTAATTACAGGTGTAACTGACAGAGGCTGGGTTCAGCAGAGGCCCTTGAAGACCCACATGTGCTTTAGGCCTCAGCAGAACTAACGAACAACCAAACCACGTCTTTATCTGCTGTCTCCACGGCCCCTGAGGTCTCGGTGACTCCTTAGGTGTGCCTTGAACCCTTGGCCATGAACACTGGCTGAAAGCCGGGAGCCAGAGGTGACACAGCCCGTTGGCTGTAAGTGAGTCTGATGGTCGGCAGAAGACCATTAGACATGGCATGAACTACACAAAGAAACCACATGAACCACAGACTCGGGAGGAAGGGAGGAGAGAAGGAAGTGTTGGGATGGATGCAGCTGGAGGCCGTGCCACCCACCTGGAGGCGTGGTCAGTTACCATAGGAACTCTAGGATTTCTCTATTATTTTTAAGAGGAAGAGTCTTTCTATACATTACTGGCCTTCTAGGCAATTGCAGTGACTCCCCTGCCTCTTACTCTAGGGTGCTGGAATTATGAGTGTCACCACACCTGGCTTCTTTTTTATTTGCCAAGCTAGAGCCTCACTCCCTCTGTAGCCCAGGCTAGCCTGAAGCTCTCGCTCTATAACTCAAGCTAGCTTCAGACTTAAAGGAATCAGTTACAGGCATGAGGTACCACACTCAGCTCAGAGCCTTACAAACTGGGATCCTCTGGTATCTTGGGGACTGCTGCCTCCAGGGAAGAGAGAGGAAAGAAGCACAGGTCCAAGGCCCCAGTGCCCTCCTTGTTCCTTCTTCAACCATGTAGCCCTGCCTATGAATTTAGCTGAAGAAAGCATTTGAACACCATGGTACAGCAGCCTGGGTCTTGCCAAAGGTGGTTTCCTTACCTTGAGTTTCATCTGCTTTGTTCCAGGACTGCCATTTCGGGGTGTGACAGAAGAGACGTGTTTAGGAGAGGTGGCTGGCTCAGGGCACACGGCAGGGCTGGAGGGTTTGATCAAAGGGTCTGAGCTACCAGGAGAGGGGCGTGTGGGGCTAAGGCAGGGCCTATTGCTCGGGGTTATAGCACAGGAAGGTGTGGATGTCTTAAACATAAACATAAATAAAATCAAAATGAAAGTCAGCACATGGGGGATGGAAACAAGTGGAAAAAATGATTAAAAAAAAAAAAACTAAACTAAACTAAATGCAAAGAAGGTAGTCACAGCTCAAAGCAGCCCTCTCCACTGCCCTTCCAATAAGAAAGGACAGCAACTCTGTCCCCTTTGGTACCGGGTCACTTGTCAGCTACACACATACTACACGGCTGACATGGGATGGACATAATTAAAATCAAATAGTGTGGAACTTCTACAAGACGCCGACGGACAGATGGACGGGGCTGCTGTGCTTTCTCTAGCAATCGGACCTTGTTGTACCTCCGACTTGAACACCGGCCTAAAGTTGCTTCCCACTTAGTAAGCACGTGGAGACCATCAGAAAAAAAGGCAGCAAGATTTTTCTCAAGAAAGAAGGGTAATGTGTTATGGGTCAGAGACTCAGTCTCAGGGAAAAGCACTCAGACACCTCCCCTCTCTCTCCACGGTGCCAACAAAATCCTGATGCTTCAAAGAGGATTGTGTCAAAGTCAATCAAAAGCGTCTGTCTGTCAGATGTCACCAAGGAGACACACACACATATGCAAACACCCACATCCATAAACGTGCATCTGTGAACAGATGTGCTCATACACACATGCATGCATGAACACACACACACACACACACACACACACACACATATGTACATGCATATATACACATGCTTTCTGATTAAACAAAGACTCAAATATAACTAATGCCATCAATGGAATCTTGATCTGGCCAAAATTAACTTGGAAGGAAACAGGTGTCTGTGTGGCTGCATGTCCTCTGAGAAGGATCTAGGTAGAAGGCTGAAGGCTCACACCATGGTTGCCTCTGGCAACACTGACTGGGAAGTATGGCCCTGGTGTGGTGCAGGGTGTGAGACAGACTGTTGGAAATACAGAACTGAGAGGCCAACCAGGCAGTAGTGGCGCCTTTAGTTCCAGATCTTAGGAGGCAGAAGCAAGTAGACCTCTGAATCTGAGGCCAGCCTGGGCTATAGAGCAAGTTCCAGGACAGCCAGGCTACACAGAGCAACCTTGTCTCCAAAAAACAAAAATTAAAACACAAAACAAAAACAAAGAGAGGAAACAGAACAGCCAAGTGTGGGCTGTTCTAGAGTCCTGACCAGAAACTATTGTGTTTCCTAATTCTCTCAAACTTTCCACCGAAGGGGTCAGGGCTAAATCTGTGTCACCAGCACCAGGAGGAGAGTCCAAGAGACAAGCTCTCTAGGGATTCTTTCATAGGAGGAAAGCAAGGGCGGGTACTGGAACCCCGTGTTCCCTAGCTGGACAAGACCCCTCTCCCTATTGGAAGTTTCCTCTACCCAGCCTAGATTTGGCTCCATGCTATCCTGTGAGTCAGTCTAGGGCACGGACTGTGTACAGTGTGTACACTTGAATCGTGAATACATGCATGCTTGAGCAAGCATGAGATCAGGACTCTCCATCCCTCACTCTGGAACCCAATGAGCATCTTGAATGACAGCTGTCACTCCTGCTTCAAGAAGTGGGGCAGGGCTAAGTCCTGAGCACTGTGACAGGAAGCCCTAATGAGTACAGAACAGGCCCTTCTGGGTATGGTCCTTAATCTCTGTTGCCTGAACCTAGCTAGTACCACCCACATCTGGAGACTCATTGGGGCTCTTGCACCATTTACAGGACAGATGTTCTGGGCAGCATTCATAGAACTGTCCAGTTGATCCAATCTGGGCTGTGGTGGGATTTTCCAGGAAAATAGTTCCGAACATACAGCTTCAAGGTTTTCTAAAAGGTGTGGAGGGAGAGGATAACATGATAAAAATGGAAGACAGGCGGGGCTTGGGATGCTGGTCTGTGGGAAGCGGGCTGCTTTATCTACTGGGGTTGGTTGCAGAAGATGGGAAAAGGCTTTCTTTGAACCACGCTTTTCAACCCACACCTTTCCAGAGTTCGTTTAAAGGAGGCACTGCTAATTCAGAACCCAAGGCAGCTCTACATACAACTCAGCAGCCGAGGCCACCAGCCTGTTCTCCCTAGACATGGCTCGTCTGATCCTCCTTTCTCCGTTTGCTGTTTCCTGCTTAGACACACTGATGCTTCCTCTCCCGTTTGCCTCCTAGCTCTTTCTCTCTGAGAGCTCACCCAGAATCCTCCCTGTCTTTGGCGGGTCACTGCCTCCCTAGCTCATGGATCTCTGGCTCCCAGCGTACTCTGCGCATATTAAACATTCTACGTTTACTGAGCCTAGATCTCTAGTGGTCAGAGTCAGAAGTGCAAACTCCCAACTTTACACACACCTTCATTTAAACTATGAGAGACAGGCAGGAGGTAGGGGAGGAACTGAGGACCGCAGACCACTCTTTCCTGTGTTAAGTATCAGGACAGAAACGCTGCCTTTGTAAAGAACAAAGGCTTTGAAAAGACAGCTGTCCTCTAGTGACAAACACTCTCCACCCATCATAATGAGAGCAAACGCAGGCAGGGAGCGGAGACTTTTGGCAAACGAGACGGGCTGGTCTATAGCTTACCTTGGCTTTCTTCTCGTCATTTCCGGTCCTGTCTTTGCTTACACTGGCCACGCGAGCTGGTAAGAAACAAAGTGAGAAAGCACGTGATGCCCCGTTCTTGAGGCTCACAGAAACACCAGAGTTCAGGGGTGGTGGAATGAGTTTCCTTTGGTTGAAACCGGCTGACTTTCTTAGTCCTCAGGTGTTCGAGGTCATTAGTATCACACAGTACACACAGGGCCATTGCTCACAGCAGCCCGGTGAGAGGGGAAGCAGGCTGGCTGAGGGTGGGAACATGCAGAGAAATGCAGCAGGTGCGGTTAGAGGTGCAGGTTGATACAGGGCGGTGGGAGCTCTCTCTCCTCATCGTCCACCCCACTGAAGGCAAGGCCATCTAAATGCCCCAAGACCACGGATGGGGATAGCCCAGCCTGGCTTCAGGCTGCAGATTGATCCTTCAGTTAGGGTGGTGGATTTCTCTTACTGTGGCCAGGCTTGGCCTTGCTTTCCCGTGAGATCCCCATTTTCTCAAGACCCAAATGAAGCCACCTTTATTTTCCTGTTCCATGATAGGAAAGATCCTCAGACCACCTTCCTGGCCACCTTATGCTGACCATCCCAAACCCCATCCATTCCAGGTCATCTGCTACCAGAACAGACAATCCCAGTGAGGATAGCTTCATCTTTGTTGTGGAGTGCAACCTCAGAGCAATTTACTAACCAGGACCTTCCACACCAGCTGAGGCTGATTTCAAAGGAGCCCTTCCTAGTCTGAGCCAGCCCTGAGGGCGCCTTGCCACTACTGGAACCTTCAAATACAGCACATGCCACTCACAGTTAACCTGTGGCTCCCTGCAGGTGGATGAAGACTGGACTTAGAGAGTGACCAGTGTTTACTCTCCAACCCCGTTTTACTGTTGAAGAATCACCTGGGACATAGCATGCAGACTCCGGGTGCACCAAGGCTGTGTGTGCACTGAGGCTGTGTGTGCACTGAGGCACCCAGGACTCTGCATTGCAATAGGAGCTCTTATGAGTTCCTTCCTCTGTCAACCCTGTGTGTCTGTTTAGGGCACAGGGCTGTGCCAGCCCATTTCTGACACGGGGAAGGACCACCATTTCCTCAAGGTTAGACTGTCACAAACCACAAAAGCTGCAACTGCGACTGTTCCCAGGCTCGGTGACAGCAGAACCCCTGACTATCTGAGTAGTTCCCTTGCCTAGGGTGAGAGCAGTCCCTTGGCTGCTGTGCAACAGTGTCTGCTGTTCTACCCTTTGCATCTGAACCACAGTGTAGCTGATACACTCTGCCACTGTTTCGTTTCATTTTGGTTACTCTTTCACTGGAGTAACCAGCTGATCACTGGCATTGATACTTGTGTGGACTCCAGAAGAGGCCTCCTCCTTAGAGCCCCCCCCCACCTCCCCCACGCACAGTACAGCAAGGACTCTGATGAGCCTACAGTGGTGGAAGTGGTTGAGCTTTGCTAGGCCTGTTTACTGACTTATTTTTCCCTTCTAAATTCACTGTGCCGTAGAACTACACCCCTCCCTACCCCTTATCCCAGACCAGACAGACCTATTGACATCTGGAGGACAAGAATTCTATAGAGTGATACTTCGGAAAACAACCTATACAGTTGTTTGTCCTCTTTTGCCTTGGGTTTTGAAACATGTCACAAGGCTTCCCCTCCCTCCGCCTTAGCTTTTGTTTTAAGATAGGGTCTTACATGTCTAGTCTTGAACCCTATTTCCCTTCTTCTCCATTCTGAATACAGTGCTGACTGAAGGCATGTGGCACCACACCCAGATTTTTTAGAAAACATGATCATGCTATGTAGCCCAGGCTAGCCTTGAACTCACTGTGTAGTCCAGGCTGACCTCAAACTCACAGTGCTCCTTTTTTGTCTTAGCCTCTGGAGTGCTAGGATGGCACGCTGTGCCACCACCACCCCTGCAGGCTCTTTCATTTATGATATAGTGCACTGTTCTCTGTAAGTAGAGTCTAATCAGTCGTTAAAAGACAAGTTTTGACTCTGAGCTTGAGAGAAATCAGTTTTTAAGTCCTGCAAATAATTCTAAAATGTCAAGTCTTCTATCCTTACATTTATTTATTTATTTATTTATTTATTTATTTATTTATTTATTTATTTATTGTACAAGACATGACTGTTCGTGTGTGTGTTTGTGTGTGTGTGTGTGATATACATGCCTCCACACGTCTGTGGGGGTCAGTGAACTGAGAACTGACACCCAGAGTTGTCCTTTAATCTCTATGCACGTGGTATGTCCTTGCACCATGCGGGTCTTCAAAATGGAACTTAGATCATTAGGTTTGGTGGTAAAGTAACTTTACACGCTGCACCATCTCTGAGGCCCAAGTAACAAGTGTTCTAGAATCTTAAAAGCCACGCATGGCCCTACCATTCTGCAGGTTCCAAAGGGCTCCAGAATGGGTTCCACACAGGGACCCTGCCTGTCCCCGACTGAGAGAAGGGTCACTTTGGAGCTGGAAGGTGTGCCTCACTGCTACAGTCAGGATGGGGGAGAGGTTATTGGGCCACTAGTCACCTTCACAGGTGTAGCTGTCATCTCCAGATGTGACAAGCTGTCTGCTAATAAGAGCATCAGAAGACAGGCTGGTGGACTCTGTCTCTGCACCAGGAGGACACACTCTAGCATCTTCTGGAAGATGATGTGGGGACCAGAGCAAGAGTGTGCCTTTCAGAGCAGACCTAACTGGATTCTGAACTTGGCTCCATCCATTACTTCATCGGGAGGTCTATCACAAGGTCAATTTACTGCTCCCAGGCTCAGTTTCCTAATCTGCAAAGTGGGGCTAATGAAGCCTACTTTGGAGTGCTGGGGGTATTCTAGATTGTGAACGTCAAAATACATCATAAGCCCTCAAAAATGAGTGATGCTGTTATCCACTCTATGACGTATGCCTAGGCCATGGTGGATACATCGGGTGGCAGAGAACCAATCAGGGCAGAAAGCACAGGTGTTGGTGACATGCAAGCATGAAAGGAACACGTGATACCAGAGGCTGAGGGCAGGGCTTGGGGAGCGGGTATCGGCCCAGGCGTGGGTTTAGTGGTTATCCTGGAATCTCAGGGAGCAGGAGTCAAGGCCAGAAGCTCGTGACAGTGTCCACAGCCTGAAGGGGACCAGGGGAGGAGTGAGAGAGCTTAAACCACAGACCTTTCAGTTGAGGAACCCGACTGACTGGCCTTCCCGGTAGGCCGGCTGCAGGCTGCTTGTCAGGTGGTTCCAGAGGGCTAGCCTCTTTCGTGCCCTTTCCCACAGAGGGGCTCTGGGCCTTTTGCTCCTCTCCAGGGGCCCTCACCACTGTAGCCCCTTCCAAATCCTGTTCCTTCGGCGTGCTGGCTTTGATTTCCACGTGGAATGTGAATTCAGGGGCGGCCTCATGCCCTTCCTCTACGGGCCCTGTGCCAGGCCCGTCTGCCTGCGAGACCTGGGTCTCTGCGGAGACTTTGGAGGAGAAATCAGCAGCAAGTGGGATAGAACCCTCAGCTGGGAACCCAGGCATGCTGGCGGTCTCTCCGGAGACCCCGGAGGCAGAAATGGAGCTGGCCTGAGGGGCTTCCCTGCCAGGGGCCAGGGAGGCCTGGGAGGGAGGGGAGTCCTGGGATGATTCATCCATGGTGGTATCTTCATCCACCTCCTCCTCACTCCCCAGCCTGTCTTTGCCCCAGCTTTCCTCCTGAGGTGGCTCTTGCTGTAGCAGCTCAGAGGCTGGGCGGCTTCTCTCTCTGTCCTCAGGTCTTGTTCCCAAGGGTTGGCATGTAGCCTCTCTGAGGCCTTGTGGCAGGAGAGGAGCCCCAGACATGCTAGGCACCTGTTGGTGGGTCCAGTCTGAGATCCCTGTATCTGGGGCCTGGCCTTCACGACGCCCTGGCTCGACAAGCAAACTTTGTGAGAAAATCTCGACCTTCTCCGGTTCTGTGTGAAGATACCCAGCAGAGGGAAGTTTCAGAATGGGCAGGCCCTCCTGGGTAGGTTCTGGTCCCTGATCCTGGATGGGCTCCTGAGGACCAGCTAGTGAAGGAGGGGCTGGGTGGGTGGGATGCTTCAAGGGACAGTGAGTAACCGCCAAGCCCAGAGCATCTTACCGTTTTTTTTTTTTTTTTTTTTTTTTTTTCACCTAGTGCAGTGAGAGGCCAGAAACATTTGTACTCAGTCCGTACTGGACTTGAATACCAAGCTCCTGCTTAGAAGCCTCTCGGGCATCTCTGTCTGCTGGCTGGGAACTCTCGGCCTCCTCAGGGTTTGAAGAGGCAGTGGGTGGCAAACGGTTATCAAGTGTTAAGATACCGTTTGGAGAACCATAGTCCCTGGCATAAGAAAAGATCCCTCAAAGGTACTAGGACCCCCCCCCCCAAAAAAAAAAAAGAGACAGGAGCCTGGCTCATACCCAGCTCATTGTTTTTATCCACTTGGAATAAATGCTCTCTCTGCCTGTAGCTTGCTGTAATACCCTCTCTGGGCTTCAGTTTTCTTGTCTGTAAAAGGGAGAAGACGGGCTTGGTGACCTCTGAGGTACCTCTGGTGTCTGGCCCAGAGCCTGCTGGCACCTCTGTGGCTGGCTAGCATGTGATTATGGGTTCACCTTACTATTCACAGAACCCAAGCCCCAAGAAGATTCTGGGCTGCAGATGGCCTTAGCTGGATTATGACAGTGGCCTGCCTTTCTGTTGTCTGTCAGAGCCTCTCGCTGATGGAACCTTTGTTAAGAGAGCCGCCTTAGGATTCCTGTACATGGAATGGTAGCACATTTATAGCTCTGTGGTCATTCTTCACGGCCTGCCTCAGGTGAGGCAGGAGCACTGGGTTCCCGCTGACTGCTCACCCAGCACACTGTCCAACAACTCAGCGAATCTAAGCATATTGGGTTTCTTTTTTTCTGGATCAGTCACGTGATGCTCATGTGGAACCCCCTCTAGGGTATTTGACTGTGCACTGAGGATGCTGGGATAGGATGGAGGGTCCAGCATCTCCTGGACCTCAGGCTAGCCTTAAACTCACAATGAGGCCAGGAACGACCTCAAACTCCTTCCCCTCCTACCTGTACTTCCAAGTGCTGAGATTACAGGCATGTGCCACCACACTTACATAAGTGAACTTTCTGAACGTCCTACCTGGTTCCCCACAAACTATCCCAACCATCTAACTAATTTTCTTTAAATAAAACCAATAATCATAAAGGCCTCAGGGATATAGAAACTGGATAAGGGATGGAAAGGAGAGGGGAGGACATGTATACCAGAATACGTGTGTAACTCTAGACACACATAAGTAATATGTACACAATACCTCTGTCTCTGGCCAAGTGGGACTTGCCATGACTGGCTCACCAACAAGGGACCCAATTCTGTCCTGGCCCCTCCTTCCTAATGGCAGGTTGAGTTTACAGTTACATTTAATTATGGTGCCAGTATCAAGACTGTCACGTGGCAGCTGATCGCTGAATGCATTCCACATACACCAGCTACTGTCCGGAAAAAACACCCTTTTCTGCTCCCTATCAGGTAACTTACTGAGGCCTTTGGTCAGTTTCAAGAAGTAGGAAACCAACATGGGTCTGGGCTGCGGAGCATCAGTTGGCTCACAGGCCAGAGGCCAAGACAGCTACGGACCATGATTTCACCCAACAGATTTGGGCCTCTATTACCTTCAGGAAAATGCTCCCTGGGCTGGAGAGATGGCTCAGTGGTTAAGAGCACTGACTGCTCTTCCAGAGGTCCTGAGTTCAATTCCCAGCAACCACATGGTGGCTCACAACCATCTGTAATGGGATCTGATGCCCTCTTCTGGTGTGCAAGTGTACATGCAGGCAGAACTCTATACATAATAAATAATTCTTTAAAATCTAACCTCCACCCCTAAGGGGGGAAAAAAGGAGAAAAAAAGATTCCCTAGAAATTATTTTTGACTTGGGTGTCCTGGATATACTGTCTGCTATACTGTAATATCTTCAAAGATTCCAGTTAAGTTGAAGGTCCAAACATACACAGCACACATACAGAGCAAACACACACAGTAAAAACACACAGTAAACATACACAGCTAACACACACAGCACACATACACAGCAAACACACACAGTAGGTATACTGTGTGTGCAAACTAGTGAGAAACCTATGCATAATTAAAACTAGAAGGAGATGGGCTAGGAGGATCATGTACACAGCTCCCAGGGGGACTGTGAAGTACTCAGTAAATATGAAGTGAAGGCCAGGATGCAGCTCGGTTATTACAATGCTCTCTTGGCACACAGGAAGCTCTGAGTTTGATGGCAGAACCGCTTAAAATGGGGTGTGTAGGGCACATACTTCTAACCTCAACATTCCAGAGAAGGTAGAAGTAGGAGGGTCAAAGGTCAAGGTCATCCTTGGATACAAAAGGAGGCCAGCTAGGGCTTTGTGGGATCTTATCTCAAAACAAAACCCTTGTTTAAACACAGGTGCACTGGGAGGGGCAAAAGGAAAATAAGTCCCAGGTAAACACAGGACCATGACCAAATGTCTCCAAGTCTCAGGAGCCTAGTGTCCAAGTCACCTAATGAGTGACAAACTTGGCTAGAGGTCAGTGGGGCAGAGCTTTTCATGGGCAGCCAGCACCACTAGACAAAAGACATCGCTTTATAGAGCAAAGAACACCACCTCCCAGCTCCTCTGTCACCCGTGCCTGACTGTTCAGCTCTCAAGTTCATTTATCCAGAAAAATGATAGAGAACAAAGCCGGCTCATGCTCTGTGTCAGAAATCTCAATCTCCTAAGGCTCTCTGAGGTTAAGAAAAGGTAATTAGGTGTAAAGACTGCAGAGAAGAAAGTTCGAATGAACGGACTTTGGTGGTGATGTGATTGACAGGCCAGAGGGCACCCTGTCAGAGTATCACCCACCGGGTTCATCCCCAGGCTAGGCAAGACCTTTTTCTTTAGGACCCCCCACATCCTGGATAGGAATCAGGATGGCAATAGAAAACTATAGAGCCCAGCTTTGATACAGGCATCCCCCTCAGGTCTCCTGGACTCGTACATTAGGTCCCAGGGCTAAGATGTCTTTTCGAAGAAGAGCCCACTAAGTGCTCCCATCTCCCTCCTCCCAATCTCTGGATCCTAGAGTCGATTTGGGACACACCTTGAGTCACGTGCCCAGCGGCTTGGTCCTCCAGGTTCGGGGTGTCTCCGACGCCTGCTTCTTCAGCTGGTCCGAGGCAGTAAAGGGAGAGGACAGAAGGGAGACCTGTTACTTTTTGTTGCAACCCATGCTCTGTCCCTGTGTTCCTCACATCAAAGGTGTGCAGATGTGCATCCTGCAGGTCCAGCTGCAGTGCTTTGGTCCTCTGCCATGGCCATGGCTACAGACAGTGATGATGACACCAGCACCCACACGCCTTCCAGGTGACTGCGACCCCAGGAAAGAGCTTTCCCACAGGGATGCCAGGACTTAGGGGGGTCACAGATGAGTCACAGTGGCACTGCCTGCCCTGGCCAGCACTTTGGGAAAACTGGGGTTCAGGGAGAGATTGTACTTGGTGTGTGCCCAGGAGCCACCACATGTCTGGCCTCTCTGAACCTCTAATTCCTTATTGGGAACCTTAAGGATGACGTGGGCTTGTCTTGTAGGAGGATGCTGAAGGTCTAAAGAGGTACCCCAAGCTGCTATGCTTCTTCCCTTTAAACTTTGCCACACATCATACCTAATACAAGCACTGCGTGGCTGGAGTGAGGCCAACGGGGCCAGTGGGCAGATTTTGGGGGTCTTTGGGCTCTTCCAGACCCAAGCACTGATCTCAAGAGCAAGGGGAAATCAGAACCCAGCAATGGGGTGACACACACACTAGTCTGGGGGCAGAGCTGGGGTGGGGATAAAGCTAGCCGGCCCCTGCTGATCTCAAGGCCTCGAGGCACACCAGAGGCTGCTGCCTTCCAGAAGCATCCACACAGTGCCAGCTGGGCCATCACCCTTGTCTTCAAACTAAAGTGGTCAAGCACACTTGCCACAGGGATTACAGAGCCTGAGTCCACCGTATGTCACAGGTAGCCAGATGGCTGTCTGAGGGAGGGTGGGGCCGCAGGGAGGCGGCTGAGAATTTAGAAGCTCTCCACCCAGGTTATCAGCTCAGACACATCTAGGTCTTTTGTGCTGCCTTTTTTTTTTTTTTTCTTTTTTTTTTGGGGGGGGGTGACTGTTTCTTGTCAGATAACACCGCACTAGCCACACACTGTAGACGGCCAGGAAGGCAAAGTCCAAGTGTGGATTTGGTCTGAGCAAGGTTAAGGAAATGGAAGACAGACTGAGCGAGAGTAAATCCAGCTAAGCAGTCATGGAGTCCTTAGCAGACATAAAGGGATCCTGGCTCTACCACTGCCCCCAGCACTGTGAAACTAAGAAAGCATCCATCTCACCAAGGGGGTGCAGAACTGTGATATCCTGCCCCTGGTGTAAGGCAAAGATGGTGGGTGATGGTAACCTGTCTGAGCTCAGCTGGGGGGGGGGGAATCAAAAATCTCAAGGGGCAGGGCAGAAGGCACTGCGGGAGTTGGTACCTCTTTGAATGTTCCCAGGGGAGCACTTTCAGGGAGACACAGGTTCCCTGCTCTCTAGGGAGACAGCCACCCTCCCTCCAGGTAGAGTCACACAGCGCCCCTGAGCAGCTCTACTGAGCACCAAGAAGCAGCAGACACGTGCTAACAGAAAGTACAAGGTGAGGCCCTAACTCCATCACCAGCTGGAACCTTATCAACTCTAAATCCACCAGAGGTTAGTGGCCTGGGGCTGAAGTGGCACCCTAGGGTCTTGCAATGCAGGTCAAACTGGCTTTGCACCCACTCTGTAACTCAGCAGGTCTTGAACTCCTGATCCTTCCAGCTTAGCCTACCAAATGCTAGGATAATAGTCGTGTGTCGGCATGTGTAGCTTGGCCCCATGGTCTTAAAAGCCCCACCCAGAGAGATTCTTGGCTTCTTTTCCCTCTGGCTTGGGATCTGGTGATGGGAAGTCTGGGCCCTGCCTGGGAACACAACAGGCTAGGGGCAGGGCTGGCCCTTCTATGGTGGCTGAGTAAAGGTGGACTGTAGCAGTCTTCCAGCAGGCCGTGCAGCCAAGGTTGCTGACATCTTCACTATGGAATTGTGGGCATGGGTCAGAGATGGCATTGGGGCATCTTAGATCATGCCTTATGGGTCACTAGTGAAAGTAAGTCATCTCCCACAGGTGATGCCATAGCTAGGTCCCTAAGAGGAGGGATGAGGCATCCTTCAGAATCCAATGTAGAGGAAGCCATCTTTATGAAAGTAGGAGATAGGAGCTGAAAGGGGAGAACCTGGAAGGTTTTAAGAAAGGTCTCTGCAGTAGCTAATCTTCACTGTTGACTCAACTAGATCTAGAATCACCTTGGGGCTGTTGCTGTCCACACGTGGCCATGACTAAAGATTCATATAGACAGGATTAACTGAAGGAAAGACTTATCTTGAATGTGGGTGGCACCATTCCATGGCTCAGGGCTGGGGCAGTAAGGAATAAACATAGAGAAAGGGAGGAGAAACCACATCCAATGCTACACTCCTTTCTGCTCTCTATCCACCAAGAAGAGCTTTCTTCACCCCAGGCAGCTACCACAACGCTCTGTCCATGGTCACAGAACCAAACAGCTATGAACCCTCTGAGCCCAGGAGCCAAAACAAAGCTTTCCTCACTGAGTCATCTCTGTCAGGTGTCTGGACACTCAGGAGATACTCCATGAGAGAAAGGGTATCCTTTAAGCCCCTGCAGAGAGTGCCAAGCAGCCCCTGCCCCTCCTATCCACCCGTCTCACACTAGCTCAGAGCAGCACAGCTGGTTTAGAACAAGGTTGTGGGCTTGACTGTCACATCAGACCAGCCCTTCGGATGAGCATTTATGAGCTGTGAGGTCTTCTTCCTTCTCATCACACTCAATTTATAGCATGGTAGGGAAGGCCCTCCACCAAGTAAGTGAGCTACATCCAGCCCTTCGCCGCCTGTTTTGAGACCACAAGAACTATAAGGCATTTCTGATTACCCAGTGGAGGTAGGAAAGTCTAGAGTTTTTATTCCAGCTGGGGGACAAACCTCTTCAATGACAAAACTTTGAGGGGCTGGAGAGATGGCTCAGCAGCTAAGAGTACTGACTGCTCTTCCAGAGGTCCTGAGTTCAGTTCCCAACCACATGCTGGCTCACAAACATCTGTAATGGGATCTGATGTGTGTCTGAAGACAGCTACCATGTACTTGTTTACATAAAATAAGAAAATCTTAAAAAAAAAAAAAAAAAAAAACTTTGAAAGAATAGCCAGAGACAGAGAGAATCATGGGACCCCATGACCTCACCCTGTAAGGCGTCCTGTGGCTTTCAAGCATTCTTCATGTTCAAGGCTGAGGCCTGGCCGGGCGTTAAGAACATCTAACCCCATCTGTCTCAGAAGCCATTACTCCAGTCAATCACTTTGCAAAGCGGAAACACAGTGTGAAAGCCAGGGTGACCCTGCAATGGGTTTTCTCAGTGGATCTGCCAGAGGCTTGCTATAGGCTCCTAGTCTGTTCCCTCTTCATTGTCAGTCTTGCTGGCGTTGGAACCATCTAGAAGACACACCTCTGGGCTTTCACAGAAACATTTAACTGAGGCGGGAAGACCTACCCTGAACATGGGTGTCACCATCCCATGGGCTGGGGTCCTGGGGAAAAAGGAGAAAGCCAGCTGAGCACCAGCGTCCGATGCTGTCTGTTTCCTGACTGCAGATGCAGTGTGACCGCCACTTTCCTGTCACATGGAGTCCGTCCCCTCAAACCATGAGCCCTAACAGACCCTTCCTTCCTTAAGTTGCTTTCGTCAGACATTTGGTCACTGTAAGGAAAAGGGGTGACTGGCACAGTTGCAGAGAGGCCCTCCTCAGGAAGGGGTGCTCCCATCTCCGCAGCCGTGGTGATCAGGCATCCCTCAGTAGGTAACTGGGCAACTCAGGTCCATCCTGCTAACGGCTGGAGTTCTTTGTGAGCCGGTGGAGGGGGCACAAAAGGAAAGTACCAGGGGCTCTGGGCTGTGTTGATTCTTGCCTAAGGTCCCAGCATAGGATGACTTATGAAAGTCTGAGCACCAGAGCCCAGGGCTCTTTCTGCTGCTTCGATGCCTAATTCCTCATCCACAGGGGTGGAGCACACAGGGTTGGAAGGCAGCAGCACATCCTAAAGATGGACGTGAGGTCACACTTCCGAACGCCTGCACCATCCCATTAGACCTTCAGAAGGATCCAGTTATGTGGTCACTGTAGCACGCTTGGTGCACCTGGGGGTAAACTGTCCCCTAAAGGTGACCTGCTTGCTACTTACTGTAGCGGGGCCTGGAGAAACTGTGAGGAAGGCAGAAAACCTTCCCTAGAGGCACTGACTGAGATGAAGGCCAGCAGGAATCAGAGGACTGTATTGCCTTGTGGGAGGCAGTTAGACTCCAAGGCAGCCACTGCCAAGTAGCCAGGATGCCCGGGAGCCAGAGCAACTTACTCATCTGCTGCACCTGGCTAAGAGGATGACCCGTCCCCGAGGCAGGTCAGCTGGCTGGCAGCCCTGGGGCTCACCCTCACCTGTGGTTCCTTCTGGGATCTCCGTGTGGGACTGGGCAGCCGCCTGCTTGTCGGGAGCTCTCTCTTCCACTAGGGGCGCAGTCAAGTCTGGAAACCACCAATAGTCACCCTTCTGCTTATGCGGGGGCAGTGCAGGGAGGGGCCTGCCAGCCACATGCAAGAAAAGCCAGCTCAAAGCAGGGCCACAGTGTTCCCGCTCATCTCCCCAGGAAGCACACTGACAGTACCCCCTGCCTGGAAAGCCTAGGGGGGGCCATGTAAGTACTATCAGGGACGGAGACTGACTCCTTGGATGTTGAAATCCTGTGTGATCTTCGCGGCAATGCAGGGGGCGAGGCTGGGACTCAGGCAGTGTGAAGAGAGACTGAGCCTCAGCTCCCCCCCCACCCCCCCCCCGCAGGGCTTGGAGTAAGCCCTCTGTCGGCTATCTTTGTTTGCACATTCATAGAACAAGAGCGCCATCTCTAGGTGACCTTTAAAACTTCTATCGGTTCTAACCCGCCCCCAACCTCCTCACATCCAATGAAAAGGCACAGAGTTCCTTGTGTGGCAACAACCAGACCAGATCCAGTTTCCTTGATCAGAGAGAGATAGAGATCACAGGCCGGGAACTGGAGGATTCTTTTCAAGGCCAGCACTTTAGCTCCTCGGGAACCTACGGCCTCTCCTCTAGGTATGCGAGGCACACCCAAGGAGTGGCCGGCTTCAAGGGATTCCCAGAATTCCACACAACTTGTCCACAAAAGCTGTTTTCATTATGATCCTGTCCAGTGCAGATAAAACAGCCCTGACTTCCTTTCTCTGAGGGTGAGTGAGGTATGTGGGGACCCACGCACGTACGGGTCCAGACTGCCTGAGTGGGTTGTTTCTTCCTGGACAACGGTGACACAGTACTGAAAGCCACCTTTGGGAAGCCCGCAGCCAGGTTTGGTTCCAAGGCATTCTCAGGGCGGCAGACAGCTTGCAGAACTGTTCTAACAGGACGAGCAGGAAGTGCTTTGCGTCACTGTGTTTTTCAGAAGGGCAAAGGAAATGTAGCCAGGAGGTTCTCACCAGGCTAAGGGCCATGCCACCTGCATCCTCTGAGGATGAGCCAGCATGCCAGACAATTGGCAGGGGCTTGACAGCCGTGTTCTTGATTTATCCAAAGGCAGATGCTGGGGGAGATGGTTTAACTAAATCCTCATTCTGTAACAGAATTGCCAAGCCATGATCGGGGTGCAGAGAGGGCTCAAGAGTGGAAGCTCCAACCCCCTTGGAAGGCTAGAGAGACGGAAGGAGAGAGATGTTATGGGCCATTAGTTAAAAGCCATTCTCCCTGTCCTGCCTTGATTGGTTGGTTGAAAAGCAAGGTGCCCAGCACCCCCAGTTTTGCAGCCCACGGTGGCCAAAGACCCTGTTCTAGCCAGTGGATGAAAGTGGCAACTTCCAGGAGGAACTTATAGAAATTCATTCTTTTTTTTTTTTTTTTTTTTTTGTTTTTGTTTTGTTTTGTTTTGAAACAGGGTTTCTCTGTAGCCTCTGGTGTTCTGGAATCCACTCTGTAGACCAGGCTAGCCTCAAAATCAGTGATCTGCCTGCCTCTGCCTCCCAAGAGCTGGGATTAAAGGCGTGCACCACCACTGCCTGTCACTTGTTCATAAATTCATTCATTATTATGAGACATGTGCACAGTATGTCTCTGTAGTCACATGCCATCGTAATGTGCGGGAAGTTAAAGGACAACTTTGTGGAGTTGGTTCTCTCCTTCCTCCTTTACGGTGGTTCTGGGAATTGAACTCTGGTCCCTGGGCTTGCACAGTAAATGCCTTTATCCTCTGAGCCATCTCACCAACCATGTTCTTGTTCCAAGGCAGATAACGGAGTTTGGGAGTGCAGCAGCCATTCTTCACAATGAAGCAACCGTCCAACCACTGAAGATGGCAAAGGACAAATACAGAAGCACTTACATGACATTACAGGACTGTGCCCATGTCCGGATAGCTTATACTGCAAGGCAAAGAGCCTCTTTAGTTGGTAAAACGTTTGAGTTCCAGCAGCCAAAAGTGGTAGTCTTAACTAACCCACATGGGAAGCAAGAGATCCGACCAGTGAGCATTTCAGGAAAAAGACAAGGAGCTTCACAAGCCAGACACCACGTATCTGGAGTGAACAGATTACACGAGCTGAAACACACTCCATGCCCAAAGTCCAGAGCCCAAGAAATGAAGATGCCACACCCAAACCCATTCCTAACAAATGACCCGCCTCCCTCCTCAGTCAAACGAACATTCTGGGCTTTGAATCCCTGAAAGAAAAGGCGTGGGCTTATGATGGGATCACAGAGGGTAGCAGATACAGGACAAGAACCCTACTGAGCCGTGTGTGTGCCCCGCCGTGCCACACAGACTAGCTTCTCCAAGCATGGAACACCCAGGACCACACACGATAATGATGTTCAAGGTGCATACCACCGAGCCAGTCGCAGAAGCAGGTCCTAGCTCCCACTGCCCAGCAAAGCACTGCGCAAGCACATCTCAGCCAGCAGGACAGGAAGCTGCGAGTACAGCCGGGAGGGCGGCACGCAGTGCGCAGCCGCAGTGCAGCCATGGCGTTGGGAGGGGAAGCTCAAAGCAAGGTAAGCATAAGCTGAAGGGAGTGGTGGGAGTAGGGAGGCCCCACCTTCAGCAGTTGGAGTGCTCTTAGCATCGGAGGTCTCCGACCCTGGTTCCTCCGATCCATCATCGGCCGGGGGCTGTGGGGGAGACTCTGGAACATATACAGTGAGCCCTCAGACCTCAAAAGGAACCTGAGAGCCCTGTCCTATTGAGCTGCAATCTCTTTAGTGTGGTTATTGTAGCCTTATGATCAAACCATGAAGGAACCAGCACCTCCAACGCAACCATGTTCCACTTTTTGGGGTCCCTGGATGAAAATGTGGGTGAGATAGAGGTCCTCTGAGTAGACTTGGCTGTCCAGGAACTCATTTATAGTCCATGCTGGTCCTGAACTCACAGAGATCGGCTTGCCTTTGCCTCCTGAGTGCAGGAATTAAAAGCGTGCACCGCCCGGCATAAAGGGATAGATAGATAGATAGATAGATAGATAGATAGATAGATAGATAGATAGATAGATAGATAGATAGATAGACAGACAGACAGACAGACAGACAGACAGACAGAGATATCCACACATTCTTTAATCACCTAGGTTTAACTGAAGCAGAGGCTCTAATATTGACAGCCTGACAATACGGATCAGGAAAGCCTGCCCCTGAATGAGCAGAAAGCCCTCTCTTGCCTTCCCAGTGGCCTCTCAGCCTTCAGGTCTCAGCTCCTCATCCCTGATCTCAGTTAACCCATTAACTTCACTCTCATACCTGTATTGGCTGAAGGTTTTTCTTTTGCTAACTCCCCTAGGCCTTCGTTAGCATGGCTGTGTTTAAAGAGATGCAATGCCCTGCTCCTTGCCTAGCAAGTGAGCCTCACCATGGGAGGTGGTAATTCTGGTGGTGTTTACTTCACCTTGTGTGCTGGTTTGTATATACTTGATCCAGGGAGTGGCTATTAGGAGGTGTGGCCTTGTTGGAGGAAGTGTGTCACTTTGGGAGAGGGCTTTGAGAGACCTTGCTCCTAGCTTCTTTCCAGGCAATCTTCTGTTTGCCTTTGGAACAATATGTAGAACTTTCAGCTCCTCCTGCACCATGCCTGCCTGGATGCTGCCATGCTCTCACCAAGATGATAATGGACTGAACCTATAAGGCAACCCCAATTAAATGCTGTCCTTTCTAAGAGTTGCCTTGGTCATGGTGTCTTTTCTCAACAATGGAAATCCTAACTAAGACTTCTTGGTTGAAGAGCTTTTAGGGTAGCTCTGTGCATCAATAAGAATGTACAAGGTTCTTTTTTCTTTATTATTATTTTTTTTTTGTTATGGTACAGATGTTGACTGGTACTCTCCAGAGGCTACAAAAGCCAGCTGCATACTGTATCAGTGGGACAAATGGGCTCTCACCAGGGAGGAAAGTCCAATATCACCCTATTCTCTACAACAGATTAGCACCCCATTCGGTGGTTTGAATGAAAATGGCCTCATCGGCCCATAGGGAGTGGCACAATGAAGAGGTGTGGCCTTGTTGGAGTAGGTGTGGCTTTGTTGGAGGAAGTGTGTCACTGTGGGGTAGGCTCTGAGGTCTCAGAAGCTCAAGCCTGGCCAGTGTGTTACCGTCATTTCTTGCTACTTCCTAATTTAGATGCAGAACTCTCAGCTACCTCTCCAGCACCATGTCTGCCTGTGTGCCACCACACTTCCCATCATGATAACAATGGACTAAGAACCTCCGAACCATCAGTCCCAATTAAATGCTTTCTTTCATAAGAGTTGCTGTGGTCATGGTGTCTCTTCATGAAAACAAAGCCCTAACTAACACACTCCATCAGGTGCAAGCTGAACACCTACTGTCATGGCAAAGAGGTGCCCACCTGGAGCCCATTCAATCTGTTGTCCTTGAAAATAGAATTTCGATAGAATTCAGGACAGACCTGTGCCTACTTAGGAGGCCACATCTTTCTTACTCATGAGACACCTTGAAAATGGAAGCCATACACTCATGATGGTTGGTTTTCTCAACCATGTAAAGAGCAGGAACTGTTCTCAGGTAGATGTGTGTGAGGCTACACACACACACAAGGTAAAACTATTGGCTTGAGGGCCACGACTGTCACAGCAATGCTGTAACATTAGAAATGGCCCTTGGGATGGGTGTGGTGGTGTATGCTTTTAATGCCTGCACCCAGGAGGCACAGGCAGGCAGATCTATGAGTTTAGACTAGCTAGGACTACCTAGTGAGCTACAGTATAGTTAGGGCCATGTAGAGAGACTGTCTTTCAAACAAACAGGCACCTCTCCATCTTGGTGATGATTGGACAAAGCAGGGAACATATTTAGGTCACAAGGATGCTGAAGGCAAACCTGGGGTTTGTACCAAGAAGGTCTAGACTAGATGAGATAGTGTGAGGTCCTCAGGGAGCTACAGAAAGTCATGTAAAGTCTGACCCAGGGCCGGGAATCACTGAGCATGGATGGTACTTGCTAGGAAGCCCTGTGGTTGGGTCATTCAGTGGAGACCCTTGGACAACAGTGAAATTCTGGGCTTCTAGGGTGCCGGAGGGGCAGCTGGTTCTATGTACAAAGCAGAACACAAAGAAGAAAGGCAAATGGAATCCAAGTACACTGAGGGATGAGAGACTTCCCACATCCTTCAGCGCGCAGGCCAAGAAGGGCCCTTTCCATATTTTTTTGTTTTCTCACAGTGTCTCTTGTATCCTGTGTTGGCCCCAGACTCACTATGGACCCCCATCCCCGTCATTTTATCCTTGGAGGGGGAGAAGAGGGAGAAGAAGCCTCCTTGGAAGGTCTGGAAAGCGTTACAAGGCGGCACCTTTTGATTCACGAGTGTGTGTGACCACCTCTCCCACTCCACAGGCTTTCTGGCTGCATCTACTCACAGCCCAGTGTTTAGCATCCACTTAGACACGAGTATTCAGAGTGTTGTCCCTCATCATTATTCTGTCGCTCACTTATCTGAGCTGTCATGATACCTTCTGCCAAGTCAAAGCTGTCACTCCACCCCTACAAACGGCTCATCCTAAACCCTCGGTCGAAGACTGAATTTGATGAGAATCGCTTGGGTGTCTTTGGCTTCTAGGACAGCATGCTTGTTTCATAGCATCTTCCAATGTGTGTTCTCTCTCTCTCTCTCTCTCTCTCTCTCTCTCTCTCTCTCTCTCTCTCTCTCTCTCTCTCTCTCTCTCTCGTGTGTGTCCCTGAGCACCCCCACAGCTCCTGCACACACTCACACAGTGAAATGGACAAGCAGCGAGTTTGAAGGAAGAGAGTTTGAGGCCAAGCTAACACAGGTGGAAGACTACATTATAGACCCTGCAGAGGCTGATGCAGTTTCAATGAATTAAACTAAATCTGGTAAGTGCTCTAAAACATTTACATCCATTATTTTTATTTATGCATATGTATGGAAATCTGTGAATGCAATGTAGGTTGTAGGGTGTCAGTTTCCCAACACTGGGCTGATTGATGGGGGTGGGGGGTGGGGGGCAGGGATTCTGGGAACCAAATTCAGATCCCCTTGAAGAGCAGCAAGTACTCTTAGCCACTGAGCCATCCCTCTAGCCCTAAGCAGTCTGAGACAGGATCTCTCTATGTAGTCCTGACGGAACTTGAACTCACTTTACAAACCAGGTTGGCTTTGAACTTTGAACCTGCAGTGGTCCTCCTGCTTCTGCCTCTTGAATACTGGAATTACCAGACAGTGGCAACATGCCATACCCAACCTAATGCAGTTCATTAATGAGGATATGCTCAGAATCCCGGAGTACCATACTCTTGCCTACAGAGTCCAGATGGCCAGGTTTGTGTAGCTAAGGACTTAAAGAGGCTCCTGTGAACTGAGAATGACAACCTCTCTCCCACTTTGTCACCCTGTCTGGGGAGGTGAATATCCAACACCCTCACATTTTTACTTTTCTTAGCCCATTCGAATTAATGAGACATCCCTCTCCTCATGCTCTAGTACGATGAGGTAAGAACAGCTCCGTTAAAATCTAGGATTTGAACCCCTCTTGCCAGCCCCTGCTGAGGCAAACACAGACTGTGTTCCACTGCGACTGGCCAGTTGTGTATGCCCACCCACTGACCTTTTAAGCCATGGTCCATGTCTCCTTCTTGGTCTTGGAGCAGAGTGTAATCTCCAGCCTGGTCTTCCATTGTGTCAAACTCCTGGCGGGGTTCAGCCATACTGCTTCAAAGCCTGGGGTAAAAAGGCAACGGAGCAGGTTACGGGTAGGTGGGAGGCTGAGCCTAGCGACCTGACTTAGGGTAGTGAAGTTGGGGACAAGGAGAGAGCCACATCTCCCCACAAGTCACAGCAAACTGACAACCTCCCATCCAGCACACTGATGCCCAGTCTCATTGAGTGTTCAACGTCCCCACTAAAGCAGGCGACGTTTCTGTCTCCTGTCACCTGCCGTCTCTTTAGCTCATATCTGAAACCACAAGAAGATGAGGCAGTGACTCACAGTTGTTCCTTACTCTTCCCATGTCACTGAGAAGCTCTGTTGACTCGTAAGTAGTTCAGTGGTTATGGAGGGAAGGTGGTTGCAGGGCCCTGTGCATGCTGAGCTTGCATCTTTACGGGGTAGCGCCCTGCCTTGCATCTATATGGGAAGACCCGCCAGCATCCTCCAGCCCTTGCATGTCCACCCAGTCAGTGACAAATGGAGTAATTTGCAGGGCATAGCAGCATCTGGAGAAAGATGAAGCGGCTGGTTTGGGCTCTGCTCATGGGCAGAGACAACACCGAATCGGTGCCCTAAGGTGAAATTGGCTGCCATGTGCATGGTTAATGGGGGCGTAAGAGTACCTGCTGGCATGGGGGTGACAACCATGTCCAGGGGGAGAGTTCAAAGGCTAGAACTTGATGTGGGTAAAGGAGACAGGAAGGAAGACGTAGGTGTGGGAAGTGTGGCTTAGAAACTGGTAGAGTAACTCTCAAAGTTGAAGTGCAGTTAGGCAGGGGATTAGAATCCACAAGTATTCTAAAGGCAGGGGCTCAGATGGCTGGGCAGAGAGGGGTAAGGTAAAGAGACACCATGGGGACAGGACAATGGGGCCATTGCTGAAGATCACTGCTTGAGAGAAGACGCTCCTTCCCCAAGGCTGCATTTCCTAACCAACGATTCAGTTCACACCGCTTTGATTGGGTTTCCACTGCTGTGATAAAACACCATGACCAAAATGGAATCAGAGAGGAAAGGGCCATTTCATCTCACAACTCCCAGGTCACACATAGCAGAGGTAAGCTCAAGGCAGGAACTAAAGCAGAGGCTGTGGGGAAACACTGCCTTGAACTGGCTTGCTCTTCGGGGCTTGCTCAGCTTGCTTTCTTATACAAGTCAGGACCACCCGGTCGGCTAGGCCCGCCTAGCCTAGTCGTCAATCAAGAAAAGGCCCCACTGATTTGCCTATAGGTACACTGATGGAGGCCTTTTAGTAATAGACATTCTCGGACAACTTTAGCTTGTGTCAAGTTGTTAAACAAAGCAAGTCACAAACAACTGGAGATTTTTTCATTTAATAAGCTCTGGGCAATTTTTTTCAACCACCTGCTCTGACTTCCATAAAAATTACATTTATTTCATGGGTCTTTGCTTTTATGAAATTTTTTTGTTTGATTTTTTTGGTTTGTTTTTTGTTTTTGTTTTTGTTTTTTGTTTTGTTTTGTTTTGTTTTTACAAAGCTACTTTTAATACTTTGAGCTGTGCCCCACAGAAATAAAAAACACTGGGAGGAGGTAGCCTCCCCTCACCCTCATGAGTGGTCCAGGGGGAGAGAGGCTACCTGAGGGAAGGAAGCACAAAAGGAACCCTCTGCAGACTCAGGGCAAAGGGAACGCCATCAGTGCGGGGACCTGTGCGCACTGCAGGAAGAGACTGGGGCATGGTGGGACTGGCTCCAGGCACACTGCTTGGGTTCCTGCTTCTGCTGCATGAACTTCTAGTCCTCTGCCGGTGGGCAGAAGCCCATCTTCTCCTTGCTTTTCCCGAACCAAGTTGCTCTGCTTCTTCTGGCCTGCAAGCTCTCTCTGGTTACCATGGTGACGATGATAGCAGCGACTCCAACCTGCCTCCTTAGCGTCTTGGTTTGCTTTTTTGAGACAGGGTTTCTCAGTGTAACAGAGCCCTGCTATCCTGGAACTCACTTTGTAGACCAGGGGATTTTTTTTTTTTTTTTTTTTTTTTTTTAAATAGAGGTATTGGGCTGGAGATATGGCTCAGTGGTTTAGACCATTGACTGCTCTTCCAGAGGTCCTGAGTTCAATTCCCAGCAACCACATGGTGGTTCACAACCATCTGTAATGGGATCTGATGCCCTCTTCTGGTGTGTCTGAAGACAGCTACAGTGTACTTACATATAATAAATAAAATCTTTTAAAAAATAGAGGTATTGCTATTATTATTATTATTATTATTTTAATTTATTGGTGTGTGCATGTGTGAGTGGAGGTCAGAGATCTATTTTAGATATCACTCCCCAGGCAACAGCTAAACTCACTTTGTAGACCAGGCTGGCTTCGGACTCACAGAGATCCACCTGCCTCTGCCTCCAGAGTGCTGGGATAAAAGGAATGTGCCAGAGCTACCTGGCCTGTGTTATCTTTTCAGTCAGTGTGTATGAGACTGTGTGTGCACACTTGTGTGTGTGAATGCCACTTATGTGTGCTTAGGTGCCTCAGGATATGGCAGAGATGAGAGGCCGACCTTGGGAGTCTGCCTTCTTCCTCTGCGTGATTTGAGACAGGGTCTCTTGCTTTCTTCTCACTGTGCATAGGTCCTCTCTGCCATTTTTCAGACCTCATCTCCCAATGTGCCGTTGGAGCACTTTGATTACAGACACACGTGCTCTTCGTGTGGTTTCTGGGGATCTGAACTCAGGTTCTGACGCCTGTGCCGCAAGCCCTTTATGCACTAAACCATTTTCTCGGCCCTTCATTCTACTTTTGAGACCCGGGTGAGCCTCAAACTCTCAATCCTCCTCGCCAGACCTGTCTCTTCTCCAGTGTACTTTCTTTTCTTTCAAAAATTACTTCATGTGCATTGGTGTTTTGCCTGCCTGTATGTCTGTGTGAAAGGGTCAGGTTGCCTGGAACTGGAATTAAAGACGGTTATGAGAAGCCATGTGGGTAGTGGGAGTTGAACCTGAATCCTCTGGAAGAGCAGCCAATGTTCTTAACTGCTGAGCCAGCTCTTGAGCCCTTTCTCTGGTATATTTCTTATACTCTCAAAAAAAAAAAAAAAAAAAAAAAAACAACAACAACAACAAAAAAAACTTAAAACTCTGTAAATAACTGAGTTATTAGCAAGAATCCCTGCACTGTGGCCCCTCACTGTTCTTCCATTCAAGTACCCACCAGACCCTGTGTAGATTCCAAGATCAGCTGAGCTCAGCCACATTCAGGGTGGTATGTTCATGGACATCCTGTTTTCTCAATGTGGAGTTTCAATTGCTTTCCATGTTACATTGTCTTCAGCTATTTCTAGAAGTTTCCATACCTGCCAACTGGGGAGCTGGAGAGCCAAGAATCACTCAAGCATCTGGGCAATGCTCTGCAGCCTACCGGTTGGGGATGGTGGTCCAGGGTTTGTCTGATGCTCAGTTGTCTCATTAAACCCACGCACACACCACTGTCTAGGCCATGACCTGGCTCCTAATGATCCCTCTGCCCCTGCACACATCCCACCCACTTGTCAGGGCTAGAGGTCCAGACGCCCCCGCCCCCAGAAGAAGGATGAATTGCAGGGTCTGTGCGGAAATTAAATCATCCTTAAAACCACAGGCTACTATTTGCCATGTAAAATAAATACATCTCAAGGGTCACTATTTTCCTTGTGGGGGATGGGAAAACTGTCTAAGTAGGGAAGGTTCCCAGTCCTGAGAGGGCAGGTGCCCTTAAGATCCAGTCCCTTTGTTATATATATATACCTTCCATGGATGGGCTTGGTCAGCTGGGGTTTCAGGACCTAGGAGCCAAGCCAAGAAGGAGCTTCATGGTAGAACACTAACTAGCACATACAAGGTCCTGCTCCATTTGCAGTGTAGGGAAGGCAGATGGAAGAGAGGAGAAAGGAAGGGAGGATAATGAGAAAAGAATGTTCTGGAACATCCTTGGGGTCCATTGGTCCAAAGCTCAGAAAGGACAGATCCCTGGAGAGCGAGAGGGAATGAACGACTCTTTCCTCGGCCTTATGACACACTGATGACCCAGGAGTGGAAGAGGCCCACGGGACACCTGCCTGGGCTGGTGCCTCAGAGCCTGGCACCAGGAAGTATTTACCAGACACCTGGCAAGGAGGCGAGTCATTGACAGCACGCTCCTCGTAGGCCCCTTGGGAGCCTTTGCGGGCTATCACTTTAGATAAATACCTCCACTGACATTATTACCATTGTCACTTTAACAGATGCATCTCCCAGACCTTTGGAGGCCCAGGAATGTGCAGATGAAGCCCCAGGTTCTTCTGTCCCTGAAGAACAGTGGCTTCCCAGCCTTAAAGACACCGGTCCTTTTGTCTTCTGTACAGCCCGTTTGGCATCTTGGGTGGCCCTCTGAAGTGTCAGGAGGTGGACAAGCAACTGTCCTTTTGCCTACCTCTCTGAAATCCTCCTGGGGCCCTGTTCGCTCTCTTAAATTTGTCTGCTTTTTCCCTTGGCTTTCTATGACAGAGCCTCTGAACTCACTACAAACCCTTAAAGTGGGCAGGACAAGAATCCAGGATAGGCAAGCAGCCACAGGGACTTGACAGGCTTGTGAGGCTTTTCAGTCCACTGAGGATATGGCTGATGCCCTCTGGTTTCCAACCCTGCTACCCTGAGAGCAAGGGTCCCAGTGGCCTGGGGTCTGGGGACTGATTCCCCATCTGGGACCTCAATTTGCAGATGTCTACAAACCCAATTAGCAGTTGCCTTCAGGCTTCAGAAGGAAGCCCTGGTCTTTCCTAGCTCCCAGATCTTCCAACCTTCTTCCCAAGGGAGATGGGAACTTCCCTGGACTGCAGATTGCTCTAGTCTGGTGGCGTTTCTTGCTTGAGATGGGGCTACATTAGGCTTCCTTCATTGCCTGGGTCCCGCTCCTGGCAACATGGTTGTTTCTGGAAAACTCCTTGGGTAAGAGAGCGGCCTCAACGCCCTTAGGTAGTTGAGTAATTAAATACAATGACTTCTAAACTCCAGCCTCTGCATTTTGCAGGATCGCCAGGAGAAATAATTAGTACCTTCTTATACCCGAGGAAACAGGCTCGGAAGTGTTGAGTAACTGGTGTAGCTAGAGTCTGAACTCAGATCTTTTGTCACTAAAACCCATTTCTAAGCTACTGTGCCACATCGCTCACTGCATTTCCCACAAAAGGGCAGTAAGAGGGAAATTCGGGGAAAGCCAGAGTGAGGCTGGTCTGGGTTCTTTGATTCGGCGGTGCAGACGCCTGTGAGACCCGGATCCAGCAGCTTCCTGGAGCAGGTGGTGGACTGGGCAGCTCCGGGTGGGGTGTTTCTGCTGCGCTCAGGCCTCGCTAGGGAGCGCCAGACGCCAGACTGGAGGTGGGGGTGGGGGAAGGAGACACCGGCGCTGTGACTCAGCGGATCTGCACAGCCAGGTTCTACTCCTAAGGAAGGATCGTCCTTACCAGCCTTGGCTTAAAAACCCAAACTGGCCTCAGGTAAGAGGGATGACTGCATTGCTGAATGTATTGAAACATCACATTTACAGCATGTTAATTAAGTCCATAAAGTGTTTTTGTTTTAACAGAAACATCAACAACATCAGATCCTAACTGGGAGTAGTTACGCATACCTTTAAGCATACCTTTAACCCCAGCACTTGAGAGGCACAAGCAGGCGGAACTCTGGGAGTTCGAGGCCAGCTGAGGCTGGCTACCCACCTACCTACCTACATATATACATAAAAACATATGTGTCTCAACAAACAACCCCACTAAATCAAAAATAGATAGCAGGCAGATTTGGTAAAAAGCAAGTAGAGACAGAGTTTCCAAATTGCCTCCCAATGGACATTGCTCTCAAGGGTTATTTCCGACCACACGACTAGCAAGGCCAACTGGGAGAACACAGTAAGACCTGGTCTCAAAAAATCAAGGGCTGAGCTGGGCTGTGGTGGCTCATGTTTTAATCCCAGCACTTGGAAAGCAGAAACAGGTGGGTCTCTTGAGTTTGAAGCCAGGCAGGCCTATAGAGAGTTTCAGGACAGCCAGGGTTATACAAAGAGAAACCCTGATGGGGGGAAGGGGGGAGCGGATCAAGGTCTAAACAGACAGCTAGAGGTTAAGAATACTTGTTGCTCTTGCAGGCGACCCAGGTTTGGTTCCCAGTACCCACAAGGTGGTTCACAACCACGCCCAATGCCGTTTTCTGATCTCTGGGAATAGGCATGCATGTGGCACAATATGTAAATGCAGGGTAAACAGCCTTCCACACAAAGAAGGGACATCTTTTAACAAGAGCTATTTTTTTTTTTTTTTTTTTGGTGGCCTGTACGTTGCACCTTTCCTCTGCTTCTGTTCCCCTGGAATCTGTCAGGGTCTGTCGGCAGGAAGCAGGATTTTCCTAAGAGCAGAAACCATGTTTTTACCTGGTTCCCGGTACTGGTGTATTTAATCGCTACAACAGCTGGTTACTTCTATAGGGGGCTTAGGAAGATTAATTTGTTGAAGCCATAGAGAGTCAGGGTTCAAAACCCAGCACTTGAGTGATAGAGGGACTCCTAAGCTATCCTGAGCTACAAGTCTAGTTTGAGGCCAGCCTGGACTATGTGAGTTATCGGCAGTGGCTGATGGCAGCTAAGGAGTATGAGCACATTGGCTCAACCAAAGGGAATCCCCGGATTCCCCCAAGGACCATCTCCTTGTACTTGAGATGCAAATGCCTGTGGTCCAGCTCTCGAACTTTTCCTGTAACAGCAGGCAGCCTTGCCACCACTGAAGCCAAGGCATGGAGGAAAGCCCTCCAGTCAGGACGCAGAAGAGCCTGCAACAAAAGACAAAATCATCCCCCAAAGTTTAAAGGTATACATGCCCTCTTGAGGCCAGGTCCTGGCAGCTCAGAAGTTACATATTCTTTTGGATGTCATCACCTGTCTCTCTAACAGGGGAGGCGAGGACGGGTGCTCTGCAACGCCGATCTCTAATCAGTGGTCATGTCACATTGCATTTACCACAGAACATTCCAGAATCGAGCAGCAGTAACAGACCCAAGGGTGAAGCAGAATGGCTGAGTTAAATGTGAGGAAACTGAGCATGCACAGAGGAGACTCACGTTGGTGAGGAGCTGCAGTGACTCTGGGCCTCTATCAAGAGAGAACAATCATCATTTGTGTAAAAAGATGAAGGGAAGTCGCTTCAGAGAGGAGGTGGCAATGCTGTGTGCACACAGATGTCATGGCTGATGTCAGCTGGCTGCTGGCCACCAGGGTAGAAAAATCATACATTGTGCCTGAGAGGACAGTTCTGGTGTTTTCGAAACATCTTGCTATAATACCCCAGGCTAGCTTTGAACTCATGAACTTTCTGCTTGACCAATCCGCCCCCTACCTCCAGCCATCTCTGCCCCTGGCTAGGATTAGAGGTGTGTACTACTATGCCTGGATGCAGTTCTGGTTTTATGTAAGAGTTTCTGGGGATTTTGTTTGCTTGTTAGAACTAAAAAGCTTTGTAACTACTGATATGGTCAAAAAGTTCAGCCTTAAAGGCGGGGCACGCCGGTAATCCCAGCAATCCCAGAGGCAGGCAGATCTCCATGAGTTCAAGACAAATGTCATCTACATAGTGAGACCCTCTCTCAACTCTCCCTTCCCAAAAAAATAAAGATAAAGGTTGCAATGCCTGTGTGACTTTAGTTTTCCTCTACTTTCCCTCTCTGAGATGTTTTTTTTGTGTGTGTGTTTAGTGTAATTGCTCTGTTACTGACAACACCCCTGCCCTCCAGACCCAGGTAGCTTTGGGGCAGGAGCTGTCATGTGACATATCCTAATGGTGGTAGAGGTGGGTTGCTGAGTCTCTGTCTGGGTTACGAGCCACTTTAAGTCTACCTAAGTCTCTGAACTCAGAGGCATAATAGATAAGGGAAGCTTTTAGATCCTCTATTCCATTTTCCCCATCTTTTGAGGCAATGTCTTATGTGTAGTACAGGTTGGTCTTGAACTCTCAATCCTCTTGTCTCAGTCTCCCAAGTGCTGGGATTACAGGCAAGAGCTACCACGGCAACTTTACAGCTTCCGTCTTTGTAAGCCATGTGTATGTTCCTTTAATAAGAGCAAATACTCCTATAGCCAGGTACTACTTATGTGTTTTTCTACTCTATACCGAAATCGCCTTGCCTTCAGTCTGACACTGGGCGAGGTTTTGTCTAACTGCAGACCTGCGTATGCCACACTGTGCACGGAGAGTCAGGTGTCAGTCCTCACCTCCTGCCTTGTGGTTTGTTAGGTCAGCTGGCCTGCCAGCTTATGGAGAGTCTCCTGTCTCTGCCTCCTGACTCAGGGGATTATAGATACTCAATGTGACAGTATCCGGCTTTACACAGGGATTCCAATTCAGGTCCATATGCTCGACCTCAAGTGCTAATTTACCCACTGAACCTTCTCCTCAGCCCTCACCTGTCCTTCTGAAGGCACCCGGAAGCACACAGACTCATCTTCAGGGGCTTAGGGAGGCTCACAGGAGAGCCCAGGGGACCCCCTTTGATCCTTTTGAACCAGGTTCCCCTGAAGCCAGACCCCAGGATCAGAGATGCCCTCTTTGTATCAAGCCTGGTACAGACTGACCCCAACCTCCCTCCCCCCTCCCCAGAATGCCCCGGGTTCAGCTTACTAAGTGAATTAATTGGTGGTCAACTCTTCAACTTCGTGGCTTTGGGATCTGAATCACCCTGAGGGAGAATCTTGGTTCACATTTCTCTTCAGATTTGTCTAGACAGAATACTAGTGTGGAGTCAAAAGCCAGTTTGAGTCAGCTGGGGAAGTGGAGGAACTCTCGGGTGGTTTTAGGGTAGAGAGAGGAAAGAACACCCCAGGGGAAGGTTGGAGTGCTGGCTCCTAGTACAGTCCTTGGGTGAGCACAGGGGAGATGAGGCAGATCTGGGGGGGACAAACCGAGCCTGGAACTTTCCCCCGGAGAGTCTCAGCTTGCTGGGAACTTGCACACAAACAGTGGGGGAGGCGGGAGTTTGAAAGGCCACGGAGAACAGGTCAAAATTGGCTCTGTTTTTTGAAGACATTTCATTAGATGGGGACAACAAGGCAGCCAGGGGAGGAAGAGGAGAGAATTGGGGAGGAAAGGTGGCAATTTTTTAGATGTCTTCATACCTAATTTTTGAGTCTGAGGACATGTCCTGAGGGGCATGGGGGAAAGGCCAGTGTCAGGAACCATGGTTAAGGAGCAGTTGCCTCTCCATAATGAATGACCTGAACTTCGTGTTGTCTTGGATGGACAGAAAATAGACAGTGTTCGCAATCACATGGAAGAAATGACACCCTGGGTCTAGGACACGAGGTTTAGATTCTCTCTTCAGTGGAGGAGTGGGGGGAGGTATCGATATGTAGCCCAGGTTGGCTTTGAACACCTGATCCTCTTCCTGAGCCTCTCAAGTCCTCAGAGTTCAGATGCATGTCACCATAACCAGTTGCCACCCCCCCCCCCCCCGCTGCCTTCCTTCTATGTGGAGGCAGCAGGAAAAGAATTCACCACCAGGGCTGCCTGGGTTCTTCATTACTAACTGTGTGACCCTGGGTCAATCACTCAACCTGTTTGAGCTTTAGAAGTTGTCTAGAGGATGTCGGGGTTAAGCAATTAATACATGTGTTTTAAAAGCTACACAAGGGCCATGTCTGGTAATTATCATTAAAGCCTTATGGGTGAGTCTAAACCTTTATGGCATAGTTGTATTTTCAGACCAAAGAGCTTCTCAGGGCAAATGTTCCAACTCATCTCAGATCCTCACATGGAACAGGTTTGCTTCAGGTTGTGTTATAATAATACTCTACCTGAAGCCACCCTTGCAGAAGCCCCTGAAGTTTTATAAAATTGGGAGCCTACCAGGGGAGAAACACCCACTAGCAAAAGAATTGCCAGCTCTCTTTAAAAGCTCGTTTGAAAATACCCAGGGCACGTGGTGCCCCTTGGCCCTCTTGATGCAGCCTCTGGCCAGGCAGGGCAGATGGCGGACCCAGTGAGATCATCCCCTGGTCCCGTGACACCCTGGGGACCATGCCAAAACCCTGTCCTGGCACACCCTTCGTGAAGCCAACCACTTTGTAGGAGGGGTGAGGGGCCTACAAAGGCCCCTTCAAGAGCAAAGAGAAACAGTAGAAATTATTCATGAATATCACTTTTATAGAGAACATGTCTGTGAATGTAGACAAAAACCCTCAGGCTGCAGAAAGAACAGGCATTTCTTCAAAAGTATGGCAGGGAGATGTCCCCTTGGGAGACACCCTCTTATAGATACCCCCTTAGGAGACACCCCTCAGGAGATGTCCCCTCAGGAGACAACCCTTTTGACTGCGTGTTTTCAAACATCTGCTATGTTGACAGCTGATAAAGAGAAATAAACACACTTGGGCAAAACAAAATATACACTCACCAGAGGTCAGCCCACTGAGGACAGACTGGCACTGCAGACCTGGACCACTTAGAGTGAACACACAGAAATCTAGGTCAGGGAGAGGCAGGAAAAGGAGGCCTGGGCACACATTTGGGTTCTGCGCCCCAAGAACACACTGCTGAAGTGGCAGCCTTGGCGGATGCCAAGTGTCCACTGTGCAGCCGAAAGACCCAGAGAAAGCCTGGATGGGAATTATGTCCAGAAACGGGGAGGCTGGTGGGAGTGGGGGAAAGTGGGATTCAGGGAAAGCTGGGGGTGTGGGGGTGGGGTGGGAGGAGGGGAGGAGGGAAAGAGAAAGAAGTCCAAAGAACTTAGGAACTGAGATTCTACTTGAAAAATTGAAAGTGACAACAACACTTCACTGGGGTGGAAGAGCAAGAGGGAGAGCATGTTACTGCGTGTGTGCACACTTATGTGTTTGTGTGTACGTACTGTGTGCATATGTACACGAGCATGTGTATGTTGCTGTGTGTATGTATGGCTGTACCGTGTATACATGTACATCAAGAGGGAAAAAACGGTCAGTGAGAATTATAATCATGCCGTATGCCTCCTCTGGGTTTCTGAGTGTCCCAGGAGTCACCAGCAGAACCACACACAGATGAGTGTGGCAGGTCCATGCTTATAATATTGGCACTTGGAAAACTGAGGCAGGTTATTAGATGCTCAAGGCTGGGCTACAGAGCAAGATCCTATCTCAAAAAGATGAAGAGGGAAAAAGAAGAGGAACCAGAGGTTGTTTTCAAAAGTCACAAAAGTTACATGATGTGGCAGCTCATGACTAATCCCAGCGACGAGGTGGGACAGACACAGGGACAGGTCTGTGATTTCGAGGCCAGCCTGGTCCCTGTTCTACATAGTGAATTTTGGGCCAGCCAGGGTAACATAGTAAGAAACTGTCTAATCGCAAAACATCAGTTTAACAACGAAACACCTCAGATCAAAAGTTGCATAAGAGGCATGAAATTAAATTTCTCTTCTCTGGTCATGTCTAAAATTAGAGATGCCCTTTGAGCCTGGGCACAAGCTAGGACTCCCAGCTGGCCCACAGAGTCTGCTGCTGGTTGGCCTCAGCTTCTCTGTCTTCAGTCTCCCAGCAGGATCCTTGGGATCCACAGGGTAAACAACAACTCACCCCAAGGAATGACTGTACACAGAGTTCCCTGCTGTCAATCTGGCTTTGGCTTAAACCATGTCACTAAGGAAATTTTGTCTGTATTAAACTGTCAAGGTGGCTTGCCCATTGTTTGTAGAGTCTCAGGATTGTATTGGAGGTGGGAATCTCAAAAAACAGGGCAGTGGTGGAATTTGGACTGTTGCCTACCAGGGAGCAGAGGGCATAGGACAAAGGCCCTGCCAGAGAACATCTTCTGGGGCTGGTGGGCCACAAGACTTGCAGATGAACCATCCCTGCAGGGAGAGGGACATACCACATGCTGGGCTAACACGTTAAAGCACAGTGTTCATGAACAGGATAGGGCAGGAGTCATGGACAAGGAGGCCAGACGGTTACCAGGGAAGGTGCTGGGGCAGAGGGTGGGTTTCAGGAGCCCCCTGCCCTTCAAGGCTGGGAGTGCAGAGGAAACTTAGGAACACCAGAAACAGATCTTTCATCATAATCTCTTTGGAAGAATTCCATAGTTGGTCTCCCTGGCCCTATTTCCTTCCCTGGAGGATTGGAATCTAACAATCTGGACACTGGGGAGACAGGTTATCAATGTCACACCATGCACACGGTTGGTAAGCACCTTGAGGGGAGAGACTTCTGAATGAATTACTTTGAACTACTGGAAAGCCCTCAATACTTGTGCATGGGGCAGGCGCCTCATCAGTGAGCGGGAGAGTGGAACAGTGTTCTCAGAGTGTTCTCCGTATTCCTGTGTGTCGCTTCCAGGCCTGCATGTGCAAGCACACAAGCTTTCCTGTGCTGAGCCTTCGAGCTAGACATTAACAAAGAGCATCACTCCCGAATTTGGGTCCTGAGACTGTTGGGGATGCCAACAGTCCTGTAGAATCCAGATGCCTTTGCTACCTCTAGGTTCCCAAGGACAGGTATAGTGAGCACCAGAGTCCCCTACAGGACCACTCTTGACCATTGCTCCAGGCAGGTCTTGGGCCAAGAACATCCCAGGTTGCATATGAAGGCTTGATGAGGGGCCCTGGCCTTGTGAGTAGAAGGAAGTGGGGAGGGGAATGGTGAAGGGACATCAGGACAGAGGCAGGATACCCAAGGGAGTCTGCCCAACTGCTGGGAGGAGGGGAAGGTCTCTGAGGGACAAGGCCAAGCACAGTTTCAGCTGCTGACCTTCTGCAGAAGGTCACCCTGTGAGGCTGGGATGCAGGCAGCTAGCTCCTGGAGACAGAGCCAAGTGCTTGCCCGTGCTGTTCCCAGTCATTAACCCACAAAGGTTAAACTCAAAGGAGAAAAGCTCGAGACAGCCTCAGGTCCAGGGTCCACCTTCTCTGTGGGAAGGAAAGCAGATGTCACTGTGATGAGCCTACACAAGATGTGGAAAGTGACCCAACCAGTGAGTGGCAAAGGGAAAATAAGAAGTTGGCTGTCCTCTTGGGCTGTGCCAAGTCTGGGCCAGAAGCTTTCCATGTTTCTGAGAAGCGTGTGCTATAGTCTCAAGGTTGACAGGGAAGCTGGAGCTGAAGACAGAAGGTTATGAGCTACCTTAAAGGGATGCTGGGATCTGAACCTGGGTCTTCTAGAAGAGCAGATGACACTCCTAACTGCTAGGCCATCTCCCCTGTACATGCACCTGCATGTGTGTGCTTGTGCGCACGCGCATGCACACACACCATTTCTCCAAACTGAGGATATACCTCAGTGTGTAGAGTGCCTGCTATAAGATGCACAAATCCTGGGCTGGACCCCAGACCTGCACAAACTAGATCTGATGACACAGACCTATATGACAGAGCTTGGAGAGGCAGGGGTGTCACGTTTAAGGTCATTACAGACTTCATAGCAAATCTGAAGTCAACCTTGGATACTGAAGTCACCCTAGGAAAGAATTTGCTCTTTACGGATGGAGAGATGGCTCAGCGGTTAAGAGCACTGGCTGCTCTTCCAAAGGTCCCGAGTTCAATTCCCAGCAACCACATGGTGGCTCACAACCATCTGTAATGGGATCTGATGCCCTCTTCTGGTCTGTTTGAAGACAGCTACAGTGTACTCATATGTAAAGTAAATAAATATATATACATTTTAAAACAGAATTTGCTCTTTAAAGTTAAAAAGTGAGTTACGAGAGCAAAGCTGTACCTAGAGGGTATGGCTCAGTGCTTGGTAAATGGAGGTGGCGCTGCAGATACTTCACTGCCCTGTAAATTCATTTATTAGCAATCCAGGTGTGAGTTACAAAAGCAGAGTGCTTCTATGGCAGCTCATGCCTGTAACCCCAACACAGGAAGCTGAGGCAGGGGAATGCCCACAAGTTTGAATAGACCCTACATCAAAAAATTCAAACAAGCTGGGCATGGTACACCTTTAATCCCAGCAATCAGGAGGCAGAGGGAGGCAGATCTCTGTGAGTTCCAGGCCAGCAGACTGGTCTACCGAGTGAGTTTCAGGACACTAGGAGTGTACAGAGAAACACTGTCTTGTGGGGGAGCCAAAATAAAACAAAGCTTCATACTAACAGGCTGCAATGGGAAGATCAAAACACAGGAATACTGGGATTAAAGGCATGTGTAACTGTGTCACCAAGGCGAACTCCCTCTGCCTTGTGTGCAGTATTTTGCAGGGAGGTAAGGCATTGAGACAGGGCTGGTTTGTAGCCCTGGCTGACATGAAACTCATAATGTAGACCAGGCTGGCCTTGAACTCACAGAGATCCCCCTGTCCTTGCCTCATGAGAGAAAGGGACACACAGTGAAATACACAAGAGTTCATTAAAGTAATTGTCTCTTCTCTGGCCACTGTTACAAACACCTCATACCGTGGTTATTTCTAAAAACGATATAGAAAGGCGGACTGTTAAAGCAAAGGTTAGCTCTGGGCATCTGCTGACTGGAGATGTGGCCGTTCTGTAGGACTGAGTTAAAGAGCAGCCCTCCTTCAGTGCCCAGGAGCTCCCAGTTTGCAGTGGGCCCCAGGAGAATAAAGAGAGATGCTTCCAGCTCATCAAACGCCTGCCTATTGCCAATGTCTGACCCTCTAAACACTGCCTCACACAGCAGCCACAGATAGAGAATTCTAGAAGGCAAAACTCAGCGCAGTGTGAGAGCTGGTTACGGCTCCCCAGGATCAAGAGATGAAACCCAAGCAGGGCCTGTGGAGGGTGACACCCCTGGCAGGCTTTGGCCATCCCTTGGTCCCAGAAACAGAAGCAGCAGCCAGCGCGTGGTCCCTGCAGCCGTGACCTACTTCCCTGGTCTGTTGGCAGGGACCAGACAGCTGTGACAAAGCAGAAATAGGTGTATTTAGGATTACCGTGGGCTCGTTTCTAAACAATAGTTATCACATTCTGGGGATGAAAATCATAGTTAGAACATCTAATCTTGGAAATCAAACAATCATGGGGGTGGAGTGGAAGGTATTAAAATATAGGCTGTGGCTGACAGATCTGGGTTTTAAATCCCGACTTTTTTTTTTTTTTTCTTATTTTGTTTTTGTTGAGACCGATTTTCTCTGTGTAGCCCTGGCTGTACTGGAACCCATTTTGTAGATCAGCCTGCCTCTGCCACCTGAGTGCTGGGACTAAAAAATCATGAAGCTGAATCCAAATTCTAGTTTTTGATGTGCTGGCCATGTGATCTCAGGTGAGTGACATAACCATTCTGAGCCTCAATTTCCTGCTTTGTGACATGTGCTGGGGATAAAGCAAAGTCTAAGAACCTGGCATCTCAGCTCCGTTCCCCACCCTTTCTGTATCTACCTATCTATCTACCTGTGTACTTTATTTATCTACCTTTATCTATCTGTCTATCTACCTATCATCTTTATCTGTTTATCTATTCCTGCATGTGTGTACACACGTGCTATGTCACAAGCATGTGAAAGTCAGAGGACACCTGGTAGGAGTGACCTCTGTTCCTCTACCATCTGGGATCTGGAGCTTGGACTCATGCTGTCAGCTTGGTGGCACGTGTCTTTGTCCACTGAGCCATCTCGCCATCCCCCCTTTTAGTCCTTAGCAACAAGACAAACTCTACAGGTGCACAAACCCCTCCTTAGAGCACCAGACCCCATCCAGAGGGCACTTAGCTTGGTAGAGGTGGGCATGTCATGGTCCTGCCCTTCAGGAATCTACTAACAGTAAACAAAGACCAGGCAATCTATGCCTGAGAATTAGGAGACTGGATTGCAGGTGGGGAGACTAACAAGGAAAGAGGGGAGGTTTAAGTAGGATTAAAAAACAATGAGGTTGGGTGTGGGTAACGTTTATTGAGCTCTTTCTGTATTTTCCTAAGTAGGTCACAAGCCTGGACGGGTTGGGAGAAAAGTTCCCTGGGGAAGTGACGTTCATGTTTCAACCCAAAGGATGTGGACGAGCTCTCAAGGAAAGTGAGGCTGGAGGAAGGGACAGTCCAGGAGGAGGGGCTAGAACAGAAAACTACAGGGCAGGAAACCACAGATGTCTTAAGGAGTCAAAGTGTAAGGCCTCCCTGGGGTATATAAGGAGGCCAAGACCAGCTTGGGGGAATTGGGGGAATTTACTGAGACCTTGTCTTAAAATAGTCAGAAGAACTGGAGGTGTGGCTCTGTGGTAGAATGCCTTCCTGACATGTGTAGGTAAGGCCCTGGTTCAAACCCAGCACGGAAAGCAAAAACAAAACACAAAACCACAAAAAAACAATTCCAGATCAAACCCAGCTGGGAGCAGAAGAGGGTTAAGGCCGAATGAAGGAGACTCTGGGTTTAATTTGTCATAAAGATGAAGATTGCTTACTTACTTAATTTATTCTTTAACTATTAATGCCTTTGGGATTTTAAGTGTGTGTGTGGGGGGGGGAGCACATGTGTAGAGGTCACAGGACACCTTTCAGGAGTTGGTTCTCTCAGTCCACCATGGGTTCTGAGGATGGAACTCTGGTCATTGTTCGCATTTGTGTTGTAATAGCCTGGACCATCTCGCCCGACCAAGGAGAGTTATTTAGTTTAATATATACTGGCAGGGAGGCCATGGTGGAGAACACAGAAGTATAAAAGGGGAAAAGAAACCTAAGCGAGGGTCCTGAGGTGAAGGAGAGGCAGTGAAAGGCAATGGGCGGAATCTGAGGCTGGGGTGGGAGGCTGGGCCGCTGCAGGGCAGGGAGGAGGAGGCGAAGTACGAACTTCAGCTGGTGGACTCTGCTGAGTACAGCTCAGCTACAGACCAGGGCCTCCCAGCCCACAGGTCGGTGGAGCGAAACATTTGCACACTGGAAGTGTGGACATTGGACAGCTGCAGCCAAAGCGTTCCCACCCCCAACACCTAAGGCTCACCAAACACTCAGTGAATTAAACTGTCAAACTATCATTATGGGCTCAAAGTATATTTCCATTGTGGCAAAAGGGCAGAGGGCCGGCTGGTACTCCTTCTCCCAAATAACCATTTTAGAAAGTTTCAAACCTACAGAAGAGTTGCTTAAATACAATGAACACCATAGGTCCAAGACCCAGCCTTACTTACTGCTAAAGGGGCAAACTTCAGCTGTCTCTATTTAGATATATATTTATACAATGCTATCTATATAATAAAGTGCATATGTGCATGAATAAATATTTATATTCACATTTTCCCCTGTATGTGAGGATCAGCTGCCTATATGTATCTAAGAAACTTACTGTGGGAGGGGTAGCAATGCTCAGTCTGAGAAGGGGACAAATAGAGAAGATATAGATAAGTTTCATTTCAAAGAATTAGTCTAACTGGGCTGGAGAGATGGCTCAGTGGTTAAGAGCACTGACTGCTCTTCCAGAGGTCCTGAGTTCAATTCCCAGCAACTACGTGGTGTCACACAACCATCTGTAATGGGAGCTGATGCCCTCTTCTGGTGTGTCTGAAGACAGCTGCAGTGAATTTACTCATATACATAAAGTAAATAAATGCTTCTAAAAAAAAAAGAGTCTAACTTCTTGAGTTCTTTGTATATATTAGATATTAGCCCTCTATTGGATGTAGGATTGGTAAAGATCTTTTCCCAATCTGTTGGTTGTCATTTTGTAAGCCACCATCAAAGAGTACACATGGATGGACCCATGGCTCCAGCTGCACGTGTAGTAGAGGATGGCCTTGTTGGGCATCAATGGGAGGAGAAGCCCTTGGTCCTGTCAAGGCTCGATGCCATGGTGTAGGGGAATGTCAGGGTGGGGAGGCAGGAGGGGGTGGGTGGGGGAGCACACTCTTAGGAGCAGGGGGAAGGGGATGGGATAGGGGATTTCTGGAGAGAAAACCGGGAAAGGGGATAACATTGAAATGCAAATTTAAAAATCCAATAAAAGAAAAAATATGAAAAAAGAATGAGTCTACCTCCTACAGAGCCTTTGGAGCCAATCACATGACACCACAGGGTGAGTATCCCAGGCAGGCACAGTGGTGCATGCCTTTAATCCTAGCACTTGGGAGGCAGAGACAGGTAGATCTCTGTGAGTTTGAGGCTAGCCGGATCTACAGAGTGAGTTCCAGACAGCCAAGGCTACACAGAAAGACCCTGTCTCAAAAACAAACAAAAAAACAAGCAAGCAAGCAAGCAAGCAAGCAAAACCCCAAATACTTCTGTCTGTCTGTCTGTCTGTCTGTCTGTCTGTCTGTCTGTCTATCTATCTATCTATCTATCTATATCTATCTATCTATCTATCTATCTATCTATCTATCTATCTATCTATCTATCTATCTATGTGTAATGTGTCTGTATGCACACGCATATACAGGCCAGAAGAGGGCGACATTCTCTATCATTCTCAGCCTGTTCCTTTGAGGCAGGGTCTCTCCCTGAATCTGGCACTCATATTTTTCTCAGCTAGGCTGGAAGCTTGAAAGCCCCAGAGATCCACCTATCCTCATTCTCCCAAGATCTGGGCTAACACATGCTTGGGATGCTCAGTTCGTTACTTGAGTACTGGGGTTCGACCTCCAGTCTTTGTGATTGTGCAGCAAGCATTCTGAACTGCTGAGCCATCTCTCCACAGAGTCTCTGAAATCTAAAACGTTTTGATGATCCAAAGATTCAGATTTTTGAGCATTTTGGGATCAGGGATATTTAAGTAGTATATCTAAACAAATTTTCCCAAACCTTCCAGAACATCCCCCTTCAATCTAAAACACTCTTAGTTTCTAACATTTCAGGCAGTCTTTGGGGGTGATCCACTGTCCAACCACATTCTTCATAGATTGGTTGTCATTTTGTTCGTTTTGAGACAGGGTCTCACTATGTAGCTCTCATTGGCTTTGAATGCAAATCCTCTTGCCTTAGCTAGACTATATGCTGGGATTACAGACACAATGACTGACAAGTGGACTATTTTCTTCAACCTACTTTATATTAGGAGACATGACCTTACTCTTAGGCAGGCTGGTCCAAACTTTGAGTCAAGTGATCCTCCTTACAGATATACACCATTGGACTGTTCTTGTTTTTAATATTTATTTGTTTATTTAACTTTTTATGTATGGGAGTACATTGTTGTCTTCAGACATGACAGAAGAGGGCATTGGATCCCATTACAGATGGTTGTGAGCCATCATATGGTTGCTAGGAATTAAACTCAGGACCTTTAGAAGAGCAGTCAGTGTTCATAACCACTGAGCCATCTCTCCAGCCCACCACTGGTCTGTCTTAACTCTAGCTTTAAACTCCACATTTAAGAAGTAACATGTGCCTACATTATGAAGAATAGAGATAAAACTGCTGGCTACCAATGGAGACATTCCAATGAATCTTCCCACCCATTTCCTTTTTCCTCTGCTTGTTTGTTTGTTTGTTTGTTGAGACAGGGTCTTACCATGCAGCCTAAGCTGGACTTGAACCTGCATTGACCTTCCTACTGCAGTCTCCCCATGGGCTGGGATTCCAGATGTGCTCTGCCACACTCAGTCTTTCCTGCACATTTTGAATCTATTTAATGCTGGAGAGGTGGCTCAGCATTAAGAGATCTTCCAGCTCTTGCAGAGGATCTGGGTTTGGTTTCTAGGATCCACGTAGTGACTAATAAAGCACCTGCAATCAATTTCCAAGGGATATGTTGCCCTCTTGTCTTCTGTGGGCACCAGGCACACATGTGGTACACATACATACATGCAGGCAAACAAAACTAAATACATCTTTTAAAAATTCCAGTGTGGAGAGATGGCTCAGTGGTTAAGAGCACTGATTGCCCTTGCCAAGGTCCTGAGTTCAATTCCCAGCAAGCACATGGTGTCTCACAACCATCTGTAATGGGATCCGATGCCCTCTTCTGGTGTGTCTGAAGACAGTGACAGTGTACTCATGTACATAAAATAAATAAATAAAATCTTAAAAAAAATCCACAGACACAATTTTCTAATGGCTGTGCACTATACTACATATTTATCTCTTAGAGCAGGGGTTTGGGGGACACATATCAGATATTCTGCTCATTAGGTATTTACATTATGGTTCATGACAGTAGCAAAATTATAGTTATGAAGTAGCAAAAACTATTTTATGGTTGGGGTTCAGCACAACATGAGGGGGGGCTGTATTAAAGGGTCACAGCATTAGGAAGGTTGAGAAGCACTGAGCTGGAGGGTGGAACTGTAGCTTGTCTGAGGTTTTCTGCAGTTAACAACAGCTCGACAGACGTCTTCATCTGTAAACCAATGTTTGTCCCCCATTTTCTGAGTCAGTGTTTTTCTATGTAGCCCAGGCTAGCCTACAGCTCGGGACCTTCCTGCTTGAGCCTGCACAGTGCTGGATGGCAGGCATGTGGCACCCTGCCTGGCTCTAATAGTAACCCCCAGCCCCCACTAATTATTTCCTGAGGACAGATTCTGGAAGTATTCGGCACCAGAGGGCTCGCATCCCTCCCCGAACGTCTTCCTTCCACATGCCCTCTCTCCTGCACCGTATAGGCGCCCGATTGAGCAACTGCTGCCTCTGAAGCAGAGGCAGGCCGAGATGTCTGAGCGGAACGAGGAAAGGTCGTGGAGCATAGAACCCACTATGTCTCTTCTTATGGAGACCCCGGAGGTGAAGGGGGGAGGTCCAGGGACCACTGACTCCACCCTGCCTGGTTCTCACTCAAGAAATGGTTGCGGCATGACTCGGCATATTGCCACCATCTGTCTGACACAGGAGGTGAGAGGAGGGAGGTAAGGCCGTTGGGGAGAGCGCAGGAAAGAAGCCTGCCTCCACTCATGCTCAGGCAGCAAGACGAGTCTCACCCTGCCCCTCCCACCCCCCTTAGCTCCCAATACAGCTGTAGAAAGGCCACGGGAGGGACAGAGTGGGTACACATTCATCCACCCCTCTTCACTGCCCGGAGAACGGCATCTTTATAAGGATGGAGGGGGAATCCCACGGGATGCTGTGCTTCTGATGACCAGCAAGCATTGCTCCTCTGCCAGGAGGCTCCAGCTAGGGAGGAGTAGCAGTGTCCCGTGTCCCTGGTTTGCAGGGTGAAGCACCACCGGAGGTGTCTTGGTGATACCATGGGGCTGGGAGCAGCTCTACTGGTTGGGATGGGTGAGGTGGCCTAAGAATGGTTCTGGGGACAGGAAACTGTCTGTGTAATAGAAATAAATGCTTTGGTTCCTGAAGCTGAAGACTTAGGTCACATGACAGGATGTCATAGTTATCCCCAGATCTTCCTCAGCTCTGGCACTGACAGGAATCTTATTTACTGGGGGGTAGGGGGTGGAGTTTCCTCGAGGGTTTGTGTTTCTCAGGAAGAGTAAGCAGTGCGTGGGTAACAGAGCTGCTGGTGAACACATGAGACACATGACTGGGGAGGACATGGGTCACCGTCACAGGGGCCTGAGGGATGAACATCCCCAGGACATCTTACTCTGGCTAAGGTCAAGAGTAAACCCACTATGGAAGACACACTGTGGACCCAGCCATGACTATACCAGGTTTGGGGGGGGGTGGCGGGGCTCCTGTTCTGTGAGCGCCCCAAATCTCCTCTAGACCCCACTTTCTTTACTTTCCATGTGGTCTAGCTCTCTGGTTCCTAGAGGCTTCCAGAGGGCAGGGGTTTGTCTCAGTCACTCCAGAATCCACAGTCCCCAGCAGCAGCCATCAGAAGGAGGGAAAGAGACAGGGCTGCTGGTGGTCCCTGCTCTCTGACTTGCCTACCTGTCCCCTTCCTTACAGTCCTACTTATCTCAGGAAGTTCTACCTGCCATCTGCCTGAAGTGCTCCCTCCATAATCAGTCCAAATCAGACACCCAGGAACATATTCACTCCTCCAGTTTAGTTGCCAATGTTTAACGAGAAAGATCTCTCTCTCTCTCTCTCTCTCTCTCTCTCTCTCTCTCTCTCTCTCTCTTCTCAACATCTCTCTCCCAGAGCAGCATGCTGTCTGCCATGCCCCCCTCTCTCTCCAGATGATTTCACTTTGTAGCTCTAGCTATCCTGGAACTCACAGTGTAGCCTGTTTACTCACAGAGATCCTCCTGCCTCTGCCTCCTAAATGCTGGGGGAATAAAGGTGTGTGTCACCACACCTGTTGACATGAGGGATTTTTGATGGAAGCAAATTTCTTTAACTTTTTTGAATTACATTTTAGCGTGTGTGTGTGTGTGTGTGTGTGTGTGTGTGTGTGTGTGTGTGTGTGTGTACATACCAGGGTGCAGAAGGGTCAGAGGGTAATTTTTTGGAGTTGCTTCTCTTTTTCTACTGTGTGGATTGTGAACTCAGACTGTCTGACTTGGCAGCAGGTGACGTTACCCTCTGAGCCATCCTGCCAGCCCTAATGGGAGTATATTTTCCAACTGATCTTGAAATATTAGGATGATCTGGCCACCCTGGGCTCTCATTATCTTCAGATCATTGGTGGCACTGGGGGGAGAGGGACACTAGGTGACATAATGCTCTGTGGAGCTTTTTATACCCTGTCTCTTGGTTAATAAGAAGTGTGCTGTCCCTTTAGTCCCAGCAGTTGGGAGGCAGAGGCAGGTGGATCTCTGAGTTCAAGGCTCTCCTGGTTTACAGTGTGAGTTTTAAGACAGCCAGAGCTACACTGAAAAACCCTATCTTGAAAAACTTACAAAACAAAAAGGAAGAAGAAGAGGAGAAGGAAGAGGAGAAAGAGAAGGAAGAAGAAGAGAAGGAGGAAGAGGAGGAGGAGAAAAAGGAGGAGGAGGCAGAGGAGGAAGTGTGCTCCCACCTACTACTGTAAACACTTTGTGATACTCTTAACCTCCTCTCCAGTCTGCTAAGCCTCTCCAGGGAAAGTGGTCCTGCCCTGTAGGTTGGGAGCTGGGCCTCTTGGCTCTCAAAACCTCTGTGCAAAGAGAGAATGCTAAGCAGCCGCTGGACTCTGGTGAGGTTGGGTTTGTCTGAGGACAGCTCATACTGGCTGTCAGGGCCTCAGGCCAGGTATGGAGTTCGTCGACAAGGACAATTGCTTCTGGAACGTCCCCACCGCTGGCTCTGTACCAGGCTTTCCATGAGTAAGGGACACCCTAAAGGAACACTCTATTCTGATGGAAATCCATGCGGTGTTACATGCCTGTGATCCAGCACTTGGAAGATGGAGGTAGAAGGTTGGAGTTCAAGGTTAGCACTGTCTACATGAGATCCGATCTCAAGCCAAAACAGCTAAGAGATGGCTCATTGCTTAGGGACACTTGTTATCTTTGCAGAGGACCCAGGCTTGATTCCCAGCACCCACATGGTGGCTCACAACCATCCCTAACTCCAGTTCCAGGGGTTTCCGTGTCTTCTGACCTCCCCAGGCACTAGGCATGACTGTGGTGTACAGACATCCGTGTACGCAAAGCACTCATATACCTAAAATAAATAAATCTAAAATGGTTTTTGGTTTTTTTCTATTCAAGATTAAAACAAACAAACAATGGAGAAGTTCATAAGAGTCTTGATTCAATATTTTCAGATCCGAACACAAGTATTAGAACAAATGAAGGGCTAATATCAGCTTAGTTTCACCTAAAAGTCCTTGGAGGGTAACGGAGTAACAATGTCCTCTGTCAGAGATTTCCCTGGATTTGTGTGGAGCTGTGTCTCTGTCCCACTATGTGGCAAACCTGTGTGATGCTTGCAGCCACACAAGCAGTTAGGTGGTGCTGGACAGCGCTAAGGGCCAGGCAGGTCTCAGCTGCACACTAGTCAGTGTCTAGAACCCTTCTGTCTCCTGTTCTCACCTGGGCCAAACAGCAGGGCTCTGTGGATGTGTCTCAGTGTGGACTTCATATGTGTCCTCTGTAGCCTGCAGATGACGGGTATGTGTGGTGGGTTTGGGGGGGATCCCAATGCACAGGAAGGCACCCACACAGCCACCCTATTCCCTGGCATCCTTGGAGGACTGGGAAGGGTCAAAGGGCAATGCTAGGTCTCTGGTAAGTGGGCACTGGGGTGGGGGACCAGACAGGGAGGGGAGAAGAGCTCTCAGGAAGCAACAAAGGAAAAAGGCCAAGCAGCCCCTGCACTGCCCAGTGAGGCTGCTATGAGCTAAGGGCCAATGGGAAAGTTATCTAGCCACTTTGGACCTCAACTTCCTTAAGGAGAAAACCAGAAAGAATCTGCAAACACCCTGGCACAAACTCATTATGCCGAAGAAATGAGCTGAACCAGGAATGTACCATCTGTTCCATGCTCACTGGCCACCCCCACATCTCCAAATAGAAATTCCAAAAATGGGCCCAAGACCTGTCACCTGTACCACATGGGTGACCAGACCTGGGGTTCTGAGCCTGAAAGAGTCTGGGAAGAGCATCATTCTCGGCACCTTTGCCATAAGCCTACAGCCTGTCTGTAAGGTTCCTCTGGCTGAGGCTACCAGGTGCTCAGCTAGCCTGCTAAGGCTGGTAACAGCATGTACTTGTGATAGACTTTGAGAACACCGAGGTACCACATCATCTCAGCCCCTTTAACTCAGCTGAGGATTAAACCCACCAAGCTCAGGAAGGAGACAGATGGGGAGGGAGGGATGACCCACGGTGAGCACGGCCCACTCTGGATGTGAACCAGTTGTTTTCCATGAGGACATGTGGAGGTCCAGCCACAGGTACTGACTACAATCAGAGAGATCTCTGTGTTGGGTGTGAGGAACCTTTCGAGGTCTCCAGAGTCGAGGCAGATGGGAAGCTGGGGCGAGACCTTTACAGCTTCCCTCCTGCTTGCTTCAGGTGAGCAAACCTGATGTGGGCAGAAGCAGTCAGCAAAGAAATCATACAGGGGGTGAAGGGGGACTGGGAGGGGCATGGTCAAGGCAAATGAGAGAGAAGCGGGTCCAACCCTTCATCACTGTTGTACTGTACTGAGCCTTTTGAAGGCCGCATCTCACTGACTGCTCTTCCAGAGGTCCTGAGTTCAAATCCCAGCAACCACACAGTGGCTCACAACCATCTCTGGTGAGATCTGATGCCCTCTTCTAGTGTGTCTGACGACACCTAGCGTGTACTTATATATAATAAATGAATAAATTAAAAAAAAGAAGGCTGCATCTCTAGTTGGTTCCTGGAGAGTAGAGATGGTCTCCAGGGAGCAGAGTCCCCAGTATATTCTCTGTGTCCTTCAAAGGAAGCAGGGGTGATCTGGGCAGGCAGGGATTCTGAAGGAGTCCTGCTCACCATGCTGAGCTGCCTGGGAAAGGACTGCCCAGGTGCAGGGTGTGGAATCTGCCCTCAGGAAGGCAGGGAGACGGAGAAGGCAGCACCCAAACAGAAAGTGCCCACAGCCCTGGAGCGGCCTGGAGCAATGAAGCCAGCCTTGATATAAAAAGGATTTGAGATTATAAAACAGATAGCTCCATCTGTGGGGTCACATGGCATGCAGTTCCCCAGTGGGTAGTGTGGATTGTCCCCATCTGTGTTAAGAGGTGTGGAGAGCTTTTGGGGGCCTGATGGGCAAGAATCTGATTTTAGGCCAGGACAAGGAAATAGGCTATTTCAGGCAGGAATTTGACTTTGGGCTAGGACAGGGAAGTAGGCTCAGCTATCTCTGTCATTCTGATTAGCCCTTAGAAACAGTGATCATGGGACTTTGTTTATTGCCTGGCTTGTTCCATGTCTATTGTGTGTTCATTGTCTTGCTTGTTCCCTTAACCTAGAACTGACCTTATTACTTGCATGTAATCAAAATGGTATAAAAGCCGACTAGGAAAAAATAAACCCGCCTCAGAACTAGCTGGGGTCATGCTACAAAGTTGTCTAATTATCTTTTTTTTTTAACCTTTGCTCCTGCCCTGGAAAACCTGGTGACTGAGCCGGTTTGATCAGGAATTAAACACACTAACCCATTTTTCCTTGCACACCTATCCTGTCCATCTTTGTCTGTCCAAGAACAGTTGGCTTCTGGGTTCAACTACATAATATGTTGCATACATGTTTTACACAGACAACATGCATGTTATATTTCTAAGCTATTTTGTTGTTTTGAGACAGACTCTCTACTTTGTAGCCTTGGCTGTCCTGGAATTCATTATGTAGACCAGGCTGGCCTCAGATTCCTAGAGATCCACCTGCCTCTGCCTCCCAAGTGCTGGGATTAAAGGTGTGTTTAACCGTGCCTGGCTGTGCCTCGGCTATTCTATTCCTATGGCTTATCTGAAAGGTTCTTCTGTGTAAGGCTGTGAAGAGTTCATGCTAGCTGGCAGGGCCTGGTGCAACAGCTTCTCTGTTTCTCTGTGACGTAAGATGGTTAGTACAGATGAGAATTTCTTCCCTGGTACATCACTCAGGTTACCTCCATGGGTGGGAGTGTTAAAAGAACAGTCTTCATAGCAGGCCTTGAACTTTTTTTGGGGGGGTAGAGAGTGTTATCTGGGATAGGGTCTCTTCTGTGTTTTCTGGGTTGATCCTGAATTTACAATCCTTACTTAGCCTCCCAAGTCTAGAATTACAGAGTGACTACCGATTAATCCAGTCAAGACACAGTCCGAACAGATATGTCCTCTCTTTGAGGTGAGCTGGTGGCTTTGTGTACACATTTATTATTTTTTTAACAGCAATGCATACACTGAGGGATGGGGAGGCAGAGAATGGAGGGTAGCAAGAGTGGATATGGTCTCTCCTGTGTCCCACTCACAATTGTCCTCCACAGAGGCTGCTGTTGAAATTGAGTTCCGTCTCTCTTGAGTTCTGTTTCTCTTTTTGAGATCCGGCTCTCTCCTCAGTTTTGTTTCTCCTACTGAGTTCTGTCTCTCCTTCTGAGGCTCGTATCTCCTGAGTTCCATCTCTCCTGAGTTTTGGGCCTCCTGAGTGTGGCCTTGTAGACTGCACGTCCCTTTTCTTTACTCTGTTGGTACCAGCCATGCCTACCTTTGCCGACCAAGGGACCATGCACTGAACGGTCCATCTACAACAGTACAGAGACACACTGCCTTCCTTTAAGGACCACTCTCGTCGGCAGTTCCTCTCCAATTGTCACATGACGGATAATTCCCCACACGTAACCTTTGCTCACACGGGAAGGATGAGTTCTCAAGACTGTGAGGTTCTGTCAAAGGCTGAGGCCTGCTTGATAAACTGCAGTCACAGCGCCCACACTGTTATCTCATGAACAGAGGGGACATTACCATAGTTGGACCAGCCACCTCTTATAGTTGAAACGAAATAGCTTTCCATGTTAATTCTCCTTTCCTGCTCCCTATTCCCCTCATTCTTCCATGAAGTACATTTTCTCTTCTATAAGCCCTTGGCCTATTCTGGATGATCCCAGAGTCCGTATGGGGGTAGAACTGTGGGATCTTCTGAGTGTGGGGAACAGCCCAGGAGTGGAAGACAGTGCTAGAAAGGAATCTTTTCTGGGCTGGCCTGTGCTCACCTGGATGCTGGCTTGCAAGGAGACCTCCTCACAGGAGAAAATGGGGTGTCAGTCTTTAACAGCTGTCTCCAATCTAATGCTTTTCAGTGTGTAGTGTGACAGGAAATGATGAAACATTTTGATCCACTTTCCTCAAAGGTTTTTCTGGGAATCTGGACCCATCTGCATCTTCCGGCATCTTTTAGGACTGTCGGCATGTCCTCTCATTCAGCAGGGTCCCACCATTCACCACTGAAAGGCTAGGAGGAAGCCCCATGAGCCGTGAACTTCCTAGGGGCAGATCAGGTGGCAGAGGCACAGAGCAGAAGCTAGGTATGGTGGTACAAGCCCATAAGCTCAATTTTTAAGAGGCGGAGGCAGGAGGATCACCACGAGTTTGAGGCCAGCTGGGATACAGACCGAATTCATGACCGGTCTGAGTTACAGAGTGATACTAGGTCTCAAGATTAATTAATTAGTTAAAAATAAATCAAGGTGTTAGTGGGACTGTATTGTCCCTACGGCTGACAAAAGCCCTCACTTCTTCAGTGTTATCAGCTATCCCTGGCTAGGGGGCACCTCACACTGAGCTCTGCTTCCAGTAGCTCACACTGTGCTCTCTGCAGCCCCCCACCCCCAGGGACTGAACCTAGGACCTTGTGCATGCCAGGCAAGTGGCCTGCCACTGAGCCACAGCTTGCCTTCCCCTATTTCTGTTCTAAGAGCACCGGGATAATCCGGCATTCCCTCTTCATCACCATTAATGTAATCACAGCTGCAAAGACTCTTTTAGCAAACAAGGTCATGGGCTCTTGGGATTAGGACCAAATGTCTTTAGGGGACATTCTGTAGTCTCCTATTCCTATGAGTTTTGTTGTTGTTGTTGTTTTTGTCCAAATTCAGTTGGACACCCTGTGGTTTTTCTTAGATTATATTTTTAGTTAGGTGTATGTGTGTGAGGGGAATGGCATATGCACAGGAGGGTGCAGCCCACAGAAGGAGAAGAGGATATTGGATTCCCCTGGAGTCGAAGTTACAGGACGTGGGAGCTGGGCACCAAATTCGGGTCTTCTGGAAGCAGTAAAACCCGAATTTGGTGCCCAACTTAGCCAACGAGTCAACTCTTCATCTCTTGGACACCCTGTGTTCTATTTCTCCAAGTCCAGTAGTTAAAAAAATTATTTATTTACTTATTTAATATACGGTGTCTTGCCTGCATGTACCTGTGTGTACCGTGTGTCTGCCTCATGCCCTTGGAGGTGAGCAGAAGGCTTTGTATCCTCTGGGACTAAGTTATAGACAGTGGTAAGCCACTGTATGGGTGCTAGAAATGACACTCAGACCCTTTGGAAGAGCATCCAGTGCCCTTCTGAGCCACCTCTCCAATCCTGATTTGACAATTCTAACACCTCTATCTGGAAATGCTATCTCTAGGAGTCAGTTGTATTGCCAGCAACCTACACCACAGACCCGACCCTGTTCACAGTCGGTGGAGTGGGATTTGTGGCTCATGATGCCATTCCAGGGTTCAGGGAAACTTAAAGCCGCCTGACTTAGCTTTTAAAAAGACAACTGTAGCCAAGCCCGGTGTACAGAGCAAGTTCCAGGACAGCCACAAACAAGCAAAAAACCCAAACAATCAAAGACAGTTGTAAAACACACACACGCACGCACACACACACACAGTGCATGAGCTTCTACTGTTAGCATGTCAACCCAAATGCAGAACTGAAACTACTCTCCAGAAGGTAGAGAGATAAGCACATGACCTATGCATTGTCCTTCTGCGTCACTTTAATTCATACTACATCTATTCATGAATCCGAATCTATTTATTCACCCATTCAGTGGTGACTAGCACTCATTCATGCCAGAGGCTGGGGACACATGGGAGGAAACGCCTTTCAACATACTGGGTGAACTAAGGAGCCTCTTTCCCGGGGAGGCTTCCAACAGTGGAATGAGATCCTATCACTGGAATTACACACAATGGGCATAGCAACAGGAAAAGGGGAAAAAAATAACTTGTATCTGAAGATGAGTTACTTGATCGGCTGCATTAACCTGAGGTGGCTATTTCCTCTTCCGCTGTCTTCTGGAGCCTGGAGATGTGTATGTGTGAGCTTGGACTTTGGCCTCCTTGGACCACCTCAGCAGTAACATGTTTCCCAGGGCAGCCTGTTGGGCCCCCACCCCCACCCCGCAGTCTCCTCCCACTCCTCTTGAGCTCCACAGGCCCCGCCCACTCCTCTTCAGCTTCCCGGGGGGTGCCTGGACAGTGGGATGTTTCTCAACTATCCCCCCCATTGCTGCAGTATGGGAACATTGCACCCACAAATGACACCTACGCCCAAGCACATCTTATGCAGCACAGTTTTCGTTTTTACTTAAAAGGAGAAAGCAATCTGTGTCTTTACCGTATGGAACAAACTCTCAGATTTCTGACCAATTCAGCCAGGCAGGCAGGCAGCAGCCATTTCTGTTTTGAGGGGAATGTGGTGAGGTCTGTCTATACCCCAGCTCTTTAGCTGCTGTTAACCAATGACAGGTCCCCCTCAGGTGAGTGCAAGGGTTCAGGAGAAATCCCGAGTTCAAATTCTGCACCTGGTGATTTCAGGTACCCCTTTGACTTTCCTGAACCCCAAGACAACTCTCCAAATCTCAGCACCTTGATGTCCTCTGAACCCCAACATAACTACCCAAATCTCAGTGTCTTGATGCCCTCTTTTTTTCCTCTTTCTCAGATTAAAAAAATTAAAAATGTAATTGGCAAACGTGTGTGTGTGTGTGTGTGTGTGTGTGTGTGTGTGTGTAAACAACTCTGGGAGTCCGTATTCTCCTCCCAGTGTGGGATCAAGGGATTGAGATCAGACAGAGGCACTTTTACCCACAGAGCCTCTAACTAGCTCCCCTTTCCCCGTCTGGAATGCCAGGGACAGACTGCAGTAGGACCCTGCACACATGCTCTACCACTGAAACCCACGCTTGAGGAGAAAGAACTCTTAACTCGCAGGCTTCAGTCAAGAGTTAAATGACCCCATGTAAACTGTAAAGCACTAGTTCCCGGACTGTAACGTGGGGCTCAGGAGACACAATCAGACTGCACAGCAACCCAGAGTCCAGCTTGTGCTTGGTTTGTTTGGTCCCCCCCCCTTTTGTTCCTGTTTTGCTTTTGAGACAGGTTCTCACTATGTTGCTCTGGCTGACTTTGAACTCAGAGAGCCCTGCTTGCCTCTGCCTGCTGAGCGCTGGAATCAAAGGTGTGTGCCACCATGTCCTGCTCCTGTGCCTGCTTTAGGTGACCCGTGTCACTCACTGATCTCAAATACCCCAAATGACCCCTCTTCTCTAAAGTTGTTCAAATCACACCAATTTTAGTAAATCCAGAAAGGGATTTTCCTTGAGTGTTCTTTGAAAGTTTGGGACCCACTAGGAGGCGGGGTTTGTCCTACTAGCAAGTGGGGCCTCACCGTTGGAGTCACTGTGAAGATGATCCTGAGTCTTACGCGGCACAGCTTTTGGCAATGAGGTCCCCAAACTCTTGTGTAGCCTTTTACGGGTTATCTAGTAGACCACTGAGACAGACACTCTTGTACCCGCTGCCATATACACAGGGACACCCACTCTCAGCTCCACAGGATCCATTAAGTGGGACGTCCTTCAGGAACTGTGCCTTTTGGTTATGGTACTTTTTTTTTTTTTAATGTACATGAGTGCTCTACCTGCATGTGCACCTGCAGGCCAGAAGAGGGCATCAGATCCCATTGTAGATGGTCATGTGTCACCATGTGGTTGCTGGGAATTGAACTCAGAACCTCTGAAGGAGAGGGACTACAGGGTCTCCCTCTGTCCCATCAACCCACCCTTTTCCCCAGCAGCAGAAGCTGCCTTTGTCTCATCCAGGGAAACTGTCTCCTTTAACTAACTCTGTCCCTGGAGACACTGTCTAGCCCTTCCCTGAATTTATTTACAAGCTCATCCCCCAGCCTCTGATCATTAGGAACCTCCTGGCACCGTGGTGGGTGTGAATGTTTTCCCGTGCTTTCAGTGAGATGGAAGATTTTAAGAGAGTGGAGTTTGCTCAGGGTGGACCTGTCAGTGATGCTAAATTTGGTTTTGTCATCATGGGGCACGTGAGGCAGCAGCCTGGTTTAGAGGCTTGCTTTCAGGTTAAAATAATTTCTGCGGGCTCATGTTACAAGTGACCCATTCATGCGGGCATGCTTCCCAGATTCTTACCACTACAGACAGGTTCTCTGGCTCCTCGTGGGGCTGGCAGAGAGCTTGGAGCCTTGTGGAGGAGGCCCAAGGGCTCTGACATGGACTAGACCTGGGTTTAAGACATCATCTGGCTCTTTGCTAAGCCCCAAAATTTCTTTGCTTCTCTGCAAAGTGCCCCAGCCTCCGTGGGGGAAACGAGAACCGAGGCACAGTTTTTAGTAAAATAAATGCAACCAATAATGGCTACGTTCTGTGCATCTTCATACAGATAAACGGATCTGGATCACCGGAGACACTGGTTGATTGGCTGGTTTGAAGTAGAACAGACAGCAATCAAATATCTCACAGAAAATGTGGTTGTTATTTTTAGGTGTTCAGAGCCTTGGGACTGTAGATCTGCAGGGAAAGGCTTGTCTTCTTTAAACAGGTCAGGCTCACCCAGCCCCAGCCTGCACAGCCTGTGAGCACACAACCCTATTCACCCAGAGTGTGCTAGCAGGCACATCCTGTAATCCCAGCACCCAAGAGGCTGGGACAGGAGGTTTACCATGAGTTTAAAGTTCACTTGGACTATCCACTGAGATTCAGGTCTGCCTAGGTTCCAGAGTGAGACCCCATCTTCAAACAAAACGTTCTGAACCAGCTGAGGGCTGGTTGCATGACTGCGCATGCGCTACAGGAGCAGTCGCACTCGGCGATGCAGTCTCGGCTCTCAGAGGACAGATAACCTGGGGGATGGGGGGAGACAGGAATTGCACACAAAACAAGACAAGGGGATGACAGCTAGACATACGCTACTCCAGTGTGGATGCGCGGGAAGAGAAAGTGTGTGGGGTTCCTGGATCTAGTGTACACAGGTGGGGACAGAGACTGCGGAGTCTATACAGCTGAGGAAGGCATGGCCTGAACAGTGCCATGGTGGGTGAGAAAAGTGTCATCTATAAAGGAGATATGGCAGCCAGCTGTCAGTGAGAAGAAATCTAGGGTCTGGGTGAGGACATGAGGGCAGGCTTGACTTAGGTGACAGAGAACAAGACCCGGATTTGTGGGCGGACACGGGCATGACAGACAGACAGCATGTTGCTCTGGGGTACTTTAGAACTCACTCTGGGGGTTATAATTGTTTATAAATGATGTCAGGGTAAGGACTAAACTCATTTTGGCGTTAGCAAAAGTAGAACTGGAGATGTCTGCAGGAAGCCGGCAGGTCTGCTCCAGAGACGTGGAGGGAGAGCTTAAGACTGCAGTTCACCACTCAGGGGGCGGGAAGATGGAAGGTTTCAACAGCCCAAGCGGTTCTACGGAGCAGTGACGTGGGGTCTGTAGACACTGAAGCCCACTGAGGTGGGGCCAATACCCCTGGACATACAGATGACCCACCAACCCCGTTCTTCAGAAACCTTCCATTGGAGCTCTGTGAGTTCAATCCCCAGTGCTGGGAGTAGGAGGATGAGGACAAAGAAAACTTCCATTCACAAGACGAAGCCAATGAATTTCAGCCCAGCGGTGGCTCAGTTAAAGCCACTCAGTTAAAGAGCCACAAAAGTTTCTCGATATCAGGGTCTGGCTCTAATTTCCACTCGCCTTGGTGGATTTCTGTCATATGCGACCATGGACTGCCAGGGCAAATCCACCCTGGGAAAATTTAGAATGTGAGGTTCTGTGTCAAGTTTATACCAATTAGGAAGACACTGAAAATTCCATAAAAAATGGGAAAGCTCCCAGGAAATTCCATTCAAGGATCACAACTAGAGACCAAGAGGAAGTCCCAGCTCCTTTCTGGAGAGGTCTAGAAATCACTTGAGGTCATCCCGCCCACTGTCCTGACCTTGGGGTCTCCTCTGTACACCGGGGACAGACTGGCCTGTGAACGAACGCATGTCCATCCTTCTGGGCATGGGCCAGTGCTGACCTGGGGTTCACCACGGAGGACCGGCTGCCCCCGGCTGGCTGGGAACAGGAGCAAAGCGGCCACAGCTGTGCCATTTCAGTCTGCACTCAGCCCACTAGGGACCTCTGCTCAGGGAGCTGTAGCAGTTCCTGGGGAACAGCCCCTCCCTGCACTGACTTCTAAGCTACCCCAAGAATTTCTCATGGACAGTTTCCATGCTCTGTGGCTATCCGTTCCATTGCAAGGGGACAGTGCGTCATTCATATTTTGCAGATGGACAGAGGTCTAGGAGCTCTCCATCTTTGCCAAAGCTCTCTTATTGGCCAATGGGAAACTGGGTGATTAAATTCAGGATGCAGTAGTGGGTGATGACTGAGACCCCACCCAGAGCAGCTCACTGACTTCTGTAATTCTGTCTCATTAGCCACAAATGAGGGATCGAGTCTTAAATCTCATTTTAAGCCTTGGTCCTGAGTGTCAATTTATGGTATAAATCCTGCTTTTCAAAAGAAATTTTTCTTTCCTGAAATTTTCTATCAGCCATTAAGCACTGGCTTGTGACTATTACTAATATTTTATGATACCAAAAGGCGAGGCATGTGCTTTAATGCACGCAGACCTTATTAGCACTCTGCAGGGAACGGTGCAGCCTTGACTAGCCTTTTCTCAGGCACAGCTGACAGAGAGGGAGGGAGGGAGGATGGGAGGGGAGGTGGGAGGAGGGAGGGCGGGACGGACTCTGAAGCCAGGAGGAGGAGCCACCTGAGACACTGAGCCACCTGAGACGTATCATTCCCAAGAGGCTTATTGGAGGAGAATATTCAACAAGCTTATAGAAGGTCCCGGGGAGTCTGTGAAGATCTTTCCGTGTTTAAGCGGATTTAGGGATTTTTATTTTCTTTTTCGAAGTCCATCTTCCTGAGCTGGCTGCATAGGGGCGGAGCAGAGACTGAACCACTGTAGTCATAGCAGATTGAGGCCATGCAGTATTTCCTGTGTTCTTCTGGAAAAGGACGAGGCAGGAAGTAGGCTGGTGATATTCCGAAAGCTGTCTTAGTCTTCAGGGCAATGGGTAGCTTTGGAAGAGGCCCTGTTCCCGTTCACATTTGTCCAGGCTGTGGCTTTCATTGTGCCCTGAAGGCACTGGCGGCTACTCTGTCTTACCTGGCCAACTTCTCCTCTGACGATTAACATAAATTTACTTAAATTCTGATGCACTGCCAATATCAAAGTTAAAAAGTGGCCAGGTTTTCAGCAAGCTCAACATAAAAACCCCAGACATAGTCAATAGTCACATTTATGGCTGTGTAACCAAAAACAGTCTTTAAATTGAAACCTTCTTTTAGGACTGGTCTCAGATTATTAGCTCATCGGCAAACCTCCTTTGGGGGATAAGGCCACTGGGGAAGGATACGGGAAGACAAATTATCTGGAGGACAGTGTTTTTTTTTGAGGCTCAGTGGGGGTGGCCTGGTGGTAAAATACCACCACACATTCGTGAAGAGTGAAGTTTCAATCTCTAATGCCCACATAAAACCAGCTACAGCGGCCTATGTCCATAACACCAATACTGAATGGGCTTGTGTTTGTGTGTGTCTTATTGGCTAGTAATGAAAATGTGATGCTCACTAAGGTGTGAAAGGGCTGGAGAGATGGCTCAGTAGGTAAAGAGTACCGCCTGCTCTTCCATAGGACCTGGTTCAACTCCTAGCACCCACACGGCAGCTCAAAACCATCTGTAACTCGCAGGTAATCTGATGCCTCTTTAGAGACAGGCACCAGGGACACACATGGCATACAGACATACATGCAGGCAAACACATTCCTATAAAATAATAAAGTTAAGATTAAAAATAAGATGTGGGGCCATTGAGGGAGACACCACACCTCAGCCAGTGGCTTCCACACACACACAAATACACAAACACACACATAGGCATACACATACAAACACACACAGGCATACACACAGGCATACACATATACACACAAACACACACAGGCATACACACAGACACACAGAGGCATACACACACAGGCATACACACGCAGACACACACATAGGCACACATACCCAAACACACATAGGCATACACAGACACACATACATGCACACACACAGGCATACACACATACACACACAGGCAAACACAAGCACACATAGGCATACACATACACACAGGCACACACACATACATACACAGGCATATACAGAAACACACACAGGCATACACACACATGCACACACAGGCATACACATACACAGGCATACACATACACACACAGGCACACACACAGGCACACACACATGCACACACACAAGCACACACACAGAGGCATACACATACACAGGTATACACATACACACAGGCACACACACATGCACACACACAGGCATACACATACACACACAGGCATACATACACACACACACACAGGCATACACACACACACACACACACACACACACACACACACACACACACACCTCCTGAACTGCCTTGTAAATGAATGGCAGGGTGAGATTTGACAGAGAACAATTGTGAGGGTTTTTGTTAGCCCTGTTTCATTTCATTTTGCTCGGTAAGCCCCCTCGAATTTTGTTTACACATGGTTTGAAGCCTTCTGAGGGAAAGCTGTCCTGGAGAAGGCAGCCTTCTGTGAGTCTTCCCAGCATCCCCCACTTATCATCTTATGCTGGCTGCGGACTACACAACAGGCAGTTATGGACCCAGAGTTTTTCTGATATCCTTGGTGTCCCAGGGAGGAAGACATCAAGATCAAAGTACACCCCTGGATCTTCTGTGGCACACTGTGGCGTAGGTACCAGGACAGCATCACCCACCTGCTCTTCTTGGGAGGACAACACTGAGCCACAGGCTGGAAGGAGGAGGAGCATCAGGCCCAGAGAGCACAGATGTCCTTCTCGATGCCAGGGAGTGGAAGGGCCACAGATGAAGTGCCATTATCAGTAAGTAGAGATTCACTTCCTGTTGATTTCACACTTTGTGTTGTTGGACCTTGAATAAAACCCTTCCCTAAGAGGAGTTTAAAGTTGTGTCTTATGTGTATTCTGGGGGCATTAAAGACAGGCAAGAGGTGGGCAGGCAGGAGTATACCCGCCTTTAACTTAACACAAAAGTCTCTCTGGTAGGTGCCTCCTGCAGGAGAAATGAAAGACTTCCTTGAGGCTGGGATCCACGGGGCCTGTCTGCAGTCAGGGCAACCTCCTGCCACAACCAAGCTCTTGCTCGGGGTCATCTGGGCTCATTCTGAAGCCTTCTCTGTCCACCCTGCTTGCTATACCGATCATGTAACTCGGACAATCATATCACTTATAGAGGCACACTATAGAGGCTGGGAAGAGTTCAGAAAAGTGTCTTCAAAGCATAAGGAACCACACTGCCTTGCCTGGCTTGTATGTGGGTGCTGGGGATACGAAATCAGGTCTTTATGTTTATGTGGCAAGCACTTTACCTCCCTAGCCACCTCCCATCAAGCCCTAGAAATTCTTATTTTAGAGTCTCAGCTCCAGTGATGCTCACCTGTAACACCACCATTGTGAGTTCAAACGGGGACAGGGGATCCCAGAAGTCATGAACCAGCTAGTATAACCAACTGCTTAGCTCTGGACTTAATGAGAGATGTTGCCTCAAAAATTAATAGGGGGCTGGAGAGATAGCTTTGTGGTTAGGAGCACTGGCTGCTCTTCCAGAGGACCTAAGTTAGATTTCCAGTAGCAACATGGCAGCTCATAAACATCTATAAGTCCTGTTCCAGAGGATCCAGCACCTTCTTCTGGCCTCTGTGGGCATTAGGCATATACATGGTAAACATACTCACAGGTAAACCAAACACCCATACACATAAAATAAAATAATAAAATAAAAATTTTAATAAATAGATAAATAAGGTAGAGAGCAATGTATAGCAATCTGATGTTTTGTCTTCTGGCCCCCACCTGATGTACACATGCACACAGCATGCCTACACATGCACGACAGGATGCACATATATGTACACATACAAATAAGACTTTTCCCCTAAAGGTATAAATAAGCAGGTCCAGAGAGATGACCAAACAAGTAAAGTGCTTGTTTCCAAACCTGATGACCTGGGTTTGAGTCCCAAGACCCAGACGTTGCAAGGAGAGAACTGACCCTCACAGATTGTTCTGTGAACTCCATATGTGAACTATGGCATGCATGTATATGCACACATTAAGTAAAATGTTAAGGTTTGGTCTGTTGCTATGTATTGTAAAGCTAAATACTGGCCCTGGTTGCCCCCAGGGAGGAGGAGAATCTCAAGTAGACCCAAGTGATGAATAAAGACGTCTACAGCCTATAGCTGGGCAGAAGAGAGGTAGGTGGGGTTTGGGTTCCCATGCTGGGGGTCTGAGGCAAGGACCATGAGGAGAGAAAGAAGGTGGAGAGAAGAGGAGATGCTGAGAGGTAAGTGAACAGCCCAGATGGAACTCAGGGTTATGGCTAGGGACATAGATAATAATAGCAGATATCTGCCAGCTCTAGTACTGATTGAGGCTTATTATCAAAGTTTTGTGTTGTTTATCTGGGAACTGAGTCATCTAAGTGGGGTAGAAACTCCTGACTGAGATTAAATAATACAATAGTAAATAAATACACTATCTATCTATCTATCTATCTATCTATCTATCTATCTATCTATCTCTCTATTTTTTAAAGGTTCAAGGGACTGGAGAGATGGATAAGTGGTTAAGACCATGTACTGCTCTTGGTCTGGTCTCCAACACTCACACCCATGCCTCAAAACCACCTGTAACTCCAGCACCAGGAGGTCAGACCTGATGCTATTTTGGCCTCTGAGGGCACCCTTACATACTTGCCCATGCTCATGCACACACAAATAAATAATTAAACAAAACAGAAAACAATTCTTAAAGATTAAGAACTGCTCTATCATGACCTTGGCCTTGATCCCACAGCGAGGGGCCTTCTTTAGCTTGCTTTATTGGATCACATGCTCTGCCTATTGGGTACCTGGCATTCCCAGGCTTCATTTCTCAGGAGCATGGATTACTTGACACTGTCAGTCATGAAGGCTATGGACTTCTTCAGGATGGGAGCCGCTTCATCTGCGATCTCATCCCCAGGCACTGCCCTCCATTATTGTCATTACATTCCCAGTCACCAGTATTCACTTTTATTCAATGAGCAAACCTGAAGACCTCCAGCCCTAACATACTGAGCCAGGCAGATCACCCTTCCCATGAGGGAGTTGGGGAGGGGGGCCATCGGGTGTGTAGGGAAAGCTGGTGTGGGGACTCTGCGATCTAATCCTGGCATGGAGTAGGTTTCAGGAAGGAAGCAGACAGATTCGGGACAACAGATAAGTCCCTGTGCTTGCTATGGCAAGAGTTCTGCGTGTTCTACATTTAAACATGGGTGTGTGTGGTCTTGGAGATCTACTTCCGCCCAAACAACAATGCCTGGTCCCAGAGGATCTAGGCCTGGCTCCTACTTGGTATGATTTATCTGTTGCAGTGTATTCCAACACCAGTGGCCCAAGATAATCTTTCCATACATTATCACGAGTGTCCATCTGAAGGATACCGTTAAGAATGCCATTTACTGACATGCCGGGCCACGGTAATGGTCCTATTTCCTTATTTAAACTCCTAGGCAACCTTCTATATAGTCACTATTATACCCCAGGCCTACCAAGTATCTAAGCTTCAGCATAGGATGGATTATTGGGAAGCTGGGACTGGCATCCAAGGATTCTAAATCAAATGACCTCTAAACGCCCTTTGTGTTGGGCGCCTTCTCTCCAGACACTCACAACACTTCCCTGAATGTATGAGATACATTACCGGGGGTTTTTCTACTGAGAAGCTGATTGAAGGCTCAGTGGAGAACCCGCTGGCACGTGAGCAAAGGGACAGGTTAAGATACCGGTCTGGAAGTCCCTTGAGGTTTCATTTTTCAGAAGCCCATTCTACCCACGCACCTAGAGAACAACCTGGAATGCCACAGCTAGCTGGGGTGACCGCAACACTGCTCCCCCCATGCTCCCTGAAAGCCCTAAAGCAGAAGTCCAGGAAGTGGAGGCAGGGAAGGAATTGCTGGCTGGCAACAGCTTTGGCAAGATGACAGTCGTAAAGCAAGTGTGACAGTATGTGTCCCATCCCTGGCACTGGCAGGCTAGGAGGGAGGCCTGCTCACCTCGGCTGCCTCACCTTTCTCACGGACAGCAGCAGTGAGCCCATGGCCGATGCAGCCTCAGTGGCACCGAGGCACACAGAAATAATGCAGACGCACCTTGGAGTCTGGGCAGGCAGCAAGCACAGACTCCAGGGCTCACGTTGCCCACAGGGACTTGGCTTTTCGTGCTCACAACTCGAGATATGTCCACAGTTTCAGGGCTGGGCCTCAGCCATGAGTGCCGATGTTCAAGCTCTGGGAGGGACAGAATCTAAGGCAGGAATCTGACACCCCCCAAACCTCAGTGATTTTTTTACCCCGGCCAGAGCTGAATCCAACCGGTACTCCAATCTCTCTCTCTCCCCTCCCCCCACCTCTGTGTGGTATGTACGTATTTGTATGTAGGTTGACATTTGATGTCTTCCTGTGTCACCTTCCACCTTATTTTTAGAGACAACGTCTCCCCGTGAGCCCAGAGGTTGTGAATTTGGCTAAGCTTTCTGGTTAGTGAGTTTCAGGGACCCGTTTCCACCCCTGCCCAGACTGGTGTAGTAGTTGTGTACAGCAGGACTCAACTTTAATGTAAGTGCTAGAGATCTGAACTCAGGAAGGCCCTCATGCTGGGGGCCCGGCATTTTAACAGCTGAGCCATTTTCTTAATCCTGGCTGGCCCTTCACACAGCAGATAAGTGGAGAATTCCTCAGTCACGTGGGGGTTAAGCTTTCTGGGGAAAATTTGCTCTCTGATAAGCAGAGCGCCAAGGTGGAGGGAAATCCTTTGTCCCAGATGTCCAGATCGGAAACCAAAGGACTCAAACCCACACCCCTGAAACTTATTCCAGCCTGTGATCCAATCAGACTCTTGCAAAAGAACTGGGTGGTTGGAAAAGCCTGGCTAGGTTCCCAGGCTAGCCCACAAAGCTCTATTAAATCTCACGGGGCTTAGCTGCCTGTCCTGTGCTGTGCATCCTTAGTTGGTTCTGAACTCTCTCTGGGCTTCGGCTTCCCTGTGTGTCAGAGGGTAACAGTTCCTAATGTTCCATGAGGTGCTGTGAGACTCCATGAGGTAGGTCGTCTCCAGCAGTGCACAGCACTCCTGGAACATAGTCCCTGGGTGTGATTGGGATAAAGTGCCAGAGAAACACTGCTCTTCAGCAGGGCCTCTCTGTGACAGTGCCATCTGGCAGCTGTCCTGTAATGTTTAGTAGCATTTCTGGCCTCTACCCACAAGATGCCCCCAACACACACTCCTTTCCAGGCATTTTAGCAACCTCAAGGAGGACCATGATTTTCCAGGAGAAGACCGGGTTTCAGTGGCATTATGAGGCCCTATTTAGGGGTAGGGACTTTTCTCCTTCTCACCTGGCCAGGTACCCCTAACTCCTATATGCTGAGTAATCAGATGTTCCCCATCTCCATCCCAGTCACCTGCAGCAGGAACATGGCCACCCCGCACAAGTGGGCTGCTGGAGTGTGATAGCTCCCTCTAGGCTCTTCATTCCCCTTTACCAACAAGGTGCAGGTGAGCCACCTGTGAACACTGTGGGGCCTGAGACAGAGCAAGGACGCACAGGAAATCACAGGCAGCTGTGTGGGCACCAACCGGACACACAGACAAATATACTGGATTTGTCTCCAAGCTTCCCAGATACTATGACCTTGAATGTGCACCCCTCTCTATGTTTTCTTTGATGCCCCCCCCTGACCTGAATCTCTACATTGTATCCACTCACCTGTTAAAGGAAGATGACCAGACACCCATTATATGTCTAGCTCTACATTAGCTCTCTAATAATTAAAAAAAAATCTTTTGAAGTGATTCATTTTCACGAGGAGACCAAAGAAGGGCTTAACTAAATAAATATAAGATAAGGCATAGTTGGGAAGGTTCATATATTTGGCTGAAAAAAAACCCAGTGCATGTTCATACACAACCAGGAAATCACAAAAGTCATATACATATGCTCTAGGGAAATGGAATGGAACACAATTCCTTAACATCTTCAACAAATGGACTGTGCATGTTGATGTTTAAAAGGGAGAAGGAAATGTCAGTCTACACAAAGGACACCCCAGTCCTGTCATATCCCCAGGCCTATCTAGCCCTCCAAGGATGAGTGGGGCAGAGAGACTGCTCAGCACAACGGCTCATTTTCCCAATGGGAACGAGTCTGACCTTACCTCAATCAAACCAAGTTTTCTCCTTGCAATTCCTGGGCACTATTTCCTTTGTTCCTCTCTGGGGAACAGAGCCTGACACCAGAAGCCACTTAAAAGCCACACCCTTCCACCAACATGCAATTGTGTAGACAGGGTCTGTGAAGGGGCAAAAAGGCTCACCGTGGGCTGTCATTAATCTTAAACAAAACCCAGAAACATTCCCAGTCAAGCTAAGGAATATTCAAATCATCCAAAGGTGAACCCCCAAAGCCAAGCCAGGTTACTATATCTGAACACATCTGCCAGTGAGGTAAATAGTGCAGAATAGATCGGCAGTCGTTACAGCGGGCCTGGCAGCTGGGAGAGGGATGGGCACAAAACTTTTCCAGATAGCCATTTACAGAGAAGCTTTGCAAATGTCGAATGGGCAAGCAATTCTTATGTGGCAGACACAAGCAGTAGATCGAACCCAAGATGACATCTCAGAATTGTAACCACAGAATTTAACCTGTCGTAGGTTCATACTTCTTTCTCTGCTAGGAGACCCGACAGTTGAAGGGGAGGAGTAGGGACCTTGCAAAAATTGGGCAGCCTTGTAGTTTGTCCCTGTCATCCTCCCAATGCTAGCCAGCCAGAAAAAAAGACTCGGAATTACAATTTCTTGAACATTAGAGGGTGAACAGGGCCTCCTGGGCATAAAAGGGATCACCCACCTACAGAGGGTAGTGGGTGAAATTTTGGCTCTTGAACCCTTTGGGATGAGCCCAGACTGGCTCAGCGCTCCACAGCCCCCCGGCTTCAGCACAAACTTCTAGCTTCTGAGGTGAACGAAGCTGGCTTATTAAAGCAAGCCAGGAATGAAGGAGCTTCTCAAACTCTGCAGAAGGGTCACGCAGCAGCCCCGAGGATCTTTCATTAACAATTCGAAATTGCCCGACGATCTTTCATTAACAATTCGGACCTTGGGAAGCACAGTACCTCACTCGAGCCCTCAACACAGTGCAAAATGAGAGCGAGTTCGAAGACGCGTGGTCTGAGCTTTTGTTTCTGCACTGGGTGAAATGTTCTCTCTCCTCCCCCTACCGCTGATCTCCCACCGAGAGAACTGTGACACCTTTGCCCAACGGGCGCTATAGACAGCCTCCCTCCCAGGCTTCCCTTTTCTGTGCCTACCCCAAGAGCCTGGCTTCTTCCAGATTAAGAATCCTGCTCTCAGCATCCCGTCGTGTAGCGAGGGATGTGTCATATTTGATCATATCTTTTAGATGCTCATGAAATCGCTGCCGGGCGGGCTCAGCCACGCCACAGCCTCAGGCCGCAGTTTGGCCGGGAGAGGGCGTTCCATCCCCAGCCGAGACATTCTCAGAAACGCACATCAATCTGGCCAGCTTACGTGGGCCCTTAAGGAGCTCGGTCTCAAAACTGCTAGCCTGCACCAGTATTCGGCCGCAGAATAAGCCAGAAAACCTCGAAGACTGAGTTTACTGTAGGGTGGGGAGGCTGGGACCTGTTTGCTTTTTATCCCTCTCTGGTTTCAAGGGCTGCTGTAAATGTAGACTTTTAAGTTAAAGTCCCTCGTTTAAGTAATATTAATAAAATAATATCAGTCACCACGCTTATAATAAAAATACATTAGCTGCATCTATCTGGATGCTATAATTGTCATCAGGGATGAAGGGCTTCTTCCTCGCTTCTTCCGGCACTATATCCTGCTACCTCAGGGTTCTGAATCTCCGTGGAGTAAGGGGCGGGGGTAACGCCCAGAGGTTCCTCCTCTAGCTGATGTGGTTCCTATGGCAACCCTAGCCCCCCCCCCTCGTGGATTGGGAGGGATGGGTGTGGCCGCAGCACCCCAGGGAATCTCATACCCTCTCCTCACACTCTCCTACCGGGAGAGACGGCAGGGTTCAAAGGTGATGGTGGTGGTGCGGGGAGTCGAACTTGCCGAATCTCCCTATTCTCGAGGGTTAGCTGGCTCCCCTAGCAGTGCAACACGATGGGGTGTGGTCCTCAGGACAGCCTAGGTGTGGGAAAGAAAATGCTTCCTCTGAGGACTCCTGCACACGGGAGTCTATCTCGAATCCCACCCATGTGGCTCTGGGCCGAACTGGGGAGAGGGCTGCGCAGGGTCACGTCCGTTCCATGCGTGCCCAGCAAGACTGTAGATCCAACAAAGGGTCTGAAATGCGTGGCGAAAAAAGGATGGAGTTGCTCAGAGCGCGTAGGCAAATACCCTCGTCGAATGAAAGCTCCCGCCCCCCGCCAAAAAAATAAAAAAAAATCAGGGTTGGGAGCGCAGATCCTAAATGACACGACGAACAAAGCAGTGGGCTCCCCTAGAAGACCTCAGGTGAACCGCAAGGCTGCAAAAGCAAAACGCCAAGGTTTCGGTGTTCGTCACCCCCCTGCTCCTTAACATGGGTCCAAGCCGGGTCCTCCAAAGCCCGGCCACAGCTCTTGGCATGCTACGATAGAGACGTGACTCGCCGCAAAAAGATGGCACCTCGCTTTCAGAAGGGGGGAAAAAAACGGAGGAGGGGTGGCAGCGGGAGGAGACACATCCTACTCCCCCCTCCTCGCCCACCCAGGTCCACACCCACTGCCGCAGTGAGGGGCGAGCCCTGCGCGCCAGCCCGCGCCTCCGGCAGGGAGCGCACATGTCGGGAACCCGGCGCTGAATGCAGAGAAAGAAACGCGCCCCGAAATGCACCTGCAGCCCTCGCGTGGGTCTGTGCCTGGCTGCGACGCTGCGCGCCCTGGAGCTGGGAGCCGCTGACACCGCGAGGCCAGGTGACCCCTGCCTCTTCGAGCTCCCACATTGAGATCCGCGCACTACCATCTCTCGGGCACGGCGCTGCCCCTGTCACTGTACCAAGCGCGCGCAGGGGGAAGGGCGGCTAAAGTGACAGCGCCTGGACCCCTCCCCATCCTCCCGATTCCTCCCAGCCCCCAAATGTCCCCTGCCGGCTTCTGAAGGAGGAAAAGGGGAGGGGGCGGGCCACCGCCTTAAATCAGGGCCAGTGAAGGCCGTGTCAGAATCACTGCCAGGGAGGTGGAGAGGCATGAAGGAAGTCATCTTTTCTAGAACCCGATCCACACCTTCCTTAGGGCTGATGGCAACCAGGGGCAGAGAAATCTGATTTTAGGTTCGGTTTTTGGGGGCCGTCATTAGACCCCCATACACACACAGACCCACGCCCATTGCGCCAAAAGGCTGAGATCCAGATTACAGAACAACCCCTTCCCTAGGTCACCGTCATCCGCGCCCCACCCTGTGGGCACAACCTCCCCCTCATCTGCGTGGAGCCGATGGTGCGGACCCCAGCACTCATAGATACACGCATTCGTCCGCGTGCGTGCATCTCTTGCACGCATTCCTTCCCAGCTTCCCAGCGCCGAGGGCGCAGAGAGGCCCCCCGCTGCTGCGCCTGACTGATGCCCAGCGCCCTAAATCCATCTCTGGGGCGAGGGGCGGCAGGAGGATGGCGCACACGGGGCAGAAGGGGACCGGATTTCAGAGCTGCTGCGCTTACCTGATAATCGACAGAAGGCGAGGACAGAAGAGGACAGCGGAGGAGAAGGTGGTTGTGGCGGTGGCGACGGCAGAAGGTGGGCGGTGGCGGCGGCGCTGCTGCTGGTGCCGGAGCTGGTGGGTGGCGGAGACTGCGAGCGCGCGCGCGGCCGAGAGAGCGCGTTCCCGAGGCCGGCGGGCAGCGCAGGCGCGAGCCACGGGAGCGCGAACCTCCCCAGGGGAGGGGCAGGCAGTGAGGCCTGTGCGGGCACCTCTCCTTCCGGCCGTCAGGGGGCGCGCCCGAGCGCCCCACAGCCCTCCCCTCCCCGCGCCTCCCGGCTCGTCCCTCTCCGCGCTTCCCTTCCCGGGTCCCGCCACGCCTCGGGCCGCGGTGCTGACCGCCACGCGCACGCGCGTTCTGTGGCGCACGCGCACCCCGGCCTCCCGGGGCTGCAGCCTTTGTCTAGTCCAGGGGTCTCCTCCCTCGGTCCCCGCGGGGTCCAGGCAGAGCGCTGTGCCTGTCGTCCGCTGTGCCTGTCGTCCGCTTTTCAGTTCACCTTCACTGGTCGCCAGGGCGGTACACCGTGTACCCCAAGTGCTACAGGCAACTCGAGTCTCCCAAAATGTGGCCCTCCAAATAGAGCGCACTTTCCCAGAGGCAGCTGCTTGCTTGCTTTTTTTTTTTTTTTTTTTTTTTTTGTTAATGGCCAAAGTGAATGATTTCTTTGACTAATCCCCTTGAAACAGTTTAAGTTGATCGTAATACACTTTTCGTGGAAAAATATTTTCTTTTTTTAAATCAAGGAGCTTTCAAACCCATTAGGTGTCTTAACTGTGGCCCTAGGGGGGAAAAAAAACCTTAAAGTAGGCGAGTCCTTAATGATGCTTACCACACTGCATTTTCACAGAGTTATTTTTATTTCGCTTATTGAGACACCTTTGTATAGCTTGAGAGCTGAATTTTTAAGATGCCTTCTGAGGATGGCCACCTGCTGAACGTCAGGCTTCCTGTTGAAGCTGGCCATTAATTCTGATTCCAGCCACCCAGGCGTGGGCTGTGGCTCTAGCTTAATTTCTTAACCTCCCCAAAGCTCAAAGCTCTTGGACAGCTGGAGCCTGCTCAAATGTAAGGAAAAAAGGCAGGCGAAAACTTGCCTTGAAGCTTTAATTTGCATGACTTCTTTATTTTTATTTTTTTAAAAAATATTTGTTGTATGTGAGTACACTATCTCTCACTTCAGACACACCAGAAGAGGGCATCAGATCCCATTACAGGTGGTTATGAGCCACCATGTGGTTGCTGGGAATTGAACTCAGGACCTCTAGAAGAGCAGTCAGTGCTCTTAACTGCTGAGCCATCTCTCTAGACCATGACTTCCTTATTTTTCAAGGTAGGTTCTCACTATGTTGCCCTGGCTGGTTTAGGGCCCACAGAGGTCCTCTCCTGCCTGCCTCTGCATCCAGAGTGCCGAGATTAAGGTGTGCACTGCTGTCCCAGCTACTGTTTAAAAAACTCCAATGTTGAACTGCGCTGGCTCACATCTGTAATCCCAGCATTCAGGTAGGCTGAGGCATGAGTTCAAGATCAGCCATATGAGCTTAATTACTGAATTATTCTGGACTCATGCAAATGGGGCCAATTTATTGTTTCCTTTTTAAAAGGATTGCTTATTTTATATACACACGCACACTGTCGCTGTCTTCAGACACACCAGAAGAGGGCATTAGATCCCATTACAGGTGGTTGTGAACCACCATGTGGTTGCTGGGAGTTGAACTCAGGACCTGTGGAAGAGCAGTCACTGCTCTTAACCACTGAGCCATCTCTCCAGCCACAGGAGCTAAATCTTTTAAGACCTGAATTTCTAGGTCTGACCTTGCTATGCTTCCAGCCCCCACTACCCTGCTTCAGGACTCCTACCTCGGTTCTGGATTAGCTAGTAACTTAGTTAGTGGTCTTCCTGCTCAGTTTCCCCCTCTCTCTGGCCAGGTGTATTCAGACAGAATCAGTTTTCAGACAGAATCCTTTCTGTCATGGCGGTCTCTTGCTCAAAGATGTCTACCAGCGTTCAACAGGTGCACTTAAACTCTTTGGCCTAGCATCTGGTCCCCCACCTTGATAAGGGCTCCCGTCCAGTCTGCTTTCCTGGATCTATGACTGAGGCCCCTGAGGCCATGCCACTAAATTTCCTTCCCACCTCTGTACTCTGGGGCTTCCCTTTGCCTCCAAGGTCCTCTCACTCTTAGTCCTGACCACCAATACCCTATCTAAGCTTCAAACTCAGGTTTAGATTTTACCAAAGCCTTCTCCGCTCACCCCAAGTACAGCAGATATTTCCAATCTCTATAAGAAACTTAGACAAATTATTCCAGAGGAGAGGAGTAGAATTGGTATTTATCTTTCAGGGTTGGCATTTTATTATTGCCTTCAGCAGTTGCCTTTTTCCTGTGTGGGTATCCCAGGCCTTGCATGTCTGAATAGAAACTTAAGGTATTGCAAGTTTGTATCTTTGACTCTTTCTTTCTACCACCAGAAAGACATACTGCCTGGTGCTGCTCCTGCAGCCGAGATTCTGGAGTAAAAGGCCCAAGGAAGCGCATACACCATTGGGAGCTGCTTCTTAGCCTGGCAAAGCTAAGCTGACTATGGCAATTTAATAAGTGTGTGTGTGTGTGTGTGTGTGATACAGTAACAAGTTGCACTCACTAAATGATAAATTGTATTTATGTCATTATCATTTTCCAGGTCAATGCTTTTGTTACACTTTACTTTCTTAATATGTCATTAGTAACCATCAAAGTGACACTCCTCCACATTGAAGTTTGTCCTTATGAGCCCCTAATATAGACTATGATTGAGAACTGTCAAGGACCTAATGACCCTGCAGTCCCCTGATACTGAATGGTCACATTTGCCTACACTAAATGATGGTAATGAATGCTAGAGAGAGTCTTAAGCAAATCTGTCCTTTAAATGTATATGATGTGGAGTTGAGTGTTCATTCCGGATAATTTGATCACTGTGGGTAGCTAATGGCTCACTAATGCAGGCCAAGAAAATGTATCCCCTCTCATCCCTCTGCCCCTCCCTCTTGCTGAAATAGAAAGCTCATGGCCTCTAGGGTCCAGCACAAGCCCACACATGGAGAGTCATCGAAGGCAGATTGGCACAAGGAAATGGAAACCGATAGAGGCAGCAGCCTGTGGGTCCGATTTTAGCCATCATGTGTGAGGTTAGACAAATTCATTACCTTCTTCTGGCTTCAAGTCCTTTATTGAATAGTCTCCGATGGAGTTAGAGCCCAGATCGATAAAGTCTGGAAGGTCTGCCACCAAATGTATTTACAAAATAAGCTGATACATTGAAACACACGAATCCTAACTGTGATGGTTTTAATTTGTTTGCAGTAGTACAGGTAGGTATCCCAGGCACATAAACTGCACATAAGCTCTTCCTCCGATTATGGAACCAGGCTCTTTCCATTTTGTAGCACTGCTGTTTTCTAGGTCCTTGTTCTTTAGGAGAATGAGGCTAGATTATCACTTAGGGGTCCATCTGTAGGAAAGAGAAGAGTGTGTGGAGGAAGTGCTAGTTGTTCCAGAGGCTAGCACGGCTCGATTTAGTAGACTACTCCAACTGAAAGATCAATAAATGTAGGAGATATGTGGGTTCTGGAAAAAGAGGATAAAGAATTTCAGTAAAATGGGGTCTGCCTTATATATTCTATGCTTGGAGCTAAAAGGACCCTGGGGAAAAATGAAAACAGACCTTGAACTCTGTTAAGAGACTGTGTGTGTGTGTGTGTGTGTGTGTGTGTGTGAAATAAATATATTGGAAGACCATGGAGGACAGGAGGGTGGAGAGCTACTAGGGAAAGATAATCAAATTTATTAAAATAGTTGCTAAGAAAGGTATTGCTAATGCATCTGATCAGAGGGTGGTTCACCTGTCTTACACCATGGAGCCCTTTGATATTTCAGGGTATTTTTAAATGCATAAAGTAAAATGTGTACAATTACAGGCCAGAGAGCTAGACTGGTAGTTAAAGTGCTTACTGTTCTTACAAAGGAGCCAGGTTTGGTTCCCAGCACCTACAGTAGGTGACCCACAACTGCTTGTAGCTCCAGTTCCAGGGGGATCTGATGCTCTCTGACCCCCACAAGTACCCGCATGCATAAACTTGTGTCCCCCACAAGTACGGGACACATAAACTCATGTAAGCACACACGCGTACATACACTTAAGTAAGAAATAAATATTAAGGCATGTGAACAATTAGAAAACAGACCTTTTTATGAATGGTTATCAGAACATTAAGCCAGTGTGCTACAGTGTGTGGTGGGCATGGAGATGTGTTGCCCACATCCCTTCAGGGAGGGCATGCTCCAGTGCCGGAGAACCCTCTTCAGACAGACCCCAGCCACAAAAGTCCCCTGCTTCAAGTGGACATGGTGGCACATATCTGTAATTCCAACACTCATGAGGTAGAGACAGAGGAATCAGAACTTCAAGATCGTCCCAGGATATTGAGTAAGTTTGGGTCCACCCTGAGCTACATACACCCTATCTCAAAAACGAACAAATTAACAAATAAAACAGTAAGTAAGCTCTCCGTCCCTATATTCAATGGCTGATGATTCGAGCAAATAAATAAGTCCTTCCGACCCTACAACAAACATTCATTATGGATCATTTAGAGTAAGCTCTGTTCTTCCAGGCTGTTTCATGGTGAATGGAGGTTTGGCTTTTCCTATCCCCAGCCTGGGCAGATGCCAATGGAACAGTCTAATAAAACATTCTGTATCCCAGACTCACTGCTGCTTAGGACCCTCAACCCAAGGCCATTGGTGTCAGGAATGGTCCAAGAAAGTAATAGGTAAGATGGCTACTCAAGCTAGTGAGAACCCTGTTACCTGTGGCCATTTGAGTACAGCCAGCCCACCACAGGCAGCAATGTGGTCATTAATGTCACTGGGCATGGTGTGCGGTATATTTGCTGTGGCAAGTCAGGTGTCTGGAACACTCCCAGGCTCCACACCAAGTAGAGTTTGCTCAGTCAGCTGAGTAGCACTAAGGGCTGAGCTTCCCAGCAAGGCTGGCAATGGCAAGGTCAGAGCCCTTCTGTGGAAAGGAAGATGTTGTAGGTGGTGTTCCTTGGATTTTTAGATTCCTTGAACAGCTCTGAGCCTGCAGGAATGCCCTTGTCCATCTGTTTGGGAAGAAAATGCAGACTTCCCTTAGGCTAACATGTAAAAACTTCAAGAATATTTGCCCTCCACACTCTCTCCTGGCACAAACACAAACTAAATAAAAACAAGCATTAGGTCACAGTGTAAATCAGCCAGGTATGATAATCTCATGAGGAATAGAAGGGGACATGCCCTAAGGGACCTGCGAGACATAACCAGTATGTACCAGCACGAGGGACATGGGGCGCTGGACTATTTTTTTTAATTATTTTAATTATATGTGTGTCTGTGTGGGGCTATGGGTAGATGCCTGCAGAGACCAGAGGAATTGGAACCCTCCAGAACTGGAGTTACAGGTGATTGTGAGCTACCTTGTGTGGCTGCAGTACATACTCTTAACTACTGAGCCATCTCTCCAGCCCCAGAACACGTCCTTATAGTCAGATCCACTGATGGGCGTGGGCACGATAGGACCCAGAACCACAGAAGGCAGATGTGGCTCTTCGCTGTGTGACCACAGATTAATTACTTAGTTTGGTGCAACCTGTGTTTATTACCAGGTGATCCAAGCCACATTGCTGGTGACCCTTACCCATCTACACGACAGCTTCTCTAAGTTTTTGAGACATGTACTTCTATGGTAAGTCTTAAATATACGAGGAAACCAGGCCTGGTGATACATGCCTAGAATACCAGCTCTTGGGAGGTAGATCAGGAGGAGCAGAAGTTTATGTTTATATACTAGGTTCCATAGAGAGTTCAAAGCCAATGTAGCTACATGAGACCATATATTTAAAACCAAATAAACAAAAGATAATTAGTACTGGCTTTATTAAAGGGTACATGTTATCATCTTCATTTTTTCTCCATCTAGATACTGACTCTGACTCATTAGATAGATACGGAGCCTTGGGTTGGCTGACAGAAGTCCCTTGGGTCCTGTGATGGTTTGAATAGGTATGCCCCCCATAGACTCATGCCTTTGAATGCTTGGCCCATAAGGAATGGCACTATTAGGAGGTGTGGCCTTGTTTGAGTAGGTGTGGCCTTGTTAGAGGAAGTGTGTCACTGTGGGGGCGGGCCTTGGGGTCTCCTATGCTCAGGCTACATCCAGTGTGACTCAGTGTCTCTTTGCTGGGGTTAAGACATGGAACTCTGAGCTTCTTCTCCAGCACCATGTCTGCCTGCATGCCACCATGCTTCCCACCGTGATGGTAATGGACTAAACTTCTGAAACAGTAAGCCAGCCCCAGTTAAATGTTGTCCTTTATAAGAGTTGCCCTGGTCATGATGTTTCTTCACAGCAATAAAACCCTGAGTGAGACAGGTCTGTAAGCTTGATTCCCATGGTTTCCATGTAGAAAATTGAACACCCCTGCCACATCCCTGGTTAACACACACACACACACACACACACACACACACACACGCACGCACACATACACAGGCACACACACATGCACACAAACACACATGCACACACACACACACACACACACACACACACACACACGCACATAAACTCTGTGTTGGATTGTGGAATGAAACTATAGCAGTTGGGAAGTCCCTACTTTTTTACACTCTACGGCAGCATACTAAGTGAGAAGCAAACGGGAGAGTTGAGGAGAATGATGCTTCCCTCAGGGATGTGGAGGAGGCAGGAGTGGGGTTCCCTTCACAGCTCCATTTAATCACTGCTCTGGCTCACAAGGCACAGGATCTAAGACGACACGGAGAGCGGCAGGCTCCGTGGAGCAGCGGCCCTGAGAGCCTGAGGAGCCAGAGGTGCAGCCTTTGCTGGGAGAGATGAACAGTTTCAGATACACGTGTGGCTGCCAAACGTTTGCAACCCTGACTATGTTAAAATTTCCAGCCTGTGCTAAAAATCTAGCCTGTAGAAATTTTTTCCCTGATTATTATTAGTGTTATTATAATTATTATTTAAGCTTTAGTCTTTGTAATCTTGACTGGCTTAGAATTCATGACGTAGAACAGGCTTGCCTCCAGTTTGTAGCAATTCTCCTGCCTTTTCTTCCTAAGTTCTGGGATTCCAGGTGCACACCACGCTGGTCAGCCTGGGTGTCTTTCAGTTTATTGCTCTCCAAGCCTGTCACCACCTGTTTAGTGCTGATGGCGCCGGGCTCGGTAAGTGGCTCATCTTACTGGTGAGTCTGTGGTTAGGCTTTGTTAAGCAGTGTTCTGAAGTGAGCATGCAGAAGGCAGAGGCTTTTCCCTGTTGGTTCTGGTGTAGCCGGCGTTTGCTTCTTCTAGGATGCCAGGGGTGCCCTAAGCCTGGCTGCACAGCCAGCGCCTAGTGCCTTCCTCACGGTGGCATTTACAGGGCTTGGTACTGCTGAGAGTCAAGCTCTGACTGCTTCTGTGGTGCACTCACCCGGCCTGCTTTGGCTTTCCTGGAGTGACAGTCTCTCTTGGGACTTTCTCTACCCAGATACTGCCTACCCCAGGCTTCCCTCTGCCCTAATCTAGGCAGGCTTCTGAGAATGAATGACCTTGGACATCTGATCCTTCTGCCTCCACCTTCCAAGTGCTATGATTACAGGCGTGAGCTAAACAGCAATAACGGCTAACCGATGCCAAAAAACAGCCCGGGGCCTTGTGATAGCTAAGCAGGCGTCTTCCAACTGAGCTATACCTCCAGCCTGGAAAGACTGTGTGTTGTACATATGTTTATGTGCTCATGTGTGTGTGTGTGCGCGCGTGTGTGCATGTGCGCACATTTTTATATTTATGTGTGTAGAGATATGGAGTTCTTAGTTTCTTTTTGGCCTTACTGATTAAGACAGGTCTCTCACTGAAACCTGAGCTCACCAACTGGCTAACTGGCTCCACCCAACCTTCCATCCCCTGCTAGGTGCCTGAGGTTTCAGGATGCACTAGCACACCTGCCTTTTATATCGGTGCTAGGAATCCAAGCTCAAGTCTCCATGCCTGCAAGGCAAGTACTTTACCAACGGAGCCACCTCTCTAGCCCAAAGATTCTTTTAAACGAGTTTTAAGAGTCAAATTACTTTGTGGTTTCTGTTTCCTGTTTGAGCCTGATACAAAGGGATCTGTGTTATCTGGACATTCTTAAGAACATTACTTGGGCACACTACCCAATGACATCATTCTAAATGTGGTGTATGAAGGTGGGTCTGATGATGTATGCCTAATCTGACATTCAGGACACTGAGACAGGAGGAGCGCTTGTTCAAGGTCAGTCTGGGCTTACACAGTGAGAACCAGGTTTGCCAGGGTGGAAGAACAAGACTCTGTCTCAGCAAAACAACAGAAAGGACACAAAAATATGTAAGATGAGAAAAAGACACATTTAAAAGTTTCGGTAAGTTACACAAATTCCAGTTGAAGGGAGAATAAGTTGAAGGCTCTCGTGTCAAAGTGATTGATAAGCAGGCATAGGACCTGAATTTGGATCTTCAATACTTATGTAAGAGGCCAGTGTCTTAAGGTTTTCTTGCTGCGAAGAGACACCATGGCCAAGGCAAGTCTTTCTTCCTTCCTTCCTTCCTTCCTTCCTTCCTTTCTTTCTTCCTTCCTTCCTTCCTTCCTTCCTTCCTTCCTTCCTTCCTTTCTTTCTTTCTTTAATGTGCATTTGTGTTGGGCCTGCATGTATGCTTGTGTGAGGGTGTCAGATCCTGAAGTTATAGGAAGCTTTGAGCTGCCATGTGGGTGCTGGGGATTGAACCTGGGTCCTCTGGAAGAGCAGCTAGTGCCCTTAACTACTGAGACATCTCTCCAGCCCCCAGACCACTGTAACTCTTATACAGGAAAGCATTTCATTGAGGCTGGCTTACAGTTTCAGAGATTTAGTCCATCATCATCCCGGTGGGAAGCATGGCTGAGTACAGGCAGACACGGTGCTGCTGGAGGAGCCCAGAGTTCTACATCTTGATCTGCAGGCAGAAGAAGGAGACTGAGCATAGCTTGAGCATAGGAAAACTCAAAGCTCGCCCCCACAGTGACACACTTTCTCCAGCAAGGCCACACCCACTACAACAAGGCCACGCCCACTCCAACAAGACCACACCCACTCCAACAAAACCACACCCACTCCAACAAGGCCACACCCACCCCAACAAGGTCACACCCACTCCAAAAAACCACGCCCACTCAAACAAGACCACACCCACTCCAACAAGGCCACACCCACTCCAACAAGGCCACACCCACCCCAACAAAACCACACCCACCCCAACAAGGCCACACCCACTCCAACAAAACCACGCCCACTCAAACAAGACCACACCCACTCCAACAAGGCCACACCCACTCCAACAAGGCCACACCCACCTCAACAAAACCACACCCACCCCAACAAGGCCACACCCACTCCAACAAAACCACACCCACTCCAACAAGGTCACGCCCAGTCCAACAAGGCCACACCCACTCCAACAAGGCCACACCCACTCCAACAAGGCCACACCTCCTAATAGTGCCACTCCTCATGGGCCAACCATTGAAATGCATGAGTCTATGGTGGTGGCCATTCCTATTCAAACCATCCCAGCCAGATACTGCACTCTGCAACTACGGTTCCAACACTGGGGAGGTAGAGGCAGGAGGATCCCTGAGATTTGGTGGTCAGTTAGTCTTGCTGAATCAGGGAGGGAGCTTTGGGTTCAGTGAGAGACTCTACCTCAAAAAATAAGGTTTGAAATGATAAAGGTAGACACACTCCAATGTTGACCTCTGGCCTCCATATACTTGTATGTAGACAGGTGTGTGCAACTTCTGTCTTAGGATTTTACTGCTGTAAACAGACACCATGACCAAGGCAAGTCTTACAAAGGACAACATTTAATTGAGGCTGGCTTACAGGTTCAGAGGTTCAGACCATTATTATCACGGTGAGAACATGGCAGCATCCAGGCAGGCGTGGTGCAGGAGGAGCTGAGAGTTCTACATCTTCATCTGAAGGAAGCCAAGAAAACACACACACACACACACACACACACACACACACACACACACAGGGCCTTGCCGAACCAGTGATAATTTTAGGGGTCTGGTTTGAGCACATACTCCAAAGACAGTGAAATTACTAAATCTCATAAACCATCTTTGATCACAAAAAAGTGAAAGGCTTTTTGAGTGCTGGAATGATACTGTAAAGGAAAGGTGAAACTTTGTGTGGGTAGTTGTGTGTGTGTGACTCAAGCACACTCATGAGTGGGTAAATGTGCCAATGGGCATATATAGAGAGGTGAAAGCAGGCTGTTAGGTGGCTTCATCTGTTACTTTCCACCTTGCTGCCTCGAGAGAAGGTCTCTCACTGAACCGGAAGCTTGCTGATTTGGGCAGGCTGGCTATTGAGCTCTCAGAAGCCACCTGTCTCTGCCCTGCAATGCTTGGGTACAGACACATCCAACCATGCCACACTTTTTATGTCAATGCTGGGGACATTGACATAAAAATGTCCTTGTGGTTTGCAGAGGAAGCATTCTTACCGAGACATCTCATAGTCTCCCAAAGAGAAACTCGAGTGCATAAAAGTTATTTTAAAAAATACTGTATAAAATTCCCTCAAGCTTTCTGCAGGCGGTGTTTATAAAATGTGAATGAATTTTGAGTTCCCATCCCTAAGACCTAAGACTTCTTATTACGACTACGGATATTCACAAATGCAAAAAAAAAAAAAAAAAAAAAAAAAAACCCTGAAATTGGTACACTCTGGTCTCGAGAATTTTTGATAAAGAACACACAGTTTGTATTTCCACTGATAAGGAGAATGACACATAGGAATACTCTCTAGAGATTGGAGATAGCATATTCCATACCTGGGGATGCTGTTTTGATCAATACCCAATCCATATAAAAGGCTGTCAGGATTAAGTGGATCTTCAAGAAGAAAGGACTCTGCAGCAGGGAACATCAGCTGTTCACTTTTATGTTGTCAACATCATGGGGTCTGTGAGGCTTGAAGTAGCCACCATGACAGGGTCTTGTGTGGTGCTTGTACTGTGTCCCAGAGTGAGAATCACTACCTCAGTGCCAGCCCTTGATGTCTCAGGGCAAGACTGTGCCACAATTGCCACCAGCCACAGGGCACATATATCTTTTTGAGAAACAGCTGGCACGCTGTTGAGCGCTGGTAAAAACACAGTGCCTGACCATGGAACAACAAATGACCTACCTATACCTCAATAACCGGCTTTTGTCAGACCAGCCAAATCACAAGGATAGGCAGGTTGAGGCTCAGTCATTGATAGATGCAGGTGTTGCATCTGAGCTGGATGCCGAACAGAAGCAGAGGGCACAGGCCATTACATGTCATGCTTCTTGGCTCCCTCCTTCACCACATCCCACCCCTTGCACAGACCTGTGGCTACATTAGAGTCCCATTTATCCAGCTGGTGGATGTTCTGTAAATGGGTGAGTCGGTTCAGTATATGGGTGTCACTGCTAAAAGTGATGGGAAATAGACTATAGGTTAACTAAAGAGTATCCCCCGCCCCACTTGAGTCAACGTAATCTTTCTTAAAAGGGGCTTAAGATTAGAAGATGTTCACACTCAAGGCATGAGCAGTCGATCACAGATCACAGACTGGCAACAAGGAGTCTTTGAGGCATGCTGAGGTCAGAAGCATGTAGCATGCTATGGGCTGGAGTCCCAACTGAATAAGGAGAAAATGAACAGAGTTTGCCCATTCCTCCCTCTCTGTTTTCTGACTTTGATGCAATGGGATCAGCTGCCTCACGGTCTTTCCTCCAAGTCTTCCGTGTCCCTGATGTACTGTAAATGTTTGCCTCATTTTGTCTCGAGATAAGCTACTAGTACACCTGCCTCCTCTTTATTAATGAGTTTGCTGTTGAGTATGTCTCAGGAGTTGGTTGAGAGTACCCTGTACTGCACCCTTAGTGTTTTGAGAAAAGACAACAGTGCCCAGGCTTACCTCAAACTCTTCAGTTTCCTGCCTCTCAAGTGCTGAGGATGCAGGAATAAGCCATCAAGCCCAGCACCTGGACACTTCTTGGTCCACCCTTGCCCAGCTGATATTGTTGAAGGACAGGTGCATCATCTGAACCTGAGAAGGTAGAAACTTTAATAAATTTTTACAAACATATGTCTTACATTAGAGAAGATGCATCATCTTATAGTTCCGGAGGTTACAGTGGATCACTTGGACCTCTTTCTGGCTGGTCTAGGGGACACTCTGCTTCTGTGACTTTCCAGCTTTGGGACCTGAGTTCAAGGCATGTGGCCTGTAGCCAGAATGGCACCAGTCCAGCCTCTGCTTCTGTCATGATGTTTCCTCACTAGACACTCCAGTCTCCCTCTTCTCCTTGTCCAGGCCCTATGACTACATCAGCCTATCCATACTACACAGAAAAACACCCTATCCCCCACTTTAAGCTGGATATTGTTTTGTTGTTTTCTCTAAGACAGAATCTCACAGTAACTAAGGCTGGCTTCCAACTCACAATCCTCCTGCCCCAGTCCCCCAAGTGCTGGGATTACAGGTGTGCACAATCATGCTTGGCTACACATGACACTCTTGATAGCATTCTTAAAAACAGATTTGCATATAACCATAGATAGTGGACATACTTTGACAAGTTCAGCTGAAATGTAAAATTTTTTTTTTAATAATGAATATAGCATTAACAGCACATGTGACTACCATTATAATAAACAATGACAAATACATTACTTTATTACAGAGGGCCTTGTGACCAGCTAAATTCTAGGAAACCCTGGAGAAGAGCCCAGAAGCTTCGAAGAAGCTATCTCACTTGCTAATTCCAATTACAAATAAGCAGTGTTTCTTTTTGTGTGTTTCCTGAAAACACATCTCAAAAGGCACCTTTTCTGAGAATGATCACAGCTTTCAAAACCTGCATCCCTTTATTTCTGGTTTTTGCATTCAGAGGCTCGAATTCAGGGAGTGTTTAGACAGTCTAGCATGCATTCCATGCACTTGATCTACCTAATTGCTATCGGGAGCTGTGGGAAGATTTCTGACAGCCTTCCCTCAAAGCTATCTGGAGAGATCCCAGTGAGTGAGGATGCTCTGGAGCACACACAGAACATTGGCTCATGAGGCAAAAAGGTCTGGTTCTCTGGGACCAATCACTTCCTTTGAGTAACTTGTAATGTGATGCCATGCCTTTAATCCTGACACTCAGGAGGCAGAGAAAGGTCAATTCCAAGAGAGAAACATCTCAAGAAACTAAAAGCACAAAAGAAAACATTTAAAAGTGAAAGAAAAAAAAGTGATCCACTCTTGCGCTCATATGTAAATATTTGGACGCACAAAGTAAGGTGGGTTTGTGTGGATTGGTGTCTATATGCAGGTGAGGTCAGGCACAAGATAAGGCAAGGCCTGTGATTGGGCAGTGAAAAAGAAAGGTGGGGCAGAGTTTTTGAAAGGTGGGAGGGGGAGGAGAAGAGAAGACGAAACCAAGATGGAGGAGGAAGGTGACTCACCGTGGCTTTAAATAGCCATAGGTAGCTTTGAATATCTTATGAGGGATGGGTTGTTATGGGGGCAGTTTGTCTTGTCTAGGTGGGCAGTTTATATCAATATCAGTTGTCTCTGAGTTTATTGTGTGCATGTTTTGTGGAGTGAGAATTTACCGATATAAATCTGATTGATAAATCACAAGTTTCTAGAGTTTTGGTTTTACTGTGCTATTGGGAATTGTGACTATAACCACAGGGGGCAGATGCAGGGAATTTGAGCAGAAAGCCATGAGAAATGCGGCCACTGCATGGGGTTACAATGGAGGTGGAGAGGCTGCCGGGGATGGAGAGAGGCGCTAGCGTGGCATGGCGCCTGATACTGTCTCCACCTTTATTAATATTTACTATTACAGGGTTTGGACCCTAATTTTTTGTTTACTTCTCACTGGTTATGGGGTGGACTTAAGGTCCCTGGCCACTGTGACATTCCTGGAAGCATTCTTCTCTTTCCCTTAAGTGTCCCACTGATGCCCGTCTCCCCACATCAGAGACTGCCGATGAGGACGCTGGTTACGGCACTGTAATTTCCGTCCAGGAGCTGAATGAGTCACCCTACCGACCTACTTGGCTTTTCTTGACGCTGAACATCCCTGCCTGAGGGACAGTCCACTCATTTGCTCAGAGGGAGAGCCCCAAACTCAAAACTTACTGCAGAGGAGCAGAAATCATCTTTAGCACTTGCACTTGCAAAGTTCCCTCCCCTTGGAAGAAGTCATCAGAATTCTAAAATGTGCCAACACCTCTGCGTCTGTGAGTCTTGTGATCTGAAGGCTGTTGTTTGCATTATTTTACAAGCTATTCTCTATTCAGGCAAAAGGCTGTTGTTTTCTGCATTTTTAAGACAGGCTCTCAAGTATCCCAGGCTAGCCTGGAATTTGTCAAGTGGGTAAGGATACACTTGAACTCCTGACCTTCCTTCCTATCTCCCCCTTGCAAATGCTAGCCCTATAGGTCTGCACCATGGTAGCACCTCCTTTCTCAAGAACAACCGCTGGCTGTAATCACACAGCGTTTGGGTTTTTTTCTCCTAGAGAAGCAGGATGCTCATCCATCATCCTCCAGTAAACATGATCCTGTCTCTACAGTTCAGTGAATGCAGCAGTGATTTGGCCCTCTAGCTGCTCAGCACAACTCTGTGCTCTCTTAACCTTTATTCATATTTTAAAAAATCTAAAATTAGCTTATTTGGGAGGGCTTCAACTGGATATGGTGAGACACAGGCAGAGTGTGAAGACCTCAGCTGGACATTGTGGGGCATGCCTGTAACCCCAGCACATAGAAGTAGGAGAATGGCAAATTAAAGGCTAGCCTGGGCTACATAAAAAGACCCCATCTCAAATTATCAGCATCCATCAGGGGTGAGGCTGATGTGTGGTGGTTTTAGGTTTATGTGACACTGTCCCTTACAATATTAGGATGGTGGTACGTGTTCTGATGGTTATTTCCCACTGTCAGCTTGTTGGGATTTATGTGTGCATATATGTGTGGTGTGTGCATATATGTGTGATGTGTGTATATATTTGTGGTGTGTGCGTTTGTGTGGAGGCCAGAGAAAATAGGTGTCATTCCTTAGGAGCTGTCTACCTTGGGTTTTGAGATTAGAGTCCCGAGGACTCGATAATTAAGCTACACTGGCTGTTCATTGTGCTTTTTGATGACAGAAAAAAATGTGACCAGGTCTGGTGTATCTGCTATCGTGATGTCCCCACCAAGGTGCACTGTATCTCAAACTGTGATCTGGAATAAACCCTTCCTTAAGTTTCTTTGTCGGGTATTTTGTTAGAGCAATGGAAAAGAAAACCCAGACTAGTACACATGTCATTATGCATTTGTTCAAACCCTCAGTATGGACTGTGGGCTCTGGCTGATCATGCCACTTGGAGACTGATGTGTGTACATCTCTGTTTAGGTCGTGTGCAATGGACAAGGGTGGCTATGTATAGCTGGGGACCTATGAGGTCTCTGTACTTACTGTTCGATTCTACTGTAGACTTAAAATTGCTCTAAAAGCCGTTAAGGTCTAATTTTAAAATTAAAAGGTGAAAAGTAGGAATGTAGAATGCTTACTTATCTTTCACAGAGTTCTAAGTTCAATCTCCAGTCCTACTGATGTGTGAGTCCAGCACTCAGGAGGTGGAGGTAGGAGGATTAGAAGTTCAAAGTCATTCTGGGCTGTGCTGGAAGTTTGAGGTTAGCCTGATCTACATAAAATCCTGTCTCAAATTGAATTTAAACATTTGTGTGTGTGTGTGTGTGTGTGTGTGTGTGTGTGTGTATAACAAAGTTCATTAGGGGTCAGATACCATCTGGGCAGTGTGAAATGGTTGGATTTAAACTACCCTGAGTAGCTTGAAAAATCAACTTTTAATCCCCCTTCCTAGTGTATTCTGTGACAAAGTCCCTGGTGTATTCAGGAGTCAGGTAGGAGATTTTGCCTCCAGGGGATTGGCTTCTATTTCATCCATGTTTGTGGGAGAAATCCTCTGTGGCTTAAAACAGTAAATGAAACCCATTGCAGCATTATACAGTGTTTCAAATCCATCACTGCCCTGGGCATCAGCTGCCCCAGCCATTAATGTCTCTCTGTGCATGGAAATTTCTGTAGCGTCTTATAGCTTACGGTTCTTACAGCTCATGGATGGGCCGATATTGGGGGGAGGGGTTGCAGTTCTGACAGCTAATGTCAGTTTCTCCTACTTGGGTGTGTGGAGCGATGAAACCGACAGCTGGGGCAGTAGAGAGAAACCCCTGGGCTTCGAGGTGCACCGCAGGGGATGACTCTATTCACACAGTCTGGTTTGCCTTGCATAGAGAATGAATGGCAAGTCACTGTGATTGATATTCTTGGTCTAATGCAGGATCTGGAATGCTGCTTTATAATGTGATTTCCTGTAGCTCTTGCCTTTGATTCACGGTATCTCTAGATCCATTCTTGCCTCTCTTCCATCTTCCTGGAAGCTCTAGGTGTGTCCAACTGCCAGCCTGAGGACTGAATGCCACCCCCACCCCACCGCCGTGGTAGCTATGTATGCAACATAACATTCATAAATTTACTGAAAGTGAGATTTTTCTTGCACATCTTTTAACTTATTGATAAGAACATTGCATTGAAATGTCATAAGGTTTAGACACTTTTGAAGTGAGCTTTGCTGTTAATTCCAAAACAGCGCTTGCAGGAGGGCACCTGAATGATTGGTGCTAGGGTACCCCACAGCCCAGAAACCCAGAAAACTCTCAACGAAGCTGGGAAGAAACCATCACACAGAAGCTGACAAGCGCAGCCTGTCCTTATCCAGGGCACACGTGGAGGAGGCAAGTGGGCCACTCTCCGCTGCTTCCCTAAAGGTCTGAGTTGCTGTTTCGATGGCACAGCTTTTCATTAAACTCCTCAAACTCCCCCTCAGGGACACTGTCAAGTTTTATCAGACTGTGAAATGAAACAGGTGGGTCTGAGTGCTGAGGGTGCGGCCCTCTCTTCCTTCTCTTTCCTGATCACAGCTGAATGCTCACACTGACACATCTGAGACAGCGATGGTGGCTTGGAGGTGAGTTTTGGTTACAACATCAACACATGTGCACACGTGCATACGTACACACCCCCATCATTATTAGACACAAATGTTCTTTTCTCTGCGCATTTTGCCACCACCTCCTTCTCATTTCCCCTCCTCTGAGACTGAGTCCCAAGTAGCCCAGGCTGACCTTGAACTTGATATGTAGTGTAACCTTGAACTTCTCATCCTTTTGTTTCTACCTTAGGAGTTCTGAGATTATATTTGCATGCCAACTTTCACACAGTGCTAGGTGTTGAACCCAGGACTTTCTGCATTCTAGGCAAACACTCTACCAAGTGAGCTATATCCTCAGTCCCCCTCCTTCCTGAGACAGGATCTTACCTGGTAACTTAGGCTAATTTCAAATTTACTATGTGGCCCAGCCTGGCCTTGTACTCAAGAACTTTCGACTTTAGTTTCCTAAGAGCTGGACTTACACACATGCACTATCATATCTGCCTCTGTGGTGGCTTTTTACTTAGGTTCCACGTCACAGTTTACCACTGAGAGAAACCAAGTCAGGAACCCAAGAAGAGCAGGAACCTGGAGGCAGGAACAGAAGCAGAGGGCATGGAGAAGTGCTGCTTACTGGCTTGCTCCTTATAGCTTGCTCAGCCTACTTTCTTATACCATAAAAGACCATATCTGCCCAGGGGTGGTACTGCCCTCAGGGACCTGGGCCCACCCACATCAATAATTAATCAAGAAAATGCATTACAGCCATACCTATAGGCAGATATCATGAGGGCATTTTCTCAATTGAGAGTTCCTCTTTTTAAATGACTCTAGCTTATGCCAAATTGATGTAAAACTAACCAGGACACTATCTTTCTCCACCCTATCCCCTGGTTACCAGCTTCCCACTACTCTGGGGTTGCTGCTCTGGGGTTATTCCACTCCTTGTATTGCCTAGGCAATGGGTAGAGTGCCTATCCAAGGCATCAAAGGACCTGGGTTTGATTCTCTAACACTTCCTAAATGGGTATACTGCCACATAGACTTGTTATCCCAGCAGGAAGATTAGGAACTCAAAATCATCTAAGTCTAAGATAGCTCTTAGCCCATCTGAGCCTGGACACCCTGCCTCAAATCAATTAGAATGGAAAAGTTAAGTGGAGTGATATCTTTGTGTTTGTGTGTGAGTGTGCATGTGTGCATGTGTGTGTGTATATGTGTGTATGTGTGTATATGTGTGTATACATATGTGTTTGTTTGTGTGTGTGTGTGTGTGTGTGTGTGTGTGTGTGTGTTTGTTTGTTTCTGGATGGAGGAGGAACTAGAATGGGCTCAAAGTAAAAAAATCCAGAAGTTCTGAATTGATTTCCAAGATTGTCCCATTGAATCCTGTCAATTTACAGATAGAAAAACTGAGATCCAAAGAGGGAGGCCCAGTATTTATTCAGCAATGGTAGTGTGCAGGTTGATGTCAAGGCAATAAATGATTAAACAGTAGGGAGTGGGGCAGGGACTAAGTTGGAAAATCGTAAAAGGAGGAGAAAGCAGGAGATTTGGGAGGAGGCAACATGGAAACTAATGTGGATGTTTCTCTCTGTGGATCTATAATGGAAAATGTTGTTATGACTATTTCTAAGAGTTTATAGGGGTCAATTTATCTTATCTAGATGGGCAGTTTTTATCTTGTTCACTGATTGTACACTTATTGTGTAGAGGGTTTGTGGATTGAGAATTTAGAATATAAACCTATTTGATAAATTAATGATTGTGAAGTCATGTTTTTACTGGGTGGTGGAGGAAAGCGAGAGAAAACAACATGCTGGGGCTATCTTAGGTCACCCAGGATAGAAGCAGCAGGGGTGGGGGGAGTGTACCTTGCCTGAGTTCTTAGAGGCAGCATGGAGCAGCTAAAATAAATATACCCCAAAGTGCCATCTGGACTTAAGGGAGCTGGCATTTTGGTGAGATAAAAGGTTAACCACCTTTTAATATTTACAGTTACATTAGTATATTTTAAATTCAAGTATGGACAATCTCTTGCGTACATCACCTGTCAATAAAAATCTGATGGCCATTAAGTTGAGGGAGGATTAGAAGGTGAGACATCCAGTGGGGAAACAGAGGAACCCTGGGAAATAGTCAGGTGCAGGAGTGTGAGGTTCAAATTGGACCTCTTTCAGAACCCCTTGAATTAGACTCATGGAGGTGGAGATCGATGCAAAAGCAAGAGCAATTTTATTGTTCCAACATGTTGGGGCCATCCCACTTCAAGAGGGAAATGACCCTGAGTAGATTCTAACAGGGGATTATATACCTTTCAAACAACTGGAACAGAATTCGAACAATGGTAACTAGGCAAGGGTACTATGTGCTATTGGTGAAACAAAACAACCTTCAAACTGACTCATTTTACCATTTGGGATTTTTCAAAAAAGGTCATAGGTAGCTTTGTTTGACAGTTTGGCTCATAGCTGTTCTGGGAACTAAATTAGCTCTATTCTTCCTGGAAGAAAGGGGTCCTTGTGCTTGGAAGTTTGTGGTGAAATTTTTCACTGGTCTTAGATTGATCCCAAATCTGGATCCTTCAGGAGCATTCACCACAGGACATGGAGAAAGTTGGACATATGGAACTGAGGAGAGGTAACCAGCCATGTGACCAACATATAATAGCACAAACAGATTGAGTTAGTATTAAAATGAAATTCCTGGGTCTGAAGAGATGGCTCAGAGGTTAAGAGCACTGACTGTTCTTCCAGAGGTCCTGAGTTCAATTCCCAGCAACCACATGGTGGATCATAACCATCTGTAATGGGATCTGATGCCCACCTTCTGCTGTGTCTGAGGAGTTACAGTGTGCTCATATACATAAATAAATAATTCTTAAAAAATGAAATTATTGCATGCTGCACTTATGCCAAAGCCTAGGCAGGACAACAGTCCACTCTTCTTCCCTGGAGAACAAACAGAGGAATGGAGTCCTTTTTCGGTGGACCTCTGGTTTGGGGTGGCATTGCTTGACTACTGAAGATTAGAGAGGTATAAGGAGAAGTGGTGTCCCCAGCCGAAGTCACTTGATTGCTGTCCCAGAGCCCAAGTTCTCTCTATCTGCTGAAATAATCTCAGAAGCTCCAGACCTTTTGCTGATCCTCAGAGGCCATGAGGTTTGTGAACGAGTAACAGCCATGCCCTTGGGACTAGGTCTATTTGTTACTGCACCATGAATTTGCTTTTTCTGACTGTTACGACACCCAGACACAGAAGACATCAACTCACATTCAAAAAGGACACCAATTCAAACCAGGGGAAGAGGCTGTTCAAATGCAGAAGTTTATTTATCATCTGTTTGTCTGTACACCTACCTACCTACCTACATAACAACCGTTTCTGATTTTTGACACAGGGTCTCACCGTGTAGCTTTGGCTGTCCTAGAATTCACTCCATTGACCAGGCTGGCCTTGAGCTTACACAGATCTGCCTGCCTCTGCCTCTGCCTCTTGACTGTTGGGTTTAAGGGCGTTTGCCACCATGCCCAGTTCAAATGCTGAAGGTTTTAAAAAGCTGTGCTTAGAGTTCATTAAGCACCAGAAAGCTAAACAGAACCTCCATAACTTGTGTGCTATGTTTTGGTTGTTTACTGATTCAGGACAGTCACACAGAACATGGGCACAGGGAGTCCCCTTCTTTTTCTGCTGCAAGATATGGTGTTCTGGCTCCACCACTCACAGACAGGCTTTTGTGTCCAACAATAGAAGCATCTCAGGCCTGCATGCTTTGTTGGTTCGTCCACAATAATGTCTTTCTCTTGTCAGTGACCCTGGCGTTAGGATATGAAATTAAAATTATGAACAGAGTAAAGAAAAAAGATCACACTAGATGATTACAGACACCAAGGGTTTTTTTTTTTTTTTTTTTTTTTTTTTTTAAAGACGATAAGGGGGAGAGCCCACTAGAAAAACCAGGGGGAGGTGTTCAGTCAGGGTTTTAAGAATTTCTTTAGTCCTGACTTCTCCAGTGCCATGAAGTGTTTTGCTTCAGCTACAGGACCCCAACATGCTTGAAGATATCACAAGATTTATTTCCACTGATAATTGGTCACATGTAATGGTGGTGACACATTTTACACGAAAACACAAAACACAGAAATTAGAGTTATGTTCATAGAGTTTCAGAAATATCTTTGGCTTTAAGCCTTCAAAAGTCTGGTACAACTGTTATGACAATGATGATGATGATGATGATGATGATGATGATGATTACTATTAATATGTGTGTGCGTGTACACATGCATACACATGTGCTCAGTTACACAGGCACCACAGCACATATATGGAGTCCAGAGGACAATTCAGTGTCCATTCTCACTTTCCACTTATTTGAGGTCAGGTCTCCTGTTCACAGCTATGCTCACCGGGCTGGCTACCAAACTCCCTGGCATTCCCCTGTCTCTAGGACCCATCTTTCTATAGGAGCTCTGGAATTTCAGGTGTACTACCCTGGTTGGCTATATGTGGCTTTCAGGGATTCGAACTTATGTCTTTCATATTTGCGTGACAAGCACTTTAACTACTAAGTCATCTCCTCAGCTCTCTACCTCTTTTCTTGTTTGGAAAGAAAGCATTTGGGGAAGCACATCTCTAAGAGTTTATTTGCTCTAAAAAGAATGTAGTCCTTTGAAAAGCAGTATCCTGGGGAGAGGGGAGAATCTGCTCCCTGTCCCCCACAAATGCTGCATTTTAGGGTAAATCAGTTCTCAACACCCGATGTGTGAAATCCTGAAGTACCATCCTCCGTCTGGGCTGGTTGCTGAAGAGTAAGACCACAGCAGCATCTCAGAAGCCAGGGTGAGCTTCCCAGGGCTCCTGGTGTGAGCCGTGAGGACTGGGCACTTTGGGGTGCATAGGGGGAGAAGACAGAAGCTGGATGTTAGAAGGGAGAAGGTCACATGGGATTATGCCTGCCCATCTCTATGTGCAACAGGACCAGGCCACCAGCCCAATGTGGGATGCTGTAGACAGACACCTACTGTCTGGTTTTCTGGGACTCTTTTTCCTCCTCGGGATGGGGAGGTCCTTTTACTTTGATGCTTTGAACTTTTTGGCTCTGGAGGCTCTTGCTTGGCCAGCCTCTCTCTGGCCATGCAAATGAGCTAATAATCCACATTGGTCTATTTCTAAGGACTTTCTAGATGGAGCTAGAAGAGACTCTGTTTTCTGCTGGCCACATGGTCAGTGAGTCCACATAACTGGAGATATTCCAGCAGCTCAGTGGGCACAGAAAATCCAGGCAAGTGGATGGCAGGTTTTGAGCTCAGGCTGAGCTTTCCTGCCCTCCCTGTAGTCTGCCTCAAGCACAACTCCTTCCCTTCCATCCAGCAAAGCTGCACGTGGTGGGGACTCAACCTTGGGTAAGCAGGCAGGAAGGCATGTTGGAAGTGTCCAACATGAAGAAGTAAGCCCAAGTCAAAGGAGCTGTAGTCAAGTTGAGGGCCCACAAGGGTAGGGCGCCAGAAATCTAGCCCTCCAGAGAGAGAAGGGTTCTTAAGAAATGGCTGGCTAACCAAATGACTAACCAAAGACCAAAAGGGTTGGGGAGGTGGTAAAGCATGTGCTTTGAAAGCAGGAGATCCTGGACTCACATCCCAGCACTCACGTAAAGAGCCAAGCTCAGTGCAGTGGAAATCCTGACACTGGGGAGGTAGAGACAGGAGCTTCTCCAGGGCTTATCAGTCAGTCTCACCAAAGGGATGAGCTCCAGGCTCAAGGAAGGATCTTGTCATGAAAATTAAGATGGACCGTGACTAAGGAAGACAGACAGTGGAGACCTTTAGCTCTCACACACATATACGCACACACACACTCACAAATTATAAATAAGTAATCAAAAGGAAAAGAGTGAGATAGGATGTGGTGGTTGCCCAAGGCAAATGACACTATTGGGGGTGTGGCCTTGTTGAAGTAGGTGTGGCCTTGTCAAAGTAGGTGTGGCCTTGTTGGAGGAAGTTCAACCATGTGGGGATGGGCTTTGAGGGTCTATGCTTAAGCTCTGCCCAGAGTGTGGAAATCAGTGTTCTGCTGCTTTCTTTGGATCAAGATGTAGAACTCTCTGCTCCTCCAGCAACATGTCTGCCTTGATGCTGCCACCTTCCCACCATGATGATAATGGACTGAACCTCTGGAATGGATTGATGGGGCCTGGGTGATCAGATAAAGGTGACAACCACATCTAACTCTTCTTAAGAGGTATTCTTCCTTGCTCCTGTCCTCAAGGTTTTATCTTGTGACCCTGCCTTCCTCTCTTGCTCTTGTCCAAACCTAGCTGTCTGGGATCTACCCTAAGCTGTGAATAATGGAGCCAATGAAAACATAACTCAAAGCCTACCAGCAGGATTCAAGGGTAAGAGCCCCGGGAAAGAATAAGATGGAGTCCAAGAGGTTGGACCTTTGAGGGCTGAGCAAGATGGCAGTCCAGAGTCAAGGAAATGCAATGCAGGCACAAGGCTGTGATCCCAGAATTTGGGAGGCAGAGGCAGGTGGATGTCTGTGAGATCGAGGCCAGCCTGATCTATATAGAGAGTTCCAGGTCACCTGGGGCTGCATCGTGAGACCTCGTCTCAACAAATCAAAAACCAAATACCGAAACAAAATAAAAATCTCAACCAACCAATGATAATAATAAAAAGCCTTATCCCTATCATCTGTGCCTGAGGAGGCTGCGTGGAGAATTGCTCTGAGTTTGAGAGCCGTCTTGAATATATAGTTAGACCCTGTCTTAAACAATAACAAAGAGAGAAAGGAAGGAAGAAAGATCAAAACTAAGAGATTAATGCTGCTAATGATGCTATTAACTGGGAATTTGATTCAGATGTCAGCGAATTCTGTTCTGGTTGTTTCAAATCTGTTTCTTTCTTTCTTCACAGCCACCTCTTTGTGTGTTTTCTGACCATCTGTATTTCTATTGCAAAGAGCCTGTTCAGTCTCTTTGCCCATTTCTCCCTCTTGGATCATTTGTCTTTTTTTTTTTTCCCTGTATGAATCTTAAGGACTCTGTAAAAAAAATTTTAAGTTCATACAGCTTATTAGCAGCTGAACTAGGAAGAGAGCACAAGTCTAACCCAACCGCCCATTCCTACCATCCACACCTGTCCAGTTCTTCTTGGCCCTCTGGTCATCCTTTTCCCCTTATCCTGTACAGTGTTCCCAGATGTCACAGACTTCATTCTTAACAGTGTCCCTCAAACACGGCACACCAGGATTGCTGGGTCCATGGTACTACTGTATCTAGTGACCCCCGTGGGCATCTGGTCAGGATCTTGTTTGGATGCAGTTTGCTTTCTAGCTTTCTCGGAAGTCTCTCTCTTGGCAGAGATAAGCTGAACAGAGAGCTTGCTGCCGAGGTCCCAGAATGCACCATTTGGCGGATGGTCTCCTTCTTAATTGCGGTCCTGGCACTAGTAAAACCTTCTCTGCCGGCAGAGCGGAAGCTGCAAGAGGGGGCTGTGTATCTTAGAGCACTGGACCTGTAATTCCCAGATGCCATTCAAGATGCTTAACTCCCCTTGAGGGCATTATCTCATCCCCTAGCCACAGCCCTGGGATTGGGCAGGAAGTAGTAGGTGTGGGCATTGCTTGGGCAGCAACAGAAGCATCTATTTGTCTAGCTGCTCTGATCCCAGGAATCGAGCCTGGTTTCTTTGAGGTCTTTGGTGGCTCTGATACGGGGTTAAGTAAGCATCTTGTCATTGTGGCTCTGTTGAAGATGGAGATGAGACAGGGCATCATTTGTCCCCAGTGGGACATGTGTTTTGGATGGGGAGAATGGTGTAATCAGTTGCATGGCCATCCAGAAGCTGTGACTAAAACCTTATCTGGTTAAAGGGCCTTTCCAGTTGTAGCCTAAGAACTTTTGAAGGAGTTTGTTCTAGATCACACACGTAGCTCTAAATCCAAGCACAAGAGACAGGCAGTGGGAGCCTTGTGACTAAGGGGACTGGTGAGGGGATAGAGCTCAGTTGGTAGCATGTTTACTTAGCATTCAGGAGTTCCATTTGATGTCTCCCTCCACAACACACACACACACACACACACACACACACACACACTGCACAGACTGGGTATAATGGAGATGCCTGTAATCCCAGCATTGGGAGGGAGAATCAGAACAATCTGGAGCTCAAAATCATTCTCAGTTATACAGCCAGAGGATGCAAAGCCCCCACAGCTGGAGTTACAGGTACTTATGAGCTTCCCTTCATGGGTACCAGGAATTGAACAAAGGTCCTCTGCAAGACCAGTAGGTGCTCATAACCTATGAGCCCTTTCTTCATCTTTTCCTCCTCTTTGATGTTTGAGTAAATGATTTCAAACTTCTTTCCAACTCTCACCTCACTAAAAACTCCCAAGGGATGGGAGAAGGTCATAGGACAAAGAAGAAAGGGCTTGAGTTTATGCAGTCATAAGCTACAGGATCCTGGGGTCACTAGACCCTGAGTTACCCTAGAGCTCTCAGAGGGAACACAGCCCTCCTGGTGTCGGCTCGTCACACTTCTGATCTCCAGCCTGAAGAAATAGATTTCTGTGATGTCTGGAGTCACCAGCTGTCCTGGCAACCACAAGAAACTGCTAGGTAGGAACCAATGATGGCTTTAAAACTCATCAAGCAGCAGAGTGTGGTGGCTCACGCCTCCAATCTCATTTAGGAGGCAGAGGCAGTGTGACCTTGAGGCCAGCCTTGTCTGCATGGCCAGCCAAGGTTATATAGTGTGATCCTAGCTCAAACAAACAAACACAACAAACAAATGAGTTAATGAAACAAACAAACAAACAGCATAAAGCTGGGATGGGGGACTGTAAGTTTTCTAATGGATACATGCTAGCAGCCTGAGGACAGAGTGGATTTATATACAGCAGGAGTCAGGAAGCAGGTAGCTAGTCTAGGCTGGTGATCTCTGTAGGGGAGCAGTCTCAGGCTGCTGCCATCAAGCATGAGGAAGTTGCTGTAGGTATTTTTCCACACACCTGTATTCAGACTAGGTAAAGACATGGCTATTCCGTGAGCCTCCGGGACATGGCTGCACTCACGTGAACAACTGCCAACACATTCACTTAAGACTTCATCTGCTCTCCACGCTTCCGGGTTTCCAGAACGGTAAGAAATAAGATATCTGCTATCCAGCCTGTAGGGTTTTGTTAGAGCTGTGCGAATAGACACACAAGGAGGGAGCTTCTTGGGTTCCATATAGGGGACTGCCAGGCCGTGTGGGGGTGGGAGGAGACTGGTGGGTCTTCATTCATCAGCCCCTGTGCCCTTATCACCCATCTGACCTTTGGCTAATTCACTGAAGCCATATATTAGACCAGCAAGGTGAGTTCCTGGCCAAATGACCAAACCCAGGCCATGTGGTTCCTTTTCCAGTCAATGTCAAGTGAAGAAGAGGCTGCCAACCTTAAACATTTGAGCCACTTAGGCATGCAGGAGCACCACCCGGTCATGTGGGAGCACCACTCAGTCACGTGGGAGCACCACCCAGTCATGTGGGAGCACCACCTGCTAATGTGGGAGCATCACCTGTTAATGTGGGAGCACCACCCAGTCATGTGGGAGCACTGCCTGGTTATGTGGGAGCATTGGGGGTACATCAAGTGGGGCTAGGAGGTGAAGCTCAGTTGTCAGAGTGCTTGCTTATTGTGCATTCGATTCCTGGCACCTCATAAAACCAGGCATGTTGGTACACACCTGTTAACCTGACACTTGTGGAAGAGGCAGGAGGATCAGAAGTCAGATCATCCCCAGGCGTGTGGTAAGTTTGAGATCAGTCTGGGATACATTCAATCACATCTCAAACAAACCAACAAAACCACAAAAACAAAAACAAAACAAAACAAAACAAAAAAACTCAAAACCAACCAAAGGGAAATAAAAAGTAGAGAAGAGGTTAACAGCAGAACATTTATTTGCCTGGTATGCTCATGGCCTTGGGTTTCATCCCCCAGCACAACAGGAAAAATATTTCTTTAAAAACCTTTCTTAATTGTGTGTGAACATGCTGTGTGAGTGTGTCCATAGGCATGGCATAACACATGTGTGCAAGTCAGAGGACAGCTGTGTACCCATTTTTCTCATTTCAACTTTACATGGGCTATAGAGATCGAACCTGGGCCCCCAGGCTTGTGTGTCAGGCCATCTTCATATCCCCCAACACCTCTTTTCCTGGCATGGTGGTGCACACCTCTAGTCCTGACACTTCTGAAGTGGGAGAAAGCAGTCTGGGCTGTGTCATAAGTTCCAGTGCAGGCCTCGGTTGGGACGCCCTGTCTATAAGCGTAGGTTTAACGCTGCGTTAGGCTATGTTTGGAGTTTGCTTGTTGCTGCTGTAAATAAGACAGGGCATTTGGGGGAGAAGCCAGCCACTTACTGCCTCTGAGCCTCACGTCTCAGAGACAACCCACTGCCAAAAGTGTCTTGTGTGTCCATTGTTTTGGACAAAGGTGAGAATATCCTTTGCCTCTGGTTTTCAGCCTTAGTTTTGCCTTAACTACAGAGCCTAGACTTGCTTCCCCATGACTAACTTACAGACCTTCCTCCTGACTGGCGGTGGCATGGTATTTCCACATGCTGTGACTCACGCAGGGCTGGTGAATCCCTATCATCAGAGGTCTGGCAGGAAACAGACACCACCCTTCCTGTCTGCATCTCAGGGGCCGGGAGCCTAAACTGAGCAACATCAGAATGTCTTTTTTCTTTGCTCCTCTGTAGTCCAGAGTAATTCTTGGGTTTGAATTGTTTGCTCATACATTATATAACCATTTCCCACACCATGTCTCTAGACTGGGCTCAACAAACTGCTGACCTGTTCTACCACCTGCTTCCATAAAATCTGTCAGAGCATGGCTATGCTTAGCTACTTTTCTATTTCTGCAGGATAAGATATTCTAACTCATGTACTATCTTGTGGCTTCTGTGAGTCAGGAATTAGGTGATAGATTAGCTGGGTCCTCTACCCAGCATCTCACCAGGCTGAAATCGAGGTTTTCATTTGGCCCACGATCCCAGGGTGTGCATAGTCTTCTTTTATTTTATGTGTACGGTTGTTTTGCCTACGTGTATGTCTGTGCACTATGTGAATGCATGGTCTCTCACAGAGCCTAGGAGAAGACATTGGATGCCAGGAACTGGAGTCACAGATGATTGTGAGCTACCATGTGATTGCTGGAACTAGAGCCCAGGATCTTTGAAAGGATGGTCAGTGTTCTTAACCACAAAGCCATTTCCCCATCTCTGCCTATAAACTTTCTTTAAAGAGCTGACCTGAGTAAGCCAGGCACTCCTGAAGAAACTTTTGCTTTGCTTTTTCACTCAGTGAACTAAGCCTTGTATCTGTGAAATGCCTTCATGTTACACATGGTATGGTATGGCCACTGGGGAGGAATCATTTCATAGCCACAGATTCTGCCTTGTGTGGAGAGGAATACAAATCTAGCAACATGGATCCCTGTTCTGGGCCTGTGCGATCTAGCTGAGTAACTCACCTTTGCCCTCTGGCTGGAACGCAGACACCCTCTTAGCGCACACCTTTTAATCCCAAACAATGAAGGTAAAGTTAGTTTGTAGAAGGAAACAGACATGTTTGAAAGTGATGTCTAATTGAGGGGCAGACAAGGTGATGAATCAGAGTGAGATTTGACAGAATGAGTCATGTAGGATACATCTAACTCACACAAGAACAGCACAGGAAAGAGAGACTACTTAAGAGCAGAGGCAGAGCAGAGAGAGCAAGAGTGAGAGAGGGGTGGTGTGGGGGTATGCATATCATTTTTATTTGGACAGTTTTACAGAGACGGGTTGCAGAGAGAACAAGCTAGACACAGGTGAAGATAAAACAAGCCAGAGAATGAGAAGGAGCCAGGCGGTTAGAACATATTGCCAAAGTTAGTATGAAGACAAGTAGAACAATTTGATCAGAAGCCAAGAGAATGTGGATTGAATCAGTCAGCTTAGAGAGGAGTTTTGAGCCACAATAGCTGAGTTGAACCAACCAGCAAAGAGTTCAGAAAGAGCCAGAGGCCAATTACATCTGATGAATAAATGTTACTTTTACACGTATGCCCAAGGGAGATCTTTACATGGATCAAGAATACTGGTTTGGTGCCAGGATGTGTGTCTGCCTTTCTGCTGGGATGCCCAGAGCATCACTAGGGGAGGCAGAATACAGTTCCAGAACACAGTCTGTAATGAGGATCCTCAGTCTGTCTTTCTTCATGTGGGAAACACCTGAGTCGTGGGAAACACCTGAGTCTGGGACTATTGCTGTGGTTGGTCTCCTATGTACCCATTTGGGAACTAGTGAAGAGAGGTTCCCTGTCTGTGATTCCCCTCAGAGCATTCACACTTCAGGTAGGAAGGGGAAGGCAGAACCCAAGGAGCTGAGAGAGAGGCGGCCTTTTCCAGACATTTAGGTGTAGCTCTTTACAGTGAAGGTCTCCCCCGCCCCAGCACGGTGATCCTGGATGAAGGGATGGTTCTTACTTGTCCAAACTGCTTTATTGGATGGTGAATGTGATGCCCTTGGTGGTGACCTCTAGGTTAAGATGCAGGACTGTGGAGTCAGGGACAATGCTCCCATGGCCGAAGGTAAAACAAGAGGCTCAACTAGTTTAATGAGGGCAGAGAAGGAAGTGGAGGCGCACTGAGGCCACAGCCTTCAGAGGAGGCTGAAGGAGTTCATAGACCTTTTCTCATGAGCCCAGCCCAACTGTTGATCCTGATTTTGTGAGCTCTCTGCCTATCTCCTTGGCTACTTTTCTTGAGTTTCTTTGATAAAATTTTTACTTATTGAAGACAGAAGAGTCTTTATTCTTTCTTTTTGATATTATTATTATTATTATTATTATTATTATTATTATTATTATTAATGCATAAGGAGGCACATGGACCATGGAGAACATTTAAGTTCTGGAGTCAAGCTTAGCTCACCAGATTTACACAAATCTGAGAAGCAGAGTCAGTTCACTGCCTGACTTTTTCTTTTTAAGAAAGATTCTTGCTACATAGCTCAGGTTAACCTCAAATTGGATCCCCTCCTGCCTTTACCGTCCACGTGCTGGGATTACAGACTTGTGCCTCCATGGCCAGCCTCCGAAGGGTCGGAACACACTTGCACAGCATATATGTTGGCACATACCTGCTAACTCTAGCTCCTAGGGAAACTAAGTTCTGAAGGATGATTTGAACACAGACGTTGGAGGCCAGCTTGGGCAACAGTCTCTCATCTTTAAAAAGCAGGGAGGGGTTGGGGATGAGGATGTGGCTCAGTTGATAGAGTGCTTGCATGCACAAAGTCCTGAGTTCAAGCATAGCCAAGTGAGGTAGTACACACACATAATCTCAGAACCCTGGGCTATAAAGACAGAAGCAAGAGGATTAAAAGTTCACAGTCATCTTTGGTCGGCTACATAGAGAATTTGAGTCTAGGCTGGGCTACCAGACCCTGGAGAGGAAAGGAGGGTGAAGAAAGGAGGAGGGGGAGATGAATGGGGAGAGAAAGAGAAGAACAGAGAGAAGAGGGATATTTGTACCCCTCCCCCAATCCTTCTACTTTGGTGAGACCCTCTCAGTCAGGGATTCCGTCCGAAGTTTCTCTACAGGACCTTGGACAGTACCCAGCACTGGCCGACTGGCAACCGAGGACCACAGTTCTGTGATTCCGTGTGGGAACCAGACAAAATGCTGGTTCAGTGGAACAGCAGAGAGTATGTGTCGGGAGGGTGAGCGTTTAAGACCCATATAAGAATAATCTAGGTGCTCAGGAATTCCTGGGAGATAGATTTAGCCAGGGCAATAGACTGATCCTGGAGGCCTTACATCCCAGGATGAGAGGTGAGAATTTGGGCAGGCATTAAAGATCTGTGACAGACATTAGCTGTATTATTTTCTTTAACAAGGATTCTAATGGAGAAAATGGGATGCACCTAGAAATAGGCTTTACTTTGTTGTTTTTGAGACGGGTTCTCACTACACAGTCCTGGCTGGCCTGGGGCTTCCTATGTAGACCAGGGTGGTCTTGAACCCACAGAGATCTGCCTGCCTGTGCTTTCCCAGTGCTAGACTTAAGGGTGTGCGCCAGCATGCCCAGCGGGACTTTACATTTAAAGGAATTGAACACATAATTTCATGTGCTTTTGAGGCCTGTCTGACAACATCTAGATGCATGCATATGATGTGTACATGATCAATTCGGAGTGATTAGCAGCACATTTATCTCTTACACAGTTATCATTGCACTGTGATGAAAACATTTAAAGATTCTTCTTGCTATATGGAAATATTCAATTAGTAACGTAATTATCCTCAGCACCAGAGAATACCATTGGTAACTTGTTACCTGTAGTCCAACCTTGCTCCAGGACCCCTCCCTCCTTCCATCTTTAATAATGGAAAGGTTGTGATAAATCCCAGAGAGCTTCCCAGGGTGGGGCTGGCAGGAGACAGTAACTGACCAAATCCTCTAAGCTGCGGAGTGAGAAATGTTCCTTTAACATACCAGAATATACAAAAGACTAGCCTCAAGAGCTTCAAGAGATTGATACAACTTTTCATCGTACCAAGCTGGGAGGGCGGCTTCGGGGAACAGTTTCCATCTCTTCCATGCATTGGCTCACGGAAGGAGAATCAGCACAAACTATCTGAACAGTAATATGGTTAGCAGTGCACCGTGAGCTTTGAAAACATTCACACCCCCAGTTCTCTGGAAATAAAAACCACCAGATCCATCTTACAAAAATTATCCGGTACTGTAGCTTAGAGTAACCTGATTCAAAACGGGCAAAATATTTGAACAGACGTTTCTTTAAAGAAGATTTGCAAGTGGCCATGGAGTATAGGTAAGATGCTTAGAGGGACCGGGCCCAGAGGGAGGGAAACCAACAATGTAAGGGGCAACACCTTCTACCATGGCTTTGGGCAACCTTGGGCTGGGTACTTTCTCTCTTTGTCCACAGCTCTGAAGAGTTCTGGAGGGCCTCTGCAAAAAAGCATGGTTTAGAAATCCTCTCCTAGTCAAGTCTTGTGGGTGGGGTCCTCCTAGAAGGGGCCAGGAGTGAGGCTTGGGCTTTCTAGACTGTCATATCAGGAAGCACTCCAGATGAGAGTTCCTGGACCAGGGGAACAGAGATCCAGCAAGCACTTGAAAATACTGCACGGGGTCTCTCACTTGGGATCCTGGCACTCTAGAGGCTAAAGCAGAAGGATTCCCCATTCTAAGCTAATCTGAATTGTACACTGAGATAGGGTCTCAAACAACAGCAACATTGGTAGGAAGTTTACTTAGGAACAAAATTAACTACCACAGCAGACTAGTCCCCACGAGTTAGAGATACGCATGGTAGGGTAGGTGCTGGAGATGCACACACTAGGGCAGGTTCTGGCCTTGTGGAGATGCCTCCCTCTTAAGAACACCAGTTCACTGTGGTCTGTAGGTGAGACCCATGTGGACTTTAGGTGTTTGGGACCTTCTTGAAGCCATGCTGTAGTTACTTCCTCCCAGAACCAGAATTCTTTTCCAAAAACACTTTTACTTCTTCACAAATCAGATCCTAAAGAGTCAATCCTGGACCACTGGGACACCAACTCTAAAGAGATATATTGATATCTCACCCAATGGAATTATTGTAGCGCCTGCCTGCACTTAGTATATTGGCCAGCAGGTGGCAGCACAAGAACACACAAGCATCAGCAGTGAAAGATGAAAAGCAGCAATGGTCTGGTTCTTCCGGTAACTCACTCCATCGCCTCCTCCTGGTAGCAACATTCTACACGGTCCACATTCTGCCTCCTGCGGAAGCAGACTCCGGGCATGCTCGGTACTGGCTTGGAAATATGCTAGCCTGGACGGTGTATGATGAACCTCCCGTCATTCTCAGCTGTCTTACGCAAAGCACAGGTAGGCATCATCAGTCCAGCTTATAGATGGGAAAGCGGGCTCAAAGGGAAGACCCCACTCATTCAAAGTCTCATGTGAATAAAAATAGTGGTGGGCTTAGGATAAAAATAGTGATCAGGTCAGGGAGACTTTCGTGCAGCTATGTCCTCCCCTGATGGGGGAAGTGCCTGGTGTGTCACACCTCAGCAGGCAAAGACTTCTTATGGAGGATGTAGGGCTGGTGATGTCGGTGTCTACTGAGGGGAATGATGTAAGGAAGCAATGGGCCCAGAGTTTTCCTGTGGTGGGGAGAGGGAAAAATATTTTCAAAGGAGTAAGAGGTTGAGGATGTGAGTTGGTTCCACATGTGGGGCTGGGAGGTGGGCGCCCTGATTTGAGCCCCTTTCTTGCAGTGTGACAATGGGTTGGCCCCATTGTTTTCTGGGATTTCCTCAGGTGAACGAAAGCTGGCTCTGCCAGGGAATCTAGACTTCTAACACCAAACTCGTTAAGAGGAATGAGTCTAAGGCTTATGCAGTGCTTACTGGGATTAAACAAGGCCCCCGGGAGATAGGAATCCAGCCTCATCATGGAGACGGGCTCTTGTCATGACTCCTCCTGAGGCTTTGCAGACAGGACTGTCCTGGAAGCAGGGGTCTGATGGGGCCAGGAGCCCACATCTAAGGACGTGGGAACAGGCTGCGGCTGGGGAATCCTTCAGCTCTGGCCCAGGCCTGACCCAAGCTAACCAAGAGTCTTAGTAAAGGCCACTGTTAGAGGAGAGTGGCTTAGCCCCGCTGTCATGGTGGTCATTATCTTTTTCTCTGTGTGCCAGGCATTGGTGTCCCCTCTCTGCTCTGACATCCTCGGAGCCTCTACCTGTTCATGAGCTAGGATGGCCTAGTGAGGAAGGATCATCTCTGAGGGGAAGAGGTTAGAGCCTATGTGTATGGGTTTGTGTGTGGTAAGGTGTGAACTAAGGGATGTGTGCTTGGTACAGGTGTGTGTGTATGTGTGACTGTCCATGCACATATAGTGTAGTACACATATATGCTTGTGCATGTATCTGTACAAGCATGTAGTATATAGTAGGTATGTTTGATTGTGTCTACTTGTGTGTGTGTGTGTGTGTGTGTGTACACATGTGCAGCATCCTGTTCTTTGTTTTTCCTGCAGCCAGTGGAAGCTGCCAGCTCTAGGCTGTCCTGGAAGGGTACGGCTCAGTCCAGCTACCTAGGCCAATCACTAGGAGATAGACTTGCAAAGTGAGACAGGGCAAGCATATAGAAGGAGGCCTCTGGGCAGAAGCAGAGCCCCTCAAGAGTAGCAACCACAACCCTGAGATTTCTGACTGTGCCAAGCACAAGGATCACCTCATTCCCAGATGCCAGGCTAGGTAGTGTTATTTTGTCTTTATCTGTGGGCAAAAAAAAAAAAAAAAAAAAAAACGTCTCTGCATAGTCCCAGCTAGCAAGGGCAAACATTTATCTACTCCATAAGTGACTGACAGCTTCAGCAGTCAGCTCAAGCATCTTAGTGTCGTGATATTCTAGAGAAATGGTTCTCAACCTGTGGGTCATGACCTCTTTGGTCAGGGGTTGCAACGCAGCTATCCTGCTTATCAGGTATTTACATTATGATTCCTAAGAGCAGCAAGATTACAGTTAAGACGTAGCAACAAAAATCATTTTATGGCTGGGGTGTGTCTTTGTCAGGGTTTCTATCGCTGTGACAAGACACTGTGACCAAAGAGCGAGCTGGGGAGGAAAGGGTTTATTCATCTTACACTTCCACATTGCTGTTCATCACCAAAGGAAGTCAGGACAAAACAACTTAAACCAGGTAGGAAACAGAAGCAGGAGCTGATGCACAGGCCATAGAGGAGCGCTGCTTACTGGCTTGTTCTACATGGCTTTCTTATAGAACCCAGGACCACCAGCCCAGGGACGACATGTCTCACAACCCTCCTATTTCTCATTTAATCACTCATTGAGAAAATGCCTTATAGCCTCTCATGAGGTCATGTCCTCAACCAGGGCTCCTTCCTCTCTGACGACTTGTGTCAAATTGACATAGAATTAGCCAGTACAACTGGCCCCTGGTCAACTTGACACACTAGCACATTACTTTTTAAAAATTATTTATTTTTAGCTTAGTGTTCTGCCTGCATGTGTATTTAGGTGAGCGTGTCAGATCCTCTGGAACTGGAGTTACAGACAGTTGTGAGTTGCCATGTGGGTGCTGGGAATTGAACTCGGGTCCTCGGGAGAAATATCCATTGCTAATCACCAATCCACCTCTACAGCCTAACATATCACTTTTAAACCACAGCCTTTCTTTTCTTACCTCAAGATCTCAAATTGAAAACCCACATAACTTTAAAAGTCCCACAGTCTTTACATATTTAAACACATTAAAATTTCAGCCCCTTTAAATAGCCAATTTCTTTTAAAATCCAAAGTCTTCTGAAATTTAAAGTCTCTCAATCGTGGGCTCCAGTAAAATAAACAATAAACCAAATGCTTAACTTCAAGAGGGAAAAATCAGGGCACACTCACAATCAAACCAAAGCAAAATCAACTCCAACTGCCCAATGTCTGGAATCCGCTCACAATCTTCTGGGCTCCTCCAAAGGACTCCATAGTCACTTCTCCAGGTCTGCCCTCTGTAGGACACAGCTTGTCTTCTAGGTTCTGGCTTGCTCCTTTCCACTGCTGCTGTTCTTGATGGTCATCCCATGGTACTGGCATCTTCAAAAAGGGGGTCCTTGGCTGCAGCTGAGCTGCACTTTCACCAAGAGCTTCTCATAGACGCTCTTCATGGTGCCCGTTTTCAACTCTGCATGACCCTCTCAGTCCTAGACCTTCAAATGACACCGAGGGAGCACCTTCACCAATGGCATCTTCTGGTCACTCACAGTGCAAAGCCTCAGCTTCCCTCCATGCCTTCAAAACCAGTCTTGGGCGACTCTTACACTACCAAATTCGGCTGCCAGCATGAGGTACAACCTGGTTCAGTTCTTGAACACAGCTTCTCTGCTCTCTGGGAACGCTTTCCCAGAAGATTTCACCTCAGTGATGCTGGTTCTTCTCAGTCACTACTAATTTCTTAGCTCCAGCTAACCAGCATCAACTGTCCCAGTAATGCAAAGGTTCAACTTCAGTGGTGCTGGTCTCTTGTTAATTGTGGCTGACTCTTCAGCCCCAGCTGACCAGAACGACAGAATCTTATTTTAAAATAGCAAACAGCCATGATAGAGTCTCTAAATTTCCCCCTAAAACGTCACAAGTCAGGCCTCCATCTCCTGTGCTGTTCCCAACATTCTTGTTGTCCAAGATCCTAAAAAAAATCCCACTGAGCTCTTAACACTCAATGGTTCTCTTAGCCTTAAGATCCAAAGTCCTTTCACAATCCCTGCAAAACCATGGTCAGGTGAGGTCTGTCTCAGAAATATCCCAGTCCTGGTACCAACTTCTGTCTTAGTTTATATTGCTGTGATGAAACACCATGACCAAAAAGCAAGCTGGGGAGGAAAGCATTTATTCAGCTTACACTTCCACATTGCTGTTCATCACCAAAGGAAGTCAGGACTGGAACTCACACAGGGCAGGAACGAATGCAGAGACCATAGAGGAGTGTTGCTTACTAGCTTGCTCCCCATTGTGTGCTCAGCCTGCTTTCTTATAGAACCCAGGATCATCAAGCCCACGTATAGCATGTACCACAATGGGCTAGAGTCTTCCCCATTGATTCCTAATTGAGAAAATGCCTTACACTTGGATCTCATGGTGGCATTTCCTCAACTGAAACTCCTTTCTCTCTGATAGCTCTAGCTTGTGTCAAGTTGACACAAAACCAGCTAGTGCAAGGTCACCACAAACGAAGAACTGTATTCTTTATGGGTGGAAGCATTAGGAAGGCAGGTTTAGAGTATAGGGCATGGATAAAACTGATTGATGGCTTGGGGGATACTGGCTTAAATCCTCCTTCACAACTGGATTAACCTCAAGGTTCTGGGGAGATGGCCTTGTGGGTCTAGAGCCCTGACGGAGAGGGGGGGCATTAGTGTTTGAGGAGCTGGCTGGAAGTATGAGCCAAGGCAGGGGGATTGGGACTACCCTGGGTTCTGTACCTTGAATTCTGGGCTGTGTCCTCTCACCAGCTTACCCAGATGCATAGAAGGACCAGGACTCAGTTCTCAGGAAGCCCAGCCTGAGGCAGAGGCCAGAACCCTTCAAACCCATAGGACTCTGATCCCACTCAGGTGCTAGGTCAGAATTTGGAGCTCAAGAGCTTTTATTTTTCAAATGTGCCTCCAAGCTGAGTGCCAGATGTGCAGCTGCATTTGTGTGTTCATGTTTAAACACCCCAGGCTGCAGCATCTGCTTGGCGTCTTTGCCCAGATGTGTTTGTAGTGGGTGTAGTTGCTGTGGTATATTCTTGACAGAAAGCAAATGCCTTGGCCCTCTCCTGTCCCTTCCCACTCCTACTGTGCTGAAGAGCCTAGCAAGCAGGGAATCTCATCATATTGCAGGTCACACTCAGGACCCGATTTCTTTGCCTTAGCTTGGGATCCCAGGAATGATGCTAAGGAGAGTTCGAGGAGGCAGAGAGGCCTAGGCTCTGGAGAGACACCTAGGAGTAAGGGTAGAGAGCAGGGTGGGAAGGAAGAGCCAGCCTCTAGTGAGTTCTGGTGCTTAGGCTGTTCACACAAAATTTTCCTCAGGCATCCTGCGGGAAGGGAGTAGATTGGGAGCTGCACCCAGGGGAGCTGGGTATTTGCAGACAGGAATAGTTTTCCATCGAGGAGCTAAGATTTGCACCGGAGTTGTCTGGGATACTGGAGTCCACTGCATGCTAGGCTAACTAAGCACAGACCTGTTCTCCAAATCGCTGTGGGTATTGTGTTGTCCCAACAGCACATACTAAGCACGTTCAGATCTACGAGCTGCTCCTGGCCACCCGGACTCTGGTAAATGAGGAGAGTAGTTGCTCTATGCAGAGCCTCCTTGAGGCTCTGCTCCTTGAAGGCCTGTGCCAGCACCGTCACTGTCACACCTGTTGTGGCTGGCATCTATCGAGCATTCTGCTATGCACACCCTGAGTTGCTGCCTGCCTCCAACTCGGACTGAGGGGGCTGAGGCCTGGAGTCTGTCCAGCCCCTCCTCTGGGGCCTGGCAGGGGTGCAGCCTGCCCCGTGGGTCCAGTGACGCAGACCAACAGTGGGGAGGCTGCCTGGACTGGGGGTGTGCCAGGGCCTATGGCGGCCCCTCTGTCCAGGCCAGATGGCCACTGGGCAGCAGCGGGAGGGTCTGGCAAAGCCTCAGGTCAGAGTCCTGGCTCAAGTGCTTCATCCCATCCTGTCCAGCTGCGTCTGCAGCCACTGTTGGCTGAGATGGGTTTCTTCCCTGTAAGTGTGGGCTCTGAAAAACCTGTTCACCAAACTCTAAGAAAGAGGCCTAGGCAATGGGGTCTTTCTTCACGAGACTCCCTCTGTCCTCTACAGTTGAACTGACACCAGTGCCTACCTTGCTTCCGTCCTTTTTTCTTTTTTCTTTTTGCTTGCTTCCTCCCTTCCTTTTTTCCTTGCTTGCTTCTTTCTTTCTTTCCCTCGTTTCCTTTCTTCCTTGCTTCTTTCTTTCTTTCTTTCTTTCTTTCTTTCTTTCTTTCTTTCTCTCCCTCCCCACTCCCTCCCTCCTTCCTTCCTTCATCCAGCAAACAGAAGCCAATTAGCTATGACATGCTAGGCTCTGCCCTTGCTGTGGAAACATAGCTAAGAACAGGAAAACAAGGCAGGCCCTCACCCTCACAAAGCCCAATTCTATTGCAAAGGACAAAAAAAAAAAAAAAAAAAAAAAAACCAGAGAAACGGGATATATTGATGCAAAAGAGACCAGAGCACTTCACAAAGAAGGGACTGGTCATTCGACAGACACCTCTTTCAGACCTATTGACAATCTCTAGAATTGCTCATCCTATGAGAGCATTGGTCTTCACTAAGTGAGTACTCTAAGTCAGTGTGGGCTGAGATTTCCGGCTACTCGACTCTAGCTCCTTTGCAGCATTGTCTCTTGAGACATGAGGCCCCAAACCCCACAGGGCCTCCTTCAGAAGGCGTTCCATTATTCTATACTCTGGTTTTCTGATCAAAACACTTTTAAGCACACCATAGGGTCATCCTGTCCATGCCCCTGCTCCTAGAGGATACAGTATTATTATAAGCTACATTTTGCCAATGGGCCTTTTGAGTTCTGCAGAACCCTGCTCATTACGCAGAGCTAGCGGAACCTGGCTATCTGATCTGCAAAACTTCCCACTGAAGCCCCATTTCTCTGCACTCATGACTTTCAGTCATTGCCTGTCCTATACTTCTGCTCTTATTCTGGATGACAGGGCCCTTCTCCTGTGGCTACTACCTCACAGGGCACAGCAGAGGCATATTCAGTGTCTCAGGGACAGGGCCTAAGGGCTGATGACCAGGCCTTGAGCAGAGGGGGTTCAGCAAGCCCACCGTGAGCTTAGGTTCGAGGGAAACCTCATGATTTCCTGGGGCTGGGGTCTTTCTGTGACAGGAAAAGCATCCAGCTAGCAGGAACAGCGTGTACAGAGAGAGAGAGAGAGGAAGAGGATGTGAAAGGATCAAGAAACCTCAAGGGGGTTCTGATGTTGGGGATGAACGAAGTGGGAGGGGTAGCTATATATCAGGGTCAGGGACTGCGGCCTTGGTTTGAGGAGCCAGGCAGATAGGAAAAGGGTAGTAGCTTCCCAGGGAATCTGGAGGGACAATCTTGAGTGGACGTGTACCGGCTGTGTGACCTCCCTGAGCCTCAGTTTCCTCTCTGCACAATTTGGAAGTGGTACCAACCCACAGGACCTTCCCAGGCTTGGATAGACTTATTCTGAGCTACTGTTGTCTTACAGTACTAACAAGCAAAGTGACTCCAGAGGAAGAGAGGGAGTTTCTCTAATGCCTGGTCTCTTATCCTGTCTGGCATTCCTGTGCAGTGTTCTGGAAGCCCTTTGAGAGGTACAGGTCCTAAGCAACTCTGTTCATAGGGGAGCCTGGGTTGACATACTCTTCTTCACCTTCAAGCCCTTTCTCTTGTGCAGCCCCATCCAGGGCAGGTTGCTATCGTGGACCTGGGACTGGTTGTGGCTTTGGCCCAACTCGGAGGGGTGTGGAATTGGTGGGATCAGCGGTATCAACACGGCCAGAGGCATTAGTTCCTCTAGGGCCATAGGGGAGCCAGAGGATAGCTCATCGGGATCCAAGTTGGCGTCACTCCAGCCCTCAGAACTCTCGCTGTGGCCCTCTGGACTCGTGGCTTCATCCTCAGATAGGATGGTCATTTCTGCCACATCATCCCCCGTGTTGCTGTCTAAGTCCCCAGAGTCTCCATCAAAGGCCTCCTCAAACCTGTTGGCTGTACGGGAAGTCTTCACACCGCCCAGCTTTATCTTGGGGCCTGCAGCAGAGGCAATGCAGGGTTGTGCCACCGGCTCAGCGGCTATCTTGACTCTGCCCTGGCCGGTCCAGAAAAGGGAGAGCTCTTGGCGGCAGGCGGCCACAGCAAGGCTGGTGATCAGAGTGCTGGACACTAAGTAGAGCAGGGCAGGCTGGCCCATCTGCATGAGGACCATGGCGACAAAGGTGACCAGCAGGCCCACGGCATAGGCCAGTGTACAGGCCATATAGTAGACCTGGCGAGATTGGATTTGCACATCAAAGCGGTGACAGTAGGCCACTAAGAAGCCAGGGACAACAATGTCACCAAAGCCAAGGATGGAGAAGGGCTGGTCGCACAATGTCACGGCCGAGAAGCTCAGCCGGGGCACTTTGAGCACCATAGGTAACCTCTCGTGGCTTGAAGAATCTGCCGGGCCCGAGGCCACTTCTACCATGACGCTTTCGCCAGTCTTGGTGAGCAGGGGTGTGATAAAGACAAAGAAGACGTCGAAGGCCAGCAGGGCCAGCAGGAACGAAGTGCAGTTCCTGAGCGTGGGCAGCCGCACCCGCCTCAGGACAAAAAGGCAGTAGGCGACACCCAAAGTGTCCTGCAGGAGCCATGCCCAACGGTCCTCATTCCGGTAGATGACCCAGAGGACAGTCACCATGGCACACAGGCTCGCCAGCAGTAGCAATGGCAACTTTACAGAAGCCCGGTGTCCAGGCAGGACCCACTGGTACTGCCATAATGGCAGATGGCGCACAATGGGGACCAGGCAGCTGTAGAGGCCGGTACTGGCACCCAGGCCAAAGATCCCAATCATGACGTAGACAAAGCAGTCGTAGAAGTAGTACAGCAGAATCATGATAGAGCAGGACATGGCGACCACGGCGCCCGTCATGGCTGGCGTGAAATCCACAGGCGCGTCTTCATAGTCTTCATCTTCCCAGGCCCTTTGTGACCTCTCAGCTGCCACGGTTTGTGGCTGATTGTGACCACCAAGTCCCCCTCCTCTTCGGGCCTGGCGCCTCTGCAGCCTGTCTGCCTCCATCAAACCAGCCCAGTAGCCACCTGCAGCAACAGTGCCCACAGCCAGGATGAAGATAATCAGCATGTTATAGTCCATAATGGGCTCTAGGGGGGCATACAGGGCTACGTGGACACTGGTGTCACCGTGAGTGTGGCTGAGGATGTCCAACATGTCCGTGTAGCGGAGCACAGCCACTGGAATAGTGAGAGCAGGCTGGAGCTTGCTGGGGTCCTGGGGCTTTGAGGTAGTATCTGAACACTGTTGATTGCTGGTCCGGCTCACAATGAGCAACCCGTGGGCACCTTGGTCTTGAGCCAGCCAGCCCTTGGCATGGAAGCTACAGTTGCCACGCATGACCATGGTAGTAGTCTGGTGCAGGGGTCGCTGTCTAGGGAAACTGTCTTGGGCCTGGTGGAAAGAGTCTTCATCCGGACACCATGGTGTCTTGGTGCCATCATGCAGGGGCAGAAGTGGGGCATGGCTCAGGTCCCCCGGGAGGGTGACATAGTCAGAGCTATACAGAACACAATAGTCCTTGCTCCAGTTCTTTGACAGGACTCGAACCACTCCGTATTCTCCCCGGGCCTCTAGGCTGAGGAGGAGGAGGAAGAATGAACTCATGGGGAGGACGGAACCCAGGTGAGCCATCCTCCTCAGCCACCCACTGTGTCCTCCCAAGGAGACAGCTGCCTACAGCTCTATTACCCTCCCAGGGGGAGGGTGTGGCTCTTTGTCACAGAGCAGCTTGGCCACTAGTCCTGGAAACCAGAGCCACACCTACCTTGTCATAAAGTGAGGTAGAGCACTCCATGGGACACAGGCCCCTCAGCAGATCATATTTTCAACCCTGGCTCTTACAGGGAGTTCATCTGAGATCTTATCTCCACCCAGGCCTCAGTAGGGCTGGCCTAGTTGAAGTGTGTGGGGACTGGAGATTGGAGGCAGGATTCTGGAAAGAATTTTTCATCTTGCTTCCTGGAAAGCCTAGGCAGTGATGTTCACCTCTCCTTTTGGTTTCTTTCTTTCCTTTCCTTCCTTCCTTCCTTTCTTCCTTTCTTCCTCCCTCCCTCCCTCCCTCCCTTCCTCCCTCCCTCCCTCCCTCCTTTCCTTCCTTTCATTTTAAAGATGTATTTATTTTATGTATGCGAATATACTGTCACTGTCCTCAGACACACCAGAAGAGGGCATCAGATCCCATTACAGATGGTTGTGAGCTACCGTGTGCTTGCTGGGAACTGAACTCAGTGTTCTTAACCACTGAGCCATCTCTTCAGCCCAGTTTCTTCCTTTGTTTCTTTGTTTCCTTGTTTCTTTGTGTGTGTAGTGTGTGTGTGTATGTGTGTGTGTTTGAATTAAACTAGAGTTATTTTGGAAAAGGAACCTATATTGAGCAAATACCTCCAGCAGATTGCCTATAGATAAGGCTGTGGGTGTTTTTCTTCCTTCCTTCCTTCCTTCCTTCCTTCCTTCCTTCCTTCCTTCTTTCTTTCTTTCTTTCTTTCTTTCTTTCTTTCTTTCTTTCTTTCTTTCTTTTTCTCAACAGGATGTTGGCCTTCCTGCTTGGATGGAAAGGTGTCCTGGGACTCAGAAGCCCAGGAACCACACAGCCCTGAAGAGAGAAGATATTCCAATGTGCCCAGGAACCACACAGCTCTGAGAGGAAGCCTCCTCAGCAGAGGTGTTGCAGCTCCCAGGGGAGAGTCTCCCTAGCTGAGCTGAGGAACTCAGAAGCCTCACCCCCATTTCTCTTCCCTTCTTCTCTTCGTTGCTTTTTGGCTTCTTCTGAAGAGAGTTACCAGGCAGAAAATCCCATAAAAGAGATTTATTGGGAGGGTCCAGGGGATGGAGGGATGAATCCAGGAGTGTCTGCCTCTGCTCCTGAAAGGAGGGAGCTGAGCAGACACAGCCTTTATATAGGGCTTCTTAGGGGTTGGAGCTTTCTAGGGCAGAGAGATCCAGGGTGAGGGTTAGTAGGATTCTACCATCTGAGCTTGGGAAGGGTAAGGGATTGGTGAATTTTTCTGCTCTGATTTTTTCACCTAAAATTAGCATAATCTGGGCAGGGTCCTGCTGAGGGGCTGGGGATGACCTTTGTGACAGTTACAGAGGCTGGAAATATCATTATGACAGTTAGGGAGGTCTGGGGTTTGTGCCTGGCTGCTGGAGCTTCTCAAGTGAGGGCCTGGGCATTTTCCAGCCTTGGGGGTTTACAAAGTTTACTAAGTATAAAAAGTTTACAAAGGGAGTTTCTTGCCATTTGAGTACCAGGGTCTCACTATGAAGTCCTGGCTGTCCTGGAATTCACTCTGTAGACCAGGCTGGCCTTGAACTCTCAGATATCAGCCTGCCTTTGATTCCTGAGTGCTGGGATTCTTTTTTATTAGTGACTCATTAAGGACTACTTCTGGTAGTCCTGGGCTCTATAAAAAAGCAGACTGAGCATGCTCTAGGGAGCAAGCTAGTAGGAAGCACCTCTCATGGCCTCTCCTTCAGCCCCATTGTTGAGTTTCTGCTTTGGTTTGTCCCTGGTGGACTGTAAGTCTTTCTTCCCTAAGTTGTTTTCGGCTACAGTGTTTTATCATAGGAATAGAAACCAAACCAGGACAGTATGTATATCATATGTGTACAAATGTATGTAGGTGCATATGCCTATGCATGTTCAGAGAAGGCCACTGGTGCATCTTCTTCATTATTCTATTTCCCTCTGCCTTATTCCCTTGAGGCAGGGGCTTGGATCTAGGCTAGCAAGTCCTAGTGATCTCATCTTTTCCCTCCCACAGGGCTGAGATGACAGGTATGTTTGGCCACATCCGATTTTTAAAGATCTGAGTGCTGGGAACCTAAACTTAGTTCCTTAAAGTTTCCCAGCAAGTGCTCTCAGCCACTGAGTTCTCGCTCCAGCCCCTGGCCATGTGTCTTACCTGTGGGGTAACAAGGACACCACACCTCTAGGCTCCTGAGTACTGAACTCCACAAGGAGCACATACTAAGGTCCAGGGTGTCTATCTGGACTTATTGTAATGCTATAAAGCCCATCTAGCTGGAGGCTGCACACTGTCCTTTGAAATCAATCCTGCTAACCAGAGCTTATCTTGGAGCTTCTTGTAGAATCTGTCCCTTACAACTTAGGACAAGGATAGGACCATGATTGGGTCAATGCCTGAAGGGATGGGGACAAATTGAAGGGAGTTGTGGGTTGAGCAAAGAAAAGGGGGAGAGAGAAAGAGAGAGATGGGGCTGAAGGGCTGTGTTCAGTGTTGACCCAAGGGGAGTTGAGCAACTTCATAGAGTAATTATCTGGGGTGTTCACTAGAGATATTGACCTTCCACAATAAGTCTTTTGCTTGTCATGGGTGTCTTTGTCATAGTGACTTAGCCTTTCCTGATACCTCCATATCAGGAGTACAATAGGCTCAAAGCTGTCCAAGCAGACCAGTCTACAAAGTTCTCATATAGTTAAACCACTGGGCTTTGATGTCTTATACACCTTTTGAGGAGAATTCTAGTCTGTTCTCCCCGATTCTGTTCTGCGGTTGAGCCGGGAGCTAAATTTAAAATCAAGAACCAACCCTAAGAACTGACTGTGCAGATTTTCAAGCAAGCCGTGGTGTCCTCTCACAGAACACTCACATTATCCTATCCCGTCTTCCTTGGGCCACTCAGGAAGGAATACATTGAAGGATGTGGTCGTCAAGACAACTGGTATGTGCAGGAGGTGCTCTGGGGCCCCTGGGACCGGAGGAGAGCGGTGGGAGTGACCCGCAGGCTCCTGCTTCTATTCTTCTGCTGACCTGAACATTCTCTAGTGCCACATAACTGGCATTCAACGTTTCCTTGCCATCCCGTGACACTTCTCTCTGGAGATAAGGTCTGTCACCAGTCCCCAGGACAGCCTCTTTGTACAGCAGCAGAGACTCTCCTTCTGGATGAGGCCCTTCTGGGAACCAGTCCAGGTTTCCGGGGCTGGTGGAGGAGGTGAGGCGCACACCAGGGAAGCTGAGCATGGGTTTATGCCCCAAGTCTCCTATCAGTCTAACCCATGCCACTTGCTGCTTGACCATGCCATCTAGGCCTTGGCTCCAATGATTTCTCCATCACCGTTCCTGGAGGGACAACAGCCCCCTCCCAGCATGTCATCATCACAGTGCAGGTTTTCCTTACTGCACCCCACTTACCACTGTGCCTGTCTGCTATGTTCTACTCCTACTGAAGACACGTGAGGTCTATGAAGGCACAGACCAGGCCTGTCCTACTTAGTGATCTAAGATTCTCGAATAGAAAGCAGTGTTCAAAACATTGCATTTGCATTCACACGACTGATGTGCAGGGCAGTTACAGAGCCTTTTCAAGGTCCACTTGACTTTAGAAACCAGATTCACGGTCAAGATGCTAAGCATCAGAGCCTCTGCCCATAGCATCTCTTATCACTGCACATAGAATCCCTTATCAATGTATATAGCATTCTTTATCACCGCACAGAGCATCCCTTATCACTGCACAGAGCATCCCTTATCACTGCACATAGAATCCCTTATCACTGCACAGAGCATCCCTTATCACTGTACATAGCATCCTTTATCACTGCACAGAGCATTTGTCACCACTGCACATAGCATCATCACTGCACAGAACATCCCTTATCACTGCACATAGCATCCTTTATCACTGCACAGAGCATCCCTTATCACTGCACAGAGCATCCTTTATCACTGTACATAGCATCCTTTATCACTGCACATAGCATCTGTCACCACTGCACATAGCATCTGTCACCACTGCACATAGCATCCTTTATCACTGCTCATAACATATTACTATTGCACATAGCACCCATTCAAGAACTGTGGAGGTGGTGATGCTGGAGACCAGGTGGGAGGTGGACTCATTGACAAAGCCAATTAAAATGGGAAGTCCTTTAAAAAAAATTTGGGGCTGGAGAGATGGCTCAGTGGTTGGGAGCGCTGACTGCTCTTCCAGAGGTCCTGAGTTCAAATCCCAGCAACTCTGTGGTGGCTCACAGCCATCTGTGATGAGATCTGATGCCCTCTTCTGGTGTGTCTGAAGACAGCTACAGTGTACAATAAATAAATCTTTAAAAAACAAACAAACAAAAAAAAATCTCTGCACCTTAGCACTGGAGAGATGGCTGAGTTGATAGCAATGCTTGCTCTGCAGGCCTGAGACCCGAGTTTGATTCTCCTGCACCCACACTGAAAACGAGGCATGGCTGCATGTGCCTATAACTGTAGCATCAAGGGGTGGAAAGACACCAGAAGCTCCCTGGGCAGATTTTCAAGAGAATTGGTTAGGGTGTAATGGGGGAAGACACCTGATGTGTGCTGTTCTGGTCTCTATGTGTGTGGCTCATAGTCACACACATTTTCTTCATCACTCTGGTGGCCATTTAAATAAGAACAGCCCCTCATAAGCTCATGGCCTCAGAACTCACCATCTCCCTGTGCCTGCCTTCCTAGCACTTCAGTTAGGTTTGCATCAGCACCCCTGGCTCCACACACGGGAACCATACTTGGTCCCCCGTTGTTTGGGAAGAATTATGAAGTGTGAGCTTGTTGGAAGAGCTACGCTACTGAAGGTAGGATTCCAGGTTCCTAAAAGACCAGTGCCATGCCCAGTGCGCTCACCACTTAGCGACTGTGGACCAAGATGTGGGTGAGCTCTTGGCTGTTTCCCCGCCCCCTCTGGGATTAGGGATTCTCTCTGAAACCATATACCAAATTAAATTCTTGCTTTTAAAAAGAGCTTTGGCACAGAAATAGAAGAAAGTAAGACGACTACATACACCCAACACAGAATGGGAGCCGGGGGGTTGGCTCACCAGGCAGGAGTGCCTGATGCCAACCAAGCCTGTCGAACTCAGTCCAGGATCCAAATAGTGGAAGGAAAAGAACCAGCTTTTGAAACATGTCCTGTGACCTCCACACATGCACCATGGCACAGGTGTGCCTTCTCCTTAGCACATAGATAAAGTGTAATTAAAAAACAACAAAACAGCTGGGGATAGAGCCAGGTGAGGGGATACATAGCTAATTAAAGTAGGGGGGCAGAAGCAAGACGATGGTGAGTCTGAGGCTGATTTGGGTTTCAAAGCCAGACCCTGCCTCAACAACTCCTCTCTCTCCTCTCCCCCTCCCCCTCCCTTCCCACCCTCCCTCCCTCTCCTCTCTCTCTCTCTCTCTCATACACACACACACATACACACACACACATATACATACACACATACACACACATACACACATACACACACGTACACACACATACACACATACACATACACACACATATACACACACATACACACACATACACACACACATATACAAACAGACACACACACATACACACACATACACACATACACACACACATATACACATACACACACACACATGCACCATTACTACCCCCACCACCAGCAGCAATAACAACAATCAGAAACACATTCCCTTATAATTCTGGAAGGTGTAAGTGACCTGTCGTCTGAAGGTTTGTGTCTTCTCTTCTCATTTGTGCACTGAAGCCCAGCTCACAATGTGAGCACAGGTAAGACTAGGTCATGGGTCAGGAGCCTTCTCACCAGGTTCTTAGAACCTATTAAAGATACACAGGTGTGATAATCTGTCGGCCTTGTGAAGACACAATGGGACAGGGACCCTTTATAATAGATGGAAAGCCATCGCCAGGACCCAAATCAGTGGTCACCTTGGTCTTCTGCAGTCCCACAATACGTTTTTTTTTTTTTTTTTTTTTTTAAACAGACTTTGTTCATTTCATTTGTTGTCTTTTATAAAAGCCCTTGTGTGGCAGCCACAGCTGGAGCCTGGGTCCTCTAATCAGAGACTCTGGTGTGGGTTTTCACAAGATGATCAATTCCTGATAAGGAGACTTGGTGAACACAGTTTCTTTCCAGAGGTCAGGGGTCAGGTAGCTGTATGTTTTTGAGATGGCATCAAAGGTGGCCTTGGCAAAGTTGCCCAGGGTGGCAGTGCAGCCTCTGGCTGAAGTGTAGCAGTTATCTATACCAGCCATCATCAAAAGCTTCCTGGGCACAGGAGCAGAGACAATGCCAGTGCCTCTGGGGGCAGGAATGAGATGCACCAGCACAGAGCCACAGCGGCCTGTCACCTTGCATGGGACAATGTGGGGCTTGCCAGTCTTGTTCCCCCAGTAGCCACTCCACACAGGGACGATGGAAAGCTTGGCCAGGATGATGGCCCCTCGGATGGCAGTGGCAACCTTCTTGGAGCACTTAACACCAAGACCAACATGATCATTGTAGTCCCCGATTGTAGACAAAAGCCTTGAAACTGGTCCGCTGGCCAGCCCGGGTCTGCTTCTGCACTGGCATAATTTTCAGAACCTCATCCTTTAGAGATGCACCCAGGAAAAAGTCGATAATCTCAGACTCCTTAACGGGCAGGGAGAACAGGTAGATCTCCTCCAAGGACTTGATCTTCATGTCCTTAACCAGGCGGCCCAGCTTGGTGACGGGGATCCACTCCTTGTCTTCAGCTTTACCTCCACGAGCCCTGCGGCCTTGACCACAGCCTCGGCCTTGATTATGACCGAGGCCCCTATAACCGCTGCCTAATCCTCTGCAGAAGCCGCCATGGCCTCCTAATCCTGGGCCCCAGGATCCTCCGGGCCCTCCCGCTGCACCGGCGTCGGACCTTTGGTGTTCTCCGGAAGCGGAAGCGGACCAATGCTTGCTGCCTTAGCGTCTTGTCCTACTTACTATTGCAGCCTGAGCTTTGGGGAATCTAGGGGGCATCTTTGCTTACCTCTTCCTAGGCGGTGGCTGGCATCGGGCCAGCTTATAGCTCCGAGACACTCCACACTGCAGCTACAGTTACATGCCACTGCCCCTGTCTCTGTGTCATCTCGGTGTACAGCCCGCTCATTCCTACTCTGATCACACTGCAAAAGCCTAGTTTATGCCACACTGATGAGGAGAGAGAGGAGGTGTCCCCAGCACCCACCTCAGAGTCTTGGAAGTGGAGGCCATTTTAAAAGACCCGGGTAAAGTGGTCAGCAGGCCACATTTAGATTCTGACGTTGTCTTGCCCCTAATTATTTACGCTCGCCTTGCCAACATCTAATTTGACAGCTTAGGTTTTGGTGACTCATAACTGTGTCTTTCAAAGCATCCAACCGAATTACCATCAAAACCATTTCCCCTTGTTTGTGCTCTTCTGATTTATCCATTAACATAACATTTAATTACATTACAAACAGTAATTACAATGACTGGTGAACTGTCAGAGACATGTCGGGGACTCAACCCAACTGACTGGCGACTTGCCACAAGCTGGGGAACTGCAGGGCTCAGAGGGCGGGCTGCCACTGGCTTCTCTGGCCCCTGCTGAGGAATCTTTATTTCAGAGAGGCACAGATTTATTAAGGGGCATAGGGGCTGGGGAGGAAGCTTGGTGTGTATAACTGTTAGGGGCACGTGGCAATGTCACCTCAGAGGGCACCCTTTTAGAGCAGTGGTTCTCACCCTTCCTAATGCTGTGACTCTTTGATACAGTTCCTCATACTGTGGTGACCCCCAACCATAACATTACATGTTGCCACTTTGGAACTAACTTTTCTACGGCTGTGAATCATAATGTAAATATCTGGTAGGGAAGATCTCTGACATGCAGCCTCTAAGGGGCCGTGACCCACAGGTTGAGAACCACTGCAGGCAGCCTTCATGGAAGGCTATTGTCCTTACTAAAGCCCTGTTCCCCAAGGGAAGTGTTTTGTTTTGTTTTGTTTTAGAAACTAAGACCAGCACATCCATGGAACCAACTATTATTAAAAATTAAACAGGTGGGGCTGGAGAGATGGCTCAGCAGTTAAGAGCACTGGCTGCTCTTCCAGAGGTCCTGAGTTCAATTCCCAGCAACCACATGGTGCCTTACAACCATCTGTAATGGGATCCGATGCCCTCTTCTGGTGTGTCTAAAGACAGCAACAGTGTACTCATATACATAAAACCAATAAGTAAATCTAGAAAAACAAGCAAACAAACAGCCCAGGATGTAGCTCATTTGGTAGGAAGCCTGCCTAGCATGTGTGAAAGTCTGGCTTTGATCCCCAGAATTGCGTACAGATGTGGTTCTGCATACCTGTAACCCTAGCACTCAGGAGGCAGAGGCAGGAGGATCAGAAGCTTAAAGTTATCCTTAACTTCATAGCAGGCTTGACGTCATTTGGGTTACACGGGATCTTGTCTTAAAAATCAGTCAACCAGCTATACGCTTGGCCACACGTGACGATATGGACAGACTAGAGGCTTCTGCACAGATGCTGAGAATGTGCACTGGTGTGGCCATGTGGGAAGCAGGGTGACAGCTTTCACGTTAGATGGAGAGCTGTTCTAGGAGCTGCCATCCTCCTGGGGACCCACCCACAAGGAGTGAAATCAGACTCAATGGAAAAGGAGAAGGAGGAAAAGGAGGAGGGAGAGGAGGGAGAGGAGGGAGAGGAGGAGGGAGAGGAGGAGGGAGAGAAAGAGTGTTAGGAGGAGGGAGAGGAGGAGGGAGAGGAGGGGGAAGAGGAGGGGGAAGAGGAGGGGGAAGAGGAGGGGGAAGAGGAGGGGGAAGAGGAGGAGGAAAAGGAGGAGAAAGAGGAAGGGGAGGAAGAAGAGGAGGGGGAAGAAGAAGAGAAGGGGAAAGAAGAGGAGAGACCAGTTTTTCATTCAGGATGATAAAATATTCTGTAAATAGTGTTGTGGGTGTATTTTATTGACATATAATAATTAACCATATTTGTAATTTCAGGTGTGAAGATGTGAGTTTCTATGTCCGTGTGCATTTTACCACAACGAAAAAGGAAACCAAGAAGTGAGGCTGTCACCTCAGTCGGCTGCAGTAGCAGTTTCCAGAATGGGTTTTATTTTGGTCATCAGAACTCTGTTGGCCAGGAGGTACCCCAGTGAGGTTGAGATTATGTAAATGCACCATATTGTTGACACCACCCCCTCCACATCCAGTCCTCAGGATGAGGTGGCCTGGCTCACAGAATTCTCTGAACCCTTCACTCCATATGCCTGGGGCATCTAGCTCACTGGGGGTTTGGGAGACCTATTCAGTCCTTGCTATCCCAGAACCCCCAGGCCACCAGCCCTGGAATTGCCCCACTGTGGGTACTTGGTGCCTTTGTTCATGTATTCAGTGGAGTAGCTGGGGCTCCACAGTTTTCCAGGTTATAGCTACATAGTCTTCTCCATGACCCCAGGAACAGTTCTGCATCAGTGGTGTTTCCTGACCCCACTGCAACCCTCAGCTAGGATCTGGTCTCTTTGGGGCTCCCCAGGTAGCTCAGGACAGTGTCTGCTTCCATAGAGACCCAGGTCCTAGGCAGTATCTAGAATATTTGTCTTCATCCAATCAAGGTGGTGAGGATTTCAAACGAGGACAGTGGGGACTCTGAAAGGTGGGGGACACACTGGGTTTCCCAGACCCTCTTCTGGCCCACACCTTTCCAGCTGGAACAGATCTGGGCCCGGGTACTACTTGTGTCCTCCCCACCATTCTAGGAATGAAGGCCAAAGAAGGGACACCCCCCATGTTGTCTACCCTAGCTGGGGGCATCTGTGGTCTTCCTCAGCCTCCCTGGTTCTCTGAAAGGCTCTGCTCCTGCCCTGTGTCTTTGTTCAGTGGATAATGAGGCTGGGTGTCAGGGGCTCTGACCAGGACCCCATAGAGAGACAGGAGGAGTGGTTTGCAGTCTGGACCTCATGACTGTTCCCTGAATGCTGAGGGCTTAGCAAAGTTCACATGGTTCAGGTTTCCCTCTGCCCTGAGCTACAGGATTCCCAGGCTTGGCATGTTAGCTCCTGCTAACACGGGAGTGGGAAGCCATGCTGAACTGTGAAGCTGAAACAGGCGGGGATGCTGGCAAGTGGGTCGTCTGAGGCCTGTGTTTTGTGGGCTATTTAGTCAGCTCCATGCTGTTTGTCTACTGGCTCGGAAGCTGAACCATGTCCCCAAAAGGAGGAGATAGAGGGCCACCTTGCGGTGGGCTTCTGGGGCACTTGGCGGAACACTGGAGCACGTGAGGCTGCCTGGGTTCTCATTCAGCCATGCCTCTGTGGAGATCCCTCAGGAAGACCTCTTCTCTCCAGGCTCCACTTTCCTCGTATGTTAAACAGGAGACCAGCACCTGCTTCACAACACACAGCAGTTTGACCCCCATGCGAGATACTGGTGCCCAGTGAGTCTAGAAACATTCTGTTTCCGCTCCCTCCAAAGATGATTCCCCCCCCCCCCCCAATTTGTTTCTGTCTTGGCAAATGCTTCATCAGCACAGAGGCTTGGTGGGAAACTAGCCTCTGGGCAGGTTGAAAGGCAGAGTGGAGAACCATCTCAGTGTGGCTATTGTCAATTTAGGTCCCTGCAGTCACCTGGTGTGGGGAGCTTTCCCTCTCTCTCCCTAGCCCACCCAATGAACTCCTAAGTTGATGTAGAATTTACCAGTTCATTTCTCTCCTGGTGTTCTCCCAACCCCCACCTCTACTTAAGGGCACACTCCTGCTTGGAGAATTGGCAGGGAGGGCAGTCCATGTATCTTTCAAGAACGGCCTTTTCATGGACTCTTCTGGCTCAGTGGGACCTGTGGTGCTCTCAGGCTACAGATATCGCGGTCTCCTGGCATCTCTTACCACACACCCCTGTGCACAACTGTGTGCACGTTCCTGTGTGTGCACAAGGTGGCCGTCCTCTCTGCTCAGGCCCCAGAGGCATGGCCCAGGTACCGCTGGGACCCTCGTGGGGGTTCTAATCATCTCTCTGGTGCTTCCTTTCAGAGGCTTGCAGCATGCTGCAGCTGATGACTCTGTGGACCCACGGATGTTGCTAATGCAGGGACACTCATGTCCCCTGGGAGCAGCTTAAATCAGTGAATGAGGGAGGGTAAGAGTTGGTAGACAAGTATCCCAACTCGGCTCTCTCATCCCGCGTTCCAGACTCCTCAGCAGGCCAAATTCTCAGCTACCTGCCATGGTGCTTGTGATTCATCTGCCTTTCCCTTTCTCTTGTTCCTTGGTCGTATCCCTCCAGTCCCACCTTGAGACTGCCCTGGCCACCATGTCTCCACGTGTGCATCTGGGATGACTCTAGCTCCAGAGGCTGCTCAGCCTCCCTAACAGCTGCCTGGTTTTCCTCCGCAGTAATGGACCCCACTTCTGCCTGGTCTCATTGCTGAAGTTCTTATTGGGCTGTCCCTTGTCTATGGTAACCTGCATGGAAGCCTGGCTCTTCTCGGTCTTATCTCCTTGCTGTTACTTGATAAGCATCCTTGGTCACACCCATACCTTCACGTCTGGAGTTCATGTCCTGCCTCCGGCCCCTGGGCTCATCCTGAATCATGTGAGATGTATCAGGCTTCCTGCCGTGCAGAGAGCCCACCCTCTGGCTCACTCCCAGCCCCAGCAGAATGCAAGTCTTCACAAAGGGAGTTGAAAAGATAAATATTATTTATACCACCCCCACCTCAGTCCTGCTGCAGTTCCCCAGCCCTCCCACCCAGTGGGGACTGGGCCATTCCAAGCCTGGGAGTAAGGGCTTTGTCCATTAGTTGTCCCAGTAGCCACCCGTCACAGTTCAGGGCACTCGAGTACAGAGGCCCTTTCTCCCTTTATCATGACCATGTTCCAGGCAGCCATTGAAGCCAGTGGCCTGGGTACCCAGGGGCCCCTCCTTCCTCATAGGCTGGGCCAACTCTGCTTCTTCTTCAGAGGCAACTCAAGTCCCCTTCCCGACCCCATCTTCTCACAGGCTAGAAGATCAAAGGTGGGGGGGGGGAGTTTGGGGGTGAGGGAACTGTTGCTGTCAGTGGATAAGTGACAGAAAGCTGGATTGTCCTGCAGAATAGTAAAAGTCTAAAGGTGCAAGGCAGCCAGGCAGCAAGGCAGGGCTTTTCAGTGGCAGTGCCACAGTGCTGATGACATTCTGGTGGCTCAGGAGTGGCTTCTAGGGAGGTGGAGTACAGTCTGATGTTTCCAGATTCCTAAAGCTATCTCCAGGTCTCCCGACTGTACCGTGTGACATTGCTTCTCAGTAGCATCCCAAGGCATCCCAAACACTCAGAGGCTTTACAGTCACAGAAGAGAGTTTCCCATGATGCCCCAGGGTAACAAGTGGCCTCCCCACAGCTACTGAATACAACAGATCTTCTGTGAACTGCTCCGGGAAAAGACAGCTCTCACAGGGCCCATTAAACTGCTGCAGGGTTTCTAGCCCCAATTTTCATTTCAGCTTTCCAGGGAGAATGGGCAGCAAGGAGCCAGAGGCCGAGGGCGCAGCCCAGTGCGATGAGCTATTATCCACGGCTGGGCAGGCTCTCAGGTCTGCAGCCCAGGTAAGGAACGGGAAGGCCGCCTGCGTCTGCAGCGTCAGTGAGCTTGCATCATTTCTCTGGCTTCAGGTCTGGGGTGGGGGGCTGCTCTGTGGCCCGAGGCTCACACCGCTGTGGATTGCTTGATGCTGTGAAAGCTAACTCTGGTGGGGGAGGTGGGGAGAGACATGGCGCGGGCCACTCGGGCTCTGATGGAGTGCTTGTCCTGCCACCGACGCCACCTCTTCCGAATAGCAGAGCGAACCTGTGGGCATAGGATAACACATCAGAGTGCAGTCTCAGGTCACCCCTCTCATCCTCTAGGTTGCTCCAGGCATCTGTAGGTGGTGGCATTCACATAATTACTTCTATTGGTTTACCATTTGCTGAGCCAGTTTTCCCAAACGAGGAAGGGACATTCTTTCCCCCCAGTCTAACAGAGGTGCCATCTTGCCTTTGCCGTACAGACTCCCTACCCCTGTCCCACTCTCCCTAAGGCAGAGAGACCCTATTTTCAAGCCACTCGCATTCCAGGTGTACAGAATGGGAACACAGGTACAGATCAACAAGGACGGGGACTTTCTCAAAGTTCCCAGGAGCATATCACGGGAGCCTGGGAAAAGGGATGAAAACCAACCTAGGGCAGAAGAGATAAGAGGGTGACAGCTCTCAATATTGGTTGTCTCAGAATTTTGAGACCAGCCCTGGCCTTAGGTCCTTACCTCACTGTTCAGAAAACAGTAGAACACAGACACGAAGAAGCCCTGAAAGGAAGAGGGTGGTCAGAGGTGAGTGGGGTCCTACCAGCCGAGGTTGTCCCGGCCCCGCCTCCCCCCAGGCTCTTCCAGGACACTCTCCACCCACATGTGCAAATCTGGCTCCCCCAGAGCCAAGTGCAAGGCTCCAAAGGTACCTGGAAGGACTCCAGAAAAGAGTTGAAGTAGATGAAGACAACCCTGGAGACCTCGTCCTCCCCAGGGTTAACGAAGAACAACATGTAGGTGATGCCCAGAAGGGGTAGGAGCACCAGAGTGGCCTTCACAGCCTTCCTAGGGTAGAACAGAGGCCAGAGTCACAGGCTACCCAGGAGTGGGGCTGCTAGCTCGGGGGAGAGCGGCGGGTTTGGGAGACCGTCTCAGGCGCGTCTGGGTAAAGTGGAGATGCAGTTTCTGGGTTGACTGGCCGACTTGGAAGAGATCTGGTTCAAAGGAGGCTGGAACCTCTAAAGTATCTCTGGGGAGCCAGGTACCTGTACTGAATAGTCTCAGATGTGGTGGATGCCCGGAGTTTGGTCATGAGGATGCGGACAATGTTGAAGAGGAAGATAAAGTTGATCTGCAATTGGAGCACAGCAGAAGGAGTGAGGATGGGTGGCAGGGGCAGGGCTAGGTAGCAGGGGTGGGGATGGGCAGGGACATATGCAGGGAATGGAGGCGGGTGGGGTGGACAGGACCAGCCCTCAGCTCTCAGCTCTGCTGGTGGTATTCCTGCTGCACTCTCTCATCCACACAAGCTCTCTCTCCCTCTCCCGCCCTCCTCTTAATACCTATAAACTCCTGGCCCAGGTGCCCTTTCTGGGCCTACCTAGGTGGCCCCTTCTGTCCATGGTAGACAGATTGCCCCTCCCCATGGTGGTCCTGTCTCCTACTACCTCCCAGGGCTCTTACCAGCAGGACCAGGATCATGGGGCCTTGGTATATGTAGTCAGTGTACACTCCAGGACGTTTGCCAAACCAGCACCTAGAAGACCACACAGGGAAAGAGAAGGAAGGGACCAACAGAGTCCTTTCAGTGGTATAGTGCTTGCACACAGGACACGATCATTGCCAGTGGTCAGGAAAGGGCACCCCAATTTCCAAGAGAGCCAAGCCAACTAACTCTCCTTCAGTGCCTCAGTGATCCTGACCGCAAAGTGGGTGGCGCCCTCTGCCAGAGGATGCGAAGCTGGAGCAAGCTCTGTCGAGGGAGGGCCTGAGAAAAAGGCCCCTGATTGTGACAGCCACCATCCTCATCCATGCAGTTGGGTCCCTATCGGGAAGGGGCAGCTGCTTGTCTACATCTCCCAGGGAAATAATTCCCCAAACAACAATCCAGAAGCAGCCTGCAGCCTGAGACAGCACCGTGTTCTCTGGTGGCCCCTGAGAGACTCTGGGAGTAGCTATGGCCCACTGCCCTGTCATACAAGTGGACACCAACAGCAGTTTCCAAGGGACCCTGTGGGAGTACAGCCCATGCAGGGAGGGTTTCACAACGAACACCTATTGCAAGATGGAGGCCTGCTCTGTATTCCTCCCGGGCTGTTCTTTGTTCAGAAGGCCACGTTCTTATGGGCATATGAACTTGCAATGGATGCTTTAAGCCAGAACGAGAGGTTAAACTCCAAGGGTTTTTGTTCGTTTGTTTGTTTTTGCTTTTCAAACACCACTCATGGCGAATACCACTCTTTGTGGACTCCAGACTGAGACCCTGGGGGCCTCTCTGTTCAACGTCCCTGCTCCTTCTGCTGCACTGTCTGCATTTGTCCACCAGATGGGGCTGCAGGGCTGCACACACCTAACTTTCCAGCATTCTTCCTGCTCCAGGGGTGAGAGCAGGCTCGTTTCTGGGTTTTCCTTCCCTGCCTATCTCTTGCCTTCTCCCATCTCTCCCCCCTCCCCATTCCTCCTGCCCTGTCTCTTGTAGTCAAATTTCCACACCCTACAAAGCACAGGAATTCCCTATCCGGGAATTCCCAAGAGGATACCTCCCCCACCCCGATACCGCATCCCCGGCAGTGAACCGGCTCCCTGCCGCCTACCCTGCTGCAGCACAAAAAGCCCAGCCTGAGGCAGAAGGAACAACCTTCACTAATGTGGATGCCATTATCCCAGGCTTCTCCTGCAGCCCAGCAAGGGGAGGGAAGAGTCTGTCTATGTGAATCCTCCAGTCAGCCAGCTGAGAGCAGGGAATGCTATGTGTAACAACAGTGCCTCATCTTGTCCAGCTCCTCCCACCTTCTCAATCTCCCTGTGAAGTCCTCAAGCTCAACTCTACACTGTAACCACCCTGTTACTCAGGCCACACCCCAGTCCGATAACACGGAGCTCCAAGGTATAGAACTTTCTAGATCGTCCCATATAGTTCTTGTGAGGGACAGTTGGGAAGTCTCCCAAGTGCAAGGCTGATTCAGATGGAACTGGGGGAGTCTTTGAAACCACCTGGGCCAGTTTAAAAAAAAAAACACAAAAGAATCTTATTGTAAAACACACTTGTTGTTAATGCATTTATGCAGCACTTACTGGGTAGCAGGAAAGCAGGTCTATTCTACGTGCTTAGTATGCACGAATGCCCTTCATCTTCACTACAGTCCTGAAGTAATAAATAAAACGAAGGTGCCCATTTCGTGGATGAGGAGACTGAGGCCTGCTGTGACAATGAGCTCCAAGGTCACACCCAGTGATGGCACAATTCAGAACCTCAGCAGTGTGGCTTTGAGTACTGCTCCCCTTAAAGCTCCAGACAGATAACAGCCTGGGGACCCTGGCTGCCTAGTGCCACCTTCCCATGCACAGCACGGGAAAGGATCCGAGAACTGAGGCCAGTGCTCAGCGCTGCCTTGGTGGATGAAGAAGCCACTGTCTTTACAGGAGAGACGGTGGCCCGAGACCCCTAGGGAGTGTACTGTAGAGCTAGGCTCTGACTTCACAAAGCAACTTACTTTTCGTTGTCATAGTACAGCTTCCCAATGGCCCAGGCCACAATGATGGGGAAAGGCACACCTGAGGGAGAGAGCGGCTGTCATCGGAGGACCCCGGGGCAGCCAGGAGTCTGCGGTAGAGCAGGGATTCATGGGAGTTGAATAATGCTTCATGGCAACCTCACTCCTCTCATCCCTAAGAAGGGTGCACATCCCACCCTCCTGGCCCGGCTGGCCCATAGCCTCAGTGAGGAGAGGCGGGGGCAGGGCTGGCTCAGCTCACCCCAGCCAATGCAGATGAACATCCACTTGCGCAGCCGGTCAGTGGAGTATGTGAGCACAATGGCTGTGTGCAGGTAGCATCCCTCGCCGAACATCCAGAAGAAGTTGGTTACATGGAAGTAGTTGTAGGCAGCTGTCACCAACCTGCACCAGGCCTACCCCAACCGGAGATGACCGTGAGTTTGGGGGTGTCCAGAGACCCCAGTGTCCAACTCTCAGGCTCCTTGGGGTGCTGTTCTTGTTCTGTGGGTGTCCGGACCTGGCCCTCCCTCAGCACAGGGTAGCCCTACACTAGCTCCTCTGACCTAAGCTCGGCTTTTTCTGCTTTTCTAGCGGAGACTTACCACATTGCTCTGGTGGACCTCAGGGCTCACAGTGAGCTGGACCACAAACCATGTGGCGTTGCGCAGGATGAAAGCCGAGATGAGGTTCCAGTGGATGATGTTTCTCAGGCACCGGATGCTCCTGGGGCAGCAGGAGAGGGCAGGTGGCCATAGCAACCGGAGGAAAGAGAGGATGAGGGCAAGTATGATAATGGTTCCAGCCCCAAAGCAAGAATGGAGACTGAAATTTGGAGCCAGTGGGTCTTTGAGTTTGCCTTAACTCCACTGGTCCCTTTCTATCTGGGGTCACCAAGACATCTGCTCCTGAAAGAGCCTGCTGTGGCCAGGGACACCCAAAGATTGAAAGGCAGAGTGCTTGCAAACAGGAGCCTCCAAGAGTAAACCCCATCTTGACTTTCAGCTTCTGGTGCTACCCACGCGCAGCCTTTTTCTATCACTCGGGCCACAGCACCCTTGTGAGAGAGATGCCACTTGATAAAATCCTCACCTCCGGTGGTCTCCTGCCTTATAACCCCAAGAAAGATACAGACCAGACCGGCTTTAGGCATTGGTAACACGGGTAAGTCTGGGCTTTGTTTCTCCCTACCCTACTTTCTCCAGCTGGGAGGAAGGACAGGCATGGCTCGGCAGAGGTCCTAAGAGACACGAGCTTTACATAGATGAGGCTCTTCTATCCAAATGAGAGATAGCTTACCCCTTTGTCAGTGCCCCCACCCCATAGCTATGCCTGGGTCTTACCCACCTCCCCGCTCTGTTCGAGGTTCCAGGGGGTGGCGGGCGGCAGTGCCTACGCCTTCTCACCTGAGCCGCAGGAAGAGGACAAAGGCCACCAGGAGGGCCACCAGGGAGATGCAGTGCCCCAGGTAGTTGATGATGACTGCGATGTGGTAGTGCACTTTGCTCTTCTTCTGAGGCAGGAGAGAGGGCAGAGGTCAGCCTCCTGCACAGCCTCACCCCTCCACCCACTGTGCTAAACAGCTCCGAGAGGACAGCACCAGGGAGGGGTGCTGGGGAAGAGTGGGCACCAGTAAGAGTATGCCCCAATCCAAGTGACCCTCTGAGCCATGGAGTAACACCATCCACTTGGGTCAGTCTCCAAATCCGGTCTGTCACGTGTTGCTGACAGGTAGGAACTGAAGCTGTATCTATGTCACACGCTGCTCCTGTGTCACATGAACACTGTACACACCTACACATACACTCCAGTGCCCACACATGCCCATGTCTCATTCTGTACTGACACCACAGTCTCCGGTGGGTGCAGAAACCGCAGCCCCACTTCTGAACTGAGTTCTCATCTTCCTGGTCACACCGGAATCTGTCTGAATGCAGACCTGGGTTTGGGTCCCTGACACCGTCAAGAAAGCTGGGTATGGCTGTGGGGACCTGTAACTTGAACACAGGATCAGAGACAGATGGATCCCTGGACCGATGTCCTGCCAACCCAGCGACACTGTCGGCTCCAGGCTTAGAGAAGAGATCCCAGTCTCAACAAATGCGGTGGAAAACCATTAAGGAAAACACTCTACGTCCGCCTCTGACCTCCACAGGTGTACATGGATGTGTGTTCTCCACGTGCATATATGAACACATGCATGTACCACACACATAACCCTGAAAGAAGCAAACACCAGTTCCTTATTCTCAAAGCCTTTCCCTCATCCCAGGCCCATTTCTGTGTTTCTCCATTTCTTCCCTCTGCCTACGCCTCCTCTTTATGCTAATTCCACTTTTTCTGAATGGAAGGAACTTGGGGTTTTGAGCAGGCTAGGCAAGTGCTCTGCCTCCTGTGAACTACATCCTCAGCCATTCCTAATTTAAAAAAAATTTTAATTACATTTACTTATTCAGTGTGTGTATATGAAGGTAGTCATAGCGTGTGTGTGTGTGTGTGTGTGTGTGTGTGGAGGTTAGGGATAACTTGCACAAGCTAGGTCTGCCCTCCCACCAGGTGATCCTTGGGATTAAACTCACTTTGTCACACCTGGTAGCAAGCACCTTTACCCACTGGGCCATCTCTCTGGCCCCTAACCTTCTTAATTATTCAATTATGAATACGTGATGGGAGCTACTGGCACAAGTTTGAAAGCCTTCCCCCTAGAGTTTCTCTCATCATTTCCAAACTTCAAAGTGGCCCTGTAGGAAAAGCATTTGTAACTTCCTTCGCAGAAAAGAAACCCCAGGGTTATGTTGACTTGCTCAGTTCAGCTGGAAGCATCTCTTACCTACATGTGAAGCTTGGCAAGATATTGATCCTACACATGGGTCCTTAGTCCATAGGGGACCAGCCAGTACCCGGTGCTCAGCGATTAGCAGATTCCCAATGCAAAACTCCCATGTACCCTTTTCTGGCCCAAAGAAGGCAGGACATCAGATTAGCAGCATCTCATGCCACTGGAGCCCTGGAACCCCACGACGGTGGATGGAGACAGAACAGGGAGGCAAGAAAGGAGGTGGTCCATTCTGACCGGCAAACACTGAGGGTCTCTAAGGGCATGCAGCAGATGTCGGGATCCTACCGAGGCTCCAGACAGACATGCACAACGCAAAGCCTGTCTGAAATCAACACTTGATTTCCTTTTATTAAATTTTCCACACTTCCATGCTGAGAAGCCCCTGGGTAATAACAGCATCTGTGGAGCTGAGCTGCTAGCGTGCCCCAGCTTTCTCTTCAGGTCTAGGAGGGGTGGGGCGGGGAGCTTGCTGGCCTCTTCTGCCCGAGCCTCTACCCTGGCCTCTCTGTTTGTCAGACTGAAGCTGGATAGTTCTGAAAGGACCTACTGTGTGCTGGGTGTCACACCATTGTCCTCAGTGAAGTCTCTGAGGTTGGTCCCACAACCTTGTTTTCTGGTTGGAAAGGCCATAGAGTTGATTCAAGCTGTATAGTTAGCAATCAAAACCTGGACCAGTCTGGCTTTTAGGATTCTCTTCTCCTTCCACCCATAGGGTATTTTGAGGGAGACAAACAGGGATTGGGGGATAGGCACTCTGTATGTGTGTGTGTGTTTTCTGTGTCCAAGATCTTGGTGGAGGGGCTTCTTCATTGAGAGTGTGGCTCATGAAGGCTGGAAGGGAAAAACAGAGCCAAAAACCACAGGGGCAGAGATACAACTGGGTCAAGCTCTGGCTTCTGCTCACCCCGTGGGCCTGATCACCCAAGGACCAGAGCACCAAGACAGCTGCAGGGATGGCAGTGTCACAGAGGAGTGCCAGAGGTGCCCCGAGACACGGCCACTGCTATGATAAGAATGTGTCCCCGAAGTTTAAAGGCTGGAAACGGGGTGCCCAGTAAAGAGCTGCTGGATGTGGGGCCTCTCAGTCAAATGGGGGCCTCACTGCAGGATCTGGTTCCTTCCAAAGGAACGTGTGGTCCATTTGCTTTCTCTCACCCTTTCTTTGTCTTCTGTCATGAGATGACACAGCAGCAAGGCCTTTGCAACCTTGGACGTCTCAGTTTCCAGAACCAAAAGCCGAAACATTCCTATTGATTATAAACGAGCTACAAGTTGGCTCAGTTGATACGATGCTTGCCTACCTCTCGTGAAGCCTTGGGTTCGGTTCTTAGCAATTCATCATATGGGAGGCACTGCCAAATGTCTGTAAGCCCGGATCGCAGGAGGCAGAAATAGAAGGGTTGGGGGTTCAAGTTTTAAGAAGTGTTTAGATTTATTTGTTTTAACTTTACGTGCATGAGTGTTTTGCAGGTATGTGCACCAAGCATGTGCCTGGTGCCTGCAGAGGTCAGAGGAGGGTGTTGACTCTCCGGGGTCTGCAGTTACAGATGGTTGTGAATCACCATGTGAGTGCTTGGAATGAAACCTGGCTGATGAGCCATCTCTCTAGCCCCTCATACAGATCTGAAGTTTGTGGTCAGCATGGACCACATGTGACCTTGTCTCAAAAATTAAAAAACTCAACCTCGAGTATTCTGTTACAGTAGCAGAACCAGATCAAAACACTTGCCAGTACTCTGAGAAATGAATGATCCAGAAACACCAGGCAGAACAGTAGGTGACACTGAGAAAGTTCCATAACAGGTCAGCACTGTCTGGAAAGACACCCAGCAACACCTTGAGAGTAGCCAGTAACACCTCCAAGGCAAAGCTAGTAACACACAAAGATGTTGCCAATGACACTTGGAGAGACCAGCCAGTGATGTCCCAAAGAGACAGCCAATGACCTCTCCAGACTCCCTGCAAAAGATGTCAGTGACACCCTCATGCATTCTGACTTCCTGGGGACAAGCCACCAAGAAATGCAGAAGCCACTGGATGTCCCAAAGCACGAGAAGACAAAACCAACCTCAAGAAGCTTGACCAGGACTCTTTCCTTGTCCAGTCTGGAGACCTGAGCTCCACAGGCTCCTTCAGGCGGGTGGCACTGAGTAAGGTGCTGGAGAGGAACCACTCTGCCCAGCCCTTAAGACCAGACTCTAACAAGAAGTTTCTGCTGAACTGATTCTGGTCAGATCAGAAGGTATCATCTTGCCCCAAAGGCTGGTGCACCAGACCTGTTTGGCTGCCCTGCCAGAATGAAAGCCGAGCTCCTTCCAGTGGCCTTCCTGTCTCACTCCCCCTCCCTGACCACCAGGCTTCTTCTGCCCATCTGGCTTCCTGAGCTTTGTCTTTTACTCCTCTGTGGGTGGTCTGTACCTCCAGCTTATAAAGTGTGGCCCTTGAACCAAGAGCATCAGAGCCCATGAGTTTGCAGACATCTCGAGAAAGGCAGTTTTGAGACCCAGACCAGTCACATAGAATGAGAATCTTATTTTTTTAATCAAGAAGCCAAGAAATCCTGGGACATCTCAACATTTTAGCAGCTCATTCCAACCACTGTCCCTCCCACTGTGAGCTCTGGCTGTTCAGGAGGCTGTGTGTGAATGTGTGTTCTGGGTGAGATTAAGCAGCTCTGGAAATCTCAGGATGGGATGGAGGGTCTTCAAGTTCCTTTCTAACTCAGACCTTTCAGAGGATGGAATTTCCAGGCTCTTCTGGACCAGTCTGTCTTAATTCTAAGGCCCAGGGACCTGGGGTCGTTTTATTCCAGCCCTCTGCTTTTTGCTCATTTGTCCTGCCAGCCCATTCTCATCCTCCTTAGTAAGGGGGACTGAGTATAGAGAGGCGGTGATTGGAGGAACCCAAGCATCATTTATAGAAGGGTCTTTGTGATGATGCTGTCTGTAAAAACCAAAGACAGAATGAAAACTGGCCCGCTAAGTTATGGCACATCCAGATGTGGATAGTGTGTGAGTCTAACGAGAATGAAGAGGCTCGCTCTAAACTGCCCTGGAACAATCCCTAGGATAGATGGCCACATGAAGAAGCAATATCAAGGAGTTTGTATGACAAGCGATGTCTGAGTAAGGCCAAGAATGTCACACAGAGACACATTGCCTCGTACATGCAGAACATGTGAGCAACTGGCTAGGGATGGCAACAGGAGGTGTGCTTCTCGCTGGATTCCCATTTGTACCTTTTAAATGTTGCATTCCGGGTAAGCAACAGCTGCTCAAAACCACTGAAGTTTGGCAAAGCACCTCTGGGGCTTTTTAAAACTGCATCAGCGCCTCACTTCTAGCCTCGGTTCTGACACAGGTCCCATGGCTGGACGCTGATGTCTGAGCATCCATCTACCACTGGGTTTGGCTGCCCCCCCCCCGCCCCCCGTTCCACACCCAGTGCAAGCAGCCAAAGACAAGTATGAGAGGAAGGGAGAGAGGGAAGGTGGGAGGAAAAGGAAGGGAGGGAAAGAGATGTGGGGAAGGGAAGGGAGGAAGGAAGAGAGCCAGGACTGAATTTGCTACACTATGCTATGCTATTCAGAGGCTTCTCACCAGCTCCTGTAAGACAGAGTCCTAACACCAGCTTCAGGAAAGTTCCCTAGACCCCAACTGCTCATGCAGCAGTGCCCCACTCCCCTGCTCCTGGCTTGTGTTGGTGGCCCTGGACTGCTCCTCAGGATGGTGGCTTATCCTCACCTCTTCGTTGAGAATCTCCTGGCACTCAGAATAGTTCACACGGGCTGCCCAGCTGCCGTTGGCTAGGCACTCCCGGTAGCCATTGTCTGGAAAGAGAACAAAACTCATGTCACACATCTGAACTAGCACAGGGCATGCGGGCTGGGAACCCTGGAACTAAACTGGGAGGGGGACTCTCTGATTATCGCGCTGGGCAGCTGAAAGTGATGGTATACGCTTTAAGATAGAGGCAGGCAGATCGCTGTGAGTTCCAGGTCAACCAGAGTTACATAGTGAGCTTGTCTTACAAAAAAGTAAAATAAAATACATGGTCGGGCAGGATCTGGGGATGAATGTGCACTGACTGCTCACTTGGGTGGCTTAAATGATGGGGCTCCTTGTGTTTGTCTCTCTGTGTGGAATTCTCACATCGGAGTGTTTCCTATTGCGTCGGACTTACAGAGGTCCTAATAGTACCGTTTTTCTACAGCACGCCTCATGTCAAAGAGGCTCTTACTCCAGCCTTTTGGGTTGAAAAGAGCAGATGGCAGGGGTGTGCTGGGGATGGCACAAGTGACACTTGTGTGTCAGGTAGCTAGCTCACTACTAGGTCTGCTGTTGCTGCCGCTCCTGTCCTGGGATGTGACATTAGAAAAGCCAGGGAGTGGCTATGGGGGATTCTGTGACTGTCGGGCTGGACTATGGCTAGAACCACTCACCTCCTAAGGAAGTTTGGAGGGACCTTGGGGCTGCTTTATTTAGTTTTAGGGCCTTGGGAGAGGCAGGGTTGTTAAAAGAGTCTCCTTTACCCATTTCCTGAATAGCCCTTTGGGTAGCAGAGCTGGGAAATCTATCAGGGAGGGAGACCAGGAGTCTCCCACTCTCTCTGGCATCAGTATTGTTAACTACGCTTCCTTGTATTTCTGGCTCTTACTCCAGCCCTGAGTCATCTCCACTGTAGTCTTTCTTCCTTTAGTTCAGTCTGTAGCTCCAACTGACCCACCGGCTGGAAGAGGTCAGGAAAGGCTGCCAGAGTCCCAGGTCCTGGGCTTAGAGCCCAACAGGCAAAGCTCAGCTATGGCTAAGCAGTTAGAGTGCCTCTCAGCCCCTCCATTCATTTATAAAGGTGGAGATGCTCCAGTTGATGCCCAAGAGCCATTATCAGCCTGGGAGCCACCTCCCTGGCAGCATCAGGACCAGAGGTAAATTCAGAGAGGTCAGGGAGAATTAAAGCTGCCCCAACAGAGGGAGCTGGTCTGACTTTCCAACCTAAAATGCTGTGGCCTCCTGTCTAACCTGAGAAGCTGGCTGCGGCTAGCCGATGGGGGAAATTATCTTTATGGATTTTCCTAGCTCTGCTTGGCCTCATCATGAGCAAATCTGAGGCTTTGCAAAGCTGTGATCTGTATAGAGTCAACAATGAGGCCAAAGGCTCTCCACTGGTATTAAATAAGAGCTGATCCCCAAGGGACTCACAATGAGGATGTTCTGGGATATCTGTGGGTATGGGAGGGCCAAGAGCAAGCAGGTTGGTTACAGCACACAGTATGGGTAGGATGTGCCTGGTACCAACCAGAGGCTGCTTAGAATGTCAGCAGAGAAAGGGGCTTGTGGCAGAGATGGATGGATGGGGAGAGCATGAGGCAGAGAGAAGCACAAAGCAGGGCTCAGAACAGGGCACCTTGAGCCACAGAGTCTGGGTTCAAATGCTGGCACTACCTCACAACCTGTGTGACCTTGGGTGAGTGACTTGATTGCTCGGCTTCCCTGACTTGCCAAAGAACCATCTTAAAGACACTCTGCCCTCTTTGGGTTAGTGTTTTTAGTTGGAACTGTACCGGGCATATGGTGTCAGCTCGGTGTCTATTATTGTTGTCTCTGAGCTGTTTTTATATAACCTTACATAATAGCACATATCATTTGTCTCCATTCAAGGGGTGCAGGTGGAGATTTAGGTCTTTGTTCAACAGCTTCCTCACCTGCCCCCACCTAACGTAGGGTGTCTGGAGCTGGTCCACAGGATGGACCATTGGAAGCTGGAGGCTTTGACCCAGAGGGACAAACTGACCCTGATGGAAAACAAGCCTGGCACACAGGGGCTTGTTGCCAGGGAGGAGCCAACCTCCTTGCCTAATTGCTGAGCTGAGCAGTCCTCTTAGAGGATCATGGGAAAATGGATATTTTTGGAAATGTTTCCCATCCCTCTGAAGATCTGATGCCGCAGGAGGGAGAACGGTAAGGAGCAGCTTGGAAGTCCTAGCAACACCTCATCAGTAAATGAGTTAATTAGAAGCTAATGATTAGGAGCATCTCTGCTCCCTCCCGACAACTTCGTGGGCACACTCCCATTGTCTGGCGCCAGGGGCACCTGCATGGGGAGTCTGGCAGCCCGTGCCAGGGAAATCAACATCTCGACGTTCTCTTTGGAACTATTGGGTGAGCAAGGGAACCCAGGGGATACCTCAACACACCCTCAACCATCCTGCAGGTAGAGAAACAAAGGCCCAGAGATGGCCCCAAACCAAGGAGTCCTGAACTATGGACAGACAGAGGTGGGGCTGGAGTACAGAGTGCCTGGCGTCTGTTGAAGGCAGGCCTCATGTGTACCATAGCATTAAAGCAATTTTTGGAATGTGTCCAGTAAACCTTGGTATTCCGAATTGAGGGTACCAATGGAGAATGGGTGAGGCTGGCTGCAGAAGTGGGCAGGGCTGTAACCACAGCCAACCTAGTAGACTCACTCGACCAGGCAATGGTGAGGCACAGAAAGGTGTAGCAGAAGAGTGGGGTGTAACAAGTTCAGACTGGTCACACTAGGGCTTAGGCTGGAGTGCCTGAGGCTGGGCAGTAGGCAGGAAGGAAATGAGTGCTTTAAGGGTGGCCAAACAGGCCCTAGTGCTGCAGGGAAAGGAAAAAGGCCTCCTGTGGAGCTTGGCTGTACCAACACATGCTGCCACTGTCCTGGGACAAGGTGTGGGATACAGAGCAACGTGCAGGGCCTAGAGCCCCCAGTTTCAACTCCACCTCCAGGCTCTGTGCCTCTGATTAGGTTATCCATCAATCTATGCCTCAGTTTCCTCTTTACAAAACATGCCCTAGTTGGAAGCTAGCCTACTATGTGCCACAAAGTCTCCTCTTTGACCTCTCACTACTTTTTCTTACCTGGCCCTTAAACCCTCACCCACTCTAGTATTTCTTCTCTTTCTCCCATGACCTTCCCATGACCACCCTCTCAAACCCTTCTGTCTATATTCCCAATTTTATCCCCTTCAGCCATCTAGTAAATAAAGGAGGGGTGGGAGGAGACGTTTGAGGGTTTGGAGTGGGAAGAGGTCACCAGCCCTCTAAACCTCAGATGAGGAAGCCAGAAGTCCACAGAAGGGAGAACATACTGAGGTCACCCAGTGAGTCTTGAGATGGGTCACCTGGTATCTGGTCACTTTTGGCACCTGTTGGGAGCTTGGGGATGACCTACCCACACCTTCAGGACTCACACAGGGGCTCCTAGTCCCCAGGGACCCAGAACCCAACCTCCTTGGCATATTCCAGGGCCTCTGGGCTCCATCTGTTTTTCCCTTGATAGCAGGGACCTGAGTCATTGGCAAGAGAAAGCAAATTAATTCTGAGGGTGGCAGATGCTATAGCAGGGATCTGCAAAGCCCAGCATGAAGGCTGGGCCTCTGGGGAGCAAGGTGTTTACATGGGGATCAGTATCTGCTCAGTCCATGGGTCAGTCCTGCTTTCCCCTCCCCCATCACAGCGGTAGGCCTGGGATACTTGGATGCAAGTCACTCTAGGTGTCCTGTCTCCGTGGAACTTCCTTGCCCTATTAAGACAATTACCCACCCATCTCAGGAGTGGCTGAGGCTCAGTGAGACTAACCAGAAGCTAGTCAACTACATCTACAGAAGAAAGGGTCAGGTAGACCCGAGTGTTCCAGCTTCACCCCCTATTGGCTGTTGGCTTGGGCAAGTTCCCTAACTTCTCTGAGGCCAGGTGCCTTGGTTATATACTGGGTGTTTTCTCTGCAAGAATTAGCAGGAACAAGCAGAGAGCAGAGCTGGTCCTAGGAGTGATGCAGACATTTCTTCCACCTCCAAACTGCCGCCACTCAGCCCCGGCAACCCTCCCCCTCCCCTCTTCCTTACTTGTTGTGTTGTAGCGGACACCATAGAAAAAGGCAGGGCAGGGTCGAACCACCAACTGCCCCGCAGGGCTCCTGGGCCAGCAGGTGCCGATGAGGTCCACAGAGGCATTGCACTGCAGGCCTAGGAACAGAGACAGCTAGTGAGAAAAAAAGTGACGTCCAGGCAGACAGAAACCTCTCTAGAGTTCTGCCCATCCTCAGTCCTAGTAAAAACAGAAAACGCAAAGCCTCAGTGTGGTTATCAGCCCAGCCAATACAGGAATGTGAGTTTGCCGTTACAGCGCTAGGGAGATGGTGAGTTCCAGAGAAAAACAAAGAACTACAGCCCCAGCTGTCAGATCTCCTGGTGCTGGTGAGGGGCTTAGGCATTCACCCAGCTTGGTGGAGGGTAAAATGCTGTCAGGTGTCCTGGGAAAGAAATGCCTACTGTACTTTCTGCTAAAGACAGGCACCTGCCTCTTCTCTTACCTTTAACAGTTCCCAAATACACTTCTGCTAAGGCTAGAGGCGGGAAGGACCTAAGGGCAGATAGCATCACCATTTGATGTCAAGATCAGCTAGAGCGGTGAGGCTCCACCTGGAAGAGTTTCCCACTGGAAACACCATCCCCCAATGTCCCCCCCCCCCCTTTTAAAGACCCTATTCAGAGTTCTGACTCCGCCCACTGCTCATCCATGGATGAGCAGGACCCATGTGATGGTGGGTGAATTTGCAGAATGGCAAATGTCCTAGGGTCTTCCCTTAAATAACCTAAAATCTATTCTGGTCTTTCACTACCTGCCCATTTTAGGCGCTAACTCCCTGCTTTAAAGAGAAGGAACTTTGAAGGATCGGGAATGCACAGGGGTCGACCCAAAGTGGCTACCAAAAGGCAGGGTAGATTTTGAACCCTGGGCTTCTGAGGCCAACCAGGAACTTCCACTGCTCCATATAGGTCCCTGGCTTGCATCTGTATCTGGCTAGTGCTCCCTTCTCTCTGCACCACGTTCCTTGTGCCTGTCCCTGACGCTTATAGAAAGCTGATGAAGTGACAATGGGGATACAGCGATCCTTTTTATTAAAAGCCCAGAAAATCCTGGAGCATGAAAGTCTCTGAAAAGCTGCAAGACTAGAGAAGAGAAATGCAATTAACGGGTAAGCGACAAAGACAGGAGCTTTTTCCAAGAGAGCAGCTCTGGGACTTGTGGGTGGGGCAGTGCAGGAGAGGGCGGAGTCAAGGGCATAGAGGCCAATCAGGAGCTGCGGCCGGCCTTCGCAGATGCACTTAGCCGCTGACCTAGCACTAGGGTTTCAGACCATGGGGTGTCAGAGAAATGAAAGGAAGGAGGATGGGGAGCTAACAGCAAGCAGGCAGCATGTAAGGACCTCAGACATCACTGCCCAGCGTACCTCCAGTCTCTAGACCACCTCCCCAGGGGACTCCTGCTGTCCTGTAACCTGCAGCCTGACCAGCGTTTGCAGCACACACTGTGGACCACGCCTAGGAAAGAGCAGGGTCCCTGGGAATCCGGTAGACAGACAGGGTCTCTGAAGATGACCATAGATAGATAAGACATGGGAGGCAGAATGAATGTTATCAGGCATTGTAAAGGGTGCTTTGCCATCCACCCATCACTTTGAGGAAGGGAAAAGACAAAGATAGCAAAAGAACAGAGCAAGTTTGGAGTGTGTTAGACTCCAAACACACTGGGGCAAAAGGATAAAGGATATACTAAGGCTAAAGCCCGGAAGGGCAGGGAAAATGCAGGCACAGAGACAGATTTCAGAGCATAGGAGTTCTCACGTCTTGGCCTGATGCACCCAAGCACCTCAAAATCTGGGCTGCTGGAGATTGGATTATTTTAAAATTTTAACCCTTGTCCCGCCCCATCTGTCTTTTTTCTCTGCCTCTCTTCTTGCCTCTGTTTGTCTGTCTGTCTGTCTGTCTGTCTGTCTGTCTGTCTCTCTCTCTCTCTCTCTCTCTCTCTCTCTGAGGGTGGGGGTTGGGGGAGACACACCATGGTTCATATGAAGAGGACAACTTGGGAGAATTGATTTTCTCCTACCATGTTGGTCAGGCGAATGGATCTCTGGTATTCAGGTTTGGTGACAAGTGTCTTAGCTCACCGAGCCACCTCAGCCAACCGGAAGCTTGGACGGTTAGGTCAATGACCCCTACACCAACACCCTCTCCTCTCCCCTTCTCTCCTTTTGGGTGGGAGAGTGATATCATCCCACTTTGTTATCAGAGTTTTGAGGTGAGAAGCAGTTTAGATCAGGCCAGGCCAGCCTGCTTAGCTAATCAGATTCAGCAGCCTGCGGCAGCAAAGATGAACTGTGCTCAGGGTGCTAACTCATCCTATAGCCAACTTCCTACAAGCCCCTTCGTGGTTAGCTGCTGAATGAACAGGGAAGAGCAAGGGAGGCTTTAAAAATTATTCTTATTTTCACAGGATATATTTTGGTTTTATTTTTCCTTCCCCCCAACTTCTCCCAGATCTTTCCCCATTATGTTCTTTCCCTCTCTTAACAAAAACAAAACAAAATTCAAGTACTTAACTCACCCAAGAAGTGGTGTGAACTGGGGACAGAAAAATGAATAAAATAGATGTCCATCCCTAAGGGGGGATTTCACTATCCTGGGAGACACAGTGGGGAAGCAAGTATGTGCTATCCAGTGCAGAATATTACAAAAAATGCACAGAGATGAAGATGGACTGGGTGCCATTTTAATTTTGTATTCCTCTAAAACACTAAGTTTAATTACAGACATGGTGGGAGGAAGTCACACGCATACATAAAGGAGAGGGAGCAACTGGTACCAAGGTCCTAGGGAGGTGTTTGCTGAGGTATCTGGGGTTGTCACTGGGTCACTCAGTTAACAGATTAGGACTCTTCCAAGGGTGGCCTAGTTACTGCATGTGTACAGTTGGACACTGATTTCTTCTGTTAACTTGGCCACACAGTTCCCTCCCCGTTAGATCAGTGCCCAAGGGTGCTCACAGGACACTTTCACTGTAGGTAATGCTCCTGCCCAGGTGTGAGGGGTCTCCCATCACGTGCTTCTGAGAGAGTCACAAGAATGTGAGGACGTGGCATCCCCCTGTGGTTAGGAAGTCTGTTTACCCATCTGGCTTGAGATTGGAAGAGGAACTCTGAGGCTGCCTGGAGAGCAGCCAGGGGCCCATGGGCAGCCTCTGAGGCAGGCACTCCGGCCAGTGGGAGGCTGGTGCCATGAGATGGAGGGGCAATGGTTTTGTTTGGGCAACCTGTCATGGCAGGCAGACAGGCTTGCCATCTTGGGTTAAGCTGTAAAGAAAGGCAGGGCAAAGGTAGGTGTCTTGAGGCAGGTGGGTTTCTGAATTCGAGGCTAGCCTGCTTTACAGAGCACGTTCCAAGACAGTCAGGGCTACACAGAGAAACCCTGTCTCAAAACACCAAAACGAAAGAAAAAGGTATCTCTGGGGAGAAAATGTAGGAGCCCATGAGCCCTCCTGTTTTGTGGCTCTGAACACTCTGAGTTTTACACTTGGTACCTAGAAGAAGTTCAAGCACATAGTAGGTGCTAATGAATCTATAGGACTGTATGAAAGCTCAGCGTGTACAGGGAAAACTTCAGGAGTGACACTGCATCTCTAAGTAACTGAGGACACTGGGCTGTGGGTATGACAAATCTCTTAAGTGACCAAATCTGTACTAAATCTGAAATCAGGTCCAGCTGGCTGAGCTCTTGAGGCCAGTGCTTAGTAACTGTGCGCTCAGAGAGTAATTCAACTTCTCTGTGTCTAAGGTTCCTTTTCTTTAAAGCAGAAACAAAAATCCTCTCTGACTCCGCTATGACGACTGAATGAGGCTAAGCACTTAGAGCGGAGTCCAACACAAGTGGACATCCACACACGCTAACTCTTATTTTAACAATCCTTAGTCATTGCCACCTTAACAACAGGAAGAGGAACAGGTGACCCCAGGGCCCCGGGAGCTCTGATCCCACTCGTCTGTTATGCTATTATTCTATTTCTTTCTGGCACAGACATACTCATGCTATGATTTTATAAGGAGCCAGCTCTGTAATCTGTCACATGATGGGGCCTTGGCCACAGGAACCTAACCCCTCCTTGTTTTCTGGCACGAAGCGTGTGCAAGGCCCCCCGAAGGTTTCAGCACAGTGCCAGCCACTCCGGCCAGACATCCATCCATCTGTCCCAGGCTCTTCGCCCCACCCTCACCATCTGTCTCTGCCAATGCCCATCGGTCTGGGTTGATCTCAGCATCAGATGACAAATGTCTGTATCGGAGGCCATTGTGAGGGTGATGGATTGCATCCTATGAGGCCAGGCAGGCTGGGATGGGGGTGGAGCCTCCAGTACAAATCACGGAGGAATGAACCCCATTCATCACAACCTACTGCCTCCAAGGACAGGTGACACCTGCGTGGCTCCAGGGTGTCATTTCTCTTGAACACAAGCAAGTTAATGGAGCCTGGGGTAGAGAGGAGAGATGGGGACCTTTCCTCCAGGCATCCTCTCTGCCCCCCTGTTCTTGGCTGCAACTGCTCACAGGCTGAGAACAATGCTCTTCCTGCTCAGTTCAGCCAGTGGGTAGTCCAAGGCTGAGAGGACCAGTGCCTCTCTTACCCTGGTCAGTTCTTCTGCCAAACTTTACCCACTGGTGTTCAATTGCTTATTGTTGTCTCTAGGCTCACTTAAAAAAAAAAAAAAAACCCTCTCCTTCAGGAAGGCTTCTTAGATTTGCCCCACCCCTGTCCCAGTCTCCCATCACCCCATTTATAGTATTGAGCAATCAGTAACGTGTACTTTCTCTTCTTCCTAGCTATACAGCTGAGTGCTTTTAAAAAGTGCTTAAACCCATCTGCTATCTGCCCTCTGCAGTTTGTGAAACAGATCCTCAAAATTCAGTTCATTTAACCTCATGGGGTCTCCCTCCCTCCGTTTGAGCAAAGGAAGGCCCAAAGAAGTCTAGGGTATAGGCTTCCTTTGGGTATCAGTCCTTAGCTCCACAGTTTGGGGTGTGAGTGAGCCCGACTAGGAGTCAGTTGGAGGAGGAATGCTGCTCTCAGTTGCAGAAGCCTCCTTTCTTTCCTACCAGGCTCAGCTTTAGAAATCAATTCCTCTAGCCTCATTTACGGCTCTTGAGTCCGTTTCCTCCACTGGCTGCTCTTCTGACCTCTGGCTTTCAGCCCTGGGGACCTGGGTGAGACTGGGAGACCCTCTTGGTTCCTCTGGCGACTTACATAGGATCTGATGCATCTGAGGCTAATGCAATACATACTGTCTGGCACCTGCCATCCCCAGGCCATGCCCAGAATGAGAGGAGGTTTGGCCTTGGGGTCCAGAAGACCTAGCTATTATTGATAGCGACATCCTGGGAAATTTATGAAACTTGTTCATGCCTCAGTTTCCTCATCAGGCCTTTATCTCACTGGGGATAAAATAACTATACAGAAGCCTTCCTCCAATGGCTAAGCCACAGACCTTGGTGACATTTGCAGTCATCTAGACTTTTGTATTGGAGAGATATGGCGGACCCAGAGGGAGCCAGGTTGCCTCTGCAGCGCAAGCTTCAGCTCTTAGCGTTTCTCTGTGCCTCAGTTGCCTGAGGTATCAAGTGAGTGACAGTATCTTGAAGTTCTTGTGCTGGCAGCATTGTAACCTTACACTCCAATCCAGCTCCTTTAGCAACAGCAGCCACCTTTGTCCTTGCCAATGTCCCCAATTCACAGCCCAGTAGCAAGACCTGGAGGGTCCTCACCTACTGCCCATGGGATATGAGCATGTGGCACATTTGCTGTCTCCTGTGCCCACAGCCAAAGCTGGTAGATAACCTCAGTCCTCGTTCCCTCACTGACTCCAATCCCAGATTCTTCTCCATACCGACCACTCCAACGCAGGAGACCCTGTGAGAACCTGGCATCCTGAGAGGTCAGGGGCAGGGGCGACTCACCAGAGACATTGCTGGCCAGGGACAGGCTCTCACAGTGCTGATCCTGGAGGGAGGTGGAGACGGGGTTCAGTCCCAGAAGGAGAATGGCCTGTGGGCACAAGAGGATACAGGACACTGTTAGGAGTGCTCAGCAGTCTGACCTGATGATTCTTGCCCCTCCTCTTCTGCCCAGCATCCTACCCTTTCCCAGTCTCCTGGTGCCCTTCTAAATGTTTGAAATTGCCTGGTGTTTGTCTCTGGTCATCCCCCTGTGTCCGATCTGGTCTCTGCAAAGGCAGGTACACATTTGCACCCAACCTTCAACCTCTCCTTCTTCAGGTGTCAGACTCTTCTGACATACTGTGATATCTGTGATGGCTTAATTCTTCCTGGGGTCAGCATGGACATGGTTATTGCAGATGGAGAAACTGAGGCACTGAAGAAATGATCGGTTTTGAAAAGATGGATTCCTATTCCAGGGAAGGCCTGTGTCCTTTAGCCCCACTGAGGGCTCTGTGTCACTTTGACTCCAGGATCACAGCCCTTTTGGGATGGGAACAGCATGGCCTGATGGCTGGAAGGCTGTCTCTTTTTGAATGGACATTCCCAACCACGGTGATACCTTTCTTAGGTTACTGCTGTCTCTAAGGTTAGAGCCTGGGTGGTGGGCTGTGTGACCTCTCTGGGCCACAGTGTCTGCACTCTTAGGCAAGTTCATCTCTCTTGTGTTTGAGAACGTGTATTGAGTTCGCATCTGGCAACTAAGTTAAGGAACGATGTTGTGTTGTGATTATATAATAGGCACTCAATGAGGACATACAGATTGACTTGAACTCAGTGGTTGCTATCTGGCCTAGTGAGGTGGAGACAGGGGTCGGAGCTGTGTCTGTTGGGGGTTCCTTTTGCAAGGGGGTCCAGAAGCATGCAGGGATAGGAGAGGGGTACTACCACATGCAGCTTCGTCTTCCAGATGGGAGAAGAATCCCTAGGTTGGATGGCAACCCTGGATGCATCCCCCACACAGCATTCTACTCTCTCTCATGTTCCCCTCTCTGCAAGCCCTAGGCTCGAGAGAATTATCAAGGACGGGTATACCCAGCTTAAGCAAAATAATTTGACTGTGGTTGGTTAAAGTTTGATTCTGTGTATGTGTCTATTTGTCCATCCATCTCCCTTTAGAAGCTAGTTTTCTATGTTTCCCTGATAGGAGTGTCCCGTGTCTCCTCCCATCCAGCTGTCCCCCAGCCTCAGCAACACTCACTCTTTCTCCCTTCATTCAGGTGTTGATGACAAAGGCTGGCTCTGCTGCCTTCTTTCCCACAATGCATTTGTATTCTTGACGAGAGCTTGGACCTAGCCCCCCACAAGAAATCACCCCTAATCCTGGTGACTTACAGAGCCACACTGTCCCCCTTGGTGTCTGCCCAAGTCTTTAGTAGGTTTTATCTAATTCATTCTCTTACCTCAGGCATCCTCCCTCCATCTCACCCTAGGGTTCTCTTTGCTGACACAACTTCAGACTCCTCAATAGTCACCATTCACACCATCCTGGGCAGGTTCAGGATCTGCTCTGCCATCAGCCCTGGGGATAGCAGGCTCACCCCAGGGCCTTGGCAGTGGTTAGAATAAACCCATTTGTTGCCCTGGCCCCAAGCAACTTCCCACACTTTACTAATCAGTAATTAAGTTTTAGTCTCCAGAGAGGTGAAGAAATACCATTAGCCTCATTTCCAAATGCAAAGGCAGAAGTGGAGAGAAGAGGAAGCCACAGGCCTAGTGGGTGGCTCTTGACAGCTAAGCAGAGGGCAGTGTTCTCTTGACAAAGTTACTCAGCAGCTCACTCAGAACCAGCAGGGGCCCAGGCTCTGTGCTCTCCTCAGAGATGGGTAATGGTTGCTGGGGAGAGAGGTCCCTGATAGAAAATCCTGCTCTCCTTCACCTCCTAACACATACACACAAATCAACCAACCAATCAATCAATCAATCAATCAATCAATCTCATTTCAGCCACAGGCAAATTAAATAAACTTTGAACCTTATTGGAAAATATTAGACTACTGCCTGACTCCCACCCTAATCAATTTAATATTTAAAACATGCTTCCATTTTTCAGCTCCTGATTGAGGGCACTTCAGGTTCCATTCCCATCTACTTACCCAGTATCTTCTCTCTCCACACAGCCCCTCCTGTTCTGGTCCACCTTTGCCCACACAGTCTGTGTCTCTTCTAATCTTGTCCAGCACCTGTTGACTCAGCTGTCCTTAGAGCCAAAACCCGTCTTAGTACTCCAAAGCAAAATAACTCAGTATACCCTTTAGGTGTGCCTTTTGTATGGCCCCATACTTGCTATTAGGGATACTCCCAATGGAGGTCTTGGGGGTAGTCCAGAGTACATGAAAGCCAGCTTATTACCCCCCCCCCACTCAACCCAGCTCTAATTAGATGATGAATTCGAGGACCGGAAGCTCTTATTCACATCTTAATGTCCTAGAGTTCATTAGAGCAGAAGTCCAGATTTGTTGGAGGGAGAAAAAAGACCCAAATGCCACAAGGCAAAGGGCTCAGCTGACCTGGAATCCTGTTGCTTGTCTGTCTTTCTGTCTGCCTGTCTGTCTGCCTGTCTGTCTTGGATCTACTAGGTCATAGAGCTGTTTTCTGTTCACAGAGAACTTGGGCTGCATTATGCAAAGGCAAATACTTCTTAAAATTCCTAAGCTGGTCTTTCCTCTTCCAAAAGGTCAGCTCCGTGGCAGAATTTTTACCTGCACCCCCTCCTGTTCTGTGGAGGTTTGTAGAAGCTTCTAGATGATTCTAAAATTTTACTTCCATAAAGCGGCCCAGTGTTTTCCTCTTGCAGACTGTGGATCTCTTCCACGGTCACCTCTGTTTCCTCTCGCCGTCAGCAGGAAAGGGCTCTGCTGGCGCCAAAGGGTCCCAAACTTTCCAGGCTAATGTTGTCTTGCTCTTAATGAAGATTTATTTGTTTGCTTGGAGCCAGGCTTTCTACATAGTCAAGGCTGGCCCCAAACTCAAAATCCCCCTGTCTCAGTCTCCCAGGCTCAAGTGTGTACCACCATGACCAGCTAAAACTGGGATTTTCTTTTCTTTTCTTTCTTTCTTTCTTTCTTTCTTTCTTTCTTTCTTTTTTTTGAGACAGGGTTTTAGTCCTGGCTATCCTGTAACTTGCTTTGTAGACCAGGCTGGCCTCAAACTCACAGACATCCCCCTGTTTCTGTCTCTCAAGTGGGTCAGGATACCCAGCAAAGCTGAAAATTCTTAATCTGGGCTCCACAAGCAAACGAGGGAGGGGTGGAGGGTGGGCAATGTGAATGCCTTGTGATTAATTGTGGAATGTTTTTTCAGAATAGTTTTTTTTTTTAAACCTATTTTTCTCAGGAGAGCTCATCACTGCCTCTACTTCGCAGCAGGGCCCAGACCTCCCACAACCAGATCAGAATCTTTTAAAATCAGACCAAAGTACATTTACTCCGAGAACCACCACTTCCTTTGTGTCTACCCTGTTCTTCCCTCCTTCCAGCCTTAGCACTGGACACTGGCTGTGTGTTCAGAACCACTTTTTAAACTTTGTGTGGTGTGTATGTGTGTATGTGTGTGCATTTGTGAATGTGTTGCATGTGTGTGTGTGTGTGTATGTTGCATGCCCATGAGTGTGTGCAGCACAAAAGAATAGAGTTCAGAGGAAGATGTCAGACGCTGTTTTTTGTGTCTCTCTCCTTATTTCTCCGAGACAGGGTCGCACACTCGATTAGTGAGGCTGGATGCCCAGTGAGTCCCTGGGATCTGTCCCCTAACGCTGGGGTTACAAACAGGTGCAGCCATGTGCAACATTTTATGTGGGTACTGGGGTTCAAACTCAGGTCCTCATGCTTACGCAACAAGCACGCTCCCTTACACACTGAGCCATCTCCCAGGCCCCCACCACTAGTTTTGAGAAAACAAGTTTTCAGAATCTCATGAAACTTGCCGTTTTCTTTTTCTTTTCAATAATTTATTTTTTATTCACTTAACATCCCAATTGCAGTCCCTCCCCTTCCTCCTCTCCTCCCAGTCCTACCCTTATAACCCCCTCCTTTATTACCCTCCCCACTTCTCCTCAGAGAAACCCCCTTTGGATACTGCCCCACCCTGGGACACAGTTCACTCAGCAGCAAGTGCCTGGATCTGTACCCCAATGTGCCAGCTCTAGACCCTGAACCAAACTTCCTTCTCACTACTAAATCTCTGCAAGCCTCGGTCAAGGGCACTCTGGTACTCAAAGGTCACCTGCCTTCATGAAGTTGCACACAGATGCCAAGTCCTGGCGAGTACAGGGCACCCACAATGGGAGAGGAATCATAGAAAAGCAAGAAAAGTGGTACTGAAGTGTCTGGAGGGTTGGTGGGAAGGCTGAGTCCGACAGCTGCCTGCTCTAGCACCCTGCCCCCACTCCCAGGCCAGCAGTCTGAGCTGCCACCCCAGTTTCCCACTGTGACTTTGGCATAAAGGTTAATCACACCCAGAAAATGCTTATTAGAGACCGCAAATAACCGCTTTACGGAAGCTCCATTTGGTCTTTTGAGGCACAAAGTACAGTCTTCTTTGATGGGACAATTCCATGATTAACCTTTTGAGGAGGGACCTGAGAAGCCACAGGAGGGAAGGAGAGGTGGCCCTGAGGCAGCTAAGGCTACCCCCATCTCCTCAATGTTCCTGAAGAATCAGGAGAGGGATCAGCCTTCCTTTTCAGGATCATCCTAAGAGGTGAGCTCTGGGGCAGATGTGGTCTCCTCGCAGCACTGGGCCCTCTTCCTTCACACTTCTGTTGAGCTCAGAGCACTGTTCTTACTGGGTGACTGAGTGAGTGCCTGGCCCTTGACCTGTAATTTCCTTTTACGTGAAGCAAGAACAAGAAAGTTGGGAGGTGGACTTCCCAGAGACCAAGGAAAGGAGAGCTTCTGGAATGTGAGGCCAGAAGAGCCATTCTCCCCATCCAGTCCCAGAATTCCCCTCAGCCCCTGAAGGCAGGTTTGGTATAACACCCTGAGGCTTCCGCCCCCAACCTCACTGTGTCCGTCACAGCCTGCCCCCTGTGTAAGCATGCATCTGGGAAGGGGTTTCAGCACAAAAGAACGGCCTTTTGTTGTTTATCGTATTTTGCAAGCCCTTGCTAAGCTGGGGTTCTATGTTCATGAAGCCCAAAGCTTAGAATTTGATTTGTAGAAAAATAAAGGAAAAAATTTAGAGACAGAAAGCACCAGGACGATCACACACACACACACACACACACACACACAGACACATACACTCTCATACACACATATACATATGCACACTCACACACACACACTCACACACACACACACACACACTCTCTCATACACACACATACATATGCACACACACACACACACACTCATACACACACAGACACATACACTCTCATACACGCATATACATATGCACACTCACACACACACTCTCTCATACACACACATACATATGCACACACACACACATACACACACACACACACACACACACACACACACACAAAGACAAAGAGTGTAACTGAGTACAGGGCTGGGGCTGCACTGCATGACCATGAGTGTGTCTCTGAGGGAGGGGAGCCTGTGAAGGGGGACATAGTCAGGAAGAGAAACATTCTTGGCCTGGGGAGACCTAAGCTGCCAGAGCGGGAGGACTCAGACCCTAAGCTGAGATGGATCCAGGCGGCTGGGAGAGCCAGCACAGATTTCTGGGCAGCAGACAACTGGATCTTATCAGTGCTATCACTGAGGTGTAGAATCTGAGGCCTGAAGGAAAACCAAAAGCCAGATCTGATACATGAGGCAGATTCATAGGACCTTGCTAGAGACCAAGCTCAGGGGAACATGGGGACCCTGGCTGAAGGACCAGAACAGCCCTGACATCCTAGTGAGGTCAAAGTCCTAGCTCTGCCCCTTGTTTGCTTTTGACATAACTCCCTCGTGCATTCTGGTGTGTGATAACGTGCACATGGGCTTGTGTCTATGGGTGCTCACGAGGAGGTCAGAGGTCAACATCAGTGTCTTCTATCATTTTCACCTTATTTCTTGAGACGGTGTCTCCCATTGGATCTGGAGCTCACTCTGTGAATAGGTGGGGTGGCCAGTGAACCCTGAGGATCTGCTGGTCTCCACCTCCCAGTGCTGGGATTACAAGGGCACATAACCACCCCAGGCTTTCTGACATGGGTGCTAGAGATCTGAACTCAGGTCCTCACGTTTATAGAGCAAGTGCTTTACCCTCTGAGCAGTCTCTCCAGCCCTCCTCCGGCTATTCTGACTGCTTTGATCTGTACCCTGTTTAGGAAGGCGGAGGGGAATAAGCCAAGATGTGAAGTGGGGGGAGCACACGGCTCATAAAGCAGTTTCCGCACCCAGGCTGACTCTCCTGGTGCTCTGGGATGCAGCCATTCAGCTTGCAGAAACAAGACGTGTGCAACTAACACTTCAAGTCTCGTTTCTGCCGCCACAGACACACTCATAGCTGTGAGCTAACTGAATCCGGACAGTGGATTCTGGGGGTCACGAGGGACCCCACAGGTAACTCCGTGGACTCCATGGGGTCACAAGTGTCAAGAAAGGGGGGGTCAGTGTTGGTGGAGACTACATGCTCTACACAGCCCAGCTGAGTTGTGAAGGGAACATCTTTGCTTCTTTTGATCCACAGAGGTACCCAAAAGATGAGTCAGGGCAATACCAGACTAAGGACAGAATGCAACAGTGTCCCATGTCCTTTTTCAGTTTTCCTGCCCTACCCCACTCAATCTTTCTCCCTCACTGTGCCCCACAGGTCTTCCCTAACAATCTCTATTAAAAGTCACAACCTGTCCCTATCTCTAGGCAAAGAGCCCTGTCTCCCCATCCCCCATCCACCCCAGAGTGGGTGAGCAGTGAAAGATTATTCCAGGCAGACAAGAAATAATGTATTGTTGCATTTAATTAGGTTAAATTGCTGTTGTACAGAGAAGAAAAAAAAAAGGAAGGGAAAATCTCCTGCCTACATTCAAGGGGGTGCAGGCCTGGGTGTTCCCCACCTCCAGACTGCCTCCCTGAGTCCTGTGCTCCCATATGCTCTTCCCTATCCCTACCTTTGTTCCTGCTTCACTTCTCTGCCCCCCATGGGGACCTCACAGTGGGACTGACCTGCCCCAGCCCAGCCCCTCTCATTGGATGGTGGAGTTTACACATAACCTTGGAGAGTACAGAGTATGTCTGCTAGGGCTATAAGCTCCTGGGGTAGGGTCTGTGGCCACTTTGATATCCTCAATGAATCATGAAGCATGTGGAAAGAATGAATGAACAAATGAACAGGGTAGATTGACTTTCTCTTTCTACCCCCATGGCCCAAAGGGTCCTGTGATAATTTTCATTATGAATTTCAACCCTTCCCCTCTTTATCTTCCTCTCTTCTTCCTTCTCTTCCTCCCTTTTTCTGTCCTTTCCTTCCTTCCTTCCTTCCTTCCTTCCTTCTTTCATTCCTTCCTTTTTTTCCTTTCCTCCCTTTGGATTTCTGGGACAAGATCTCACTCTAGCCTAGGAACTCATTATGGAGTCTAGACTGGCCATGACTCTCGGCAATCCTGCCTCTGCCTCCTTGTGCTGAGATCACAGGCATGTGCCACTGTGCCCAGCTCCACCAAGACATTTTGGCATCTCCTTATTTCTTCTCTCCTCCTCTCCTGGTGGCATGCATCCCTTCTCTTGCTCTGGTCTCCTGCACAGCATGACTGCCTTGGGTCATCTAGAGAGCTGAGCTTAAGAAAGTCACACCCTGGTCAAGGGAAGTGTAGGACAGGCTTGCTCTGGACAGTGGACAAGTCGCTGCCCAGCCTCAGTTTCCACAAGTGTGAAATGCATAGGACATTTGTTCTTGACATTCCTCTCCTGGCTCCAAGACTCCCAGAAAAGCCCAAATCCAACTCTAACTAGGGGGAGCTCCACAGTGGAACATCTTATTGCCCAGGCCCACTTGTGTAACCTTGAGAAAACCATTGAACCTCTCCCAGTCTTCCTTCCCCCTGCCCCCCGTCTGTAAGTGGGACTAGTATGAATGAAATATCTACACCCAGAAGCTCTTGGAACTATTTGGTTATTCGGCGCATACAGAATGACAAGGGACCAAGGGACTGGCCATCTTTACCACAGTGGGCTTTCTCTATGCTGGGTGCTTCTTCTGTGACCCAGTCTTCCATACCGGAAATGCCCCTGCCTGGTATCCTGCCCATCATCCTCTACCACCAGTCTGTTCCCAAGAGCTGTGGTCACCTATGAAGTGTGTGTGTGTGTGTGTGTGTGTGTGTGTGTGTGCATTCGTGGTGTCACCCTTGATATGGACTAGCTGGGCTTGGGCATGAAGACATGGACTGGTACCTGTTTCTAATCCCCACGATGTTGGCTAATTTTCACTATAGACTGAATTGGGTTAAGAAATACAATGGTGCCTGGCCTACAGAAGAAGTCCCAGGATAGCTAGTCATGTTGCAGAGATATCTTGAAAAACAAAACAAAACAAAAACAACCGTCTGTACCCACAAAGAGAAAGAAACACAACGAGGCATGTCTTCGGATGTCTCTGTGAGGAAATTGCCAGAGAGGTTAAATCTCAATCAGTGAAGAGGAACAACCCAGCCTGAATATAACCTGAATAACCCGGCATCCTGTGGCTTGAAGTCTGACAGTGGATGAAGGTGTGGAGGGAGGAGAAAGCGGGCTGACCGTCTGGCATGCCCCTTTCTCTGCTTCTCGGTCAGGGCCGTAGAGAGAGAGATGCTTCTGCCACTGTGCTTCCTCTTCTGTGGTAGCCTTCTGCTCCCCTGGGCCATGAGCCCAGCCAACCCTTCATCCTTCAGTTGCTTTTCAGTTCTTTGGTCACACTGAGAAGAGCAGTAACTAAAACACCCATCCAGCCTGTCACTCACGTGCTGCCCTAAGTGAGTCTTAGAATTTCTAATGTGTTTCTACACCATCACCAGAAGCAAACTGGGGAAGGAAGGGTTTATTTCATTTTATGTTTGTGCACCATCCAAGAAAGTCAGGGCGGGAACTCAAGCAGAGGCCATGGAGGAGCGAGGCTTGCTGGTGTGCTCCTCATAGCATGCTCGGCCTGCTTTCTTATACAACTCAGAACCACCCACCCAGGGTTGGCATCACCCACCGTGGCTGGGCCCTTTCATATCAGCTGTTATCAAGACAATATCAAGAAAACTTGCATATAGTCCAACCTTTCCAAGGCATTTTCTCCATTAAGATTCCCCCCTTTCTAAAAACTCTAACTCGTATCAAGTTGACGATAAGCTAGCTCGAATGGTGTGACTTGCTGTCTGATAACCCCAGTGACATGATTGTCCAGTGTAGGCCTCTAGCCTCCTTCCTTGCCTTTCTATTTCCTGGTTTTACTAAAGACTTGCCCATTAACAGACTCAGGGATAGTGTTTTTCATTGTGAAATAAATAGGAATAGCCTCCCCCACCCCATAGATTCATAGACTTGAATGCTTGGTCATTAGAGAGTGGCATTACTTGACAGGGATTGTGGCCTTGTTGGAGGAAGTATGTCACTAGGGGTGGGCTTTGGGTTCCAAATGCTCAGGCTAGGGCCATTATTTTTCCTTCTGTTTGGTTCCTGTGGATCAGGATGAAGAATTCTCAACTACTCACCAGCAGTATGTCTGTCTGCATGCCACCATGCTTCCCACCTTGACAACAGACTAAGACTCTGAAAGCAAAATCCAGTGAAATGTTGTCCTTCATAAGAGTTGTCATGGTTGTGGTGTTTTTTCACAGAAATAGAACATTGCCTAAGACACTCATGTAATCTCTACCCATCCCAACCTGGAGACCTTACCACCTCTTCCCTGTGTACAGATGTCAAACTGGTGTGAACAGAGAGTCTTGCTCATGGCTGTTACCCTAGCAACTAGAGGTACTGGGTTGGGAGCTGCTCTCCTGTCCCAGTAAGACAACTTGTTCCCTGACGTCTTCTATAAGGCTAATGCATCCAAATAGGTACCGGTTTCTTTTGCCTCTATGCCTCTAAGTCATAGCTAGAGCTCCAGTATTCTGTAGAAAGAACAGGGAAGCAGAGTCCCTTATGGGACCAGGATGGGGAGACAAGAGTTAGGTAGAACTTAGTTTGATTCTCACAGATGCCTGGACTGGGCTCTAAAACTGCTCTCAGTTTGGAGGACCGGAAGCTATGTGTGAACCCTGACTCCTGATACATTTCCCGGAGGAGGCAGAAGCCAGATCTTAGGACAACTTTGGAGGCATCAGGTGACGTACCCCCACCCTGGGGGACCTTGATCAGCTGCATGGAGGCAAGTGTAAAGTCACCATGCAGTGGCAGAAGTATGTCCTTGGAGGAGAAGCATTTCAGACATTATTTGGGGGATGCTGGGAAGGAAGATGGAGACTTCTTGGCAGTTTGCAAGTGGGTCTATTATAGAAAGCCTAGAACTTCAGCAACTGGATGTTTCGGGTGAGCAGCTGCCTGCCAAGGCCACTCGGGAGCATGAGCTGTCTGCTGCTGGACCAAGGCCCACTGAGCAGAAATGAGGAATAATCATGGGGCAAGCAATGGTCTTGTCTTTGTTTCTCGTTTCCAGGTGATGCGTGGGGGGGAAGAGTGACTGGCACTTAGTAGGTAGAGGCCAGGGGTGATAAACATCCCAGTGTTCAAGGCAGTTCCCATAGCAAAGAACTATTGTCTCAGGCTCAGGGACTATCTGGTTGGCAAAGTGCTTGTCCTGCAGGCATGACGTTCTGAGTCTGGTCTCCAGAATCCACATACAGATGCTGAATGTGATGCTGGGGAGGTGGAGACATACAGAACCCTAAGGATTGATGGCCAACCAGTTTAGCCTAATTGGTGAGCTCCAGACCCAAAAATAATACCTAGGGTTGTCTTCTGGCTGTCATACACACATGTACACACACACACACACACACACACACACACACACACACACCAAACAAACAAATAAACAACGAAACTACTGACACCAAATGCTAGTAATAGTGGCCTTGGCCAGTTCTATATGGCCATATACCTCTATATGAAGGTACTCATCTGTCTGCTCATTAGGAGAAAAAAGGGAGACAATGGAGGTCTTTGGGGGGAAAGGAAAACATACAAGAAAAGAACCTTCTACATCCAGGGAGAAGCTCTGGCTGCTCTCTGTCCATCAAAAGCCTTCTGCCACCGTGAACCAGTCATCCCTGTTTCTACTTCAAGTTGCAATCAGAGAACTGGTCACAAAGATCCTACCTGGGTAGCTATCGCTCCACCCAAACCAGCTCCTCCCAGCTCCTCCTGGGTGGGATGCCACAGAGGGCCAGAAAGATGGTTGGTGTGGCAGAAGCTCAGGGGCAGTCAGCACAGGGCCAGCACCTGTCAGAACACAGTGCTGGACTGGGTACTTTGTCTCTTTTATCTAGACTGAGTCTCAGCCAATAGCAGAAAGAAACACTTTGGACTTTTTGCAGCGCTGGGACCTGCTGACTGTGCTTAGGCTCCCTCAGTGATGAGGGACAGGTTGGCGATTATCTTAGTTCAGGTTTCTGCTGTTAAAGAATAAGAAAGAAGCCAGAGCATGCCGCCAGCCCTCCCTCTCCTGCCAGAGTAACCCACAAGGTTTCCTCCTAGGCTCCACACCGGAGATGTTCTCTAACTCAAGTCCCTAAAGCAGAGCTGAAGAGAAGACACAGGGCACGCTCAATGATCCCAGCACTGAAGGTGGGAATTGTAGCTCCCAGGTGCATCTCAGAGCAGTGCTACTCAAAGGATGCTCAAGACCTGTCTGGGCAGGGCTTTGTCAAGGGCAAACTGTTCCATATCAGTCCACAGTGTGATAAGTCCAAAAATCGAGCTCCACTATTTAGAAACTTGGATGGGAATTTGTCCTTGCTGTGACACCCAAGCAAGTTGTCAATAAACTCATCTCCTTGAACTGGGTCTAGACCGATCCCAGTGTTTGTCAGACCGGCAAGGTGAATCACGGGTGCCGACAAGACCACATGCCAGTCTGCAGAGGACTGGAAAATCCCCGTGGTCTTTCTCCCTGCTGGCTTAGCTGGAGGACAGAGCTCCAACTGCCTCATTATGAAAGGCCTCATTGAAGAGACAGTTTGAGTAACTGCCGAGTTTAGCATGGAGGTGTGGGGGGAACAGAGAAGACAGCAGATACCCAGGAAAGTAGCAGGGCCCCCTATTTGAGCTTTAGTTGTTGCAGCATCTTCTATCAATCCTCACCATTGTTCAGGTAAAGAGTGTACAGAAGCCTAGAGAGACTTTCCAAAGGTCACCCAATCAGGAAGGGACAGAATTGATGCTAACCCCAGGACTCCTGTTCTTTTGGCATTGGGGACAACTTTCCTTGTGACACCAGGGGTACAACGTATTAGCCCTGCCACTCCTGGCCTGGGTCTCACAGCCATGTAGCAGCATTTCTTTCAGACCAGAGGGCACAGCTATCTGCAGAGAAAGGACCCAAGGCCATTCCACCGCCACCCATAAGAAGCTAGGGGCATGCAACATACTCTCAGGACAAGACTGTCTAGAGGAGACAGCAATGCTACTGTTCTGAGACACTTCTGCATTTCCTGGTTCCTCCTGCCTGGTTGCCAGACAGATCAGAATACCTCTGATCCCACCGGGAGGGACAGAAGTGACCCAGGCCTGCTCTGTGACACCCTGTTCTCTTATGTCCCCAGCCTGGGTTCTGGCCTCCCCTTGGTAATATTCCTCCAGAAACCCTCAAGATACAGACCCACCTGTCCATATGCCAGGAGACACAGGGCTGGGACCTCTGAGTGTTATTAAGTGCTCAGCACCAGGATGCAGAGCTATCCTCAAGTACTAGAGAGAAAGGAAAGGCTAGAATGACCAAAGTAGTCGTGCAAGCCAGCTTCCTTCCCATGCCTGCTCAGATCTCATGTTCATGTTCAATACCCTTTCTCCTCTATTACCCAGTGAAGCCTCTCTCTACCGAACTGTTGGTCTTGAAGACAGACTCCTCTATCAACACCAAACTGCCTGCTCCAAGGTAGGCTGTGGACAAGACAGAAGTCTGTATGATCCCAGAAGGACAACATTTGGCTTCTCATCAGCAAAGACCTTCTTGTCTCCGAGGCTGCCTGAGCCTTCCTCTTTCTCCCATCCATGCCCACTGGCTGCCCACCAGCAACGCCCTCATGAGAGAAGGGGGCCATGAGCCAAAAAAGGTCTTCCAGCAACTACTTAGCCTTTGCCAACAGGGCTGAGAAAGCAAGGGACGTCTAAGGGGGAGATTAGCTCCGCCCTTTGTCAGATGACACTCTTGTGCTTGTAACCAGCTCCTGTTCTAGCCATTTACCTGGGCTCACTGCATTTTATCTCTGTGGCTCTGTGTCCTTGCCAGGGACTTTGACCAAAGAAGCTGTTCTCAGTCCTCTGAATGCCCTGACCTCCCAGTGCCTAAAGACTCAACCAAGATTCCTACTACGCCTCCTGACAGCCTTAAATCTCTGCCAGAAGCATCCTACCACCCCGTGGCCACATTACACTCTTGGTTGGTAGGCTGGACACCTCCAGCGCTTATTGTATGTCTCAGACAATTCTTTATCCAAAATGGCCTGAAGAAGCCAAACACAGAAGAATCCAAAGTCAGCTCAAACTCTTTGACCCCAAGCAGTGAAGCGGCTGGACCTGACCATCCAGTTTCTGTCCTGGACTTTGACCTGGGTGCCGTGGCTCCCTACCAGACCAGAGATCGGGATGATAGTGGAGAGGGATGAGGGACATTCAGACCATCTCTGGGCTCCTGTAGTTGCTGTTCCCTGGCCTAACAGACCAGTGTCGGGATTGTCTGTTTCTGCAGCATCTCCGTGTGGTCCGGAATCACATGGTGGATGACGGCCAAGCCGGAGGCATCTCAACAGGTAGCTCTGGGCAAAGGGACCCATGTCCTGGAGCAGAACCCTGACATATCCACTGCACTCGGAAGGAAGGATCTTTCCCAGGCCTGAGGTGAAATTCTGAGAGCCTAGGCTCCCTCTTACCCCATCCTCCTGCCTTTTAATTTCACGGAAGCAGCTCCTACTTCTAAAATAAGAGGTTAATACTCTGCTTCCTGACAGACCCCAAGGAATTTTTTTTTTTCAAAATAATTGCCTGTATCGGGAAGTTAATCACATTGTATCGACCTTCTTGCAAGCGTCTATTTTTACTGACAAATGTTTCCACACGAAGGTGTGGCCTCTGACCTTGAACTCAGCAGTAAGCTAGGGCTTTAGCCTTTCCAAGGGGGTAGGTTCTGGGAGGTAGGGGGTGGGGGAGGTTGAAATGTGAAAAGCACTAGGAATATTCCCTCCTCTCTACTCCTCCTCCTCCTTCTCCTCTTTTAGTTTTTTGTTTGTTTTTGTTTTCAATAGGGTCTCATGTAGCCCAGGCTGGCCTAAAATTCACTATGTAGTCCAGGATGACCAACAACTTCTAATCCTCTTGTTATCACCTAATATTTAGATGGTAGGCACATGCCTGGTTTATACAGAGCTAAGAGTCAGACCTAGGACTCCTTGCATGCTAGGCAAACATTCTACCAAATGAACCACATCCCCACCCCCTTCCCATCCCCTCCTTCACCTCAGACAGCCTTTTTTAGACTGGAGACATTGGCAGGATTTCTCATAGACCACTCTAGTTCATACTTACTAAGGGCAGGCTGTCTGCCTGATCCTTTGGGACTATTTCTTGCCATGCTCAACAATTCAGGAAGTCATGGTTACCCCCTTTTCCCAGTTTTGGGGAGAGTGTGCATATGTGTTGTGCGGTGTGTGTGTGATGTATGTGTTTGCTAGTGTGGATAAAGCAGGGTCATATATGCATGTGTGTGGTTAGGGCGGCCACAGATGTCAGGTATCTTTTCCCTATGACTCTTCGCCATTATTTTATCAGACAGCATCTTTCACGGAAACTGAAAGCTCATTGATTAGGCTGGGCTGGGCTAATGAATAAGCTTCAAGGATCTACTTGTCTTAGAACGCACCCCACCTCTCCTGTGCTGCCTCCTACCTTTAATGCCTTCTCCTGAAAATAGAAAAAGAAAAAAAAGAAGAAGAAAGACAGAAAGAAAAGAAGAAAGAAAGAAGGAAAAGGAAAAAGAAAGGTCAAATTGTGTTATCCACATACTCATTGGAGCATGGTCAAACTCCCCATGGCCGGTCCCTTAAAGAACACTGAATCCCTTACCACCAGCATCCCCACCAGAAGCTGTCAGCTGTGGACAGCTAACCAGCATCCTTATCACAATTTTTAAGAGTTCTCTTTGATGGCTTCCTGTCTAGGTTGTTGTTACTTTGGGAGAACAGGGGTTACTCCCACATGGCATCTGGTGACAGCGTGGACCACAGACAGCCACCTGACCTCTGCATGCCCAAGTTTTTATATGTGGATTCTGGGAACCCAAACCTGCTCTTCCCACTTTCACGGCAGGTACTGTACTGACTGAGCTTCATCTTTCCCATCTCCAGCTTCCTCTTTCCTGTCTTTCAAACCGTGAAGATATCACTCAGAGTGATAACCCTATTTGCTCGGAGCCTCATAGCAGAGCCGGGGTCCACCCACACCTGCTTTCCTGATGTTCCCGTCTCCCAGAAGAAAATGCCTGGTCTAGAGCAAGATGTCTCATGATGAGCCTTTTAAGAGGGCTCTGTGTATACCATACCAGCTTACAAGTATCTCCGATGACTGGGGACCTCTAACACGACTGGGTTATAATTAACAATTCATTATTTGACCAGAAAACAGCAGTCGGTGTCTCCACCTGTCCTTCCGTCCCCGATGGACTCTCATTTCCAGACAGTCCAGAAATGGCAGGACGGAATCTGAGATGGAAGACAGCACCCTCGGCCCTCCTGCCACCCAGAAGGAGGCAGGAAGGGCAGAACCTTGCAGGGTTCACTCAATTTTTCCAGACTCCCTACTGGGCTGCTCCACGCCCCACCCCCAGGTCACTGGGGTGAACTGTAATGGTGCTGGTGGCTTTCTTTTCTCTTTTGTTATAACCATTGGGTCAAAGGTGGGCTTCTGGGGTTTTCTGTATCTGATTCGGCTTCGTTTTCCCCCTTTTCTCCCCCTTTCTGTTGTTTTATGCAAACAGCGTATCTGGTGTTTGCTTTGCTGTTTCATCTTGGGCTCCTCTGTTTTTAGGTGACATCCAAGTCCCACGGGGGCAACAAGGGTTTCTTTATCCCAATGGCATAAGCTAAAAGGAGAAGATGGTGACAATTCCACCCTTATCTTAGTCCCCAGGTATTTGGTAAACATCTACTGTACTCACTGGGTTTCCAGGCCCAGTGGTGAAGGAGAAATATCAGCTCAGGCTAAGGCACAGAGAAGAGCCCTGGTCCCTGCACACTGAGGTCTGCGGAGGAAGAGGAGCAGAACTGGGGGTTCAGTTCCCTGGACCTGTTCTTCTCACATAAGGTTGCAGCCCTAAGGAGCTCATGGGAGCCTCCGAGAGAGGCCAGTGAGTGAGGATAGTCAGCTCCACACTCAGGTACAAAGAAACTGCAGCTCAGAGAGGAAAGTTAACCTACCAGAAATCACACAGCTAGTTAGATGCAGAGCTAACGGCAAAGTCAGGCTTGCTGACTGCCAAGCTGATGACCTACCTGCTTCTCTACTGAAATTCTCAGCCTTGCACCTTGCTCCTCCATGGAGGCCTTACGTCCTCATCTCTAGGACCAGAGTTCAGGCTCTCGCCAAGAACTTGGACATACACAGTGGCTCCAAAGGGCACATTTGACCCTTAAACTATTTCTGTGAGGCTGATTTGCTAGCTGCTGATGCTCCCCAAGGAGTCAAATGTCAGCAAGGGTAAGAAATGGATTTTTCACTTGAGCTCCGGGCCCGTGGCTTGCTTTTTCATGTCTGCGCACACTAAAGAGGAGCTTACGTGCCAGGTTTCTCCCCAGGCTGGATATCAAATCCCACAGTTTGCCCTTGTTTTGGGCCTCCCCTTCCTTATTCTGTTTCAGGTCTGTGGCCAGGTCACTTCCTAACCCACAGACCACAGTCCCACCCTGGTTCAATATTTGTCTTCTATTCTTTCTCAGCGCCTCTAGAAAACTGGACTCCATTATGACTCAAGAAAAGACACGGCCGAAGAGAGGACTACCCGTAGCCACTTATGGGCATTTACAGAAATGGGCAATCTCCCTTTGAATGCTCAAAATGGCACAGGACAGTACTGGGGTTCTGACACAGCAAGGGAGAGGGCTGTCCAATGGTCATGGCAATGCCCAGACCTGTTCTTATAAACAGGACCTGCAGGGACCGTGAGTGATGTCACAGCCATTTGCTCCTCTGGTTTAGACTCTGCTTAATGCTTCTAAATTGCTATAAAACAATAACAGCAGCAATAACAGTAGCGATGAAACTGGCCTCCCTGGAAGTCACTGGACACTCACTGTCCTTTAAGAACACACTTAGGCCTATTTCACCCCACACAGTCACCATCCGGAATCATCTGTCACTAGAACATAGATCTGTCTCTAAGGAGAACAGCTAGTGCGTGGGTCACAGGAAGAGGGACCATTTTTCCTCTGTATACTTATCCACAAACACCACACACACACACACACACACACACACACACACACACACACACTCACACACCTCATCTTCCTTGCACTCTTTCACAACGCTCTATAACAAGTTCAGTGAGAAACCCACACTATGGCCCCCTGAGTGACCCTTTTCCAAGCATGGCTTGTCTGTCAATCATCAGTGAGAGAGCTGGTTCCCTAGATGCACACGTTCACACTGATGAAACTCTCAGGCCCTCAGCTGGTAGGGTTGGAGAGTGAGATTCAAGCCAGAATTTAACAAAACAAAGTCCTAGGCTGGAGTTCTTGGGTTTGAAATCTGTGTGCAGACGCTATGGGCAAGGTCAGGTTCGCTGACTGCCAAGCTCGTGGTGTCCCTTTCTGAACAAAAGGCCTTGATTCTCTATGCCTAGGATATAATTCTTACTTCTTGGACTGTCATGACGACTGCATGACTTAATATTTACGAAGCAACTAGACCAGCCCTGGGAAATGTGTGTGTACCACACAAATGGCACATTCATGGCCTCTCATTCTGCATTTCCTGAGCACACGCTGCATGTATCGGGTGAGGCAAGTCCCCCCAACTCCACTACCCATAGAACAAGAGAAAAAAAGTACCTTTTATCCTAAGAAAATGTGGACATGTTAAACAGGCTAAGAATGGCCCCAGAAAGAACATTTATCGATTTCAATGTAAACTTAATATATATATATATATATATATATATATATATATATATATATCCTCAGCCCAATCTTTTGAGTTTGCTTAAGAGGCTGCATTTCCAACCCCTCTGTGAATTTAGATCATGGCTCAGTAAACACAGGAAGCTTTGGGAAAATACTTCCACTGATGCTATCTATTCAATCTCCAAGAGCTTCCCTACCTTCTTTGAGGAAGATTTTGGTCACCCAAAAATTAATCTCGGGTTCCAGACCTTAGGTTCACTGAGACTCCCTCAGATGTGAAGCAACCTTTGAGTATTTGGAGGGGCGGGGTGTCATGGGAACCTGAGTCGCTGGCGAGCAGAACAGTCTGTCACATTTTAAAAGCGTGGTGGTTTAACTCAAACGCTTTTCGAACAAGTAAAAGCAGCCGGTTTAATAACTGACGGAAAGATCAAAGTCAGTCAATTCGCACTGCTCCTCTCAAATCCACTTAGATCTTTTTGAATGCAGTCGCTTTTGAATGTCCCTGACCACAGTTAACCCGGCTTGTGGCCCAGAAGGTCTAAGTCGGCCCTGAGCGGTCCGGAGACCCAGGTATGGCAATTGGGGCTGCCGGACGACAGTGCCCAGTCCCACTCACCTTCTCCAGCACCGGTGATGAGGTGCTGGTACCCAGTGAGCGCGCGCGCTCCGGGACGCGCCAGCGAAGTGGCGCCTGTCCCTAGGCTGCGGGCCTGGTTGAGAAGCTCCTAGCTCTTCCTGGGCTCTGTCCACCCCCGCGCAGCCCCAGATCGCCCCCGAACTTTATCCAACAGGCGCTGTAAACGCCTCCTGGAGACTTTCCGAAACTCCGGGCCAGCCGAACCGCTTCTCCAGCCCGGTGGCAGGAGCGAGCGCCGCGAGAGAATGCGTTGCGCTCCGGGGCTGTGGCTCCCCGGAGGATCGGCCGGACACTGGGGCGCGCGCACCGTCGCCTCCAGGAGCTGCTAAGTCGATCAAGGGCCGCGACGCGCGGGCCGCATCTACCTCCGGAACCTGAAGCTATCTACGGAGGAAAACCCGCAGGAAAGAGCGCCTAGGACCGGGACAGGGCCGGCTCGGAGGGTGTCCAGCAGGGACAGGAACCCCATCCAAAACCTGAAGGGGACGGCGCTTCAACCCCAAAGATTGCAGCGATTCTTCTTCGCGCAAAGCCCGTTCTTCGAGTGGGCGGACCCCCTCCTCCTCCCGCACCGCAGTGGCTTCACCACCACCCTTTCTTTTTCCACCAGAGTTGTCCCTCTGTCTCCGAAGCCCGGCTTCAAAGGTCCAGGTAGAGAATATCAGGCAGAGCCCCAGACTCCCGGGTGGCACCGGGTTCCCCGACCCTCCCACCCCCGGGCACCCCTGCCTACGCCTGTCCTGCGCTCGTTTGGCCCGGAGCGCCTCTGATCCCGGCAGGTCGGTCTGCTCTTACCTTCACGAGCCGGAGCTGCGGGCGCCGTCCCATCCTCGGGCTCGCTCCGTCAGCGTCCTGGATGCCTGGATTGCTCCGACATCCCAGAGCGGAGGGCGGGCGACTGCGGGCTCCGGTGGGCGGCGGGTCTCCCGGGCCGCTGAGCTGCGCCCAGGCGCCCGGCTTCGCACCCTCCCGCCCCGCCCCGCCCCACCGGCAGGCGCTGGCTCACCCTCCGCGAGCGAGCAAGTCTGGTATCCTTCTCTTGTCTCAGCCCGGCCCGCGGCCACCTCTCTCCTGCCTGGAGCCCGCCTAGCCCAGTCGCCTCCCCCACGGTCCGCCTGCCACTCGCCTCGCCTCCCCGCCCCCTCGCCTCGCGTCCCCTCCTCTTTCTCCCTCCTCTCCCCTCCGGTCCCTCCTCCGCTCCTCGCCCCTTCACTGGCTGCGGGCTCCCGCCTCCTCGGTCCCCAGCCCAACCCCGGGCCGTATCCCCGCACCCTGGCCGTGCTGAACCCAGTCTCCCCGCACCCCGGCTTGCGGCAGTGCGCGGGGCGCACAGGCAGCGGTGGCGGCCACCGCAGCTAGGGGAGAACGGGGATCGGGAAGGCGGCGGCTGGAGAGCAGGCAGCCTTTTTTCTCTAGCCTCCTATGAGGCTAGATGTCCCGACCAAGGGAGTCAGGGGGATCTCGGGGTACTTGCGGGGCTCGGGGGAATTTAGGAGGCTAGTAAGAGCTGGGGAATAGGGCGATCTCCACAAAACTCAGCCTGCGTGGAAAAAGAAGCTGAGAACTACATTTGGGTGGTTCCCGCCCTCCAACCATCCAGGAGGTTCACCTCCACTTTAGTGGGGAGGGGAACCCGGGCCCGAACCCTCGCCCCTTGCTCCGCACGCCTTTGGCCTAGAAACACCTAGGATGTGCTGAGACACCGAAGCTCTGCGGCGGGAACCCTTCCCCTTTCAATCCTTCGTTCGTTCACTCATTCATTCATTCATTTTTGGAGCTAAGGCGTCTTATTTGGTCCAGACCCTACTTAGGATCCCCAAGATAAGTGGAGACAGCGGGCTGGGCACATAGACTGTAAGGAGGGGAAAGCAGGGCGCGCATTGCGCCGCAACGCTGTGGACGCAGCGGGGAATCCAGCCGGGAGGGCGTGGAGGGAGCCACAGCGCCCCCTCTTGGCCAAGCTCTCGGGGCTGGATAGGGCTGTCCCGCCAGACCTCAGGGTCTTCATCTAGGTTGGCTTTCTAATTCCACTCCCAGCCTGAAAAACAGCTCTCGCCACCTTCAGGCCAGTTAGGTTGTTCTTTTGATATCCTCCCCTCACCCCCCTTTCCTTCCCCAGCGAGAGCTAGAGAAGGAGAAAAGGAGTCTCCGAGGTAGAAACATCTTCACCTCTCAGATCCGGGTCTCCAGTTCTGGTGGTGGTTGCTCTTGAGTTCCCAGAAGCACGGAGAAAGGCAAGGTCCTAGTTGGAGGACCAGCTTACTTTAAAACGTCTGCTCTGGACTCTGCTTTGTGCAACTCCTCTCCCTTATCCTCTGTTCTCAGCACACTGGACAAGATTCACAGCTTAGGGGCCCAGGCGATAGCCATTTTGGAGCTGGAGTTGCTGTAGGTCATGTGAAAGTTTACTGGTGAGGAAACTGAGACACGGGAGAGAGTGGCTTGTCCCAACCCCCACAGTCAGCCCCCTTCTTCCTAATTTCCAACTCAGTATCCCTAGTGGTCTTGGCTCTGATGGGGTGCAGTCGAGAGGATCATTGATTAAACCCACTGCTCACGTTGGCTTAGCCACTGGGAATACACATCTCAGTGAGGCAGAGTCCCAAGTCTTCAGGTTCAAAGCAGTGACTCATTCCAGTCAGTCCCTGAGAGATGATTGTGTGAACATACTAACCAGAATGCCAACTTACTGTGTCCACGGTTACCAGCAAAAGGGGAATGCAGTGTGGCGGGGTAGCCTTTTGGTCCTGGAGTCAGGCCAACTGAGCTAGAGTCTAGGTTCTTCCAATTTTAAGCTGAATGGCTCTAGAAAATGATTTAATGGGGGTCTCAATATTCTTACTTCTTAAATGGGCACAGGAATGCGTACCTCCCAGGGTTGTTGGGGGAAAAGTGTCTGGTCACGATCTTCATCAAGACAGAGTGGAGCCTGTGCTCTTCCAGGAAATTCTTGTCAGGAAATAGAGTCTTGAGAAGAGCCCCGGAACCCTGGTCTGAGGGATGGGAGGAGGGTGGGGAGGGGAGGCCAGCCGGTCTCCAGAGCCATATCTCAGTCCTGGCCTTGGAGCACAGTCCCTGGGGGAAGGACAGACTCAGGGCTGCTCTTCTCTGGATCCTGATTCCTGGGGCTCAGTAAGCAGCAGATTTCAGCTCTGAGCTCACCCTCCTCCCCTTGACATGATCTTTAAATATGCTAATGCCATCAGTTCACAGAAATCAGCTCCGGTTCTTCTGGCTTCCAGCCTCCTCCCTGAAGTGTCTCCAGCCAGTCCAGCTGTTTCCAACAGTCACCCTGGCTGTGTTAATTCCCTGACCTAACCTCCATCAGGACCCCAGGCTGAAGCCGGGGCTTAGGTTTCATGACAGGATCTAACCTGTTCTGAGAGCCACAGTTCAATAGCATTCCCTTGTATTTGTCTGGAAACTGCAAACCTTTTACTTTCAAAGGCTTGGCTCTCTGCTCTGCTGTGGAGCAACTCTTTCTCTACCATCACCCCATCCCCACCGCCTGATGCACCCCACCGTCCACTTCTACAGCCTCACCACACTCTGCCCAGGGCTTGCTTGACCCATCTGAGCCTTCTTTCGCCAGCTAGAGCCTTCCCACACTCTCTTCTCATTCTTTCTTTTGCCCTCTATTCAGTCTAGGTCCAAGCAGGAATCAGCTTTCTCCCTGGTAACACTTACAAAGAAAGGAGCCGAATAAGTAACCCAAACAACCTTCACAGAGAGCTGTGAGGACAGTAGCAGTGTGTGTGTGTGTGTGTGTGTGTGTGTGTGTGTGGAGTGTGGAGTGTGGAGAACACTCCAGTCAGGCAGAAGGTCTCAGACCTCTCAGATCACCTAAGAACCAGGCCTATTTATATATCACAGCAGGGTCTCAGTAGCCCAGGCTGTCCCGGAAGTCACTCTCTAGCCCAAGACTGGCCTCTAACTCATGTCAATTTTCTTTCTTCAACCTCCCAATGCTGGGATTACAGGCATGCTCCATCAAACCTAGCTATTTTTAATGTCCTAATTGGTCACAGCTGACACTATTGCAAATGCAATGGGAATAAGTGACTAGGAAGTGAAATTTAAGACAATAAAATAAAATAAAGGCACAATTAAAACCCGAGAGGATCCAGCAGACCCACACAACTCTACCGGGTTGTTTGGCGTGCATGGATGATTATTCCATGTTTTTCACTAACCTTGTCACACCCTGGCAACACAGTTGGCAGACCTACATCAGTCTATAGACCATACTCCAGTCCCAAGGATGGAGCCAGGAAAATGGCCTTGCAGAGAGAGATGTCTTTAAAAATCCCAGGAACACTGGGAGACAGTGTGAGTTATTCCACTTAATCAACAAACATTTAACGAGCACCAACTATGTGCCAGTCACCGTGGGATGCCAACGCTAATAATGATTAATGTGCCAGGGTCCTAGTCCTCAAGGTGTTCACAGCTTGGAGTAGGATTCAGACACTTGGGTGAATAATTGAAATCTGGCAAAATTGGGTCAACAATAGACTGGGCAGACTATGGTCACAGAGGCGGGAATATTAATCCTGCCTGAGCCAACAGGGAAGAATCTATAGAGGAAGCAAGGCTTTTCAGGATCTGGAGGGAGAGAGGTATCTGTTCAGCACCTGCTCTCAACAACTAAAGTGTGTACAGTGCTTTATGTGCAGTGCCCTATACCATGTGACAGGGCTTCTCCGTGTAGCCCTGGCTGTCCTGAAACTTGCTCTGTAGATCAGACTGGCCTCGAACTCAAGAGATCCACTGACCTCTTACTCTGTGTGTGAGTGGAGGTACATGCTCATGGCTGAGGCTCTGTGTGGAGGTAAGAAGATGACTTAGGTCAGTTCTCAATTTGCACACGTAAAATTAAAATGTTTATTAAAAAAGTATTAGCTAGGCAGCGGTGCTGCTTCAACACCAGCACTCGGGAGGCAGAGGCAGGTGGATCTCTGTAAGTTTCAGGTCAGCCTGGTCTACAGAGTGAATTCTAGGTTAGCCAGGGCTACATAGAGAAGACTTATCTCAACAAACCAACAAACAAACAAATTATTATTATGTGTGTAAGATGGTTGTCTGAGAATACCTGCTGTGATACATGTGGAGCTCAGAGGATGACTTTGTGAACCTGCTTTTCTCTTTCCACCTTTACGTAGGGCTCCAGGGATTTAAATCAGATCACCAGGCTCAGACTTGAATAGCACAAGTCGTTACTTGCTGAATCACGCCACAGCCCCTTGCCCGGTTTTTTTGAGGCAGGGTCTCTCTAAGTTCTGCTCAAGCTGCTTCTATTCCAGGTAACCTCTCTCCTATCTTGTTTTAGGATCGTGTACCACTGTGTCTAGCTTTTATGAGGGTTCCAGGGTGGAATTCCAGTCCTCAGACTTGTGTGAAAAGTATACTTTTACCCACTGAGCCATCTCCTTTGCTTTTTTCTTTTCTTTAGAGAGAGATTATTATACAGGCCAGATTGGCCTTCAACTCACCAAAAAGCCAAGGATGACTTGACCTTCTGATTTTCCTGCCTTCTCTCCCCAAGGGCTGGGCCTCCAGGAATATGTCATCATGTCTGGGTTGTGTGGTGCTTCTGATGAACCCCAGAGCTTCTGGCAACTGTTTTACCAACTAAGCCATGCCTCCGGCCCAGCTGCCATTCTTCTTATTAAATATTATAAATGTCCATCGCAATATTATCGTTCTAGAGATGTAACCCACACTGCCCTTAATTTTGGGGTTGGGTTCAGATGTCACACTAAGTGGAGGAGGACAACCTGGATTTGTTCTTCTTGCCTTTGCCAGAGGATAGAGTTTTCTGGAAGAGATGGATTGTGGGAAGAGAATGTGGACAGGCAATAGAGGCAAGAGAGGGAGACGATTCTCTTAGAGATCAAGCTGGGCACAGGAGGCTGTTGCAAGCAGGGGAAGGCTGGAGACAGGGCTTGACGGACAATGGTTTTGGGAAGGCTGCTTTCAGGGTTCAGTTTTTTCCATGTATGTTCCTCATTTAATCCTGGCAACAGCTCTGTGATGGGGGCCTTTCACAGCTGGGAAAGCCTCTCAGGCCTGACATCCATGCTCACACAGCTGACTAGACACAGGCAGCCCCATATCCCGGGGTTGGACATTTCCGGTGTACCATGGAAAGATGGCTTGAACCTGGTCCTCTAGGGAGTTGCACTGTGACTCAGGGGCCTTCAGTTCCAGGAAAGTGATACCTTGGGATGAGACATACTGTGGATGGGGCTTGGCAGAGTCACAGGCAAAGGAGAATTCTTGTGGATCCTCCTTGCCCTTCCCAAGTGTGAGCTTGCATCTATCAAAGGCACCAGGTACACGTATCCGTGGAACAATTACCATATTTCTGCATTTATTAAGCAGGGACAAGAAGGCCATTGAAGTTTATCGGTTGGTTCTTCTTATTAAAATTTTTATAGATTTGTCACTTGAAAACATGCAAATAAATTGTATAGATGTTCATTGAGTCATATACATTTGAGGTCTGGTTTATTTTGGTGTATATATTTTGTTTGTTTATGATACTTATTTGGTTTTTTTGAAAGAAAAAAATTTTTTTCTATTTCAGGACAGCGTTTCTCGGTGTAACAGCCGTAGCTGTCCTATAATCCATTTGTAGATCTTTCTGGCCTCGAACTCAGAGATATTCTCCTGCTTCTGCCCTTCAAGTGCTGGGATTAAAGGCGTGAACCACCACATCTGGCTCTGTAACACAACGTTTTAAAGGAGCATGGAAATAGAAGGGTTTGCAACGAGAAGATACCTCTAAATATTCTGGAGATAGAGAGAATTGTTTTTTAAAGGAAGGGTACATATCCACCGATCTCTACAGAGACAGTATCTCCCTCTTGAGGCCTAAGCCAGAGCCAGTAGACCAGGGTTCCCTTTATGTCCAGACCAGAAGAGTCTTCGGCAATGTCTAAAAACAGTTTTGATTGCCTTGGTTAAGGGAATTGTTGCTGGTATCCGGGGGTCTAGGGATTCATTCCATAGGGATATGCTACAAAGTATAAAATGGTGCACCCAAAACAAAGAGTTACCTGGCTCAAAAGACCCACAGACATCTGTGCCAACCAGTGCTGTGAAGACCTGACACTCCAGGAAACTAGGGTCCAAACCTAAATATCTAATTCTGCATAGGAATCACAGAGAGGCCACAGTCTGTTTTCTGAACAATGTCACCTCTAGCACAGAGTGCCCAGTTCTGTGGCTAGCACCCACACTGGACAGCTCATAGCCACTTGCAATTTTAGTTCCAGGGATTCTGGAGCCCTCTTCTGTGCACGTGCTCAAGTGCATGCTCGTGTGTGTGTGTGTGTGCCTGTCTTTTGGAGACACAAACTGAAATATTTACAGATGAACTGTCACAATGTTCTAGATTTGTGCAGAGTGATACTGGAAGAAACAGAATGGGTCAGGATCCTGATAAAAGCCAGATTCCATTTTTTTTTAAGAATTATTTTTTATTTTATGTATACTAGTACACTGTCACTCTCCTCAAACACACCAGAAGAGGGCATCGGATCCCATTACAGATGGTTGTGAGCCATCATGTGGTTGCTGGGACTTGAACTCAGGACCTCTGGGAGAGCAGTCAGTGCTCTTAACCACTGAGCCATCCCCCCAGCCACCCAGATTCCATTGTTGTAGCTGAATCCGAATGATGGGTACATGAACATATAAGATCACATTTAGATTATCTACATACTCATGAGGGGTTGCATGCAGCTCTGTGGTAGAGCTTGTGGTTAGCAGGTATGAGACCCCAACACCAGAACAAACAGCCAGTAAAAAAACTCAGAGCATGTAGGAGCTACAGAAACATTAGGGGTTGGACTGGGATTTCTAGACCATTTCCAGTGAACTCTGAGTTCTCAAGGAGGGGCCTCCAGGAATGATGCTGAGGGAGGAAAGAGCTGGAAGGGTGAAATTTCTCCTCTTTCTTCTACTCTTTCTCCTCCTCTTCCTCCTCCTCCTTTTCTTCCTCCTTCTCTTCCTCCTCCTGCTTCTCTTCTTCCTATGTAGCCCATGCAGGCCTCAAGCCCCAGCCTCATCCTCCTGCGTGTTGGGATGAGAGGAGTGAGATATCATCATGTCAGGGTGCACTTCCCTTTCAACCAATTTAAAACATTTATAATTTTATGTTTGTTTCTGAGACAGGGTCGAATGTAGCCTAGACTAGCCTCAAACTTGCAAAGACGCTGAGGATGACCTTGAACTTCTGACCCTCTTGCCTTCACTTCCCAAGTGCTGGGGTGACAGGTGTGCACCACCATGCCAAGTCTACAAGGTGCTAGGGATTGAAGCCAGGACTTTATGCATGGTAGGCAAGCACTCTATCAACCGAGTTACATAACTGGCCCTTTTTGGATGCAGGGATTCATATTGCCCAGGCTCTCCTGAATGTGGTGAATAATCCATACTGGCCTTGAACTCCTGCTCCTCCTACTTCTACTTCCAGCGTTCACCATTATACCAGGTGAGAACGTTGCTGTTGTTATTATTGTTGTCATTGTCTTGTTCTGGTTTCAGGATAGGGTTTCTCTGGCAGTCTTGGCTGCACTGAAGCTCTGTAGACCAGGTTGGCCTTGAACTCTGCCTCCTGAGTGCTGGGATTCAAGGTGTGCACCACCACTGTCCAGCCTGAAACGGATTTTAGATCGTGGTGTTCTGCAGGAGAGCTCTAGCTGGCAAAAAGGTTCCTGCCTATGGAGTTCAGAGTTTCCCTGGACCAGCTATGTTGGGGGACACATCTGGCTCAGCTGAGGCTGCAGCTCTTAGCCTCCTGCACACAATATGATGGCATACCGGCTTCTTCCAGCATGGATGCTGCTCATGGTCCTTGCAAGACTAAGGACCTGGGGTCTAAGTCCAGTGGGGGCCTGGATGGTCTGTGCCATCTCTGCTCCAAGTTGGCTGGGAACATGCTGCCTTTCCCTCTGACCACCCATGGCTTGATTTCTAAAGCTGGGTCTGTGGCACTGAGCCAGTCTTGGCTTTGCTGCCTGCCATGTGGCCAGGACCCAACGGCTCAGCTGGACAGGGGCCAGTGCCTTCCAGACACACCTGAGGCAGAGGAGCAGGGAGTGAGCAGGTTCCAGACTAAAATCACACAGCAGCAGCAGCATCACATTCTGGGAGGAAAATGCTGTGTCTCCCCCCCACCCCCTTTTTTGCCTGAATCTCTCTGGGATTATACCCCTATGTAGTCAGATGAAGGTGGTGAAGACACTGGGTCCCATCTGCAGGTTAAATGCATAGGGGACCACTGAGTCACATGTGGAGAAAACTGTCACATTGTAGTAGAGGTCTATGGCCAGAAATCTGGCTGGGCTAAGAGCACAAAGGAGAATAGGCACCAGGTGATAGTAAAGAGGAACCAATGCACTGAATTTTCTGTTTGCCTTCTGTAACTTCAGTTTTTTTCCAATCCTTATTTTTAATGATGGGTCTTAAACACTTTAACCTCCCTTTTAGCCCATCACCCACCAGAGGTAGTGGAAAAGAAAGGATATGTGGGAGGGGGAAGTAGACCTATTTAGAAAGATTCTTTGGAGCAACTTCCATCTGTGTTGTCTGGAAATCGGCAGTTCGGTTCAAGGGTCAGCAGCGGCAGCTCGATCCACTTGCAAACACTTCACAGACAACCAGCAGTCTAGTTTGGTAGAGTTGGGTTAGCAACAGCATTGACATGACCAAGCAGAGACAGCCAGGCCTTAGCCTAGACTAGAATCAGCAGGAGGGACCAACAGGAACACATTCTCTGGCTGTGCCTCTCTCAGGGAAGTGAAGATCACCAAAGATGGGAAACCCACAAATGTTGCACAGCTAGCTGTGCCAGCAAGCCAAGCTCTGTCTCCGTCACTTCGTGGAGTCCTATTTCTACCCTCTAAACATCACATGTCCTCCACGTGTCTTGCCTCAGCACGGGTCTTGCCTAAGCACATCTATCCAATCAGCTCTTGTCCAAGGAAGGGACAACAAATTGCAGCTCGCCACCAGAAGTTTTTGTTGTGTTTCTCTCTATGGCGTCCTGACAAGTATAGCTCAACTATGCAGTTCAAGACAGACCAATACATGCTTGTTGTTAGCAAAGAAGCCTTTGTCATGTGTCCTTTCCTGTGCTTGCTTTAGCAGAACATCCTCTGTCCTGTGTCTGCTCCGGTGAAACATCCCTTCATGAGTTTGCCTTAGCCTTTCACACTTGTGTCCACTTTCATGAAATGTGAAACGTTCCTTCGAGTATTTGCCCCAGCAAAACACCATCCAACCGACTTTCCAAAGAACCCTTGAGTTTCCACTTCAGCCCTTCACGGCTACCCTTCCCCATTTGCACTATCCCAGAGCTGGATGAAGTAATTCACACTCATAGTAACATCTCTCTTCCCAATTCACAACATGTTTAGCCTATAGGAAGCTCTGGCTGGAGATGGCAGAAGGCTGGGAAATTTATCCCACCAACTCTCCAGCTGCGAGTCAACCATGGCTAGCTGTGGTTCTTGGTTGAGGGTCCCTCCTGGTAGCTCTGAGTCCTCTAACCAATAACCTTGAGTGCCTCTAAACCCAAGGACTTTTCCTGTAGCCCATCATCTGCTGGAAGACCCTCCACTGCTCCGACACAGCCAGACTGATCTACTCCAAAGCCACGACTTCCAGCCAATTCTTTCATGCACTGGTGCCCACCTTATGCAAGGGTTGTCTCCCTGAACCGACCTTTAACCCTGGCCCAGCCATGTTCTTGCTAAGTGACCTTGGGAAAGTCACGTCTCTTGGGTTGGTCTGTGACATGGTCATGGTGGCAAGAGGTACCTTGGCTGGCTTCTCTTGTCCCTCTTAGATTTGCTCTGAGTAAACAACATGAGAGAGTGTGTCTCATCCCTCCTTGCATCCTGCACATCACCTAATGGAGGCCCCTACAGCAATGATGGAGAGATGGAGGGGCGGCTGAGTGGGTGGATGATAAATCTTCCTGCAGGGACAGAGGGAAATTATCCCATGCCTCTGAGATGATCGGAATATCTCCTGGGAACTTGCCACAGCCTCTGCCCACTTCCTCGTTAATCCTGCATGTTCTCAGTTGTAACTTGCTCTCTTGGGCAGACTATTCTCTCCTGAATAAGCCGTGACAGTCACATTTTAAAGGAATAGCATGGATCACTGACCACAGTTGCTCCGAGGTGGGTATCAGCTTTGGGGATTGGGGAAACCAAAGTTTTTCTAGGATTCCTGTTTGGTTTTTCATATTCTTATTTAAACCGGAAGTTACTTCTAAGATATATAAGGTCTGGGGCACGGGTCAGAGGTCAGTAGTATCGCAGTTCCTTAACATGTGTGAGGACCTGGGTTCAAGGCCCATAATTGAAGGAAAAATGTCTGCTGGGTGTGGTGGTCCACATCTTTCAGCATAGTACTTGGGAGGCACAGGTGGGAGAAATTCTAAATTTGATGCCAGATTAGGCAACAATAAACCAACAAAGAAAAACAAGTGATCAGAATGAAGGTGGGGGATGTTGTGACATACTGTCCTTTGGATGTGGCATGGGTGCTTCTCTCACAAGCACACAGCAGCTGTGAGCAGCTGCACAGCCAGCATTGCAGCAGGTGCCCTATCCCCACCTGCTGAGGAGCCATTGGGCTGCTGGTGTGGAGGGAGGTGGGGTGGGGGATGGGGAGTGGGGGGGAGGGGAGAGTAGGGGTGAGTTTTCTTCAGTACTGTAGTTAGCTACCTGTGCCTGTGCCTGTGCGTGTGTGTGTGTGTGTGTGTGTGTGTGTGTGTGAGTGAATATTATCTAACACATTATACACATGTATGAAATTGCCACAAGAATAAGTAAAAAATGTTTAAAACAAGATAGAAAAAGGTGGTGTGTCTTTTTTTGGGGGGGGGTCATACATAGAGGACCATTGATTGTGCTAAGGACTAAACTGAGTAGCTGTAAGCTGGGGCAGGACTGAGGAGATGGGGACTAGGGCAGGAGTGAGTATCTGAGCAATGGGGCAGGGGTGAGGAGCTGAGGGCTAGGGCAGGAATGAATAGCTGAGGGCTGGGGTGGTGTGAGGTGCTGAGGGCTGGGGCGACAGGGATGAGGTGCTGAGAGCTGGGGCAGGGGTGCAAAGCAAGAAGGAGATTTGCTAGTCCTTTATTGTCTTTGAGATTTTGTACCAAGTTCCTCAGTCATTTTTTAAAGCACACATTTAAAAACTCATACATGCCCAGGCATCATGCCACAAGCCTTTAATCCCAGTATTTGGGAGGCAGAGGCAGAGGCAGCCAAATCTCTGCATTGGAGTTCAGCCTCCTGGTCTACAAGGTGAGTTCTAGGACAGCTAGAGCTACATAGTAAGACCCTGTGTCAAAAAACAAAACAAAAATGTAAAGGAACTTACGTATGTATGTGCAAATCTGTGACATTATTATTATTATTATTATTATTATTATTATTATTATTATTATTATTATTATTATTATCATTATTATTATTCTGAGCCGAGGACTGAACCAGGGCTTTACACTCTCTCAGCAAGTGCTCTGCCTAAATCTTTATTCTCAAACTCCATAGCGACTCACTTTATTCTTCTCATGGCTCCAGGCAAGGAGCTGTCCAGACCCTTGATAGCTCTGTGACTATAACCGTGCAACGCTGAGCCCCAGACGGCTCTCTGGATGTCCTGCTTTACCAGGGGAGCGGGTTATATTTATAGTTGGAGGAAAGGGGATGACACCCAGAAGCCGGAAGTGAGGCACACACTGTCTGATGGGGGACAGTTGGCTGCTTGTGACTGGCTGATCGTGATTGATGGAACCAGCTACAATTTGTACATCAAATTAGGTTATAGTTGGTTATGCGCAGAGAAACCTGTAAGCCAACTTAAGCATGCGGAGGCAGCTTCAGACTGAGCTTTTCTGTTACTCATCAAATCACTTATTAAACACCATGTAGTGGGGTGAAGAGATGACTCAGCAGTTAAGAGCACTTATTTGCAGTGAGAATTCTGTTTTTCTTTTTGAAAAAAAAAAAAACAGAAATATTATAGGACTATGTGTTTGTTGTTGTTTTAACCCCAGGTTAAAGCCCAGGCTACAGCAGGTGACTATGATTTGCCTCGTGCTCTAGCAGGGCTGTGATTTTGCCAGCTGCGGACACTTTCTGCAAGTGTGTGATTCTGGCGACTTTTCAGAAGATAAATACATGCTAGAGCCTTGATAGAGGGAGCTGCCCTGTTGGTACTTGTTTGTGGTTTGCTGTAGTTGGTCACGTAGTTGTGCGCGAAGAGACAAAAATTAGGTAACCTGATGGTGAAGATCAAACTTGTCCCAAGAAACTCAACACCCCTAATCAGCAGGAAGTCGTCTAATGATATAGTTGCCCCCTTTCCTATCCCTAACTTTATTCCAGGATCTCCCCACTTAATTCTTTTCCCCATCTCCAATCTAGTGTTAGGGGGAAGAAGAGAGGTGAAAAAATGGAAGAAAAGGGAACCCACAAAGTAGCCAGAAGTCCAGCAACAAGTATTGCCTTTGCAGTGGGCCTAGGTTTGATTCCCAGCACCCACATGACAACTCAGAACCATATGTAACTTCAGCTCTAGGGGATCTGATACCCACTCTGGCTTTCTCAGGCCACAGGCACTCACTCATGGTGCATATACACACATGCAGGCAAACACACACATACACACACACAAATAAAGAAATCTTTTTTAAAAAAAGAGCAAAATTTAGCTTTAGGCTAAGTTAATGGTATTACCCTTACAACCCCGCTGTTCAAATGAGATAGTATGTTTATCACAAGCTCCCAGATCTTACCACAATTAATTCCATGATGAAAGTTCCATTCAGGCCGTAGAGCTCAGCATGTAGACTGCTGTTCTGCGTGCTGGGGCACTGTTGGCAGACATCCACGGGGCTCTGACCCAGCAGGAGCAGCCAAAGAGTTACAGCTCTCTGAGGGGGGAGCAAAAGCAAGACGGACTACTGAGCCTCTTCTGTAGCAGTTGCTGCCTGGGATTCAGTGGAGGGCTGCTAAGGGCAAGGTCCAGTGACTGGGAAGTGGCTGTGGTCCAGCTTGCAAACCTGGTTGTTTGGGTCAGGTTGAGGTTTAAGAGAGCAAACTCTTCCCTGGAGTGTTACAACTCAATAAGGTCATTTCAGATGATCTTTGATGAAATAACCTTGGTGAATAATGCACTATCGTCCTTGTGGATAGGACCTCGTAAACATTTTAGGGTGGGTTTCGATATAGAGGCAAATGTTTTCTATTGGCTTGGTCTCATCTGCATGTGGAAGGACTTCAAGTGTTGTCCCTACATGACTGGTTGTCACAGTCCTCTCAGTGGGGTGTTGTGGTAACATGTTCCAGGACAGGAAACCGGTTGTGAGTAGATTTAAACACCTACTGTTCTCAATTATGAGAATTGCCAGGGTTTCTGAATCTGCTCGACCTTACCGGATTTTCTGTCTGGTGGCACGGTCCACTGCCCCACAGTGGACAGCCCCATCGGCCAAAATGAAGACAAAGACGTAATTGATCAAAGTTTGTAGTTCTAGGAAAGTCTCTAAATGTACTACTAACCTTGCTTTTTAGCTTCTGTCTGCTTTTGGCTAACTGTTCTTGTTAACAGAAGTATGTCAAGCTAGAACGTGGTTTTAGTGCTTAAGAGCTCACCGGGAGAAAAGCTCAGGGCCACCCTGTGATCCTGAAGAACACCAGTGTAGTCACTAATAAAGACTTTCTATTGGCTGATAGCCCTGTCCAAGCAGTCTTCTCTGATGAATGTCCACAACATGCTCACAGAGAAAAGCTTACCCGTTGCTTCTCAGAAGAGGGGGTGTGGCACTGAAACTCACATCAAGTTTCTGTTTCAGAAGCAGGCTGCCGACAGAGTTTAGTTTGGCCCAATATACTCCCATTTCAGACAAACAAACCGGCATGTTGATATATGACTCAGTCTCTGGAAGGTTTGTTTACTGTCAGTCAGATTCCTGTTGGAGACAGATGAAATCTCATCGACGGCCCAAAGCAGAGGTTGAGATCCAGGGCTGAGGGAAAGTCCATCAAACCAGACAGGAGTGGTTGCCCCAGCACCATCTGACAACTCTACCCCTCAACCTCATTGTTGGAGAAATCTCTCTTAAACCTGGCATCCACTTGCCAGCTGGGTCTATGCACTAGAGCTTTAGAGTTGTCTCACGGTGCCTAGCCAGCGTTTCTTCCTTGGTGGAACTCATTCATTTGTTCAACAAGTGCTCCGAATCGGCAAGCCAAACTCCAAGTCTTCCAAGCCTAGGTCAAGAGCCATTTCCCCAGCTCATCAGGGAACGTGCTTTTTGGGTACAGGGTTTCTCTGTCTAGCCCTGGCTGTCCTGAAACTGGCTCTGAAGGGCAGGTTGACCTTGAACTCACATAGGTCCACCTGCCTCTGCCTCCCAAGCACTGGGATTAAAGGTGGCGGCACCACCACCCAGTGGGAATGTGCTTTTATTGCTCCCAGGTTACCTGCTCACATTCATTTCCCACAGGGCCCCAGCACCAGAGTTATTCCTGTGGGTGGCAAAATTCCTGGTCCCTGGGTGTGTACGGTACCTGGGCCTTGGTGGATGGAGGGGTTGGTCAGTGGGAACACTGTCTCTGATTGGATCCAGGTGGCTTGGTCCCTGAAGCTCATCTCAGTGACATGTAACAGTACTGAACGTCATGACCCCCAGCTTCCCATGTTCCCAGAGAGGGACAGCAGCTGTTCTGGTCCCCTAGGAGCTGGCTCAGATTGTCAATGCACGTGGAGTCAGCCTCCCGACAGCCTCTGGTCACCATGCGACCACCTCAGTAGCATCCCCAGTTTCCTTCCTGGTGTCTTGTGTCTCATTAGACAGTCTCTGTAGTGTGAAGTTACGATTGCTAAACTAGGAAAACCTAGTCCTACTCACAGAGCTGAAAGCTATGGCTCCAACCTTAGGAGATGAACCCCTAAATTCCTCGTTGGCTCCCAAAATTTATCATCAATATTTGGTCTGTTGGGATGGGCACCTATTGTAGGGTAAGGCTTGAGGCAAGGAGGGGACAACCTTGCCATAGTAGAGGAAAACAGGGGCAGGCTGGCCTTGAACTCCTGATCTTTATGCTTCAGGGGCTGCAATTGCAGGCAGGTATCACTGAGTGCAGTTTAGGCAGTGCTGGGAATCAAACACAGGATGCTACTGGGTTTCTACAAACCGAGCTTCATCCCCAATCTGGAATTTCTTTCTTTCATCCTTAAAGATTACATTGCTTGTTTGTTTGTATTTGGTTTGTGTGTGTGTGTGTGTGTGTGTGTGTGTGTGTGTGTGTGTGTTTAGACTCATGTCCCAGCACTATTGTGGAAATCAGAAGACAGCTCAGAGATGGAGCTCAGGCAAGCTTGGCAGCAAGTACCTTTACTTGCTGAGTCATCTTGCAGCCCCATTCACTTGCAGCCTGGGGTTACTTGATCTGTACCAAAGCTGAGTGAGCTGGTGCCTGGCTGTGCCTCTGTAGGCCAGTTTCCACCTCTTGCTGGCCTTTGACCCTTCCCTTTGTCACTCAAAGGTTGAACGATGCCATCAGAGCATTCCACATTGCTGTGTGCAACCTATCATCAGATAGGCGCACAATAGAGGGAGTCAGAACCAATATTTAGAGAAAACCAGAAACCAGCACATCAGCTCCGTACGAAGTGGGTGACTGTCATTTAACCTGCTTCCCAGGAGGGTTGTCTGTGTGCATGTGTGCATGTATTTTTGCATGCATAACTATTTTAAGTGCATGTGTCTATTCACATTTTACATGAATGTGCCTCTCTGTGTATACACTGGCTCACTATACGCAGTAGGCTCCTTTCTGTATCATACATGAAATATTTGGGGGAAATGCTGGATATAAATACTCTGAGGCACTTATTAATAAGTGTTTTGTTCATTTGAGACAGTCTCACTCTGTAGCCCTGGCTGGCCCAGCACTCACTTTATAGCCAAGGTTGGCCTTGAACTCAGAGTAGATTATCTTGTCTCTACCTGCCTATAGATGCATGAGCCACCATCTGGCTCTCTGAGACCCTTCTGGTTCTAATAATAAAATATTCCACATGCCCCTAGAAAAGGGCCCTTAGACACTGATTCCTAAGTCATGGTCCCATCTGTACCATTGAAGATGAGTGTGGCTTTCTCCAATGGAGAGCTGTAGTAAGAATCAGAGGGGAGATGGGAAACAGGGTTCCAGACTGGGGACACGATAGACAAAGGCCCTGAATGGACCACACTGGCTCCATGTGGGGAGGGAGCCATAGACTGGGGTGACTGGACCGGGCTTAGCATAGAAAGGTAAGCTGGGAGGGGGTGCTGGAAAGATGGCTCAGTGGGTAAGAGCACTTGTTGGTTAGTATAGAATCTGGCTTTGAATTCCAGCACCCATGAAAACAAAAACAAAAACTGGGTGTGGCCATAAGCACCTTTAACAATGTGTGCAATGGTAGACCAAGACAGGAGAATCTCTGGGGCTTGCTGGCCATCAACTCAGCTTCAGGCTTAAGGAGGGACAGTGTCTTAAGAGATGAAGGGAGAGAATGACAGGACATGTGATGTTCTCTTCTGGTCTCTACTCGTGCATAGGAATACCACACACAGGCAAACCTATCTTCACACACATACACACACATGCACACATGCTCGAATGCACACATGCATGCACGCACGGGCACACACACACACACACAGAGATAGATAGATAGAGAGAGAGAGAGAGAGAGAGAGAGGAAGGTTGGCATTTGGCTGAGGGCACAGCTCACAGGGACCCTTGGCTTCCATGTAAGAGCTTTCCCCAGGGTTTTGGGAACTCAGGAAAGGCTTTTGATATCTAACAAACCTAGGAGGAACCCGGAAACTCTATGCCCCTACTCCTTCCAGAAAGGATTTTTAGACTTGCTTATGCTGTGGCTGACTGATGAAACTTACAAATGACCTGTTGTACAAGGTGGCTGTGATGACACTCGGTTCTTAAGGCAGGAAAGAATTTGGATATGTCTAGGGTAGGGAAGGCTTTAAAGGCAGCATTCAAGTGGCTATCTGTCAGCGTTGTGAGAAAATTGGGGACAGAATACAGGCAATGACTGGAGCCCCAATATCTGGGAATCCAAGCCCCAAACCGATCACTCCTTTCTTCCTCCCTAAGGAACTGGCCTATTTGACACAGTGAGTCTTGGAGAAGGTGACCATTAGCATTAGGAGTCACTGAGCTCAAGGCAGGTCACATCAGGTCCTTTCTTGATGCTCTGTTCCCTGAGACGGATGCAGGAAAGCCTGAACTCTGGGTCATTGCCACCCCCCTCTAACCCCCCCCCCCCCACTGCCAGAGATCACAGACTGGGGAGGGAGAGGTGACATCACCACAGGGCAGCTATTTTCAGTTCCCAAGCATTAAGCTAGTTCGCTACTGTAATCTGTGTATTGGAAGACTGAGCGACAGGCGCATTGAATGCAGGGTCTAATTGCGGAGTTCTTGTAAAATGCAACTTGTCAACCCAGACCGCCCTGGGCGCCATCTCCTGTCAGAGGAATCAGAGTTGTTTCAGCTCTCTTGGGCAACTCCAGTGCAAGGGAGTGGGAGTGTGAGGAAGGGCTAAACGGAGGCCCAGGACCCTGGACAGCTCCCAGCTGACCTTGCACTGGAAGCTCGAGGGAAGGCTGACAGTGATTGGACTAGGGATGCTGTGGGAGGGGCCTGGGCTGTCTGACTCTAGTTTGACCTCCTTTGGGTCAGCAGTTCTGGAAAACAGGCCTCCAGGGTCAGTGCTGACAGCTCATCCTCTAGCCCTTGAACGTTAGCATAGGAGGCTATGGCTTGGGTTGTAACAGGAGGATTTTCAACCAGATAGAAGGACTTTATTGACAAGGAGATTCTGGGAAAAGAGGGAGGCTGGAGGTGTGTGTGTGTGTGTGTGTGTGTGTGTGTGTGTGTGTGTGTGTGTGTGTGTTCAATGTCTTATTTCAGAGGTGCTTACTTTTCTACCCAAAGAGGAGGTGGGCCCAAGACAGTGTGCTCCTCAAACCCCCAGTAGGGGTTCATTCTACCCTCTGGGGGCAGAACTTCTGACCTCACTGCATGGATGAAGAAACTGAGGCTCAGGTCAAAACATCAAACAACCTACCCACCTACCATGTCTAACTCCAGAGCCTGCTCACCACCCTGATAGGTTAAGATCTCAGCAACGGAGAAGGGCTCAGTCCCCCACCCTCTGTGCCAGGGACAAAAAGACCTCCTGACAGTCAGGCACTGGTAAAACATTTCAGGGCCTGTGTCAGACACAAGGAAACAAGAATGTAAGTATAGGTCAGGTGTGGCTGAATACCTACCTGCAAATCCTACTCCTGAGAAAGTAGAAGTAGGAGGGTCAGGAGTTGAAGACCATCCTAGGCTACAGGAGAAATTTAAGGTCAGCCTAGCTCCTCTGTACTAGTTAGTTTTATTACCAACTTGACACAAACCAGAGACATTGAGAAGAAGGGGACCTCAATGAGGATTTGCCTCCATCAGGGATGTCTGTGGGGGCATTTTCTTTCTCTTTTTTAAAAATAAGATATATTTTATGTATATGCATGAGTGCCTGCATATCACATATGAGCACCACATATGAGCATCTGGTGCCTGCAAGGCAAGAAGAAAGGCTGGATCCCCTAAAACTGGAGTTCCAGATGGTTGTGAGCCTCCACATGCATGTTGGCAACCATATTTAGGCTCTCTGCAAGAGCAACAAAGGATCTTAAGCACCGAACCATTTCTCCAGCCTGGTAAGAGCAATGTTGTTCTTGGTCACTGTTGTGTGAAGGTCTGTCCTACTGTGAGCAATGCTGTATCTCTGGCCTGTGCACTGGATAAGAGAGGTAGCTGAACAAACCAGGGGAGCAAGCCAGTAAATAGCACTCCTCCATAGTTTCTGCTTCAGGGTCCGGCCCTGAGCTCTTGCCTCGGTTTCCCTCGCTGATAAAATACATAGCCTGTAAGCTGAAGCAAGCCCTTTTCTTCTCAAGTATCTTTTGATCACAGCCACAGAAAAACTAGGGTACCCACCCACAGAACACTCACACAGAGAGAGGGCTCCTGGCTATTAGTCCAGCCCCTGCACCATCTTGCATTTCATGCAGCAGAAAGAAGGAACCGAGCCCTGCTAGGTGTGGGAGCTTGGGAAGCTCCTGGTATCTTGGGTATAGGGTGTGGACAGACAGGGTACATTTCAGGGCTCTGGCCAGCCTGAACCTCAACTGTTCTTAGAACCTTGTGTGATAATCTGAACATGCTTGTGTAAATGAGAAATGAGAACCAAGGTTGCTGGTACTGGCTATTGACCTGACTTTCTGGAGACAAGGACAACATGGATCGACCATCCTACAAACCCCAGGGCACATGCTCTGTTGTTTTAATATTTTATGACTCGTATCTGTCATGGCTATCCCTGGTTGTCAACTTGACTATATCTGGAATGAACCACAATTCAGAATTGGAGGGCTCACCTCTGATCCAGATCTTGAGGTTGGAAGACACAGGTTTCTCACCTGGATCTTGGTGTGGAGATCTTGAGGCATAGTGGCCACAAAAAGCTTAGGCCCTGGCAAGTTCGTAAACATCTTTAGTCCCAGGATACTGAGGAAAGGAGACCTCTGAGTTCAAGGTCAGCCTGAGTTAAAGCAAGTTTTAGATCCAGGCGTGGTGGCACACACTTTAATCTGGGACACACCTTCAGCTGGAGGCCTATACAAGGATATCAAAAGAAGGAAGACCCATTATTCACCTGTTTGTATTACTCACCAGCACATCTGTCAGGATCTACTTCTTCAGAAAACCAGCTGAAACAACTAGTCTCGTGGGACTGAGCAACTACTAGATTCTTGGACTTCCCATCCACAGCTGCCCATTGTTGGGTTAGTTGGGGTTAGTTGGATTACAGACTGTAAGTCATCACCATAAATTCCCTCAATATAGAGAGACACTACATAACTTCTATGACTCTAGAGAACCCTAACTAAATACAATATCACAAGCTCACACCTCATATGAACGACAAAAGATGTCCAGGAGAAATCCTGATACACACTGCTGTTCCTGGCCCCAGCAATTGCTCAGCCAGGGTTTCTTGGTGCATTCCTGGAGTCTGCTCCTGACCTCAGCACTGTGGCTGGCCACCCTTTAGTTTCAAATCACCACATTCTTTTGTACCAGTGCTTTTCTGACTATGTTGTAGAGATTTCTGCTACTCAGTCTGTAGCGAGCTCCTTCCTTTTCCAAGACCGTGTAATGGTCCACCAGTGAGATGAACTACAATCCATTTAACTCATCCTTGGTGATGAACACTTAGTTATTTCTAACATTTCATGCTTTGAATTTTAAAAAATGTATTTACTTATTTATTTACTTAGTTAGCCACAGTTTCTCTCAGCCCAGGCTGGCCATGAACTTGTAATTGAGGTTGATCTTGGACTTCTGACTCTGCCACCAAGCTGGCACTGGTCCTTGTTGCTTGAAAGCAGAGTTGCAATGAATAAGCTTGTCCACAGACTATTGGCTGCATGAATGAACACAAGATAAATTCCTGGAGTAAAAGTGCTGGTCCGAGGCCACGTTCCTGCAGGATGTTAGTGCTTGGTGCCAGATCTTCCTCTGGGTGAATCAGGCCAGTTTGCAATCTTGAGCAGGTTTCGCCAGCAATCCCCCCATCCCAGAAAGATTCTATGGGAGATAGTTTATTAGGGAAAAGTGTTCCTACAAGTCCTGCGGAGGATAGGGAAATGGAAAGAGAACCGAGCCAGTGTCTCAGTGGGTGACTGGAGCCTAACTCTCTAGGAATGTAGAAGAGCACTGGGCTAAGAGCTACACAGTTAGGGGCACCTGTTGCCCACACCTAGCTGGTAAGGATCAGAGCACAGCTCTCTCTCTCTCTCTCTCTCTCTCTCTCTCTCTCTCTCTCTCTCTCTCTGTGTGTGTGTGTGTGTGTGTGTGTGTGTGTGTGTGTGTGTGTCAAGCACGGATGAGGCTGTGACCCATATTGGGCAGTTTCATTATTAGTATGTACGTGTACCATGTATGTACTCACAGCCATCAGAAGAAGGTGTCATCTGCCCTGGGGCTGGAGCTACCACGTGGGTACAGGGAATTGAACTCAGATCCTTTCCAAGAACAACCACTTCTCTTTACTTACTGAGACCCCATAGATACTTACTTATCTATGGCCCCAAGAAAGTGGTCTTATCAGACATTGCCTTACTCATGAGAAGCCCAGGGCTCAGAGAAGTCACTGGAGAGCCCAGGACACACAGTAGCAAACAGAGACCAGAGAATGGTGATTCTAAGAGCCGTTGACAGTTTGGCACTGGAAGAATGACAGAAAATCAAGAGTGTCTTGGGAGAAGGTGTTCTATCTGGGGCTGGGGAGCTGCTGAGCAAAACTAATGGCCAGCCAGGTGATGTTGGGGCACATCTTTAATCCCATCACAGGAAGACACAGGCTTATTTCTGACTTTGAGGCTAGCCTGGTCTACAGAACAAGTTCTAGGACAGCCAAGGCTACACAGAAAAACACTATCTCAGGAAAAAAAATGCTGTCAGCCAGAGGAGAGCATGGACTGGCTTCCCAGAAGGGACACGTGGAAGATTCCATCCACAGCAAGGTTCACAGCTGAGGTGCTGGGAAGCCAGAAGCCACTTGCAAGGCGTCGCAGCTTCTCTCATTGATCTGCCGTAGGTTCTGTGATGGGTATTGATTTTCTTTTAAATACAAGTGTTTTGAAAGAAGAAAACCAAGAAGCTTTGCCTGCAGAGACAGAATTTGGCAGACAATTGCTTGGTTTGGAGACACGGTGTCTTAGAGAAGAGGGTTCAGGAGGATGCCATGGGTAGACCGAAGGGTGGCCATCAAGCTCCAGGTTTTGTGTTCGCTTTCCTAGGTCTATAGGCATACATGTGTCATCACGCCTGAGGTTTACTTGGATGCTGTGGATTTGAACTTAGGTTCTCATGCTTGCATGTGAAACCCCACCCTGTTTTTGTTTTAGATGAGTTTATGATTTTTGTATTAGGCTGCATTCATAAATAGTTACAATAGATCACGGGTTAGACACCGTGACTTAAAATATCTGATATGTAACTAAGGCTGGAAGCTGCTATGGTTTGAATATTGTTAAGTATTCTTGCAAAGTTTCCTGTGTTGGGAGCTTGGTCCCCAGTGTGGAGATGGGAGCTGAAGGTATCTCTGAGGTAGGGCCTAATGGAAGGTTTTCAGGCCAGGTTCTTAAGAGGAGAGACTACCTCAATCTGGCATCCAGGAGTGGGCTTCCTCAGAGTTGTCTTGACTGATTTCCCGCTTAGCAATTCAGTCACTGGTTCCCACAAATGCCACGGCTGCTGCCTTTGGCTGTTATGAGTCCTCACAGAAAGAAGGTGCACACAGGCACCTCACCTCCAAACCCCAAGATGGTGAGCTCAGTAAACCCCTTCTTAAGCAGCCTGCCTCAGGTATTGCATTGCAATAAGGCAAAACTAACGGTGATGCTCTCTTTCCCTGGAACCTGTCATAAAACTTGGTTTAACTCAATCCAGCTTTCTCCCTCAGTCTCTTTAGAAATCCCCCAGTTATTAAAACCCACAGTTCTGGGTCTATCTGCTGTCTATCCATTTGCAATTTTTCTTTCTTCACTCTTTCCAAAGGGTTTTCCACAGTCCTGTGCTTGGTATATATTATCCTTGAAGGCTTGCACACGTGTGTATGCACGCCCTCCTGTCTGAGAGGCGCTGGTCTGTGTCGCCTAAAGCCTCTCTGTCTCTGTTTCTCTCTGTGTCTTTTTGCTCTTTCTCCTCAGGAAGACTTTGGACTTTTGGTGGCGAGCAGGGCAGGGTCTCATGTACTAGCCTCATGTTCTCTCTGTAGTCAGAGATGGCCTTGGATTTCTGGTCTTTCTGGCTCCATCTCCCAAGTACAGTGATTACAGGCATAGAACACATCGGTTGGTATGGTGGACGTTAACAACCAGAAACATTCTGGAAAAGTCTGGTATTTCTGGCAGGGCTGGTAGAATGGTGGAGCCCACTTCCAACCCTAACACTCTGGAGGCGAAGACAGATAGATCTAAAGTTCCAGGTTGTCCTTAGCTACGTAAGATGAAGGGCAGCGGGGGACTTGTAAGACCCTGTCAACAAAACAGAACAAAACAAAATTTAGGCCATTTTATCAAGAAACACTCCCAGGCAATGGCTTCTTATAAACAAGCCCCAAACACTTTGGGAGGAGTGGGTCTTCCTGCCTCCCACATTCTTGCATAACCAGCCACTCGGGTCATCCCCCTGTCTCTGACACTCCTTACCACGAGGCCCTTTTCACAGCTCTGAACAATGTCTCCTCCTAGACACGGTTTACTCAGCCACACAAATGAACATGGTGGCTCCCTAACTGCTCCATGAGGCAGGGAAAAGTGTGGGCTGTGGACCACATGACTACCAGGCCAACTCTGCTCACGGCTCATCCATGTGGCCTCAGTGAAATCACCCATGAGCCTCACTTTCCCCTGAAAAGGGGGTGATAACAACCACATACCACATTACAGGAAGGCTGTGAACCGTGAGTGTGAGTCCAGGGAACCGGCCCACTGTGAGGTGAGAGCTTACTAAGTAGCCCATGGAAGTGGCCCCTTGGGCTGTTTGTTTCCTCTGTTGTCAGAGAAACCCCAAGAATGTTACCTGGGCCTTCTTTCTTTTCATAGTGTATGTGTGTATTGTGTGAGCCCCACCCCCTCTGTGTGTGTATGTGTGTGTGTGTGTGTGTGAGAGAGAGAAAGAGAAACTGTATGTGTAGCATGTGCACACAAATGCACACATATGTGTATAAATCCACACCTTCCTGTCCCTAAATCCTGTTCTGTGTTGCCTACCTGTCCCTCAGTTCCTTTGCTGTTCATAGGAGGAGGAACAGAGGGGAAAGGGAGAAGAGAAGGTAGGAAAGAAAAGGGGGTGGGGCACAGGAGGGTGACAAAGAGGGGGAAAGGGAGAAAGGTGGAAGAGGGGAGGAGGGACAAGGGAGGAAGAGAAGGGAGAGGAAGAACAGAGGGAGGTAGTCTGTGATGGAGAGTCAGGGATGAAGGACCCCAAGGGGCACTGCAGTTCCCCAGGAAATCCCTTCTATCTGGGACAGTTCCTCTCCTTATCCATCCTCTAACAGAAAACACTCTCAGACCTCACTGCAAACCTGCAGAATCAAACTTTCTTCTGTAAAAATTAAGTTACATGTGTAGTTATATATGTAAGCATGTGTGCATGCATATGATGGTTTGCATATGCTTAGCTCAGGGAGTAGCATCAATAGAAGGCGTGGCCTCGTTAGAGTGGGTGTATCTCTGTGGATGTCGGCATTAAGATCCTCATCCTAGCTGCCTGGAAGACAGTATTCTGCTAGCAGCCTTTAAATGAACTTTCAGCTCCTCCTGCACCATGCCTACCTGGATGCTGCCATGTTCCTGCCTTGATGATGATGGACTGAACCTCTGAACCTGGAAGCCAGCTCCGGTTAAATGTTGTCCTTATGAGAGTTGCCTTGGTCACGGTGTCTGTTCATAGCAATAAAACCCTAACTAAGACAATATGCATGTACGCACAGGTGCATGTCACAGTATGTGTCTGAAGGTCAGAGGACAACTTAGGGCTGTGGGTTCTTTTGTTTTCCACTGTGTGAGTCTTGGGTTGTCAGATTTGGTGGTAAGTACCTTTATGCACTGTACCATATTTCAGTCCCAGGACCAGAAATGATAAGAAGAACCAGAGATCTCACGAAGGATCCAATGTGATCATCCAGGCCTTGGGATCCACTCATTTACACACAATGGAAAGAACCTGTTGCGTATTCAGCCCCGAGTTCACATTTCTGTGCAGCCTTCCACAAGCGAGTTAACCTCTCTGACCTGCATACTGGCATCAGCACTGTGATAGTGAGAATTACTTTGGTGTCCAGCCAGCATTTAGCACAGTGCCAGGCATGTCCAGACCCCAATGAACAGGGGGCTGAGCTCCGGTGATTGTCACACCATTAATTATTAACATCATCATGTGAGCTTCTTCAGCATAGCCCCCTCTGAGGACTGCAGCTCTATACAGTTCCGCAGATGGGCACTGGAAGAGGGTGTCTCAAGTTGAAAGTCAGCCAGATAAAAGGCAGCAATGGGGCTATTTGCTGGATGCTGGGCTGGGTGAGAGTCAAAGCTCTGGGGAAACCAGTGAGATGAAAGCAGGTCCAATCACCGTAAATAACATTACCTACTCACAGCAGCATCTGCTAAACCCTCTCGCTCACTCACCCTGGGAAACTCCAGCCACAGACACTCCAAAGATGCTGCAAAAGACCTTGGGACAAGGAAATCAATGTGGGGAGGGGACAACATGGCATGCAGCTGGTGACCCTCCAGAGTCACTCCTTTGCAGGCCCTGGGAAGAAGCGACACCTGTCCCAGTGAGTGTCAGGACTTGGTGCCAATGTGGTCTCCTCCTGGGTGGACTCAAGGCTTCCCTGAATACTCCTGCCTCTCAGGCAGCTCCTGCCCCTGCTGTGACCTGCTGTTCCTATGCAGAGAACAGTGACATGTGCACTCCATTCTGCCCTCGGTCCTGCATAAGCCACACTTCGGTCTTTTCTGTCCCTCAAAGCCACCAGAAGATTGTGACCCCAGGGACTTTGTACTAACTTCCCAGTCATCTGGTCTTCTACATTTCTCCCTGGCATTCCCCTGTCCAAAATAATCACTCGACTGGCCTCTCTCCTCCAAACCTACCTATTTCTTTTATAGCATATACCCAATGTGGAGTCATCATTCTGATCCACAATTAGCTCTCTTGTTGCTTGTCTCCTGTGGCAGAAATGTAGGTCCTATGCAGGCATGAATATCTGTGTCACTTACCCTCCTATCTCTTGAACCCAGTGTAGCTTCTGGTGCCAATGATGGCTCCATGCAGATTGTTGAATTTTAATTTTCTCCTCATCTTGAGCCTTGGCACCTGGCACAGTGCCAGGAACCCGAGAGCTGCTTAAAGAGAGCTGCTCAGTGAATAAATTAAACTCTCCAGCCCCTTCAGAACTGGCTCCTGACCAGGAAATCCTCACTGCAGTCTTAGAGCTAGAACCTGGCTTATTTAACATTTATTGAGCAGCTATTAAGTTCCAGTTTCTAAGCTGGGCTCAGGGGCTGCTGTGGGGTTTGTTTCTTGCCTAACTTAGAGCAGAGAAGAGAATTTCTCAGCAAGGTTAGGGGAGGGGCTCTCATGGAGGTATATGCTCCCGGAACCTCTATTCTTCATCTCAAGCCTTCTCTTAGATCCTGGGGTGTTGTAACATGTTCGAAGTGTGGGTTTTATAGGTTTGTTGCCTGGGTTCGGTTGTTGGAGGAGGAGATGGAGAAAATTGCTCTACTCAGGCAGGATCAAAGCAGGAGTTCAGTGACAACAGACAATACCTCTCTCCAGCTCTGTCCCTCTGCTCCCCGCCCACCTGCCATCCAGACAGCCCATAATCAGACTCCTTCATTATGAAGACCAATGTGGCACAGACAGGGATCTGAGAGTGCTGGCTACAGCTGACTTTTATGGGGGAGTGGAGAGGTAGCACTCACAGCAACCAGAGCGACAGGGCTCTGCCTCTGTGCCAACCAGCTGGGCTGAGGCCAAAGGTTCCTAGGATGACCTGGTGAGTGGGACAACCAGCCAAAATAGATGTCTAGAACCCTAAGGGTGGGCTTTGAAGTATGAGAAGCGATCCCAGAAATGAGGCTAGGCCGGGAGGAAGGAGGGGAGAGGGTCTGGGAAGAGAGGCCTGGAAGCCAGGAGGCAGGAGGGGAGAGGGTCTGGGAAGCTGAGTGCTTACTCTATCCAACAAGGGAGTCTTAGAAATGCCCAGCGCAGGACACCAGGAATGCCAAGGAACTGGAAGTAATCCCAAATGCAAGTTACAGCCTCTAAAATACTGATCTCCAACTGTGAGGACCAACCCTGCTCCCAGATCTCCACAGCACAGCCAGTCTCCCTTGTACTCCTGACAACTGGACTGTCAGCTCGTGGGGATGGGTAACATTCTTAAGCTTGGAGACCTCTTCTGTTTATGTGCTCTGCCCAGAGCACCGGCCTGCAGCCTCCAAGGACCTGGGCTGGGAGGCTACTGAGAAATCTCTTTCCAGAAAGCGAGACAGGGTCCCTAGGAGTCCTGTGATCACCAGTTCAGCTCCTCCCATTCAAGGCACCCAGGCTCCGAGAACGAGTCACCTGCCTAAGGGTAGTATCGGAATCTGTGTTTTTCTAGGAGCATCCACAAAAGGCTCCGCAGTGCTCAGCTCTCAGCAGGGCTTCAGGCACACCAGCTGTGCAACTGAACAGCTCAGTGGGTGAATCGGTAGCTAGATGGCTGGATACACTTTTCTTTCCTTCTTGTGCTTCTGGATTTGGACCCCAGGGCTTCACGCATATTGGGACCCCTGCCTGTGTTGTGTCATGGTGTCTTTAGACATGTCCCCTCAATGTTGTGTGGTTAGCTCGGCAAACCACACCCCAGCTATTTATGAATAAACCAGATGATTAATCAGTCACCATCTAGAAATGCTCAACAGTACCTACCAGCAACCAAATTGGCTGTGGGAACAGCCAACAAATGTTGCAGGACGATTTAATTTCTCCTCGGTGATGGAGTGATGGGCACTCTCAGCTAGGGGGGTGAAGGAGCTGTCGTCGATCTTGATTTGAGAGCGGCTGTGGTTTCCGTCTTACATGACAGTCTCATCAGCTTGTTGTGGAAACGCTGTCTGTTTCAGCCTTCCTGGGGGATGCAGGTGGAGGGGACAGCCAAGGCTCCCTGCCCAAGGCCCTGTCCCCATGTCATCTCTGTGTGGGATTACTGAACCTTCACTCAGACATCCATCAACGTGTCTTCATGCAGTCTCTGCCTGCATGTCTTTGTTCATCCTCAGAAATCCTCTGGGGATGAGATTCATTGCACACGCGCGCACACACACACACACACACACACACTCTCACACATACACACACTCACACACACACTCACATACACACACTCACATATACACACTCACACACATACATTCACACACACACTTACACACACTCAAACACACACTAACACACACACACTCGCACACACTCACACACACACTCACACACACACTCATACACACACTCACACACTCTCACACACACACACTCACTCACACTCACACACACTCACACTCATACACACACTCACACTCACACACACACACACACTCATGGATAGAGAGGCCCTACAAACACACACAGCAAAGGGGGTGGGTCACACCAAAGGTAGCATGCCATTATCTGCCACCAGTAAAGGGTCCAGGGGGTGAACCTGAGGGATGGGGAGGAAGACAGGATCAGCCTGAAGTATGGCTCACACTTGGTCAGAGATAGAAGTAAATGAGTCTATGAGAAATGGAACTGGAGCCAGGCATACATATCATTTAAAAATTTTTAGCAACTTCCTTAAAAGCAGGAAGAACCCGGACATGGTGGTGGCTCATGCCTGTAATCTCAGCAATTAAGAGGCTGAAGCAGGAGGATGGCTATGAATTTAAGGCCAGTGTGGACTATATGTAGCATTTGGTGGCTGGTGACGGCACGCCCACTGGCGCTGAGCTGCTGAAGGCAGGCAGGGAATGCACACAGTTTTTGAATGTGGGCAGTTCCTAACACGAAATATTAAAACAAAACAAAAAATGGATGATTACCATACCTTTAATCCAGCACTAGGGCAGAGCGCTGTGAGTTCTAGTCCAGCCTGGTCTACGTAGTGAGTTAGTTCCAGGACAGCCAGAGCTAAATATTGAGATAAAAAAAATTCAAACAAATAAACAGACAAAACCCACCACGACCACCCCCACCAAACCAACACAAAACAAAAACCAGTGAGTATTTTCTGCTTCCATCATCCCCCAATGCCAAATTCAGATACCAGGTTTTTATCCAGGCCTGCCTTTAGATTTTATAAAAGTTACATTTTTCAAAAGCAGGTCCCATTACACAAACCGTTGCGAAAAGTTTGAATGAAAGGAGACAGCAGTTTTGGGATTTCTATTTACCTAAGTTAAGTTCAGAACTCACTTCCTGATTGGCAGTGCTCACATGAAATCCTCTGCCACTGGCTTCTGCACAAGCAGAGGGATGGGAGGGAACAGGAGGCCACCTTTGGTGTTCAGGTGGGGTCCAAGCTTAGAGCCACTGGGACAGGAGGGGCTTCTTCCTCCCTCACAGTAGAAGCTTCTGAAGTCTGTGTTGGTGGATGCTGGGATATGGGTGGTTTCAGAATACTGAAGGAGAGATGAGGGCAGGGGTGAGGTGGTGACAAGCCAGCTGAGCCAAGGGGACGAAGGGGATGCAGGGGTCCAGATGAATCCAAGGATGTAAGAGGTTCTGATAGCAGCTGCAGTGGATGGGGGAGTGGAGGGGGCAGAAGAGGCTGTGACCCCCCCACTGGCTGCCTGGATTTCTTCTCTTCTAAGGCACACAGGCCGCCTCTCCTAGGAGGTCCTCCCTTTGCTTCATGTTGTTCTGGCCTTACAATGCCATCTGTGTTAGAGACTGCCGTTGTTCCCAGGGGAGAGGAGGAAAAAAAAAAGAAAAAAGAAAAGAAAAGATAAGGTAAGTTAGAGGGGGAGGGGACCGGTGAACGAGAAGGGACTTGTCACATCTTAGATGGTCCGGACAGATTTGCAGTAGGGGGCCCTGGCGGCTGAAAGGGGGGAAGGGTCTGAGCACATTCCAGAAGGCAAGGAGCAAATGCTGACTGTGGTGGCTCCCAGGGCAGGGTCTCTCCAGGGCTCAGTCTCTTTCAAGGCTCCACAAAGAACCTTTTCTTCCTCGCCGGCTGTGCTAAATAATCACAGCCCTGGACTTTCTCGCCCCAATTTCTTGAGCCGCTTCAAGTGTCACCTGGTTACCAATAAAATTCATACCTGGAATAGTATCTCTGACCTCAGATGGGTCTGCAGCGCATCGCGTAGCCCCTGGCTTGTTTTGGAATATGATGAAGCCTGCGGGTTCTGGAAACCCCGGTTTGTCATACACAATGGTTGGAGTTTTGTGAAATAAAACAATTTTTTTTTTCCTGGCCTCCATGGTGAATTGGAAGAAAAATACACTGACCGGATGAATTGTGTGAGCCTGCGGCCGTCATCTCAAGGGACTCTGGGTCCTAGAGAGCCAGGCAATATGGTGGAGCCTGGACTAGACTTGAATCCCAGCTAGACCAATCTGTACTGGGAGGTCCAGACGAGGTATTTGAACCACTGTTCCCAGCCCTGAAATAGATAGAGAGCCCTCCTTGCTGAGGATCCTGTTCTTACATAGGAAAGGGCTGGCCCTCCAAAGGTATTTGAAAGACAACAGTTTTGCCTCCTGACTCCACATACTCAAGTTGAAGGCTGTTGGGAACAAGCACATTCAACGGCACAACCCTGCTCCAAAAGGCTAGGGAGGTACCGTCTAGGTACCCGTAAGGCCCGAGAGTGCCAGAAGTTTCATTGGGCCCTCAAAAATCCTTGGGAGGGGACCACTGTCAACTCTCTCATTTTAAAAATCAGGAAAACTAAGATTCGGGGTGGAAAGTCTGCGTAGACACTGTACGCAGTAGAGCTGGGATCTGAATTCGGGTCACAGCGCAATGGCCCCCAATAAATGCCTTCTGGCTGGGGATGGGAAAGCAAGTTGGAGTGGGGCCAGTCGAGGGAGGATAGACCTATCTCATGCCTCTCAGAACTGTGGCAGCGGGACATGAGAAAGGCAGGCCCTGGGAAACCTCTGGAGTCTGTCTCATCTTCTACATGTTTAGGCCTGCTAAACAGCCTGTCAGCTCAGCATGGCCCTAAGCTGGTGGCAACTAAGCTTCCAGGAAGGAGGCAGAGACTGTGGGAGAGGCCATGGTCTGTCCTGGGCCTGCCTTCCCCCAGCACCCTAGCCTGGCTTCCTCCAGCCTGCAGCCACTGCCCCAGGCTCTTATTTCTTTCACCATCATCTCTACTGCTAAAGTCACTCCCCCTGCCCCCAGAGGCCCAGAGACATGCCTCTCTGGCCTGGTGACACACAGGCTTACTGTGTGTGGGGCCTCCCTCTCAACCTCCCCCCCCCAGGTGAAATGGCACATTCTCTTAAAATGGCAGTGTCTGTCCTCCCATTTCCAGTCAAGGGCCCCTCTGACTGACTAGAACAGACCTTTGCAGTCTCTGGGGAACAAGAGCCCTATCTCTTATCTCCCCAAGCTGTGAAACCGAAAAACAGAAAGAAAAGCCTTTTCTCAGGGGACCTTAATCTCTGAGCAAATCGTGGTGAGAGAGGTCTCCTCCCCTGGCCACACCTCCCCGGCTCAGGTTTACAGCTAAGGGCATCACACACAGAGAGGTCATTGGGGCAGGTGCTGACAGGGTTACTGTGCCCCCCCTAGGGGGGGACTTAAGGTCCATAGTCCCATGATTTTATGTGTTGAGCCTGTTTACCAGGCTGCCAGCTCAGCACAGCCCCCCAGACAGCAAGACACAACTGGGATGAACCCTGGGTTCCCACATCCAATGACACATCTGCCCAATCCCCGTGATTTTAGTAGGTGGGAGATTATAATCTCAGCCCCCTTAGAGAACTGACCTCAAGCCCGAGAAGCTGTTACTCGGGTCCCTGATTAATTCCAGAGGAGACACGAGGGACCTGGTTTAGCTTCTGTTTGTTTGAAACAGATGTCTTATGTAGCCAGGCTGGCCTCAGACTCACTGTGTATCCAAGGACGACCTTGAACTTCTGACCCTCCTGTGTCCACCTCCTAAGTGCTGGGACTCTAGGCATGTACCACCAAGCTCCGTTCACACAGTGCTCAGGATGGAGCCCCATGGCCTTGTCTGTGTTAGGCAAGCACACTGCCAACTAAACTGCAGCCTCGGCCTCCTCCTGGTTTAGGATTCTACATTCTGTTCCTTGAAATTGTTGATCACAAGGTTGCCACACAAGGATACCCACTCTTACTGCTGACTAGCTCCTAGGCTCCATGACACACATTTGTCAACTGCTTTAACCAGGGCTGCCTGAGGTGTGACAAGCATATCTGGGTACACCTGCCCCAAACGGTGGGTGAAGAGCTAAACGAGAGGAGACACTCGAGTCTGCTTGTCCCTCGTGATGACTGGGAACTTAGCCCTGGACTTTGGAATCACGTGATTGGATTCATATTCCGGCTCTGCCACTCCCTGTAAGTTATCTGAGCACTTGGGGCAGCTGGCTTTGTACATGTGCATGTAGCTTGTTTCGCACAACTCCATAGCTGTCTGGACCAGATGAGTATATTTATTACCGAGCCATGGCTCAGGACATAGCAAGTTTGTCTGGCCTAGACAATTCAGGGTTAATGATGCCCCTCTCTCTAGTACTGGCCCGGCTATTGCTAGGTACTGTAGTCAGTAGTGGACAGGACTGCCTCTACTAGGAAGAGTCTTGGAACCCGAACTCCTGGAAGTCCCTTCCCACCAATATGGGAACATCCCCTTTTATATCTGGGGCAGGGCTCAGAGACACAGGCAGCTGTTCCCTTGGAGCAGCTAGAAGTGACAGTATCCTCCCTCATGACTCTCAAGGACTGCAGCAGATGGTAGGATGGGTGTTCCCGGCTGGGCTGACAGCCTTGCTCGCCTGGAAATGTCCTCCAGTTCAAGGGAATTCCATCCAGATGTTCTCACCCACTGGGTGGTGGAGCAGTGGGGGAGCTAAGGAGCCAGGGCTGGAAAGCTGAACCAGCTTTTCTCCTCCGCCTCATTAGCCAGTCCAAAGCGCTCCCCAGGCCCAGAGTTTTCAAGTCTCCCACCTCCACCTACCAACCTCCAGCCCCAGCAGCACACTGCTAGCTGACTGCTCCTTTGGACACATCCTTGCTGCCTCAGGGGAATCTCTCAGATCTTCTTCACTCCCAGGAGGGATGAGACATAAATTCCTGCCATTTAAGCTGCAGCCCCGCAGCACTGGGAATCACTCCTTGGAACCTCAAGTTCCACCCTGTAGCTATGGAATAAGAATCTATATTGTGATGAGTTGCTTTCGAGTCTCTATCTGAATAAACATCTGCAGGCAAACACTTGTATCCTCTGTCCCCCAAGGCTGAAAACTCCACTTCGAGCAGGATGTGCTGTCCTGTTCTCTATGCAGATCTCAGAGCTCCCAAGATAGAACTTATCAAAGGCTGGGGGGGGGGGTGTTGAGAATGTAGCTCACTTGATAGAGAGATTACATGAAGCCCTAGGTTCTACCCCCAGCATTGCAACATGATGCCTTGGAGAGAGGGAGAGAGGGAGAGAAGGAGAGAGAGGGAGGGAGGGAGGGAGGGAGGAAGAGAGAGAGAGAGAGAGAGAGAGAGAGAGAGAGAGAGAGAGAGAGAGAGAGAGAGGCAGACAGACTCTTATGCTGCTGGAGCTAGGGAACCTTACATGCTCTTGTTCCTTGAAAGACACTCAGCTGCCTGTAGTATTTTCTCTATTTAAAAATTTCATTTTAAAATGCCTATACGCATACACCCATGTGTGTATGTGTGCATGTGCACATGTGTGTATACATGTGGATGTGTGTATCTGTGTGTGTGTTCACCCACATGTGTGTGCTCATGTTCTGATTAGCACATGTGAGGGTCAGAGAACAACTTGCAAGAGTTTTCTTTTTTTTCTTCCACCATGTGGATGCCAGGAATTTGAACTCAGGCCATCAGGCGTAACAGCAAGCACCTTTACTTTCTGAGCCATCTTGCTGGCCCCAAAGTCTTTGGTTTGGGCTTGAAGCCCAAAGAGTTTTTCATTCACTTTGATGGCTGTGTGTCCTCATGGGGTCACTGAGAGCCTGAGGCTTCAATGAATCTTTTCTGATTCTTGCTCCTCACACATGTGCTGTAAACCCTTTTTCACCTCGGTAGGAGCTTAAACTCAGATCCTCACCAAAGCATCCTTTCCAGCCTCATCCCATCCCCCTGCATCATCTGCCAACATCCTTTAGCCATGTTTGAATTGCTCAGGAGAATGTGATCCCCCCACCCTCAGCTTTACTGTCACCCTACCCCACCCATACCCCATTCTCAGGATTTGTTCAGGGTTTTGTCCTCAGGCTCAGTGTGTGGTAAGCACTTCGAATGCAGGGACCAAATGAACTTCTCTGCCTCAGCACCCTTCCCTACCAATACCTGGAGAGAGACATGGTGGGAGGCGGGAGGCGGACCTCCATAAACTTGTTAATAAAAGCTGAGGGCCCACGCTTGCTCTGTGTTACTTTAAATAACATCTGAGTGGGTCTGTTTGCTTAGTTCTCCGACCCCTACAAAATACCACACATGCCAGGTAGCAAAGTAGGCTTGGGATGTGGAGACAGCATTCTAGGCTTACCGAATCAGGACCCTGGTGCTGATGGCTGCAGGACAGCCCCTGACAACGGACACCACCTAGATTAACTGACATTGGCATCGAAGGAGTTGTATACCCCAAGGAGGCTGAACGCTACCCAAGCCACCTTCTTTTGGCAGAGAGGTTCTGGCAAGGGTTAGCTGTCTGGACCAGGTGAGTATATTTATTACATATGTTATGTAATAATTCAAAGACTATGTTATGACAGGAGGGGCCTGGGAAAGCATCTGGAGGACTTGATTGTTTTTTTTTTTTTTCCAGTTCCTCCTTTTTATTAAATAATACGCAACTACTTGTCTTCTGGTTTGTTGAAGCCGTAAGTCAGACAACACCTGCCACAGTATAATGCCTGTCAAAGTGGCTACCCATGAAAACTCCAGCACCACATTCATCAGAAAGACATTCTCGACGAAGTCGGCTGATTCTGCCATTTTCCTCCCCCTTATAGTATTTCAGCACCTCCAGCTTAACCTCCTTCCTCTTATGCTGGGTCTCCTTGGGAGTGGTGTGAGACTTCTTCCTTTTCTTAGCACCACCACGAAGTCTCAACACAAGATGAAGAGTGGACTCCTTTTGAATGCTGTGGTCTGACAAAGTATGGCCATCTTCCACCTGCTTGCCAGCAAAGGCCAACCTCTGCTGATCAGGAGAAATCCCTTCCTTATCCTGGATCTTGGCCTTTACAGTTTTTTTTAGGGTCTGAGGGTTCAACCTTTGAGCATGATGGTCTTCCCTGTAAGGGTCTTCACAAAATTCTGCATCGTGGTGGCGGCTCCACCCACGATGGCAAATTGGAAAGGAAGAGCCAAACCTTGATTTGTTTTGAGACAAGTTCTCACAGAGCTCAGACTAGCCTAACCTTATTATTATGTGAGCAAGAATAGTCTTGACCCTCTGATCATCCTTTCTCTACCTCCTAATATTGGGATTATAAGTATGTACCATCCCACCTAGTTTTAATTGGTACTAGGGAGAGAACCCTAGGGCTCCATACGTGGTAGGTAACTTTTGTGGACTAAGCTACATTCAACCAAGAACTTTTAAAAAGCAGAAGGTGATCTTGAACTTTGGATCCTCCTTCATCTATCTCCTCAAGTGATGGGATTACAGGCACGCATCCCCCCTGCTGTGCTGAGTTTTGAACCTGGGGGTTTCTGCATTCTATGTAAGCATGAAGTGTGATGTTACATTCCCACAATCCCAGCACTCAGGAGGCAGAGACAAGAGGATCAGGAATTCAAGGCCAGCCTGGGTTACATATTGAGACTCTGTCTTCAAAAGGCCAGACTAGGCATGGGGCTGTAGCTCAGTTGGTATGTACCAAACACTTACATAGCCATGGTTTTGAGCCCAAACATAACAAAAACCAGCTAGTGCACATCTATAATCTCAGTGCTAAGGAGCAAGAGGCAGAAGATCAGGAATTGAAGCCAAGACTCAGCTACATAGATGATTCAGGGTAGCCTGGGCTATTTGAGAGTTTCTCTTAAAAAAAAAAAAAGGACTAGGGCCTGACATCAGACTCCTATCTCTCTGAATTGAAGGCTAGCCTGGTCTACATAGCAAGTTTTAAGATAACCAACACTATATAGTAAGACTGTCTCAAACAAAACTAAGCAAAAAAAAAAAAAAAAATCAACCACATCAAAACAAAACAAAACAAAAAATTAGAGCAACAAAAATGTAAAAAATCCAAAACAAAACATACTCCATTTTCCTCATAAAAATGAAAAGTGTTATGTCAGCGTATGAAGGGCAGTTTCTCCCATCTTTTCTTCCTCTCCATTTCCTTCCCACAGGCTGTGATGGACCGGAGAGGGCCAGGCAGCAGGGAAGCTCCCTCTGGGCCTAGAGGTGCTGACTCACCCGTAGGCATATTCGCAGCCTCATTTCTCACTGACACTCCGGGCATACAGCCAAAGCTAGCCCATCTGTCCACCGTAGGGAGAAAGGGGGCACAGATTAGCAGTGCAACCGTTTTAGCAGCAGGCTAAATGGGTGGCACATGAAGGAAGGCTGACCAGGCGGAAAGCTACATGGTAGATAAAAGGGATGACCTAGTTAGATCTCAAACATGCAACCTGGAGTTTAAAGGAAGCACATTGGGCTAGAAAGAGGTCAGCTAGTACAAATGCTTGCCACACAAGCTGGAGGACCTGCGTTCAGCCCTAGAACCATTGTTCTATTTCTTGTTAAGTGGGTATAATGGCTTATGCTTGCAATCCCAGCTGGGGAGACAGAGGCAGTTGAATCTCTGAGGCTCACCAGCCAGCCAGTTCCTGAGGAATGACACCTGAGGTTGTCCTCTGGCCTCTACACAGTTACACACATTTACACCTACACACAAGTGTGTGTATATCCACAAATAAAATATGTAAATAAAGGAAACATTTTTTCCTGTAGGATAACTGTTTATGTAACATTTTGTACACACACACACACTCACACACACCATGTATACTGTACATTTTTCATGATACTTTTTCTTTTCGCATGTAAAAGACACTTTAACTATGGAAGCATCACACAAATTTACATAATTCTTACTTTGGAAATTCAGGTGGAGCGTAGGAGGAGGTTATCTGTGACCATCTTACAATTTAAGACTCAGAACACTTGGGTGGTTTTATTTTAAGCCCCAATGTTCCTACTCAGGGGCAGCACGGTTCCTTCCTTTCTAGGGTCCCAGTTGTGCTAGTACACTACTGACTGTATGACACACTCCAGGTGACAGAGGACAGCCACCTCTTTCATCTGACAGTGATGGTCACAGGAGAACTGGGAAGATGGGGTGGGCATGACTTGTTCCGGTTTTGCAGAGGAGTGACGGTGTCAGAAAGGTTCAGAGATGAGCCCAAAGACACAAAGGAAGTGACAGACTGGGACCATCACCCTCCAACCCTAGTCTAATACAGTGACTGACCGGATGTCCAGATTTATCTAAGGGATTCAGGACTTACGGTGTCTATGCAAGGTGCTCCTAGACTCTTTTGGAGCCTCCAGGTAGCAATGGGTTGTGCTAACCCTTCTCAACAGAGAGTGCTGGTGCCTCGACCTACCTTACATCCTAAACCCAGCAGCCCAAACAGACTTCTCTCCCCAGGCATTCAGTCCCAGGTCTATCTGGAGGGAAAGTTTCAGGTTCCCTCACAAGGTGAGCCTTAATTGGTGGTTTCCCTCCCCCTCCCTCCTCTCCCACCACCTTAGCCAAAACCAGTTCCCATCTCTAGCACCTCCCAGTTTCTAGACTGGCCTCCATGTCCTTTGGAGGCCGTCCAGGCTTGAACTTACCTTCTAAGTCAATGCTTCTAGAGCTGTCAACAGCACCTTGGCCACACCAAAACTGGCCTAAATTGGTTGTATACCTAGCTCTTGTATACTAGGCCCACAGATGCTGGATTTCCCAGGCCTTAGGCATCTGCTAGAGCCCAGATATTTAGCATTCTGTCTGTCTGTCTGTCTGTCTGTCTCTCTCTCTCTCTCTCTTCCTCTTTCCCCCTCTCCCTCCCCCCACTGTGTGTGTGTGTGTGTGTGTGTGTGTGTGTGTGTGTGTATGTGTGTGTGTTTAGTTGCATGAACATATTTATACCTGTGAATGTGGACCACAGAGGTCAGCACTGGGTGCCTTTCTCAGTTATTCTCCACCCACTTCTAAGATTTACTTATTTTATGTGCATGAGTGGTTTCACCTGGTTATATGTCCGCATACCACATGTGTGAGCCCTTAGTGGCCAGAAGAGGGTGTTGGATCCCCTGGAATTGTAGTTGCTGGCTGTTCTGAATCATCATGTGAGTGCTGGGATCAAATACAGGACCTCTGGAAGAGCAGCCAGTGCTCTTAACCATTGAGCCATCTCTCCAGCCCCTCCATTTTACATTTAAGTCTCTTCCTGACTCTGGAGTGCAATGTTTGGCTACACTAGCTGGCCAACAAGGCTCAGGGATGCTTGTGCCTGTGTCTCTCAGTGCTGGGAGTACACTGCCATGTCCAGCTTCCTATGCATTTGCTGGAGAAAGGACTGAGGTCTTCATGCTTGCACAGCAAGTGTTTTATTGATTGAACATTCCAGAACCAGGAGTCTTGTTTCTGAAACAAATCCCACTTAATGCTGCTATTGAATGCCATCTACTCTGTGCCTTTGAATCAGAACCCTGGTAAACCAAAGACCCAAAGGGTGTCTCCTGCCCAAGGCCACACAGCTAATTGACTGCAAGCAATATCAGGGGTCACTGGTCCTCCCCGTGACACTCCTCTCTGCCTTTCGTGCCTGTATATACACACTCCAAATGCACATGCCACACATGCACTCTCATGTACCCCTCATATTTGGGGAGACTCTCCTTTGGTTTATCTGTTCTTCGAGAACTGGAGATCAAAACCCAGGGCTTAGAGCATGCTATGCAACTGCTTTGCTGTTGAACTGTAGCCCCAGCCTCTGACACAGGGTTGTATGTAAGCCAGACTGGCCTCAAACTCAATATGCCTCGGAGGCTGGCCTTGAACTCCTGGATCTCCTCTTCTGGTTCTCCTGCCTCATCTCCCAAGTGCTGGGATTACAGGTCTGCCCACCATGCCACCTCACATACGCAAGCATCTATCCTGTGATCTAGCTAAAATATGGTCCTTTTCCTTCTAGGCTACAGAGCCTAATGTCCAGAGTGGTCCCTGTGGAATGGTGAAAATTGTCACCCTGTGGGGACAAGTCCTGGTTTGATTCTGCTATCTATCATAGCTCAGGTCACACTACCAGGCAGTGGTGAAATATGAGCTGCCCCTCCCTGTCTCTGGCTGTCCCAAGTGGCTCCATGGACCTAGGCATTCAGCCACCTTCCCCAGGATTCAAGTGTCACACTTCTGGGCCCCATGCCAGGCTTCTGGTTCTCAGGCCAGTCTCTCTGCTCTGGGGTCTGATCCCAGGAGACTACAGAAGCCTGGGGTGGGGGGCAGAGAGAGGACACCGAGGTTGCAGGGTGATACTATCCCATGCCTGACAAGCCCTGAACAAATGGGCCAGGTCTCTTAGGTCCTACCACTGTGGGCAGCCACCACCCAGGCTCTTTCCAATAGGCCTGTGTCCCCAGCCTTGTCCCTGGGGCTCATTGTCCTTTATATTCTCACTTTACTCCTTAAAAACCCCCGGGCATAGATGCTGGATGTGATGGTTTGTATATGCTTGGCCCAGGGAGTGGCACTATTAGGAAGTGTGGCTCTGTTGGAGTAGGTATACCACTGTGGGCATGGGTTTTAAGGCCCTCATCCTAGCTGCCTGGAAGGCAGTATTGTGCTAGCAGCCTTCAGATGAAGACATAGAACTCGCTAGCAGCCTTCAGGTAAACTCTCAGTTCCTCCTGCACCGTGCCTGCCTGGATGTTGCCACGTTCCTGCCTTGATGATAATGGATTGAATCTCTCTGAACCTGTAAGCCAGCCCTAATTAAATGTTGGCTTTATAAGAGTTGCCTTGGTCATGGTGTCTGTTCATAGCAGTAAAACCCTAACTAAGACACTGGAGGTGTAGTTCAGTTAACAGAGGGTTTGCTTTCCATGCATGAAGCCCTGGGTTCAGTCCCTAGCAACACATAAACCAGGCTGTAATCCTAGCACATGAAGGTGAAGGCAAGAGGATTGGAAGTTCAAAGTCATCCTCAGTTACTTAGTGAACTTGAAACCAATTAAGAAAACCAACAAAACCCCCTACCAACCTCTACCAACAAAGAAAACAACTGTAGACTTCGCCATTGAAAAGCAAAGGATATCTAGGCATGGTGAAACATGACTTTAGTCCCAGCATCAGGAGGCAGAGGCAGCCAAGCTACAGTGAGTCCCTGTCCAAAAAACAAAAACAAAAACAAAAAAGGCAACTCAGACAAGCAAGAAGTCATGAAAGAGGATATAAAGCTAATAGTTTTTCTGGTTCTAACTCTGTAACAAAAAAAATTTTTTTTGGTTTTAAGGGTAATAGTACATAAAATATATAAATAGTCAAAGTGTAAAATCCAGTGAGACACTGCACAGCCTCCATTGTAAATGACTATTTCATTTCATTGTAAATGACTGTAGAGAAGTTCATTGAGATATATAGACTTTGGGTTGGATTAACTTTAGTGTAGGAAGTTTCTTTATTTACAAGTTTTATATAATAAAACTAATATGTACTAAAATATGCATCTATATATATATATTTCTGATATATCTCAGATAAGATCTCACTATGTAGACCAGGCTGGCCTTGAACTCACAGAGCTCCACCTGCCTGGGCCTCCCAAGTCCTGGGATTAAAGACCAGGGCCACCCCACATAAGTTAAAACATTTAAAACAAACAACCAAAGCCAAGAGCATAGTGCAGTTAGGAAAGGGAAGACAGGAAGAGGGAGTTAGCTGGAGAAGGTATGGCTGGCAGTCCAGCACCTTTGAAGATGCTCACTCTCAAGGGAGCAGAAGTTTCAGTTCTCATGAGGCAACTTCCAATCCAACCTACCAGTTAAAATAAAAACCAGTGACACACCCAGCGCAGGCAAGGGGCCAGAGCCCTTGGGCCACTCCCTTGTCTCTGGTGTGATGTGGTCAGTGCCGCCTCTGTGGGAGGCAAGTGGGCAATTTTCTTACAAACTAAACAATGACTATACAAAGGAATGGATGCCCTTCTGGGTATTGATCCCACAGAACCGAAGACTGTGTTCAGCTACATGACATATGCTGGGCTGGAGGGACCGCTCTGCAGGTAAAATGGTGAACTGGGCCCCATCCCTATAATCCATCTGAACTCCACATGAGTGCACCGGCATGCACATGCACACATGCACACGTATATCACAACACGATAAACAGTGAGCAGAAAACATTTAAACTGTATTTAAGGGCCGGAGTGATGGCTCCGTGGTTAAGAGCACTTACTACTCTTGCTGAGAACCCTGGAACCCTGGCACAATTCCCGGCATCCACACAGCCAACCATCTATAACTCCCGTTCCAGGGAATCTACCACCGTCTTCTGGCCTCCACCGGCAGCACACACCCATGGTGTGCATACAGGCAAAGCATGTAAACATAAAATAAAAAATAAATAAATCTTGCAAAACTGTATGCAAATGTGCGTGGCAGCTTCATTAGTGTCTTCTCAAACTGGAAAATACCCAGGTATTCTCCAGCAGGGAAATGACTGAGAAATAAACAAACTGCCCTGATTCCATTGTTAAGTTTACTTGGCAACAAGAAGAAAGGAGCCGCCAGTTCACACCACAGCCTGGGTGAGTCTCGGTTCCGAGAGGAAAAAGGTGGTTCCACAGAGTTATGCTGAGCTCGCTGCACACAGCTCAGACACACACGTGGAAAACTGCTCAGTGCTTACACCGCTAGAGTCAGGGTCCGGGTGGGGGAGAGAAGTGAACGTGGCTCAAACAGAGACACACAGAGGTCCCTGTAGTGACAGAAATGTCTTGTCTGTATTGGTGTCCGAATTCTGGATAAGAGAGTTTTGCAAGATGGGAAATCAAGTTGAAAGGACCTGGGTTCTCTCTGAACGCTTCTAAAACTGCATTTAAATCTACAATGGCTCCAACAGGAACAAGTTCAAATAATGTGTGGAAGCTCAGTCTGCCCTATAGGCATAAAGGCTTGAGTTCAGACACTGAGTACCAGGCACGGCAGCAGAGATTCTGTCTCCAAGAAAAAAAAGTGGAGAGCCATTGAAGAAGACACTTAATGTTGACCTCTGGTCTCCACAAGTATGCACAAACACACTTGTGCAAGTACATCAGCACACACACACACACACACACACACACACACACACACACACACATGTTTTAGAGGGAAAGCAGCCATTGATTTGACAGGCTAAAGTGAGACTGGCCCAGGAGTAGCCTGCACCCACCATGGACTCAGGAGGTGTGTCAGACTCTTCTCTCTTCTCACATGTTGGAGCAAGTCACCTATGGCCCTTCCCTTCTTTCACTTCCCCAAGTGGGAAAAAGCTAAGCAAGTTGCAATCCGAGTACTAAATGCCATATACCTGCTCACAAGGATGCTTTGGCTAGTGGAAACGGGACCTGTGAACCAAAAGTTGTTCCTCTAACCACCCCCCCAAAAAAAGCTGACACAGCAAGCAGAAGTGCAATTGGGGGGCTTAGGAGTGGGAGGTAGGATTGGATGGGGGGTACTTAAGGTGGTTGGAAAGGGCCGGACACCTCCTTGAACTCTGAACATCCAGCAGGTCTGCAGGTTTACTGTACTGTAGTGGATAAGGAACAGAGACCCCAGCAATAGGATTAAGAGACAGTCACAGAATGCAAATGGCAGTGGTGCTTCAAGTTAGAGAGGGACGATTAGACCAGAGAGAAGGTATCGATAGATAAAGGACGTGTATTAATTTGCTTGGAGCCATACACTCTTTGGTTTCTTGGTAAAGAACGACTCATACCTATCATGGCTCTGTGACCAGAATGAGGTAGTGATTGGCAGAGGTGTCACTCCAGACCCAATTGGACCAGTTAGGGGGCCACCCTGTCTGTTGTAACTGTGAAGAGAGAGGAGTTGAGTCTTTTGTGTGTCTGTGTGAAACAGAGTTGTAAGCCTGTGTCAGACAGCAGCATGGATAACTCTCCGAGGAAGGAGGTGGCACCCTGAATCTAAAGAGCCAGAAATAAGACCGTGGACGGGTGGTCTGGTATCCCCGATACTACCCTAAACATTTCACCCTAAGGATGGCTGTATCTGTGGCCATGGAGGAGCTGTATAGGAGTTACAAATGGCCCCACTGTTCTTCCCCAGAAGTTGGAGCAAAGTCAGGTCTAACACAGTGAGGGAAGACTTGGTAAGGGTTCTGGTCTGCCTGTGGATTCCCAGGCAGAAAGCTCTACTCTACCGACTGGACCTGGAAATAAAAGGCTTCAGGATGTATTGCAGACCTGGATTCAGTCTCTAATACTGCATAAACGAGGTGTGCTGGCACACACTGTGGTTCCAGTATTCAGGTGACAGAGGTAGAAGGACCAGGAGTTCAAGACCATCCTTGGCTAATATAATAGGTTTGAGGCAAGCCTGAGCTACAGGAAGCACTGTCTCGCCTGAATAAAGGAAGTGATATGGGAGTGGTCCTGGAGCTCCAAGAGTTGACCACAGGGGGCTGTCTTTGTGTTTTCACTGCGCAGGATGGCCCACCCACAGGGTCATTATTGTGGCTCATTTTGAAATCAAAGCTTGCTGTAGAGACCAAGCCAATATAACACAAAAGTAAAGACCTGGCAGGGTTTCCATCACTCATAAGCTCCGAGTCAGTTTCTTTTAGTCACCGAGCCCTTTGGGCTTCTGCCTTAGTGAACCTGGTCTGCTTACCATTACTCAGGGCTCTTTGCCAGCTCAACTAGGTTGGCTGCTCAGATCTTGGAGACAGAGGTCAGTGTGCAAACCTGATGATCACAGTGCAGAGTCAGGTGGAGATGGGACCATGTTCAGGCTCTGTAGAAGGCTCTGGAAAGGCTAGTGAGCACCCCCAGCCTCCCACTCAAGCTCAAAAACCACACTTGCCTCCTGTGGCCATTGTGTGAATGAGGCCAGAGACTCTCAGATGCACAGAGAGCCAGCACTCCAGCAGGCCCAGAGGAGCCCCAGCAGGATTCTCCCACGGTGTTGTCAGCCCTCTGACCATTCCTAGTCTCCCCCACTACCCCCAGGCTCTGGCTTTCTCCTGCCTCACAAGTTCAGCCCTGCCAGGCCATTTTTTCCCCTAAACTTTCCCAAATGTCACTCCTTGTCTTCTTCTCTTTTAATGCTTTGTGTCTTTATCTAGGTGACATTTTTTCCTTTCCTTCCACAGGGACCGTTGCAAGAATAGGAGCAAAAATAACAACAGGGCCTCTGGTTAAGCCTTCAAAGAGTAGGGAGATAATTTGGTTTGGAGACAGCCGGAGAGAGTCCCAAGGGAACTTGGGGAGTTGGGGATAAGTTTGGGAACCAAAGGCAAAAGATTGATCTGAGTGGATTTCTCAAGAAGATCCAGAGCAAGGTTCAAGGGCAGGTCTTCCTCTGTGTGGTGAGCATATGGAAGTCATCCATGAGCCGCAGAATAGATCAGCATGGTGAAGATGCCTGCCGGAGAGCCTGCGAACCTGTGTTCGATCTCCCAGACCCTCCTGGTGGAAGAAGAGAACTGACCCCCACTGGTTACCATCTGACTTCCATGCATATGCTGTGGAGCACTAATTTATGTACACACACACACACACACACACACACACACACACACACACACACACACACTAAAATAAATAAGTGAGGGGAAAAAAAAGGAAAAAGAAAGAAGCTTACAAACTAGGAATTTGTAGGACAAGTTAACATCTTCTCGTTCCTTCTGTGAAAATCTGTGCCAGTCAGCTCTAGGATAGCATCCCCGGCCAGGTGGAGAGAGGGGCTGAACTCACAGAGATGAGCCTCACCTCAGTTGGGCCCTCCCCGAGCCCAGGCCCTTCAGTCTTGCATTATTGTGTTTGCTCTCTCAGGAGGCTGGTAAGGACGGCTTCTATCCCAGAATCCTCCACAAACCTGTGAAGCATCAATGAGCTCTCCCATGAGTGCTGAATGGAGCGACAGACTACCCCGTTCTCTGGGGAAATGGGGAGCAGGCCCTCCTGAGAGGAATGAGTCAACAGCAGATGACTTTGTGTACAAATGCTCCCTCACTGTCTTTGTCACCCACAGCATCTCTCTGTGGTCCAGACCCTCTGCTGGGTGCCAGACATTTAACTAAGTACAAAAGAGCTGACGGTGGGACCTAACTAGTCAGATATTTTTCCCTCTCAAGAATCTAAACTCGAACCTTGAGGTAAGAGGCAGCCCTTTCTCACTTGACCTTTTTTGGGAAGAATGTCAGAACCAAGAACCATGGCTCCTGGAGCCTCTGATGTCATTGTCCTTCCTCCCAAGGCCCCTGATATTAATTAGAAGGTGGATCTGTCCACCTCATGTCCCCCCATGATCTGAGAGAGATGGGGTTCATCTGTGTTGCTTGCCAGCAAAGGAAGCTTCCCACACCCCCACACATGCCATCCCACAAACCCTTCAGGGGGTGAGTAGAACCAAGTGAACACAGGTGTGCCACTGTCACCGAGGTATAGGGGAAGAATAGGAACTGGGTTTGCTTGGAGTCCTGAAGGGATCCCGCTGTGTGCGTTTCTGGGAAGCCCAAAAGAGCAGTGCTCCAGCCCTGGAGCTTCTGGGTGAGGTTCTGGAGTTCCCAGCACTGGGTGGTCCTCATCTTAATGCTAATGGGAGGTGGAGCCTTTCAGAGGAAGCAGTCAGAAGAAGGCCACAGGAAGTGTGGCCTTGACTGTGACTCTGGCCTCCCTGCCCCCTACCATCTCCTTCTCTCTCAGTGGTCATAAAGTAAGCAGCTTCCTCTCACCATCATGAATTCCTCACCACAGGCCCAAAGCAACAAGTAAACCATACACAGAAACTCCAAACAGTGAGGCACACCAAACCACTTCCCTATTTCATGTTTTTTTTCAGTTGATTACTTCTGGTATTTTATCACTCTGACAGAGAAGTGACAAGCACATGAGGACCGTGCTAGGCGAGGCGGTGTGGGTTGGGTTAAGCTGTGTGTCTTAGTCAGTGTTCTATCACTGGGAAGAGACACCGTGACCGTAACAACTCTTCCAAAAGAAGGCAGTTAATTGGGGCTGGCTTAAAGGTTCAGAGTTTAGTCCACTGTTACCATTAGCACGCAGGAAGACACGGTGCTGGAGAGATTCTGCATCTAGATCTACAGGCAGCAGGTTGAGAGAGGCACTGGACCTGGTTTGAACATTTGAAATCCCAAAGCCCACCCCCAGTGACACACTTCCTCCATCAAGGCCAAAACTCCTAATAGTGCCACTCCCTAAAGACCAGGTATTCAAATCTATGAGCCTATGAGAACTGTTTCTTTTAAAACCATCGATTTCACAGTAGTAACAAGGAGCCCCAATCTAAGCGAGATTCTGACTCATGGCCATGATGAGTTCACCGCAAGCTCGCTTTCTAGTCATCTCATGCTAAGGCAATAGGGTGGCCATTTTGGGAAATTGCCATTTGGTTGCTTAGTGGGTTCTGTTGACAGTAGGAAAGAGGGACATAGCCTTTAGCCCTCCATCACAAGCCTCAAAGCAGGGTCTTGGTGATTCCTAGTCACCTTTTGGCACAAAGAGCTGAAAATTGTTGTGATGTGTAAATTGCATAGACACCCACTTCTCCCCACCCCACACGAAGCGGGCTACCCTCAGTTTGATACAGGAGAAAACTGGTACCCAGTGGAAGGACACGCTCCTTTGTCTCTGATAGAGGCAACACCCACAAAGTCCCCAGGAGGATTCCCTCAGGAGAGACCCATTCAATGAACTCTTCCCCATAGAAGCAAGTCCAATGAAGTTCCTGCCAGGTTCTGGGCGAGCCAGGAATGTTGGCAAAAGTGAAATGACCTGCCAATTAACACTAGATCTTTCCTCCCTCTCCAGTGATTTTTGCCAGCTAACTCCTGCTAAGATTCTCACACATTTCTCAAATCCATCTAGGGGACAGGAAGTTGGCCAAATTCTGGACCTCCCAGGCTAGTTTATGGCTGGAAGTGGGGGGAATGGGGGTGGGAGTGGGGGAATGGGCACCAGGTTCACCGATGACATTCTGTCTCTAAGAATTAAACTTGTTTTTTTTTTTTTAAGCATGATGTTCATAGCGATCCAAAGGAGGCAGTCTCAGAAGAGATGATAAAAGGCTCTGACCTAAACTTGCTCCAGGCTGAGCTCACTTTGACAAGTTGGAAGTGGTGGTTGAGCACTCTTAAGGGAGCCTGGCAGTAAGGCTGGGGTACAAAGTCAGGCCAGTGGGGTGTCTAGATGGATCCACCGTGTAGATGGAGAGCCAGAGCCAGAGGGAGAGAAGCTGGGGAGGGCCAACAGGAGTCCTGAGGAAAATCTTCCAGAATAGTCTGTGAGAAGACACTCAGAGGATAGGAGTGAACACAAGGGGAAGCTCTGGACTGAAGAGGGGAAAGAAAACCCAGAGCAATGGGGCAGCAGGGTCCACCACCCACCACGCCCGAATAGCTCCCAAGACATAAAACCTAGGAACCAGATAGGATGGGACAAACACCTGTCCCATGGAGTGCTGAAGCCATAGGAAGGCCAAAGCCATCTCCAAGGGTCATCTATGAAGGGAGAACAAAGGTAAGAAGGTTAAAGCTCAGAGGTGGGTCCTAGCCCACTTCCTTCTGGTAGGATCTTGAGATTTACTTTACTATCAGCGCGCAGGCGCAGACACACCCGACTATGGCGCACCTGTAGAAGCTGGAATGCAAGTAACTTTCGAGAGTTGGTTCTCTTTCAACCATAAAGTAAAGTTCAGGAGTCAAACCCAAGTCTTCAAGTTCGGCCAGCACTTTCAGCCACTGATTCACCTGCCCTGAGTTATAAAGCTCCTGCGAAGCCCCAAGTGACGTGGGAAGCTCACTCTGAGATTCCAGCAGGAAAACTGGATGGCAGAGAAGCCAACATCACAGTGTCAAAGTGGACCTGTCAGCAAAGAGAAACTGAAGGAAACATGTCTGCCTTGGTCTGGGCTCTGAGTGGACAAACCATCGGCCTTTCTGGAGATCCTAGCACCCCATCCCTTCCCCTGACGCTTGGAGGCCAGCTAGTAACACCCTGGGGTGAGAATGTTAGAGTAAGAGCATTGCCCAGACCTCCCAGGGCTCCCAGGGGGAGGAAAGCCTGGGGTGAGCATGAGTCACAGTCCACATCATAGAGCACAGGAGAAAGTGAGCACCTGCTAGAAAGCGGCGGAATCCCCAGCAGTCATACAGTGGTCAGGCATCCCCAGACGAGGAGGCAAGCATAGTTAAAGTCCCCCAAACTGTAAGTGCTCTTGCCCAAGCCTGAACTTCTGTCAGACTCACTGAAACTCTTTAGGGGTCACAGGTGCAGTTCTGCCCTCCCTCTCTCCCCCTCTTCCTCCCTCTCTTTACTTTTCTCCCTCCTTTCCCCCTCCCTCCTTTCCTACCTCTCTGTCCCTCTCTGACAGACAAGTGCAAAGGCCAGGGACACATCCAGTAACATAGAATCAGACATAGAGCTTAGGTCTTCTCCCTACTTGCTTACTTTACACTCCACTTATTTCTCAAATGCATTTGGTGAAGGTGATGGTGGTGATGGTAATGGTGGTGGTGATGGTGGTGATGGTGGTGGTGCTGATGGTGATGGTGCTGATAGTGGTGATAATAGTTGTGGTGATGATGGTGATGGTGGTGATGATAATTGTGGTGATGGTGGTAATGGTAGAGGTGGTGGTGGTGATGGTAGTGGTGGTGTAATAGTAATGATGGTGTAAATTTGGGTTCTCGTACATACAGAAGACAAAGGACAGCTCTGGGTGCTGTTGCTCAGAAACAGTGAGCCCCACTTTGGGGAGTGCACCAATTGGCTAGATTGGCTGGGCAGCTCCTGTCTCTGCTTCCCCAGATCTAGGATTATAAGTGGAGGTCAAAACACCCAGATTTTAAAGAAATGAGTTCTAGAGAATAAATTCTGGACTTTATGTTTTCACAGACAGCTTTTTGCCCACCATGCTATTGTCTAAGTTCCTCAGTTATTCCTGAGGTTGTTTAGACTGAGGGAGGGAAGTGGTCATGGGCTAGCTCAGAGAAGGAAGACAGAGATGGCCACGGTCTCTATCCTAACCAGCTCTGCTGTATTCGTGAACCTGGAAGTGTCATAGTGTCTTAGTCAGGGTTTCTATTCCTGCACAAAACATCATGACCAAGAAGCAAGTTGGGGAGGAAAGGGTTTATTCAGCTTACATTTCCACATTGCTGTTCATCATCAAAGGAAATCAGAACTGGAACCCAAGCAGACCAGAAAGTAGGAGCTGATGCAGAGGCCATGGAGAGATGTTATTAACTGACTTGCTTCCCCTGGCTTGCTCAGCCTGCTTTCTTATAGAACCCAGGTCTACCAACGCAGGGATGGCACCACCCACAAGGGGCCCTCCCACCTTGATCACTGATTGAGAAAATGCCGTACAGCTGGATCTCATGGAGGCATTTCCTCAAAGGAGGCTCCTTTCTCTGTGATAACTCCAGCTTGTGTCAAGTTGACACAAATCCAGCCAGTATACATAGTATTTATTCTCTGAGTTTGACATCAGAGAGAAAGACATGAGAAGTAGAGGGATGGGGTGTGGGAGAAGAAGAGGAGGTAGTAATGATTATACAGAAGCAGACACCGATAGGAAATAATCACCTGAATGGATTCCTAGAACGACAGAAGCTTGAGGGCTGGCATAGCTTTCAAAGATGTATGTCTCACTGCTTCCCTGTTATGAAGCCTATGATGCTGTCTAGCATGCATACGGTCCAGCTGATGAAGCAGTCACACCAGATATATGCAACCTATAGTGTGTTCTCTTCAGTAGAAGGTGAGCCAAGAGCCCATTTCTGGGCTGGAATGAATGCTGTGGCCTGCTTGTGCCTCACAAAAATCTGTGTGTTGCTTTCTAATGTCATATTGTATCTCAATGCAATATGACATGCCCCACTTTGCAATCAGATTACATCTCAGTGAGCCCATAGAAAAGCAGAAACATCGTAAGAAACCTGGTGATACATAATACTATAATCCCAGAAGTCTGGAAGCTGGTGCAGAATTGTGAGTTCAAGTCCAACCTGGGCTACAAAAGGAATATAAAACCAGCTGTGGTAATGTATAAGACTCCATCTCAAAAAACAAAACAAAACAAAACAAAACAAAACATAATAATTCACACATACATAGGTATATACACAAGTATGTAAATGTAAAGTCAAAATGTGGTTGACAACTAATCTTCCCAATGGTATAGCTTAGTCTAACCTATCTCAAAATTCTCAGAACACCTTCATGAGCCTGCAGTTGGGCAAGTCCATATATCACAGAAAATACTCCATTTTATTTTATGTTTATCAATTCTTTGTGGGTTTCACATCATGCACCCCGATCCCACTCATCTCCCTGCCCCTTCATACCTGCCCTCTACCCTGGCAACCTCCCCTTCCCTGAAAAGAAAACGTCTCATTGTGGAAGCTGTTGTATGTGATGGTGTGTCCCTCAGTCTACCCTTTTGTCCACACTTCTTGCAAACGTTCATTGCAATGAGTCGTTGGTCTGCTTAGAGGCCTGTGGCTTCTGCTACACCATCAATACTGGATCCTCACCAGAACTCTTCTCTGATTTACTGTTGTTGCCCAGTGTGATGGAGATCCTGCAGCTTTGGATCTGTAGGACAGGCCCCTTTGTGTGTTCCAGAAGTTCACAGATGGGGTTCATGTTGGGTTGGGGTGATACAAAGCTGTGTATTTGGGCTTGGGTGGTAACTGAGCTACTCAGACCACTAGCCCTGCCACACCCACACTGTCAGAACATGCTCTCCAACACTGCCCTGGCTAGCTCACCCAGTGCAGCAGCTGGCAAGGGCAGAGCTAGCTCTCTTGCTCTCACACCCTGGGGACTGGCTCACTCGTACCCATGCCAGCAGAGCCAGCTCCACTGTGTGCAGGGCAAAGGACCCACTCTCTTGAGTATTGCAGGTGGTGAGGGGCAGGGCCAGCTCTCCCGCTCTCATGCCTGCAACTCCCACAACTAGGACCAGCTCTACTGCTCAGGTGGGATGCGTGGCCTGCTCACAGAACATATTTTGTTATAAAATATAGACTGTCTTGTAGACTTTATTAAGCACTGGCATTTAAAGATGGCTGGTAATTCAGGCCACTGCACAATTCTGTTGTTTTCCCTTGTGATCATGTAGCTGCCTAGAGCCACAATGCAGCTATCTGCTGCTGTCTGTCATGGCCAGAATATTGCACTGAGTATCACTCCTGGAGAAAAAAATTTTAAAAAATCAAAGTATATTAAAAATGTTATCAGACCATCATAAATCAGGGGTGTCTGTAATGCAAACAGGTGAGATCTTGGGAAGTCAGACTGGGCTCTCCATCGGCATTCCCCCCCCCCTTTAAGACAGGGTTTCACTGTATAGCTCTGCTAACTTGGAATTTGCTGTGTAGGCCAAGCTGGCTTTAAACTTGCAAGAGATCTGCCTGCCTCTGTCTCCTGAGTACTGTGGTTAAAGGTGTGGTTAAAGGCTGGGGCATCATGCTTTGTAACAGACTCAAAGGAGCTGGCTTATCCCTGCCACCAGAAGACAGCTAGAAAACGGTAACTATAGAACAATAACTATGGCAGAGAACAGGGTGTCCTGGGCACTGGGTCTAGCTAGAACCATAAAATGATACGTTTCTGTTTTTTGAAAATTTCTCAGTCTAAGGTATTTTGTTATAGACTTTGAACAGACTAAGAGAAACACTAGATCTCAGACCATGTCACCATGGCAACCTAGGATATGGGTCAACAAAGCTACACGGCAGAAGGTACCTGGGCCTTTTATATCTGTGTGACCAAGACACCCCCACCTGGACTGTTTCATCAGAGAACAGAGAATCCCACAATCGACTTCAAAGACACTTCTGGGGATCCCAGCTCCCACGACCTGGCCTTAACTTGGCTAATATGCTAATGAGAAAGGCCAGTGGGTCAGTCTGCTAGGAACAACTAAACGAAAGTACATCTGTGATGCAAAAGTCTGCAAAACTCTGAGTTGGCTAGAACTTCATTCAAAGCTCTGAATTCATGCAAGGAATTATCTCCAAAATTATGCTCTAGGTTTGACTTTTTTTCTGATTCTTGTCTGTCTGTCTATCTGTCTGTCTCTGTCTCTCTCTGTGTGTCTCAAGAGCACTACACATTGAATTATCTCCTCAGCTCTGATATTTTTCTCATTACATTCTTTCAGCACAAATAGGAACTGGACCCCTTCCTGGCTCACCTAACAGATTTTTGCCCCCTTCAGGTGATAACCCATGCCCCCAACAGTTCCAAAGCCTAGTTCCCCTCTGAGGAGATGAGATGGCAAACAAGCCATAGTCTTCCTGTGATCTGACAGAGGGGAGTTGGCCTGGCCATATAGAGTTCTCTCTCCTGGCCAGGCCTGTCCATCTCTGGCCTCTTTCACTAGGAGGCTGTGGTCTCTGGCTGGGTCCCTGGAACCCTGCCCAGCAGCTGCTTCCTGTCTACAAGTGAGATGTGTGGAAGCACCTAGTGGACAGACACCCTGCCCTCTCTCATCCATCTGCCCAACAGAAGGCACGGGAATGAGCCATAGACTAGAGCTGCTGGCAGGGATGCTCCTGTTTGTACTGGGCAATCGTTAATGCAGAGGCTTAGAGCTGGTCAAAGTGTTGAGAATGAGCTACTGTTCAAAGTCCAGCCCTACTCATAGGGGCTCACAGAGCCTGTATGGGTCTGAGCTGCGTCCTCTGCATATATGTTATGGCTGTGTGGTTTGGTGTTCTTGTGGGACTCCTCTCAATGGGAGTGAGGATGTCTCTGACTCTCTTGCCTGCCCTTGGGATCTTGTTCCTCCTACTGGGTTACATTGTCCAGCCTTGAAATGAGGGTTTGTGCCTAGTCTTATGGTAACTCCTGGGAAGCCTGCAAAACTCAGCCCTAAATGGTATATCTATATCACCAAGGCTCAGAGAACATCTGGAAGAGGAGAACGGAGGCTGGAAAGAAGGGTGTGAAACACTGTCCTCTATACATGAGCTCACAACAGCAGTGGGTGTGTGCACAAGACTGGGCTCATCATATACCATCTCTCTCAGGGAAGTTTCACCCCTCCCTGGGAAGCTACAGGTGGTGAATATTGTAGGGAGAGAGAAGAGTTCTGTTCCTGTGGTGTGCACTGGCAAGTTGCCCTTGTTGGTGTAAATAACACAATCACGGGTTGTGAGCAGTGTGAGTACACAAGACACAAAAGTCTGGAGGGTGTGCTGTCCTGTTTTATGTTAACTTGATATAAGCTAGAGTCAACTGAAAGGAGGGAACATCAACTGAAAAAAATCTGTCCACAGGATCCAGCTGTAAGGCATTTCTTAATTAGTGGTCAATTCGGGGAGGGTACAGCCTACTGTGAGTGGTCCTGCGTGTTATAAGGAAGCAGGCTGGACAAGCCATGAGGAGCAAGCCAGTAAGCAGCACTCCTCCATGGCCTCTGCATCAGCTCCTGCCTCCGGGTTGTTGCCCTGTTTGAGTTCCTGTCCTGGCTTCTTTCAATGATGAACTTCAATGTGGAAGTGTAAGCCAAATACACTCTTTCCTCCCCAACTTATTTTTAGTCATGGTGTTTCATCACTCCAATAAAAACCCTAAGACAGAGGGTGAATATTGGAGAAGAGGAAAAGTGGGAGGAAGAAAAGGCTAATGTGTGTGTGTGTGATCAAAGTATGTTATATGTACACACACACACACATATACACACATACATGTGCATATACACACATACATATATGCACACATACACACATATACACACATACATACACATATATACACATACACATATGCTCACACATTCACAAATATATGGATACACACATACATACATACAATCACCCAGACACATACACACGCATACACATACAACTGTGAAAGAATAAATAAATAACACAAATTGAAAAAATAGAAGAAAACCAGAGCAGGGCAGCACTAAGGGGGCCCTGGGGGAGTATTTAATTCAACCTCTTCTATTGAGAGACTGAGAAACTGAGGCTTAGAGAGAGAGAGATTCCCAGAGAAAGAGCTTAATATTCAGCAAGACCATTTTCTACTAAACCCACTTGCTCCCTATAAATTTGTATCAATGGATTTCTTCCCCAAATCACATGTTGTGTATAAAGACACACACACACACACATACACACACACCATCCACTATAACTGAAATAAACAGCCCTTAAAATCAAGGTGTCCTGAATATTGGGAGGAAAAATGACCCCACCCACCCAGGCACCAGTAGGCAGGACCCACAGGGAGAAGGGCCAGACTGGGACATGATGTTAACATGCCCTACGACACAACAGGGAGCATTGAAAAGGCCCAGCTGCCAGGAGAAGAGAGCCACATTCTATTGTCGGGAAGATTTATGGAAGGCCATCGACTTAGCCTGAACTCCCAGACAAGACTTCAATAGACAACTCGAGACGGAGTGACTTGTGCTAAGCTTTCTCATCTCCAAATGGAAGTTCAGCTACTTACTTCTTACATCTGACCTACGGGAAACGAGGGCAGGCAAGCCAGGTCTCCAGGCCAGCCACATCTCAGTAACTTTTAGAAGGAAAGAAACCTGCTATCGGTTGTTGATTTTAGCAGCTGTGGAGGTTGAACCCAGGACCTGCATATACTGGGTATGCACGTTACCATGGAACTAGCTCCCCACCCCTATTTATTTGTTAGTTTGTTAATAATCAAGATGGTCTGACTATGTAGTCCAGACTGACTTAAGCACTTTACCACTGAGCCGGCTCCCTACCCCTTCTTAATTATTTGTTTGTTTATTAACGATCAGAATGATCTGGCTATGTATTCCAAGCTGGTTTCAGGCTTGCAATACCCCCAGCCTCAGCCTCTGGAGCAGCTGGGATAACTATGCTGTATTCTCACGCCTGGTAAACAAATCTACGGGGCATTTTGTTTTTTGCTTTTGTTCCATGTTGTTTCCCTGCTCCTGCCGATTGACCAGCCATGACAGGACATCTTCCTGTTCCACAGATGAAATGCTGCCTGATTTGTGAATTGCTACTGTAAGTCAGTTAGGCCACTAAGATCAATTTGTTGATATGCTGTTGTGTTGCTGGACACATTGGGTAACTTTGGAATCCTTGATGTACTCTCTGAGCCGTAGTAGTTCATGTAAGAAGTTATGGTGGAGGCAGGGTGAAGGCTTGTGCTTGGTCATTCTAGCTGTAGAGGGAAAAAACATCTTCAGCCATCGGGTGGGCAAACAGGATCTGGTTTTCCAAGTGGTATGAAATCTCAGAACACAGAGCACAGGAAGGGTCATTTTGGGAGTGGGTAGTGATGGGATTCCTGCTGGGGAGGTTGGCACTGTGGCTTGGTAAAAGCACCCTTTCCACCTACACTACAGGGTGCTTGCACAGAGACTTCTCGCAGAGAGAATTCCTTTGTACGGTTCTGGCTGGGCCACTCAGGCTTGTGGTGAGAGCTCTTGGGATCCTCTCACCCAGCTACTCTGTTGGACCCTTGTGCTTGAGCTGCCCTGTTTGGCTCCTCCAGCCTTCCTTCCTTCTCCAGTGTTTACCGAGTCCCATATTGGCACATCTCTTACCCTGCACTGACTTCCGGAGCAAATCTCTACACCGCCTCCTTCTGTGTAGAGAATCCAAACATCTAATGAAGCAGAGCTGAGACGTCTCCTCATTGTACTGCTTGCTGAAGCCCCAGAGGAGAGACATCTCTGCATGCAGCTCTGTGACCCCAGCTCTGTGTTCCCTCCACAAGGCTGTGTACTGCTCGATCCCAGGAGCCAATCCCACTCAGCCACATGGTTCCCTGAAGGCAGGGCCCCTGTATTGTTGCAGCAGGGACATGAGATGTCACCTCCTTCGCACAGGCTTTGAGAGGCTGATAAGAGCTTCTAACTTGGTTACCCTGAAACACATTTGCCGAAGCTTTGGTTGTTCCTTTCCCGGAGCAGAATATTCCTTAGATCTTTTTTCTCTCACAGGTTGGAGGCTCACCCCAGCCTCTGTTTCACTTGGCAGTCTCCTCCGGAGAGTGAAACCCTTAGCTCCATGCCCTCTCTGCCTGACTGCCTCTTCTCTTCCCCGCTTTCCAGATTCCCTTTCACCTTTCTTTTCTGTCTCGCTTCCTGTCCTCCTTTCCTGACTTCTTCATCTCTCTATCCTCCAGAAATCTCTTCAAGGTTACTGAGAGAGAAGGAAGAATGTCCCGAGCACTAGCTGGAGCTGTCCATCAAGGTCTCATTCTTTCCAGTAGACTCTGCATCAGGACCAGAGAAGGCAGTGGCATTCCCTGCTCAACCACATCATCTCTGAACTCAGTTCTTCCTTTCTGGAATGAGTCAGCCTCCTTATAAAGCCCATGCTTATAAATATAGCCAAGCAAGAATAAAGAGAAGCATTCTTTTAAAAAAAAGGCGAAGAATGGGCTCACACCTACCAATACTAAAATGGAACAAAGCTATGGTGATTAAAACAACACAAGTAAAAGGAATCATCAATGGGAGAAAGGGAAAGAAGAGAATGAAAGTCAAAAGAGAGAATTGGGGATGTATAAAGTTTCTAATGACTGGCTTAAGTGGATTATTTGTTAAACTCCTTAAATAACTGCCCCCAGAATGCAAAGTTGCTCTGTAGCTCACTTTTGACAAGTATGGAACCAAGGCAGCCTGACTTATGCACTGTGTCTTACTTTTCTGTCGCTGTGATAGAACACCATGACCCAGGCTACTTAGAAAAGAAAGGGTAAGTTTGGGTTATAGTTTCAGAGGGATAAGTCAGTGATTGCAGAGCAGAGGTAGCAGGTGGCTGGGGCAAACTGCAAACAGGAAACAGACAGAGAGAGAGAGAGAGAGAGACAGAGAGACAGAGAGGGAGTACAGAGACAGAGAGACAGAGAGTCAGAGGCAGAAAGAGGGAGAGAGACAGAGAGAGACACACGTTACACAGAAAGACAGATACAGAGAGGAGAGAAAAGATGAAAAATAGAGACAGAGACACACAGAGAAACAGACATAGAGAGAGAGAGGAAGAGACAGAGAGAAAAGAGAGAGACAGACACAGAGACAGACAGAGACGGAAGGAAAGACAGAAAGAGGAAGAGACAGAGGGGAGAGAGAACACACACACACACACACACACACAGAGAGAGAGAGAGAGAGAGAGAGAGAGAGAGAGAGAGAGAGAGAGAGAGAGAGAGAGAATTGAAAGCTCAAACACTGCCTCTTTGTGACATATTTCTTCCAGCAAAGCCATACTTGCTGAACCTACCCAGTGTCACCAACTGAGAACCAAGTATTCAGAGGCCCAAGAATATGGAGGTCATCCCATTCAAACCGCTACCTTTTCCTCCCTGGCCTCCATAGTCCCATGGCCATATTTTAAGACAAAATGCATGTAGACCAACTTTAAAAATGCCTGTAGTCCTTCAAAATCTCAACAAACTCCACAGTCCAAATTACTGCTGAGACTCAAGGCAATATCTGTACTGTAACCCCCTATAAGATGAAAAAGAAAAGTATGTACTTCCAACATACAATGACACTGAATATACATTACCATTCCAAAAGTTAGAAATTGGGAAATAGCAAGGAAACACTGTACCAATGCAAGACCAACACCCAACAGGGCAAACTCTGAATTCTGCAACTCTGTCTGATTGCTTAGATGGCTCTGTCCTTCCAGCTTTGTTGCCTCCAAGATACACCTCTTCTCTTGGGCTGGTCCTACCTCCTTGTGCAGCTCTCTTTGGTAGATGTCTCCCAGCTCGGGCACTACATATGTTGGGGTCTCCAACGTACATAACCCAGGCTTCACTTTCACAGTTTCATGCAATGGCTTTTCGGGTGTTCCATGTGTGGCCGCCCCTGCTACATGCTTGGCTCTCCGTAACCACAGAGGAGGATTCCATGACCCTCTTTACTTTTGTGTTTTTCTTAACCCTAAGGCCAGCATGAAGGCAGGTTCATCTCCCAGGATGAGATTGACCTTGGTTACCCTGAAACACATTTGCCGAAGCTTTGGTTGCTCCTTTCCTGGAGCAGAATATTCCTTAGACCTTTTTTCTCTCTCACAGGTTGGAGGCTCATCCAAGTGGGGTCTTGCATGGAGGGCATCCCTCCCTCTGTTCCAGTGTAGATCTGACCCCACTTTAATGGCACTAATATAATAATTACAAACTCTTTTCCAGCATAATCTTAGCTATGTAACATTAAACTTGCCATTGTCCTCTTCCTCCCCAAACTGCATTTTGTGTTTCTTTCTTCCCCTTTGGTTCATTTCCACTAAAAATATGTATAAGGATAATACCTGATAACCATTTGACATAGTTAATATTAGTCTCTCTTGAAATATCTTCTACCAAAGAAATTAGTCTGTTATGAGTTAAATTTAGCCTCAAATAAGTTAAAACACAGATAAAAGGTAGCCATATTCCTTGCCAAAACATCACAGTAACAATCTCTATCTCAGTTATTAATATGACTCCTCTCTACAACCTCTTGAACTGGGCCTCCATCATCCACACTGCTCTCAGAACTGTCACCCAAGCTTCTGCTAGAATTGTCTAGTGAGTCCTGCTTACCGCCACGCAGCTGCTTTTCTCATCCTAAGACCCAAATTCTCTTCCACACTTCTCTGAAAACCCATGTCAGGTTCTTCACAGCAGGAGCCCGATAATGCCACTGTGCGGGAATAAGACCACTACCACGAAATCCGAGTCAAACCTGAAGCAAGACTTAATTAAATGCTTCAGTTAAATTACTCTGGCCGGATCCATTCCAGGGTTCTCAGAAAGTGATGGCGAGGCGCATTTTGCTGAAACTTATAAAGGCAAAGCCATAAAGCTACCTACCATGTTTCTTCTCACCAAGTCCAATCAGGGGCAATCTTACGTCCTGACATACTTCCTCCTGCCTGTTTCTCCTGTGCAGTTAGGTCAAACAACCTTGTTTAGGGTAGTGAAAACATGGGCTTTGTTACTGTGTAGTTTGAACAAGAATGGTCCCCATAGACTCATGCACTTGGCCCTTTTAGGAGGTATATGGCCTTGTTGGAAACAGTGTGTCACTGTAAGGGCAGTCTTTGAGGTCTCTTATGCTCAAGCTACGCCCAGTGTAGAACACAGTTTTCCTTCTGCTGCCTGCAGATCCAGATGTAGAACTCTCAGTTCCTTTTCCAGCACCATATCTACCTGCCTGCCACCATGCTTCCTGCTGTGATGATAATGGACTGAACCTCTGAAACTATAAGTCAGCCTCAATTAAGTGTTGTCCTTTATAAGAGTTGTGGCGGCCATGGTGTCTGTTCACAGCAATTAAACCCCAGCAAAGACAGTTGTCACCCATAAACCATAGCCTTCGGCATGACAGAAAGTATCTGTCCTGGGGCGAGGGGCTTACAGGTTAGAGGCATTCTTGTTTTAAGGATCTCTTAGGCACGGTAATTAAAACTTAACACATAACCTTCGCTCTCACAAACCCACTCCCCAGTACTAACTTTTGTCTTTGTTATTTTTCTATTGTTGTGATAAAATACTGTGTTCAAGGCTACTTATAAAACAGTTTCTTCGCCATACAGTTCTGGACAGATAATTGTCCGTGATGGAAGGGGAGGAACAGCATGTGGAAGTTACTGCAATTTAAGTTATAGGTGAAGGCAGAGAGAATACACTCAAAACGGCATGTCTTGAAGCTCTCAAAACCCACCCCCAGTGACACACTTCTTCCATCAAGGACACTTCTTCCCACGTCTCCCCAACAGTGCCACTGTGGACCCAGTATTCACAGGCCAGAGTCTATGGGGTCAGGGAGTGGGATGCAATGGTTTGAGTGGTAGATGTAGGGAGCTCTGGAGATGTAGCTTTTTGAGACACCCACGCTGCAGTGAGCGTCTGGTGGTACAGCTGCCTTTGAATCATCCGTGATCCTGTGAGTAACCCCAGTAAATGCACTGGTTTGCTAAACTGGGCTTCAGTGAACTTGTTGGTTTGGTCTGTCCTTGGTTCCCTATCTGGAGTGAACAGACCTTTGTTGACATCTCTTGAGAAAAAGCCGTTGCAACAGCCACAAGTCAAGTGCCCTGCAGATGATGAGCCCACAGGGAAAGTTTCATAGTCAAAGTGTAACAACTACATGGGAATGAAGGTTTCTTCAGTGCGGAAAAACACCATTAGGAAGCCACAAACTGTCAGCTCCTAGCTTGAGCAAGGGGTTTGATTTTGCCACATGTAAAGGTCTCTTGGTGTTTACAAGAAAAAGAAACAAGCATCCAGACACAAATTAAGAGGAACAGCACAGCAGGCTGGTAAGGAGGAGAAACAGTGTGGATTTTGTTTTTTTCTTTGTTTGTTTCTTTCTTCCTCCCTTCTTCCTCTCTTCTTTTTTTCCTTTCTCCCCCCCCCCCCACCACACTCCCAAGACAGGGCTTCACTGTGTAGCCCTGGCTGTCTTGGAACTCCCTTTGTAGACCAGGCTAGCCTTGAACTCAGAGCTACCTTCCTCTGCCTCCAGGGTGTTGAGGTTAAAGATTCGAACCTTCGTCACCACACCCAAGTGAAACCAAGTGGTTTTGTTTTTTTGTTTGTTTGTTTGTTTGTTTGTTTTCTGACTTCACTCATAAAAGAAAGACAAATTAGCTCATTAAGAGACATATCTTTGTTCCCCGCTTATCAACACAGAAAAATCACGTTTTATAGCTTGCTGGTGAACATGTCAATTGGCACAATTCCTGAAAAAAAGCCAGGCCCCCAAGGGACTCATTGAATACAGGCACTTGCCACCAAGTCTGGTGACCTGAGTCTTATCACCAGGAACCACATGGTGGGGGTGGGAGGAGGGAGAAACCACCTCCCACAAGCTGTTCTCTGATCTTTACATGTGTATGCCTACTCAAGCAAACTAAATAAATCTAAGAGAAATTTCAAGTCAATTCAGCCCTCAAAGGGGAAACAAAAAGTAACTCATACACTGTGACAGGTGGCGCCATTTAATGGGATGGCGTCCTCGGACGAATCCAAAGGGGAAAGCAAGCTGAGTACCTGCCTTCATTCTCTCTCTGCTTCCTGCTTGCAGACACAGTGTGATTAACTGCTTGGTGCTCCTGACACCCCAACTCCCTTGCCATGATGGACTGTGCTCTCAAAACTGTGAGCCAGAATTACCCCTCCCCCTTTAGGGGCATTCATCAGGCATCGCATCAACACAATGAGAAAGGAAACCAATGTAGCCTCTCAACCCAGATAACAACCCAAGTGGCCGGGGAGCCAACTACATGAATTAGCCACACAGCAGAGTAGACTTGACCTTGTAGAAAGCATGGTAGTTCTTTGTGGACTGCTATGGAATGATCTTCAGGATAAATAAAAGTGTGTGTGTGTGTGTGTGTGTGTGTGTGTGTGTGTGTGTGTGTGTGTGAAATCACTGTGTTCTTTTCTTTAAAAGAGTATTTGCTAGGTGTCCACCGCAGAATTCCTGTTATAATGAAGGCCTTCAGGAATCGCCAGCATGTGGGGCAAGCTCCACGGGTAAGCAGCTGGGCTGTGGAAAGACAGCCAGACATGTCTGTGACCTTTAGGGGTCCCCTTGGTACTGTCAGCATCAGTGTCCTTGTACATCCTGTTCTAGATTCATTAATGTTGCTGTAGCAAATACCCTGACCAAAGATACCTGGGGGCAGGAAAGCCTCGTTGGCTTATGGCTTACTATGCCTGTTGCTATGATACAGGCATCGTGACCAAAAGCAACTTGAGGAGAAATGGGTTTATACACGGTGATTATGGTTAATAAAATCTCATATCATTTGTTTCACTATTAGTTAATACATTTGTGTGTGTGTGTGTGTGTGTGTGTGTGTGTGTGCATATGTGTGCACCAGGATGCATATGTGGAGGTTAGAGAACATGAAAAGCCTGCTTTCTATTTCTTACCATGTGGGTCCTGAGCTCAGACAGTTCAGCTTGCCGGCAAGCATCTTTACTCATGTCTTAGCAGCCCACACAGTCACTGAGCTGTTAAGCCAGTCCTGGGGCTCTGAACTTTATGTACGACCTATCAGCCTAGCTTCTGAGATCCCTGCCAGAGGGTTGGCTACTTGTCCAAGCAGGGATCACAAAGACATCTGTTTCTTCACTTGACACAGGAGGTTCCCGTCATTGTCATCACACCAAGAAGGATCCAACTCTTACTTGCTATGTGATACCGGGCAAGTTACTTAATCTCTCTGAACCTCTGTTTTGTCCTCTACGATTAGGGGGACAGATGGTCAGCTACTCCACATAGTCATTTCGACAAAGCGTTGTCATAATAAAACAGGAAGCATAGCTAATGTGAACGGGGTTCTTCTGATGTGCCAGTCACTGCATTGAGCTCTCAATAAACATCTCCTGCTTCCTTCCGCCCCACGGTAGCCCAGCTGGCAGGGGCTGTTACAGGCCCATTTCACTGAAACTAAGAACAAGAGAGGGTCAATGATGTGTACAATGTCACACAGCCAGGACAGTGACCCAATCAGAACTGTTTTTAAAATTGATGTTCTAATTAACCAACAATCAGAGTGCCTTTTAAATTTGATGTTCTAATTAGCTGACAAATAAAAAAACTGCACATATTCGCTTTGTACAGCGTGTTTGGAAGCATGTGTCCACTGTGCTGTGGCTAAACAGAGCTAATTGGAATATTCCTCACCTCACCTTTTTTTTTTTTTTTTTTTTTGGCATGCTTTTATGGCAAGAATAATTTGAATTTACTAGTCTTGCTATTTTTAAATTCCAGTTTTCAGTTAAATTTTTAGAATACAAAAATAGTAATATCATTACGACATTTTCATGTATATTGAACCTTGTTCACATTCACCTCCCTGTCTTCTCTCCAACACTCCTCCCCACCCCCATCACACACACACAGAGAATGTGTTTAAATCTATACTTTAGATATGAGAAATGACATTCAACTTTTTCTCTCTCCTCCCTCCATTATCCTCTCTTGTCTCCACTTCTCCCTCTCTAAGCCCCTCCCCTCCCCCACCAACACATAGCCCCTCTTCTATGTCCATGTTCCATATACACTTATTCATATAATATATATATAACATAACATAACATATATATATATATATAGTATACTCTATATAGTATACTCTATATATACTCATCTAAATGAGAATTCCATTTAAATAAGAAAACACATGACATTTATGTTCATTTAGCAGTCTTCAAGAATGCAGTATTTTAGGGCCAGTGAGCTGGCTCAGAGGGTAAAGAGGTGCTTGCTCCCTGGCAATCTGAGTTTGATTCCCAGAACCCACGTGGTAGAAAGGGAGAACTGATTTCCACGGACTGTCTTCTGACCTCTACATTAGTGCCTTGGCATGTGCATATACGCGCACGAGCGCACTCACACACACACACATACACAAAATGTAAACAGATTCTGCAATATCTTATTACCTATAATACCATGTCATGTGATAGACCTCTCGGATGTGTTCCTTCTACTTAACAGAAATTTGGTAATCTTTTTGGCCAACATTTCCTCAATCTTCCCTGGTTCATGCTGATTTTTGTAAAATTGACTTTTCAAAATGTGTGTGTGCATGTAAAATTGACTTTTCAAAATGTGTGTGTGTGTGTATAGAGCCTGATTTGCCTCAAACTCTTGATCCTCCTGCCTCAGGTTTCTGAACAGCGTAATTGCATTCTTGCATCTCCATGTCTGGCTTGGGACGAATACTCAGAGTCTGCACGAGTGGGGTCTTACTGCACTTGTCTCTCGGTGCCTAGCTGGAGAACATCATGGTGTTCTCCAGCTTCATCCACGGACAGACGGCCTTTTTCCCTTTGTAAGGCAGAATAGTATTCCATTTGCGCGTGTGTCCTCTTCCTCATTTCTCCCTTACTCCTCAGTTGATATGTGATGTCATAGCTCAGCTTTTGTGAAGGGTGCCACAGTGAAGATGAGTGTAGAATTCTCTTCAATGTGATAACCTTGTTTTCTTTATATCCAATCACAATATTGCTGGGCCACATGGTGTCTGTAGCTTTAACTTGCCAAGGAACCTGCATGCTTTCACTGTGACAATTTGATTTCCCACCCACCGAGTGCAGGGGTTCCCTTGCCTCTGCACCCGACACCTGTGATGCTTCACACTGTTCCTCCTCTGGGAGGGTCTCAGGAAGCCAGGCTGGCCTTGAACCTGAGATTAGCCTTTTACTTCGGATCCTCCAGCCTTATCTCCTGAGTGCAGGGTTTGCAGGCATGCACCATACCTGAATGCTGCATCCTTCTGAGGACAGCCATGTTGACAGGCATGCGGCCGTGCCTCTGTGTGGTTTAATTTGTGCTGTCTGCTGACCGCTTTTCTCCTTTGCTTCTTGGCCGTTCGCATCTTCTTTTCAGAACACTTCAGAACATGCTCTAAGTGCCTTGCAGAGTCTTTAGCTTATCCTAGCTATTAATGACGTCACTATTATGTGATGTCCTTAGAGCGGAGCAAAGGCCAAGGCAAGGGGATGCAGACAGGGAACACATGTCTTGGTCCCAAGGTTGAGGCTGAGACAGATCACTGTGGTTATTGGTGTGAACAACAGAACATCTTGCCTGCCTTGTTGTTACTGTTGCTTTGCCTGCCTGACAGGATTCAGTTTCTACCTCCAAAAGTGACTAGGTGAGAACCGGGCTTTGCTATGAGCACCCAGTATAGGCAGGTGGCCCCGTCCTCCAATGCAGGCAAGTGTGAAACTGGCAGAAGCCGGAGAACTCTCGCTTGTCATTGGCTGTCTACTCTAATAGCTTTAATTAAGGTACAAGCTTGTAGGTCAAAGGCAAATAGGGCTGTGGTTGAGGAGCTGTAAACAGGATCCTTAACTGATCTGCAATTAAGTCTTGGACATCAGCTGTCAGGCCTTTATCACGGGATAAATGCATTCAGGGAGATGGGCTTTGTGAGGAGTGAGGGCTGATGTAATGAAAGGCAGGAGGCTAGCCGAGAAGGAAGAAGGAAGAAACTGAGCCAGAGCCTACTGTTGCTAGCTGTTCATATTCAGGGATCCTTCTTGCCCTTCAACCCCACACTCAAAGGACTCTGCTCCCCATTCTGCAGATGTGGAAACTGAGGCTGGGAGTCAACTCTAAGTCCAGACCTCAGTCAAGGGGCTGAAAAAGCAACAGAGAACTAGAAAGAAAGATAAACACAGGTCTGTAATCCCAACACTCAAGAGATGGAGAAAAGGAGAATTAGGAGTTCAAGGCCATCCTCAGCTAATTAGTGAATTCAGGGCCAGTCTGGTGAGTACCCTTGAAGCACAATAAAATTCTGACTTAAAAAAAAAAAAAGATAAAATTAGGGTCTGGGGTGTGTGGCTCAGTCAGCAAGCATACTCACTGTACAGACACAAGGACTCGAACTCAGATCCCAACACACATTAAAAGCTGGCCATGGTGGTGAACAGAGACAGGAGAGTCCCTGGAGCTCACCAACCACAAGACAGATCAATGGACTGCAGGCTCGGTGAGAGGCCCTGTCACAGAAGATAAAAAGCTAGAGAGTAATAGAAGACACTTGCCACAGTTATCTCCCGATGCCAACATACCACATCCTGGAAGAGGAAAAGTCAAATCATTCTCTGGAGCCTCTCCACACGTTACCACTGGGACTGTCACGTTTTACAGACCAGTGACTCACTGGCATGTTGCTTTTTAAGTCTTGGGTCTCCAGGATGAAATCTGGTGTGTACTTAGAGGTGGACAAGCATCCCATCTCCCATGTGTACTCTCTTTTATGGATGTTCCCAAACTGCTGGATTGCTGAATTGAATGTAATCAGCCTTAAAGGGTAACTAATTCATACGTTTGCTTTTTCTAGCTGAAGCCCTCCCCAACACACCTCCCGTTGATGGTTACAGAAATAACAAGCCCTGGACCCAGAAGGAGCTGAGGACGAGGTTTGAAAGGCCTTTGTGACACAGGAATAATTTCCATAGAGCTTTGGAGCAGAGGTGTGGGGGCAGAAGTATGAAAGAAAGAGAGGACTCTTACCTTTCTGAGGGAATTGTGGGTAATAAACCACCCGTACTTGTCAATGTATAACCTCTGTGAAGTCGCTAGTCTGCGAAGGCCAAGCAACTGACCCAGTGTCCTGGTTTGTTTTAGGTTTTGGTTTGGGTTTTATCAATTTGATACCAGCTAGAGATAAATGGGAGGAAAAACCTCAATAGAGAAAATACCTCCATTAGGTTGCCTGTAGGCAAGCCTATAAGACATTTTCTTGATTAGTGAGTGATTGATTATGGGGGAGAGGCCAGCCCATTGTGGGTGGAGCCACTCCTGTACAGGTGGTCCTGGGTTCTATAAGAAATCAGGTTGAGCAAGCCAGTAGGAACAAACCAGTAAGCAGCATTTCTCATGGCATCTGCTTTTAGTTTCTGCCTTCAGGTTAACTCCTTGTTCCTGCCCTGGCTGGCTTTCATCTATGATGCAGAAGTGCATGTGAAATAGACGCTTTCTTCCCCAAGTTGCTTTCTGACACGATCATGGTGTTTTAGCATAGCAACAGAAACTCTGAGACACCCTGGGGCCCACAGCTACAAGGTAGGGTCTGAAAAGACCTAGTCAGCACAGGACCAAGTTCTCAACACAAGGGAGATTTATTTGCCCCAGAGGGACAAAGGACTGGGAATAGGAGACAAAGACCAGAGGCAGGGAAAAGAAAAGGGATGATGGGGTGGGGGTGGGGCGCGAGGATATTTGTCTTAGGAACAACAGACTGACTCTGATAGAGAGGAGACAGATGAGAGGTGGCAAGTCAGAAAATGGCAGTTTATAAAGGGAAAGGGAGAAACCCTCAGTTAGGATGGGTTGGTTTGTTTTGACTGGTCACATTAACTTGGTGAGCTGAAGGGGGACTTTCGATTGCTGAACTTTAGTACTTTGATAGCTGGATCTTGGGGATCAGCCTCAGGAGGAGGAAGTGGCCAAATAAGGGAATAGACCTTGGGGGCCAGTTTCAGGAAAGTAATCTAATGATTTAGCAAGGAAGAGAGAGTGGGAGAGGACAAGACCTGCCACAGCCGAGTTTGCCACGCTGGGGCCTGATAGAACCCTTGGGGTCTATCGCTCTCCCAAGTTTACTATGTTTCTTCCTGGGGGTGGGGGGCAGGTACCCAAAAGCATGTGAGGAGGGTAACTGATGATAAATCTTCACTGCATCTAGAGTAGTCATAGAAACACATCCCTGAGCATGTCTTTGAGAGTGTTTCCAGAAAAGTTTAAGTGAGGGAAGACCCATCCTGAACATGAGTGGTACCCTCATGGGTCGGGGTCCAGGACTGAATGAAAAGGGAAAAAACACTGAGCACCAGAGTTCATTTCTCTACCCACTACTTGTTGATGGATGCAATGTGACCAGCTGACTTACACTCCGGCCGACATGCCTTCCCCCACCATGATGGACTATACCCTCAAGGTATGAACCGAAACAAGTCCTTCCTCCCTTAAGGTGTTTTGTTCAGCAACAAATATAGGTGTCATAGTTAGGGTCCCCATTGTGTTAGACACCATGACCAAAAGCAACTTGAGAAGGAGAGGGTTTATTTCAGCTTAGAGTTTGTAGTCTATCACCCAGGGAAGTCAGGGCAGGAGCCTGGGGGTGGGAACTGATACTGAGGCCATGGAGAAACACTGTGTACTGATTTCCTCCCATGGCTTGCTCAGCCCACTCTTTTAAAGCACACAGGACCACCAATCCAGATGATACTGCTCACAACAGGTTGGGCCCGCCGCACCAAACATTAATTGAGAACTATGTGCTACCGACTTACCTGCGGGCTGGCTGGGACATTTTCTCAATTGAGGGTCCCTCTTCTCAAATGACTCTAGCTTGTGCCAAGTAGACATAAACTGGTCAGCACACAAGGGGACCGTAAATGCTCGTGGAACAAGAATAACACAATTTGCTGCAGAAGGTGGCTGCCTATAGTGGTGTGGACAGGAAGGATTGGAGTCTGACGACTGTGGAGAAGCAGTTTCCAAGAAGAGCTCAAAACCCGAGAATTCACAATAGTCAATACACACGAGGCCACTGCCTCCCAGGCATAGGTGGAGGCCATCTGGAGAACTTGGTTAGGTAGAGCTCTATCTGAACTTAGTCCCTGTGAACCTCAGTGGATTAAGGCTCAGAGACTCCAGAACCCCTAATCCTCCCAATCCAAGACTATCCTGAACCTCATGTTTCCCTTCTGGCTCATAAAATATTCATTTGCCCTAATTCAAATATTTTCATCCTTTAGAAGACTTGATAATACTGAATTTTAAAGAGCATTTAAAATACGTTCTGATCTGACAGGAGCAGCAGTTCATGTATTATTGATTTTTACTGGAAGATTCTCTTCTTTCTTGAACAGAAGGTTTCGCTGTGTCTGAGACCTCAGGAGGCCAGGGCTGAAGAGGGGGCACACAGGTGTGTTGTCACCCAGCCAGGGCATGACAGGACAAAGTATGGCTCCATGTTCACACACCAGAAAATGGGGCTCCCAGCTCCCACCTTTTCCTTTCCCTGGTTGAGGTCTCAGATACAGGAAAGTGAGAAGAGTTGGTAGGCTCTGCCCTGCAGCTGTGTGATCCTGAGCTAGCTTGTCATCTCTGGGCTGCAGCCTAGTAGCCTATAAATAGCATCTTGCTGCCTACACAGATGGGAAGAAGGAGTGAAAGGCCATCTGAAGAAGTCACACCCCATAAGTCCTATCAGATGTCATTTCTTATTTCTTCCTCTGTTTTCGAGTACCACTGGATGTGTGCCCTCCACTGTAGACCCTATGCTCTGAAGTCAGAACTAGCTGGAGCCTGGGACAGGACCTGGAAACACTCCCAGCCTGTCTCATCAGTATAGTCACTGATATTTCCAAGCACCTACAGGGCAATCCGGCCGGCAGTGTCGTGCAGCTAAGTTCATCCAGCTTGCTCTTGGCTCTGGTAGGAACTGCCAGGTCAGGATGCCTTTCCGTGTCAGCTTCTGCACTAGTCACCAGCCCCGAGGGACCTATTAGCATCTCAAGACTCATACAAGGCATGGGAAATTGGGCTCCCCCTGTAACAGTAGTCACTGGAGAGGCTAAGGAAGGCTGGGCAGCTGTGGGGGAGAATATAGCTCAGCTCCATGGAATAGGGCTGGAAGGGCTGTAGCTGTCTCGGTAAACCCCAGTAGAGGCATCTATACACATGGCTTACTTGGAGAGCTACAAGACATACAGTGAGGGGCCACCATATCCTGGGTCAGTGAGGAGCATGAAGGGTAGGCACCTCTGGACACTCCAAGAAACCAGAGTCATAAGTCCTTAAACAGAGAGACCTGTGAGGGCTGACTCTAGACTGACCCAGAGGTTCTAGGGAGCACACTGCTTATCAGCACCCAGTGAAGACCAGTTAGCATGTGTTGCCTAAATCAGAGCATATGCAGAGGTCTTTCTACCACGCTGTGCTCAGGACCGTCACTCCGGTGACATTCCTGGAGGGGATGCAGCCTGGAATGATCCTTTGTAATGGGCAGACCAAGAAAGAGGTGAACACGGGCCTGCTGTGATTGGGAGAAGCACTAGTGTGCCAGCCAGTGATGGAGTCCAACATCCAAACCTGGGCAACGAAACCCACTAAACTAGAAAGAATGTCTAGGCCAAATACTTGGCTGAAGTGAAGGGTGTCGGGGCCAAATACCAAGCCAATTCTTTATGATTTGTTTTGAGACATGGTTTCTCTGTGTAGCCCTGCTGGCCTGGAGCTTGCTCTGTAGACCAGGCTGGCCTTGAGCTCACAGAGATTCACCTGTTTCTGCCTCCTGAGGGCTGGGATTAAAGGCCTGCCAATTCTCTGTTTTTTGTTTTTATTCTCTGTGTCTACTCAGCCACGGTGAGCCTCTCTCTTCCCATTGCATTATGGGGATAGTGATATGTTCCTTTCTCCCCTCTGGGTCTTCCAAGGTCAACAGGGTCACAGCTGTGCCTTGTTCCAGGGCTGGGATCCTTGGGCTCTGGAACTCAGGTTTTCCAAAGAGTTTCGGATAAATCTAGTCAATTCCCCTTTCAGCCTGGTTCATCCAACTTGGCCCTTCCATCCCACACATATGGATCCATTTTCTTCTAGGCTGCTTTTATTCAGGCTACCTGTCAATCAGGAAGCCCACCTCATGCTTGGTTAGAGGTAGATACTAGGGGTCGGAGTGGGGAAAAGTCAGGCACAATGAAGGAGTAACAAGGTCAAGATAAAAATGCAGATTGAGATAACTGTAAGAGCAACCATTTTTCTTCCTCCCATAGCTGCTCTGGGATCCCTGGTTGGTAGGATAAGGAGGGCATATACTCAGCCCTCAGCTATATGGCAATCCCTGCCTTCTCACCATTGTGGTCATGTGTCCAACAAAGCAAGGCAAAGGAAGAAGGATTTATTTGAACTCACAGGTTGAGGGAATAGGCCTATCACGACACCAAAGGCATGGCAGAGGGAAGGTAAGATGTCTGGTCACAGTGCATATAGAGTCAGGAGGCAGAGAGCAATGTACGCTGGAACTCAGCTACCTTTACCCCTTCTATTCAGCCTGGAACGGCAGCCCGTGAGTTAGTGCTGTCCACCGCTAGGATATGGCCTCTCAGTTACCTCACTAGAGACATTTTCTCACAGACATGCCAAAGGTTCATCTAGTGACCCTAGAGGCCCCTTCAGTTGAAAATCAATGTGAACACCCTGTCCAGTGCCTTTCTAGAACAGGTCTCCTGGCCCCTCAGAACTAAAAAGGAGAGTTTGCCCATGTAGCTGTCTCTCAGCAAGTCATAGGGGTCTGGAAGAAGGTGAGCAAAGACTCTTCCACGCTCAGGCTAGTCTAAGATCAATAGAAACTCTTCCTCCTGTGGGATGGTAAGGTGATGCTTAGTTTTAATTGGCAGAATCAGGAATCACCTGGGAGTGCCAGTGAGAGGTTGTCTCGATCAGGAGTCTGTCTGTGGGCTACTGTCTTGTTGATGTGAGAAGGCCCAGCCTAAGTGGGAAACACTATTCTCTGATTTCAGGCCTTGATTCCCGAATTGCATGGGAGTTGAGAAAGCAAGCTGACACCTGGCGGTGGTGGGATGTCCTTTAATCCCAGGACTCAGAGGCAGAGGTAAGTGGATCTCTGAGCTTGAGGCGAGCCTGGTCTAGAGAATGAGTCCAGGACAGCCAGGACCACACAGAGATCTTCTGTATTGAAAAAACGAGAGGGGGGAAGGGTGCTTGAGCAGTAAGGTACACACACTCGTTGCTCTTGACTGCCGATACAATGTTACCAGCTGTTTTAACATCCTTGCTGCCTTGTTACCAGCTGTTATAACATCTTTGCTGCCTTGACTCTGCTCTATGACAGACTGGAACCTGGAACTGTAAGCTAAAATAAACCCTTTCTTCCCTAAGTTATTATTGTTGGTGCTTTTTTTTCCCCACAGAGACTGAAATAACACTTACATATGGTCAGAGAACATGTAAACTGTAGGTCAGGCCAGGTGAGGAGGTATGTATCTGTCAGCCTAGCATTCTAGTGGGAGTAGCAGGGGAGTTGCCCTGAGTTTGAGGCCAGTCTGTGCCAGACTTTGTCTCAGAGAACCTAGAGGTGAGAATGGAAGCTGAAACCAAAGAGTTGTGTCATGTGAAGAGGCCAAGAAGGCAGCTGAGCGTGACCACAGACAAATAGAACAGTTCAAGAGGATGTCAGGGTACCCCGCTGACCCAGCTCCAGCCTTTGAGCACACCATGAATAGAATGCAGTTTGAGCTAAGGAGTGTGTACTGAGAAGGGGAGCTCTGAAGGGATTGATGCTACCCTAGTCTCTTGAGCCACAAACTGGAATCAGAACTACTGCCAAGAGATGAGTCTCTCCCACCCCAAGTCCCTTGTTTCTCTGAGCCTTGGCCAGCACTGTTTATTCCCTGATTTCTGAGAACCCAGCTCAAGACTCACTTCCTGTAAGAAACCTTCTCCACTCTCCCTACTGCATCTGATCGCTGTGACTCAGGGGAGGCTCTAGACAATGGTCAAGTCAGGATAGGGACCACAAAGATTATCTGCTATGACACTTTTTTAGACTGTAGCCTGGCTGTTCTGGAACTTACTATTTAGACCAGGGTAGCCTCCCTCATGGAAGTCTATCTGCTTCTCTTTCTCAAGTGCTAGGACCATGGGTGCCACAATACCCAGCACTATGACTGCACTCTAATTTTACTACAACCTGGGTCAAACATAGAGTAGACTATTGCTTGTCAGTATGGCTGACACTATCACTAAGGAGCTGAGCTAGGTCTTGAACCTGGCTGTCTCAAATCCAAGTCTGAGCCTTTGTCACTGCCACCTGTGGCAGAGCATCTATTGCTGGGCATATAACTTGTCCTAAACAGCACTCAGAGCTGTTGTGAATCATCTAAGTGTACGGAGCAGAGGGATGCACAGGGTCTAAGGGAGTCCGAATTCTAATAGAGGAAGTTGCTAGACAAGTCAAACAAGTGAAGGATGGTAGGGGGCAATCTGGGGAGGGCATATCAGGGAGAAGAAAATGTGGAGGGACGGGTAGTGTTGTGAACAGCACAGGAAAGCAAGTCCTTTTGAGAATGAGATGACAAGAAAGAGGACCATGCTCGGTCACCCAGAAAGATGGGGTAGGTGCCTTCCATGTGACCACAACAGCATATGCAAAGACCCCATAACAAGCTCTTGACAGAGCTGAATGGGCTTAGGGCAGTGTGCCGCACTCTGTTCTCTGTATAGCTCAACCCCCTCAAATCTCTGTGCCTCCCTGCTCCTGCCAAGGCGCAGGGTGTAGAAGGAAGTCAGCAGCCAGGGCATACAGGAGTATATCCCTCCCCTCAGACTCCACAAGAGGCCGCATGGGGTGTCACTGCCACAGTCTGTGACTAAACAGTCACTTTAGAGTCTTTTTCTGTGGCAGACTTAGATCTGGATACCTTTTGCCAGCTCAAGCCCTCCTGTGACCTTGTAGATGGGCGACAATTGGCTGAAAATTCCCTGGGCATTTCTTCAACCTTGATGGCCAAGAAGAACCCAAGAAACCAGAACAAAATGCCCAGGGGACCATCAAAGGCCACATACTACATGCTCCCACTCCAAGAGAGGCCTGAGCTGGGATAGGTCACTAAGGCCACCTGACATCAGTGGGCAGTCCCTTGAGCTGGCAACTGTCCTCGGGCAGGTGAGGCTGTGCAAGCCCCCTGCATCACCCACATTCCCTTTGCTGAGTCACTTTCTCTGTCATCTACTCCCACACACAGTGAGTCACTCGTGCCAGTTGGCCCAATGTGCTTCCTCATCCTTCTTCAGGTTCCAGTCTCTGGTGCAAAGGAGGCTCGTGGGGACAGAAATGCTGAGCACAAGCCCGTGGTGCTGCTTCTGAGTAAGAATGACTGATAGAATTTAAAGAGGTAACTCTTGAGATATTGAAAGAAAAGGCTCATTGGAGTTCACCGAGGGCAGCTCTAGCATCTAGACAGTAGTGTAACGGTGGTCTGGGGATACAGGTGGGAGGTAACTGGTGCCACTGCTCACTGAGGGTCTTGGGGCTCTGGATAGTGTTTTTGCTCCCCTCCACTGATGTGGCAGAACTCTCAGGGTTGTGTTGGGTATGTGGAGTCTGCTGGGACAACAATTGAGAACAACAAGTTGATGGACTGAAAAGAAAAAAGAACATTTCTATCTCCATTCTGGTGTTTGCCAAATATTTAAACTCCGTTCTTCCTGGCAGGGAGGCAACTGCACAGCCTGACAGCCCGTCCCAGGAGCCTCGGCTTGAGTTGGAACTAATTACCTATTACCAATAAACATCAAATTAATACTCCTGACCAAATTAAAATTAATTCAGAATAAACCAGAATAGCTGAAACAAAACCCCTTCTCCATTGCACCTCCCATGCGTGCGCATACAGTCACGGGAACTTACGGGCGCCCCTGAAATCTGTCAAACTTTGGGAGTCCCCAGACAAACAGTCAACCCACAGAGACCTGTTTCATGACTGATGTCTCGATTGTTCTCATTGCAGCAGATCAACCTTGTCATCAACCACCACACAGTCCTACACCACCAAGCATCTCACACCTGCTCCCCTGGATCCCCAGAGACCACTTGAGCTCCTAGCATAGAGCTCCTAGCATAACTTCCCAATCACCTTTGCAGTGCACTCTCCTTCATGACCCTAACAGTCACCGCCTGGTATTTCTTGGGCCATCTTTTCCCCCACTGTATTGGAGTTAGTGTCTTTTTTCACATTCTCTCTTTTAAGACAAGGACCAATATACCCAGGCTGGCCTGGAGATCACTGTGTAGCTGAGGAAGACCTTGAACTTCTGATCCTCCCAAATGCTGGGATTACTGTGCCTCTACACCTTGTTTATATGGTACTGGGGATAGAACCCATGGCTCCCTACATGCTGGGTAAGTAACTTCCCCTCCACAAAAAGTTTCTTTTGGAAATCACCCTATCCTTTCACAAAGCCTGATAGTGATAATTTATCACCGTGAAAATATCTATCCCATCTCTTCCCAGAGTGGGAAGGCAATTATGTTGTCAGACTCCTTCTTTCTCCCTTGGGAGTCAGTAGAAGTTGAAGGAGAAGCTTCCCAAGGGTCCAACTGTAACTAAGGTCTTCAGGAGAGAGAAGAGGAGGTATGTTTAGATTTCATGTCACCTCACCTAGCTTTATAGGTAAAAAGGCAAATAGAATTAAGAACAAGTCCCCAAATGGGAACAACGGTGTCAACGAATGGAGAATTTTCTGAGCATTCTCAGCAGGACAAGGCTGCAGCCACTGGATGGGGATGCATATTTATCCAGTGTCGGTACGGTTAGGAGATGGAGTGAGTCTGCAGCAGTCGTCTTGCTCATCCATCCAATTCTCTTTGTTTCAAAGAGAAACTGGGAGCCACGGGTGTGTGACCTGCCTGTCAATAACAGAGCAAAGTGGTCAGCGATCAGTGTCCTGGGCTGATGAATAGTAATCATCCCAATTCTAAAGCAGCTTCCTTTCCTCCTGAATGAATAGATCGCCACAGAAACACTGGGCCTGGCTGAAGATGCCTGTGTACCACCTCCTGAGGCCACTCAGAATCCTTTGTTGGAGGGGGAGCTCAATGTTGCAAACGACCTCATTCAAGGAGGAAAAAAAAAAAGCAGGTGCAGAGAGCAAAGAAGTAGGGAGGACGGCATTTTTCCAACATGTCCTAGTCCCAAGGATGCTGAAGGCAGAAGGGATGATGAGGACGGCTCACACTCTCATCAGCCGTGAGTGTGACAGGAGCATTGCTGTATGCTTGTCCTGTAACCTTAGGCTCAGAGGGACAGCTGGGTGTTATTATGATAGGCAGAAGCCAGAGACTGTGGCCATATGATCTGCAGCTATGGTGCTCAGGCAAAAATTACTCATCCATCCTTCTTATAAAGACTTAGCTGAAATCTAGTTTCATGCTTGCATTTCAAACATAGCATTAGTGCCTATATTTAAACTACTGCATTTAAACCAGCTAGATTTGTACCAAGACCTTTAGGCTTTCTACTCCTGAAAAAAAAAAGGCGGGGGGAGATAAAAATGGGACTAGAGAAATAGCTCAGCAGTTAAGAGTACTGGCTTAACCCAGAACCCAGGTTCAGTTCCCAGCACCCAGATGGTAGCTCACAGTCAGTTCTTGGGGTGATCTGGTGCCTTATTCTGACCCCCATCAGCTCTAGGCATGTGGTACATACACGCATGCATGCACACAGGCACATACTTATATAAATAAAATAAATCTAGATAAAATAAAAATAATGGAATAAAGAGTAAAGAAATTGAAGTTAATTTTGAAGTGGTGCTTTTTGTTTGAGTGGTTATTTTTCACTTCAAAGGGCCTATGCCATAAAATGAGGTCTAACCTTTTCAAAAGCACAGACCTCTCTTCTGTGAAGATTTCTGAAGTCCATCATGATTTGAGCTATGAAGATAGTTTGTGTGCGGGCAGAAGCCAGGTTTCCACATCCTTTAGGTGTTAAGCCCACTGCAGCGCCGCGGAGAGTCATTCTTCCAAGCACTGACCATTCAGCACCGTGGACAGCACCTCACTGTTTCTTCTAGTTGTTTCTGTTTCGCTTGACTCTTTTGGAGACAATCTTTCTAAGCAACCCAGACAATTCCAATCCTCCTGTCTCACCTTCCCAAAGTGCTGTGATTACAGGCATGTTCCACTACACCTAGCTTCCATCCTGACTTTCTTAAGGATGTCTCCCTGAGGACTCCCTTTCTCAAGCCTGCCTTTCTCTTGGGGAGATAACCTAAGAGGCAAGAGCTGAGCTTTGTTCTGAGGAGTATCCTGAAATGGAAATAACAATATAGCACCTTCTGGTGTTTTCAAAATGAAATATCATCTACCTGATATACCTGCCAAACTCACACTCCCTGGAGAGCTTTTGCCTCCCCCTTACAATAGTACTGAATCTGGTCTATAACCACTAAGTTAAAGGCTAACAGCACACTCGACTAGATGTGCCAGTGACAGACAGAGCCAGCCAGGCAGCCCCTCATATGACATGATGCATAGGGAAAGGGCACATGAGGAGAAAGTCAGGGCTGAGGACAACATCAGTTGTTGAAGTCCAGGACCTTTAGCACATGAAGCCCTACTTTTAGGATAAGGTCAGGGGCAGCAGCTGAGACTTCAGGGGTCATTCAAAAAAGATGCAAGGTTGGTGTAAAGAAAACACACAGATGGGGTGAAGTTATAGGCTCGGGGCAAAGGCTATGAATCATAGCATGGAGCTAGCCCTTGTGTAATGTGATGGTTGTGGGAGGTGAAGATGGGTAATATCATATGGCAGGGACAAGACATAATTTTCAGCCTGCAACTGTCCTTTTAAAGGTCATTCAGTGCTGGTCCAGAGCTGGAATTAGCAGATTGGCACTGCCCAGTAATTTCAGAAACCCAATTAGTTGGCTACCCTTGTCTTCACCATGCCTATTGCTCAACAACAGAGACAGGACAGTTACCACTCATAAGGCGCACAATGATGCTATTACATTCCAGTCTCCTCTTCTCCTGCATATGCCCTAGCTTCACGGCTAACCTAGAAATCCTTCTAAGCCAATATCCCCACTTACCACTGCTGAAGCATTGCTACGTGAATGGGAATATGGCTTCTGGTGGTAATCAGAGCTAGGTCCCTCCCTCCTTCCTTCCCTCCCTCTCTCTCCCTCGTCTCTCAACCTCCTTGGATTGGGTTGCCTGGGAAACAGACTGAAGTGAAAATCTACATGCAGCACATTTATGGAGGATGCTTTTGGCATCAACTCCATAGGGTGGGGCCCAGGAGAGAAGGAGAGAAAATGCATAAGGCAGACATGGGTGGACCACACAAGGGTTCGAGTGGCTCAGCTACTCTGCAGGCCTGAGATGACTCTCCAATCATCCTCTCCTGAAGCAAAGGGATGGATGAAAAATGCAGACTTTCTGGAAGAGATGGAATAGTCTTGAGATACAGGATGACTCTGACTGGCTGAGCCAATCCATGGGGACACACCCAGCTGAGGCTTCATCTGCCCCCACACTCAGAAGCAGCTGAAGTGAGAACCTTGTAAGGTGGCATCTGGGTCTTAATAACATTCTACCACACCTGTGAGTGATGCCAGTGAAGGGCACATGTCAGAACACCTGATGGGTACATAGTCTTAAAAGTTGTCTAAGGGGCTGGAGAGGTGGCTCAGTGGTTAAGGATACACACAGCTCTTGCAGAGACCTGGATTTGGTTCCTGGAACCAATGTCAAGTGGTTCATGACTGCTCATGACTCCAGCCTTATAAGGTCCAATGTCCTCCAAGAGTATCTATATTCATGTGTATGTGCATGTACACACATACACACACACACACACACACACACACCTCTAAATATATTTTTAAAGTTGTCAAAGATGGTTCTGTTACTTTCTGAATTCTTAGACAATGATGGGGGAAATCACTGACCTACCCCAAGCCGGCTAGAGGAGGTGACTGTCCCAGGGATAAAGCGGGCAAGTAACCATAAAGACTATAGCCCACTGTGAGTGGGTTACTTATTTCTTGGAGAATCACCAAAGAGTCACCCACTCCTTGACTGCTCTCTTGTCCCTGGAACCAAAAATGTGCCTACAACTGGTCTAGCCTGGTCTATCATGCACTTGCTGGGGCCAAGGGCTCATGTGTCAGTAAACCCATGTGTGCTGAACTGGACTTTGAAAGCATCCACTATTTATAGACTAGACTTGGCCTTTGTACTACATAGACATGACTTAGCCCACTGAACAAATCTCTGAGTCTTAATTAACCCTTCATTAGCCTTCCACTGGAACCTCTTGGCCAAGCAGAGAACAGAAATCAGTGTGCTAGAAATGACAGCCTGGGCTCCCCTGGGCTCTGTCTGACCTTGCAGGCTACCCAAGCTGGTCATAACTTGGGCCAAGGCTGGAAACTCTTACAGGCTGATGAATAAATAGTCTTTCACTAATCGCTGCCTTGGCCACAGAATGAGCTCTCCCTCTCTCTCTCTCCTCATTGCCTTCTGGGAACCCAGAGGCAGGATGTAATAATATTGCTAGAATTTCCCCCTCTGTCTCCCTCTCTTCGCTTTAATAAAAAGGAGGCCATGGGACTCTGGCTCAGGAGAAGCAGAAATCAGAGTATTGGGGGTGGTTACTAGAGAAGTTTCTATCCCCTCTAGAAAAAAACAAAACAGATGCTCTGACCGCATCCTGCAGAGGATCAATGCAAACAGTGAATATTAGGAGGATGTGTTCCTTAATGGATGTCAAAGTGATTTGAGGGACTGCCTATTGGTCCACATCACAAGGAAGAGGTGGAGAGGTGTTGACTATCTCTGGACCCTAGGAAAGAAGTGGGGGAAGGAAGGAAATAAAGACAAGGGAATGGAGAAAGGTGTAAAAGAGTGGATAGAAAGATATAGGGGAAAAGGTGGGGTTGGGAACATGAATGCAGGATGAGGGTCACAGAAAGGAAGTCCCAAAGACTAGGCCAGGGGCCCTGTCAGTTAACCACCAAAGTGACTCAGGGCTTCTCCCTGAGGCATCCTCCTGGTCCCGCCCATCTGGAAACAGGACAGATTGGAAGTTATTGGTAGAGTGTCTCTTCTGAGAATTTCCTGCAAGCCCAGGAGGCAGGCACTGCTCTTCAAGTTCTTCAGACAAGAGGCTGAAGCAATGAGAGGTTGAGAGACTCACCCCAGATCACCTGCTAGGGCCTCTGTCCTCTCGGCTATGAGACAAACATAAGGATATCTGGCTCATTTCATAGCTCAGATGCAGGCATCGAGGTGGTTGTGTTTGTGAGGACCCTGAGCAAGCTGCAGGCTGCTCTTCAGACCTTCCACCGAGTCTCTCCCCTTGTTTATTCTTCTCTGTCCCTGATATACTCTCTCCATTCACCAGGGAACACGCCAACTTCCAACTTCCCCCTTACTCCAATCCAGCTCATTCCTGTCTAGAACCATATCTCAAAAGCACAGAGAACGCAGTACTCTTTCCATGCCCCTGAGCTCGGTCCCATATTATGCTTCCCTGACCTTGCCCTCCTCCTGGCCTCATTTCTCATCCCTGGAGCTGCCTCCTGGCAGAGACCTGATGTCACACAGCTAGCTGTCAACAGATGTGATAGAGTGAGCTACTGGCTCCATGGGAACTTGCCCTTCCATGTTGGAATGTCACCTGAGGTCTCAAGGCGTAGAAGCCCAGTTGTAAAACGCCCACAGATCTTAAAGAAAATTATTAGATCATCTAGGAAGCAGACAGACTCATCTCCTCCATGGCTATGACATCCCCTCCCCCACTTTACATCTGGTCTGTGGCCCATGGAAGGCTGGATGTTGATTAAAGCAAGAGAGGAGAGGTTTTGTGACCTAGCTAGTAATGGCTGGCCTAACCTGTTTATCATTCCCTTCCCAAGCAAGGTCAAGGTGTCCTGCAGGCTTGATGCTACCATGGAATTGAAATATGACAATGACCAGGATCCTGAGAGCCAAGAGTAGAGAGATCAAAACCCAATTCTTGCTGGAAAAAGTCAAAAGTCAAGGCCACTTGCAGAGGTCTGTGTCTGCAGCTTCAAGGACAGCAGCCTTGCAGGGACAAGTGTCTTAAGTATCATGACACTTCTTGAGAAGCAAGGTCATGTTTCAGACAATAGGCATATACAAGGAAAGGTTGGAAGGTGTGAGCGATGTTGAGGGTTCACTCAAGGTCTGAGGACTTCCTCTACCATAGAGGCCTTGACAGACAGCTATGGGGTGGAAGTGAAGGAAGCAGAAGCAGGAAGCAAGCTTCTGGGGGTTAAGATGGCTGACCAGTGTGCTACCCAAGGTCCCCAACTGGTTATCATATCTCTTCACAGAGGGAGTATAATTCTGTCTCCTTTGAGAGGTTGCTCTAGGCTTGACCACATCATTCACTCTCCCTCCATTCTGCCTGTGTTCTCTCTACTCACTCACAGTCCTACAGTCCAGAGCACCCCCTCCCCATGTCTGTACTTCCCCCAACACCCACTGCTTCAAGACCAGCCTACTCCCACTCACTCAGTGACAATGACACCCACCTGTCCCAGTAGCCAGGCTTCAGTGCGCCAATCACAGTCCTCTCTAGGAATTGGTTCTTTTGGTGACTCTAGCTAGTTTCTTTCTTCTTAAAAAGAAGTACTTCTTTGTTTTAGCCGAGCAAGAGGACCAAGAATAAAAAGTGATTCTCACAGCGTCTTGTTGCTAGGGATAGCAAACAAGACATAAATAATCGCATTTGAAGCCAGCTTCTAATCAACTTCCCTGAAAAACTCCCCACATATGTTCTTTAACCTACTTTGTTCATTTTTTCTTTTGCATCAGCAGCATCAGATGGAGGTCTAGCAGCCATATTGGACTGTGAACTGACCATGGCTGTGTGTATATAATGATGATAGGGCAGGGGGAGAAAATACTGCAATGGTTGATCTTGATTGTCAACTTGATGGAGTACAAATCACCTAGGAGACAAACCAGGGCACCTGGGCATATTCTGGGGGGGTTTAATGAGAAAGATAAACCTACCATAGGTGTGGGCGGTGCCATCCCATAGGCCCACACACCATCCCAATTCCTCCATAGGCTGGAGGCTGGGATTGAATAAAAAGAAGAGCATGAGCTCATCACCAGCATTCATCTCTTTCTGCTTCCCAACTGTGGACGTGATGTGGGCTCATGCCTCTGTTACCATGTCTTCCCCATCATGATGGACTTCATCATCAAACTCGAAATAACCCCTTCTCTCCTTAATTGTCCATGGTGGTTTGAATAAGAATGACCCCCTACAGGCTTGTGGATTTTGATGCTTAGTCACCAAGAAGTAGACCTATTAGGAGGTGTGTGGCCTTGTTGGAGGAAGTGTGTCTCTGGGATGGGCTTTGAAGTTTCAAATGCTCAAGCCAGGCCCAGTGTTTCCTTCTCTCTTCTTGCTGCCTGGCGATCCAGATGTATAGTGCTAGGCTCCTTCTTTAGTGCCATGCCTGCCTGGATGCTGCCATGTTCCCCTGCCGTGACAGTAATGGACTGAACCTCTGAAACTGTGAGCCAGCCCAAATCAAATGTTTTCCTTCATAAGAGTTGCAGTGGTAAAGGGTTTGCAGCCTCGTGGGAAGAACAACATTATCAACCAACCAAACCCTCCACAACTCCCATGGACTAAAACACCAACCTTTGAGCACACACGGAGATACCCATGGCTCCAGTTGCATATGTAGCAGAGGATAGCATTGTCTGGCATCAATGGGAGAAGAGGCCTTTGGTCCAGGGAGGGCATGTTTTCCCAGTGTAGGACAATGCCAAGGCACTGAGGTGGAGAGGGTGATTTAGAGAGGGAGCACCTTCACGGAAACAAGTGGAGGGGGAGGGGAGATGGGAGGGGGTAATGGGAATAACATTTGAAATGTAAATACAGAGAATATCCAATAAAATATTTTTTTAAAGAGTTGCAGTGGTTACAAAATGTCTTCACTGTAATAGAAAGCCTAACTAAGACTGTAGTTTTTGCCAGATATTTTACTACCATAAAAAGAAACTTATACAAAATATTTTTAAAGATTTATTTATTTATTATATGTAACTACACTGTAGCTGTCTTCAGACACACCATAAGAGGGCATCCGATCCCATTACTGATGGTTGTGAGCCATCATGTAGTTGCTGGTATTTGAACTCAGGACCTCTGGAAGAGCAGTCAGGGCTCTTAACCACTGGGCCATCTCTCCAGTCCACAAAATATCTTGAGATCATGATACTGTGGGGGTGCTTATGGGCTCTATACTAGCACCTCCACTTTAAACAAGATAGGCACATCTATGTGTCTTGTTTGGGTCTCAATCCCTTTGGGCTCCTAAAAAACACACTCCCTGCTGACTCACAAGCTGCTGGCATACTGAGTGCCTGTGTCAGTATCATTTCTTTCCCCACAGCCTTATATTACCACCAGCTCTTCCACACCAGGCAAAACCTGAACTCTCACACAGAGCTCAGTTACAGAGCGCCTTCCCAAGTCCTTTCCTCCCGAGTTACTCTGCAAAGAACACAGCGTTATCTCCACTTGACAGTGGTGGCTCTGAAGTGAACTTGCTACTCAGGTCTTCTTGTTCCTCTTGCTACACTGTACCTCTATGCACATAGTAGGTACTTAATGAGTGTGCTGCATGATAAATATTTAAATAAAATAAACTGCCAGGAACAATTCTCTCAAGCTCCTTTCCAAGATACATCTAGACCTGGTGAGCAAAATATAGTGTAAGCACAGAGCTGACCCCAAGTCTACTTTCCTGTAGGCTAGGGGTAGTTTAGTGTTTGATTTTATTTTGGTGTGTTTGTTTTTTTATTTGAGATAAGGTCTTGTGTAGCCTGAGGTGAGCTGGAACACAGTATGTAGCTAAGGATAACCTTGAATTTACAGCCCTCCTGTCCCTACGTTCCAAGATTTGAATAACCACATCCATGGGCTTGAAGGTTCTAGAAGGTTCTGAAAAGTTCTGGAAAAAAAGACAGGGAAAGCATATTGCTGACTTTTGTGACTTCGACGAAACACTGCGGTGACCCACACTGGACTTGCCTGGAATTGGGCAATGGGTAGAGAAATAAGTGACAGACACAAGAAACATTGTCATGTGCTCAGAGGGAGGCACAGCAGCAGCAGCCCTGAAACTCGGTGTAAAGGAGGAGGTGGATTAGCTCCTATAAGGTGGTCTCTGTAAGGGAGCAGGCATAGAGTGCAGCCCTCCAGCAATACTATTCCTCTGCTCCCCATACAACACCATGACTGAAAGCAACTTACAGAAGGAAGCTCTTATTTGGCTCACCATTGCAGAGGATTAACAGTCTGTCATGGCAAGAAGGCAGGGCTGCAGAAAGGCATGGTGGGACAGAAATCTGATAGTTTGCACCATCAACTGCAAGCAGAAAGCAGAGAGAGCAAGCTGGAAGAAGGGTGTGGCTACGGATCTTCAAAGCCCACCCCCGCTGACGGACTTCTTCCCCAAGGCTCTGCCCTGGAAGATTTCACAGCCTCCCCCAAATAATGTCACCAACTGGCAACTGAGCATCCAAATTCAGGAGCCAACGTGGGCTATATCTCACTTAAACCACCAAAGGTAGAATCTGGGGTCAGCGGAGGGAAGAAGGAAGCAGTCTCTGTGTGTAGCAGGGATCATCCCTGTCCTGTCAACTGAACAAGCGTTACCACTCCTGGCTCTGTCTTTCTGACTCACTGGTCAAATGCTCAGGCTCCAATGCATTAAAAATTCATTGGCTTTTCTTTTCCTGCTTAGAATGAAGTAAATAAACATACAGCACCGGCTGAAGAAAATGGGCAAGCAGCCCATGCTGTAACCCAGTACCTGGGGGAGGAGGCAGGAAGGTGAGACACTTCAGCCCATCCTGGGCTACACAGACACTGTTTGAAACAACGGCAACGAAATGAAGTCAGTTCAGCTGCCTCTCCAGCTCTGCTGTCTCTTTCACGCCCCTTAATTTGGCACCAAATCCTCTTGCTCTGGCTAGCTCCATCAGCCTGGGATCCCTTTCCATCCTCCAGCCCCACCTTCTCTGGGGCAGCTATTGACTCTCCAGTAAACTGGAAATCCAACCGATGGGTGCAGGTTCACCTTCTTTAGGAACATCCTGGCTCTGGGGCAGGCACACAGTAGGCCCACCCCTGAGCCTCAGGTCCAGGGAATGAGAATAATGAGTAGGTGGACAGGCTGCAGCTGGTCCATCATTACTGTGCAGCTTTTCAGGACTGTGACAGGCTCTTATTCTCCACTCACTGGAGGCTGCCCACTGGAAAGAGAAAAACAAAAACAAAAACAAAACAAAACATGGATCTGCAGGTGCTGCTGCGGTGTTTGGCTTTACCTCTGGCTATGGGCTAATGCCAGCAAGTAACTTTTCCTTCATTAGCCATAATTTCCTCTTCTATAGAAACTGGGCATGTCTATGTGAGATACCAGTCCCCATGTAGTAGGAAGCCATAATTGCAAAGTACAGACAAGGATGTAGCAAACTGTGTTCCTCATTTCCCTCCAGTGAGATACCAGTGAGGCAGCCACCCTGAGAACTTTCACCACAGCATTAAATCATCCTAATCCATTCCTAGGCCTATTGCTATGGATAATCACACAAATCCATTCCTAGGCCTATCGCTGTGAGAAGTGGGCATCTATATCCAGAGTAATGATAACATGTCCACGTTATGCAGTAGGATTATTTAAAATTGACCATCTAAACACCCACCTTCTCATGAATATACAAAGGAAAGATTGTATGACCACAAAATGAAACATTACTTGGCCATAAAAAGTACTAAAGTACCCCCTCCCAAATGAGGGAGTAGATTAGTGCTTGTCTGGGGCTGGGGGTAGAGGGAAGAAGTGACTAAAGTATGTGTGTGATGCATGTATGCACATGTGTGTGCAGGTACATTTGCCTGTATGAGCCTGAATGTGGAAATTTCCTCTCATGTTCCTGATGTTTGCCCTCCATTGCCATTCAGCTACAGAGCTGAGGTTCCAGGATGCTCCTACTACAATGGTCAACAGAGTTACGAGGGCACGACCTGACCTATCCATTGTCTCTCTAGTCATGGGCATGGTTGCAGCAGCTGCAGAATCTCGATACCTTCTCTAAAGCCGACATCACCTAGCAATGAGAACATGGAGGACACACCCAGAGGACATTTAACAATGACTGGAGACATTTTTGGCAGTCATACCTGGGCTGCTGGCACTTAGTAGGCAGGGAGGAGTGAGGAAGGGGATGCTCTCAGTCTTCCGTGTGACAGAACAGCCTGTGCCATACAACAGGGCTCAGCTCAGAATGACTGTATGAGGCTGAGATAGCCCCTTCTCAAGAACTCTGCTAAAGAGCTCTTGTGGATGTAGCAACAGTGTGGTAACCAAAGCAAAGAAAGAAAGAAAGAAAGAAGGAAAAAAGGAAGGGAGGGAGGGAGGGAGGGGCAGAGGGAAAGAGGGAGGGAGGGAGGGAGGGAGAGAGAGGCAGAGGGAGAGAGGGAGCAAGGGAAGGACAGAGGGAGGGAGGGAGGAAGGACAGACAAACCCCGGGGACTGGGGTGCTATGGAATAGAAGCCTCAGAATAGCTGCTCTGTTCAGTGAATGAGGGCGAGTCAGGATGGTGCACTGAAGTCCCAGACAGCAAGGTTTGACACTGCAGGCACGGATGAGGTGGCTGTCGTGCCTGGCACTGGTTCCTCTTACAGGCCATCCACTGCCATCTTAGTCATGAGTCATTAGTCTGCTGTCACCAGCTGAGCTGAGCAGTCAGGTCTGGTCCCACCTGAATCATCCTGACTTCAAACTGCTGGTCTTAGAAAGCAGCAGGTCTCTTCTTGAGGTGGGGACAGGATTAAGTAATCGTGGCCGTTTTATCGTGCTGTGGGGAGACCAGCTAGGTCATCAGCTTTAGAAACAGCAGGACCTTGAACATCTGAAGTGGTCTCCTGGGAGGCTGAGGCACGAGGTGGGTGGCTCCGGCTCAGGCTGGAAGCCAGACATCTTGAAGGTGGCTGAAGAGGACGATGGATTTTTAGAAGACCCAGGCTTCTCAAAGTTACCGGGATGTAAAAATCACACTTAATAAATAGTTCTGGGGCCAAAGAAATAGCTGAGACAGTAAAGCATTTGGCTTGCAAGTGTGAAAAAATTAAGTTCCATCTCAGAATACACATTTAAAAAGCCAGGTACAGGGCTAGGCATGACGGCACATGCTTTTAGTCCCAGCACTCTGGAGGCAGAGGCAGGTGATCTCTGTGAGGCCAGCCTGGTTTATATAGTAAGTTTCAGGACAGCCAGAGTAAACAGTGAGACCCCCGTCTCAAAGAAAAAAGTCCAGGTATCACCAGCTCCTACTTGTAACTCCAGTGATGGGGATGCCCCAGGTTGTATGCAACATGGAGCAGAGAGGTTGGCCAGCCAGCCTAGCCAGCATGGAAAACTCCAGAGCAGTGAAAGACCATGTCTCAACAACAAACAAACACCAAGGAAGACACCTGTCGTTGTCCTCTGGCCTCCACACAAAAGCACTTGTACCCACCACACACATTTTTGCACACACAATTTGTGCATGGGGTTTCATGGCACACACCAGTGTGCCCAGCGTTTGAAGATGGAGGGTGGGGGGGACAGGAGTCAGGAATTCAGGGACTGCATCAGCTGCATAGAGAGTCTGAGGATCACTGGGACAGCACAGAGGCTGTCTCAAAAACAAACAAAAACAAACCAAAAAAGGGATAATTTTTAAGTTCAAATTTTAAAAAATTATGGTAGAAAGAGAGAGAGAGAGAGAGAGAGAGAGAGAGAGAGAGAGAGAGAGAGAGAGAGAGATTTAATAATGTTTGTCTCTTACAGACAGGGGGGAAATCAGCCCTAGGTGGTTTCTCAAATTGCTATAGAGCATTTGAGTCCCTTTCTGGAGCTGGTGTCTCCATCCCTTCCACACACATGGTCTGTCTGCGTTCTGTGTGCTTTGTGTGTCTGTGTCTCTCTCTCACTCCCTCTCTCTCCTCCCACTGTAATGTTGTGCTTCTTTGAATGCAAACCTATCACCCTGTGCTCTGTCTTTCCCAGTCCTGATCGTCCTCTGCTTTCTGTCTCCAGTTCTTGCTCAGCTGCCTCCCCTCCCTCAACCCTTGAGTCCCTTCTCCTCTCACCCCTGGCTTCTCTACTCTACCTGGATGGCATTAAAAAAAAAAAAAAAACAAAAAAACCCAAGAACCAGGGACCCAGCTGCATCTCCATTCCTGGCTGTATTTACAGTATTACAGGCTCCCCATCTTGCTTTTTAGTTTTAGTTGTTGTTGTTTGAAAGCAAATAACTAAAACATTTAAAATTTTTTTTCTCTTGCTTCTCAGAGCTCTCAGGATGAAGCTGCCTTACTCTCATTCTCCATTGATCTATATTCTCCTTCTGTGGGTCACGCCCTTAATAGGAAAAGAAGGAAGGAAGGAAAAAAGGGAGGGAGGGAGGAAGGAAGAAACCAACCAACCAACCAAGCTTGCTAGCTAGCTCTACGCTCCCATTTTACTGTATGTGAGAGTTCGGTCTGCCAGGTGATTTGCAGAGTACCCAGTTCAGAATAGGCTTCCACAACTCCCTTGCCTCTTGGTTAACCTGAGCCCTACTCCGGGTTTAGTATATGCCACACTGGAGGAATCTCTGCAGATTCTTCATTCGCCCCCCCAAGGTCCCATGGCCTTCCAGGCATTCGGGAGTGGCTGGAGATGGGTGGACGATGATTGTAGGCAAGCCTCAGCAAGCCATCTTTTACATCTTCGAAAGACAGCAATTTTCAGCCTGTGGGCACCAGGAAAATGGGTCCAGAGCACTCGAAGCTGCATTTTTCTGTCCTTTGCATGCAGCCAGCTTTGCAGCCAAGTGAGCAGGTCCTGTTTAATGTCAGAATCATTCACTTTGCCTGGTGCCAATAAGCTGCTCTCCTGGCCCCTGCCACGAGTCACTCTCAGTAGTCACAGGTCACAGACCAGCATGCTGGAAGGCCAGACTCTCAGAGGTGAGAGTGATTCCCCAAAGCACAAAGGTACTTGATAGCAGGTGTCCCCAGACCGGTCCAGGCCTTGCTGAGCATCTCCAGAAGGTTGCTCTCTTTGTCCCAGGATCAATGGGCTACAGGAAGTGAGGTACACAGCCAACCTGGCAGGATCACTGGGCACATGGCTGCCTGGGGAACCATCCTATAGGACATGTGATGCTCGCCTCCCAAATGGACAGGCAATTCCCTAAGGGAAGGATGTGGGAGGGATAAAGCCAAAACACCTATATCCGCATTGATCCAGCAAATCAGTGACACATCGATGGATCGATGAAGCCAGGCTTCCACTGAGGATACTTCGAGAAGGTTAGAGAAGAAGAGTACCCATATGGGATGTGATAGAGGCAGACATCACTCTTCCCACTCAGCTCAGACATTTCAGGAAAGTTTTCTAGAGGAGGCAAGAGCCCTGACAGACCTACCCACAGGCCCTCTGAGGAACGGCCTGGAGAGAGGAGGCATTTGGCTACATCAGAACTACAGGCCAACACAACCTCAATGCTCACCTACCAGCTGTGAAGCCATAGGTTCTGCGGCAGGCTCTCCCGGTGCTCTGGGGCTTCAGAGAAGTATAATCTAGGGACATATTGAATGTTCGATATGGCAGGCCACTATAGCCCTTGGGAGTCTCTTGAGGTTGCCGTACATTAAGTACAGCTGAAATCTAAGCCGTAGCCTATCCTTCCAGGCCACAGAAGCAAGAAGGACCCCAGAGCCTCTCTGTATCTCAGTTTTCTCACCTGTGAAATAAGACCACTGATCTTGTTTTTTAGGGTTTCTTCCTGCATTAATTAATGCTTGGTCCTGTCATTTTGGGAGAGAGCAAGAAGCTTAAATGTGTGTGTGTGTGTGTGTGTGTGTGTGTGTGTGTGTGTGTGTATGTGTGTGTGTGTGTGTGTGTGTGTATGTGTGTGTGTGTGTGTGTGTGCTGGGGAAAGGCATGGTGTAGTATGGTATTGCATGATGTGGTGTGTATGGGGGATGTATATGTGAGTGTGTGTGAGTGTGTGTGTTGGGGGTGTGTAAGTGTATGTGTGTTAATTACTGCATTTGCTGAGCCTGGCCTGCCTCCAGGTAGGAAGCTTTGTGACCTCTGACCCTATCACCTGCTTCCGCCTGTATAAGATGAGCCCCAGAAAGTCAAGGTACCCTGCTTCATCCTAAGAAGACCCAAGATGCTAGAAATGAGCTCTGTCCTCATAAAGAGGGAGCTCAGGGGAAACCAGCTCCAATCTTCCTTGTATGAAAACAGGCAGATGGCGGGAAGGTTTCTAGGTTCATTAAACATGCTTCAGTTTTAAGTTAATTATAAACAGAGGCAGGGGAAGGGGGAGCTTCTCTGCATGGCACAGATCCAGGTGATTGTAGGGAGTCGCCTGGGGAGGCTTAGGGGCCCCTTTGCATCTCCTCACAAATAAAGAGTCTCTGCCCAGGGGACTTAGGAGATCTCACATCCCACCAACACACCCGACCTCCGCTGACCTCTGAGCATCTGCCTGTGCCACAAATTGAAACACCGTCATGTCTCTTCTTAGAATCTCTTCTGAGAAAATGATCAGAAACTCAGATAAAGATTTCTTGGACACAAATACTCTCTATCCCAGCATTTATAACAGTGAAAATAGAAAGCCACCTAGACACCTACCAGCAGCAGGTCTGACTGCATGAATGCTGGCCCAGACAATGACTTACAAGGTAGTCACTAACGTGGTGGTGTTTTTTCACAATGAGATGCTGGCGTGAGGAAATGTCTCACTGTGAAGTGAGAAAAGAAAGACATGAAATTGTAGATAAAGTACCAGGTAATTTTATAAATGGCTGTGCACACGCACACACACACACACACACACACAGAGAGAGAGAGAGAGAGAGAGAGAGAGAGAGAGAGAGAGAAACTGGCAGCACATTAAATGCTAATAATATTTCTGAGAGGTAAGATCCTGAGAGAATTTATTTCTTTTAACTTACTCTCTTTGTGCTCTCTTAATTCTTTGCAGTGAGCATGCATTACCACATAACCAGCCAAATAATCATTTCTTCAAATGCCAGCCATAATGGATTTCCAAGTGGGTATGAATAATTTTTAGACACGATCTTGTTTAGTTTTTATTTCTCCCTTCTTTTTCTTTTTTGTCCCCTCCCCCCATTAAATAGGATGTCATAAAGCCTAGGTTGGGATCCAATTTACTAAGTAACCAAGGATGGCCTTGAATCCCTGATCCTCCTGCCTCCGCCTCCTAAGTGCTGGGGTTGTTAGCATGTGCCGCCATGTCTAGCTTCATTACTTCCTGAAAGCCTGTGCTTCTTGGGTGAGTGAAGACGGTCAGAGGTTGACTTCTAGAATTCTCCACTCAGGGCACTCTCAGAAGGCAGAATGGCTGAGTCACATGCGTGCTGCAGGATACTTGATCCCTCTGTGAACCCCGAGATTGTGTTATCTACTGGGGAAAAAAACATTTCTAATTGTGCTATGACTCAGCCCTAGCATACACACCTTTAATCCAAGAGCTTCCTATTTATTGTATGCAAGATTACAATAAAGTTAACTATAGATCAAGGGGCTAAACAAGCAACCAGTCGATGGGGAGTGAACATAGGGAAAAAAAAAACAGATAGTAAGAGAAGGTCGGGAGGATGGATGGAGAGACACACAGAAAGTAGAGGAGAAGGACACTCGGTCTCAGGGTTTTTGAGACAGGATGGAAAGGGAGAGTGGTCCTTTCTGCCTCTTTCCCCTTTGGGATGTTGGCTAAGGAGGAAGGTCAGCTGGATCCTTTCTCTGACTCTCTGAGCTAGCAAGCTTTCACCCCAGCATCTGGCTCCCAAGTCTTTTTTGGTAAAAATTGAATGTTTGAGATTTTATGTAACAAACACATTCACATTCACACCAAGGAAGGCAGCAGCCCCTGTCAGCTCTGATAAAACTACAGGAGTTGAGGAGAGAGTAGGTTCCAGGAACCGCCTAATCTGAGGGCTGAGAAAGACTTTGCGGCCCATGAGGTCTCAGGGACAGAGATGAACAGGAGAAAGCCTTGTAGTTCAAGGAAGGACAAGGTGTAGCCCAGTTGGCAGTACAATTCTAGAGCTGGCTGTAACAAGCCCCCAGACCTTAGCATGACTGACTCCATGATGAAAGTACCACTGAGGCTGTAAAACTCAGCACAGAGACAGCAACACCTTCCCAAAGACATAATCTATCAAAGCCCATAGTTCTGGGAAAATCTCCACATGTACTAACCTTGCTTTGGGGCTTCTGTTTCTGGCTAACTGTTCTTGTTAACTGAAGTATGTCAACCCAGAACATGGTTTTTGTGCTTAAGAGCTCACCTTGAGAAAAGATCAGAGCTACACTGGGATCCCTGAACACCCAGTGTGGTTGCTGGCCAGCTAATAAAGACTTTCTATTGGCTTAAACCCATGTCAGAGGAGTCTTCTCTGGTAAACACCCCACACCACCAGCCAGGACTATATCACTGGACTCATTGGCCTCTTGAACTTTCTTTATATCTTCAGGATCACATAGGAACAGTGGCAGCCAGCATTAGTGACTGACCTCACATACACTCAATAGAATGGCACGAGTTGGAAATAAAAGAAGGAGGAGGAGGAGGTAACAAAGAAGAAGAAAAAGAAGAAGAAGAAGAAGAAGAGGAGGAGGAGGAGGAGGAGGAGGAGGAGGAGGAAGAGGAATAGGAAGAAGAGGAGGAGGAGGAAAATGAAGAGAAAGAGGAAGAAGAAGAAATATTTATAAGAGTGACAGACCATGTATGCAGTATGACAGTCACTTAGTCCTTAAACAAAATACTTCCAAACACAGCATCAAAAACTGAGGGCCATCTCTCATGATACAGGGGAAACTGGGGACTTCTTGAGATTTTCAGTCTAATTAATAAAAGCGCAAGAACACGTTATTAGAGTTTGAAAGAAGTCAAGGGCAGGCAAACTATAAACACCTCAAAAGCCATGCTGTCTTCTTAATCTGGTGTGGGGTCAGACACATAGCAAGAAGGAAAACTTTAGAGAAAAAGTAAGGAAAACTGAGATGTTGGGAGATGGGGGAAGAGAACTCTGGTGGTGAGGAAAGCATGCTGAGAAAATGGATGTGAGAAGAAAAGGGGGAGTCAAAGCAAGCTGACTTGTGACCCTCAACACGGCTGTAATTTTCAACCTAGAGGAGTGGATTCTGGGAAGAGACTGCCCGGGGTCTCATTGAAAAGCTAATAATTCTGCTCATGGCTTAGGGTGAGCCCATGTTCCTAGAAGAGCCTTTAGCCAACATGAGTGAAGCAGTCTGTCTGGAAAGTTAGGCCCCTCCCACGCCTCAGACTCTTTTCTCTCAACAAGAAATGTCCTACTCTAAAACTTGGAGAAGATGGAAAAGTAATATTTGGCCCCTGAGGAATCCTATCTGGACATGATATCCTGTCCATGGCCAAAGGCCATTTCTGATGATGCTGCCAGCCTGTCAGCAAGGGGACACATTGCCCAGAGTCACTCACATCCTGTCTGTTCCAGAAGGGAGCCATGACAATTGTGACAATCAGGAGAATACCAAGCCCCTGGGGCTTCAGCTAGCTAGACCTCAATGTGGAAGGATCATGAGAAGAGATCTATTACCAGAGAAGCAGAGATTGAGCGATATCCGTTGTAATGCAGTAGCAATGGCAGGTGTCTTCCAGGACAATGGAATGGGCCAGGTGAGGGCAGTTTTGAGTGTTCACCCCCTATGTCTTAAGCAGGGCACACTGTAGGAATTCCATTGATGGTCTCCTTTTAAGTTCTGGCCACAGGAAGGAACATTACTAAAATAAAGTAATTACTAAAAGTGCTTTCAAGTCCTTCTCACCACAATCCCAACGTGACTCAGCCTTGGCCCTATCCACCCAAACTTTTCAAACCCTATCTGTTTTCCTTTAGAAGACCACTTTAATTTTACAACGGTACTAAACATTCGACTCACACACTGAATAGTTGCTTTATAGTATTCTCTCTCATAATGGCTTGCTTGCTGAAGGGAAGATGTCAGTCTCCTGCTTCAGGGTAACAAATTGTTCTTTTAACAAACGGACCATTGTGTGAACATAGAAATATTTCTGCCTGCATGATCTTTGGCTTTGGAATCATTGGCTCAGTCACAGGTTAGGCTAACATCCCTAAGCTGTTCCCCCCCCCCCACACACACACACACAAAATTTGACTGTTTTTCCCTCACATCCACTGGAAGCATGTTAAAATAAGGTGACTCAAGCCACCAGGAAGAAAGTCCACTTTGTCAAGGTGCTGTTCCAAGGCTGGGAATACAGCTCAACAGTCAAATGATTGCCTAGCATACATAGTGCCCTAGGCTCAAAGTCAGTGCCAGAAGAAAGAAAGAAATGCTGTTTCCTTGACCTGTACCACATGACAAAAACATGCGACTGAGCAGACTATTGTGTTTATTGATGCAAAACATGGGCAAGCTGGGCATGGTAGTGCATGCCTTTGATTGCAGCCCGTGGGAGGCAGAGGTAGGAGAATCTCTATGAGTTCAAAGCCAGCCTTGTTTACACAGAGAGTTTCAGGATAGCCAGGGCTACATAGAGAAGGATCCTGTCTTAGCACAACAAACATAAATAAACAACAAGATCAATGAGCAAAAATAAGAAAATAAAAGTGCAGGCACAAGTGATAAGACATAAAAGCTCTTTCAAAGTTAATACAGTTGGAATCCAAGTGAAAAAATGTTAGGGTTCTTCTGGTGCCAAACCTTCACATCCAGCTGAGTGTTACGTGGAACTCAAGTGATGGACTGGATCTACTCATGCAGGAAAGGGGACAGGCTTTGAAAGCCATGGTTTGTTCTTTTATAGCTCTCTGAGTTCAGAGCATACCTTAAAATATGCCCCACTGTCACCAAATAAATAGAATTTTGAACATATCCCTGTGTGTGTGTGTGTGTGTGTGTGTGTGTGTGTGTGTGTATGTGTAAGCAAGTGAGTTCTTGTGCTTGTGTATGTGTGAATGCTGGGCTTGATGACCATTGAGCCCCAGGGATCTGCCTGTCTCTACCTCCCCAGTGCTGGTATTACAAGTGTGTGCTACCAAGTCTGGATCTTTATGTGGCTACTGGGAATTGAACTCGGGTCCTCTTTACTGACTGAATAATCTCCCCAGCCTCTGAATATATCCTATCCCTTTATTTGCACAAGAACTCTCTGTGGTGGTGAGCGTCATCATCCCCACTTTCAGAGAGTTCACTCAGCCTTATATCCAGGAAGTGGAGCACTAATGTCTATCCAGCCAAGGTCATCACTGTGGTCCTGGTCTAGCCTTAGACCATCATCCACGGTGTTCTTGACACTCCCAAGAACTTGCCCCTCGGGAAAATTTGTAACTATGGTAAAATTCTACTGGAACAGGATAGTCCTGGGGCGAGTGGCCCTGTTGTTGCTTCACATACTTCAGGAGTGGGTTATGGATGGCTTCTCAACCTCGGGTTAAAAGACCAAAATTGCTGTTACCATTAAGGAGGTATTAAGGTACCACCAACTATGCTTTCCTTGAACTTCGAGCTGAGTAGCTGAGTTCAGTTGTGGGCAGCACACTAACAGTCCTCCAGGAGACAGAGCCTGCATGTTGGAAACCAAACAAAACACCTCAGGGACAGGCTGCTCAGGTAGATACACTATGCGTGAGCGGCTGAATGACTTCCCAAGTTGGGGGGAACGTGACTGCGTGTCTATGTCGTGAAGTTAACCCTCATCGGGTGGAGGGAAAATGTGTTCTGCCTGCAAAAGAAACTTGGAGGGATGGTGGGGGAAAGGCTGACCCCTCATCTTCTGAGCAGGGATCAAGATTTCAGAGTAGAGAGATGAGAGATGCATCTGGGTGGCTGCTGATGGCCCCTCCACTTAGATATTGGACGTGCTGGAAGTGACCGTCATGAGAGCCCAGCCTGGGCAGTGTGCATTAAGTCACCTTCTTTTCTCATCACAAACATCACATCAGGAGAAACTGCAGACTCTGGGAAAACAGCACACGCTCGCAAAGAACCATAGAGCAGACACGGTCAGTGACCATCCCCAGGCAAATCCATGCTAAGTGCTCCTGCAGAGCATGGGGTATGGGAGAAGGAGCTGTGAAGGCTAAAAGGGCAGAACCACACGGGTCATGTGATGGCCTTCTGGCTCAAGGCCAGATCCGGAAGGGCAGGAGAGGTTTCCGCACCAGGCCTTGCGTCAGAGCCCCTTACAAGCTGTTCCACTTCACACTCTCAGCACCGATGTAAGAGGCATGGAGGGATGCTACCTCATCCCTCCTGTGGCCATTCAGGAAATGGGGGAGCTCCGTGTTATGTCCATCTGTCCATACCCTCTACAGACACCTGCCTCTCTTCTCTCCTGGCCTAGACGGTGGATAAAGGTACATGGGGATATAAAGAAGGAGTTCAACCTGAAGAGATATGGGAACTCTGACTCAGGCCGCTTGGAGGGAGAAACCCAGGAGACAATATAAGGGCCACAGAAGTAGGTAAATGTTTAGGATCTTCTTTGGGAAGAAGGGAACAGGAAGTGTTCCTGGCTCGTGGTTCTTCCATGTACGTGGTATCCACAGAGGCCGAGCGTGAGCTGTGGAAAAGGTTTTCCATGAGAGCCCTTGTTCTGTCTGCAGGCACTACAGATGGGACAGATGGGGACTTGTAGGCTGAAATGACAAAGACCCTTGAATGAGCTCTGGACCACTCAGAGCATGTGGAAGAAGGGCTGTAGATGTTGAGAGTGATGCCCCTGGTCCCTGCAAAGAGGCAAAGGCTTCGTGCAGCTGCCCAGAAGCCAGCTCTCCAAGACTGCTGTAGGTCTTAGCCACCCTGGCCACCAGTTTTGAACACCAGAAGCCTTACTTCTGGAAAAGCAACCATTCTATGGGCTGTGTTTCCTCCATGACCATTGCTTCTTTTGTCAAGCCCTCTAGACAACAAAAGCTTGGAACTCTAGATGACAAGGCTATCTAGGTACATCACCCAAAGTACATGTATCTCGAATAAGTGATGACTGTTTCAGTGCTCTTAGCAGAGCAAAGGTGAAACAATGTGTCAAATGTGATTCAGGCCAGAGGTGGCATGTCTTCATGGGAATCTGGAGACTGCCAAAGCCTAGCTTCCATTATCAG